>NC_072404.2:117742500-118425000 GCF_028858775.2 Pan troglodytes | reverse complement strand
TCATTCTCCAGGTGATTCTGATATGGATGTCCTCAGGGTGCCAGAATGAGATGGAGAAAAGGATGTAGAGTGAGGAATACAAAAACTCAGTACTCTGGAGACCCAGGCACAGAAGTGCTAGAGAGCAGATGGGCTTTTCACCAAGGATATTGAGGGAGCTGTGGGAAGTCTGATTGGCCTCCAGATAATAGATGGCTTCAACCCTTTTTGTTAGGTCCCTGTAGGACCCACTCTTGCTGGCTCTTTAGGTAATAGATGACTGTTCAAATTCAGGTTGCAACTGTGGTGAGACCACTAATCTCCTGTGCAACTATAGTCTCTTGGATTGGGGGAAAAGGGAGTCAGTCTGCAGGTGGCTGAGCACTTGTGAGCAGTTAGTATGGGCTCGGTCTGAAGGCAGAGCTGGAGAGGGAGAGGGATCTAAATCTTACCTTTCTGCCATTCTCTAAAGGACTGAGCTTCCTGCTTGAAAGCTGTACACTAAGAAGAGGAGCATGGAGCCATTGCAAAGGGGGAGATTGTTATTATGCAGGGTCCAATTAGGAGAAATTACCCTTTTTGGTTTTGGAGGAACAGTATGAGAATTGCTGAGAGTCTAAGAAAAGACCCCAGGCCTAGATCTGCTGACACTTGGCCTATGGAGGTAGGGAGGACTGCTCTGTGTAACTCAAGTAATGGAGTTATTTTATTCTGGAAATAGAGGATCAAGAGAAAAAGCCAGCAGGAGTGGGTCTGAAGCATCCCGACCACCCCTAACATGCACACTAGACCCCACCAGAAAACAGGTGAACCACAAAGGGAAAGAGAAATGCCGATGGAGAATTCCAGGTGGTTTCTGTGGGAAGTGTGCTGCAGACCTTTTCATCTGTCTCAAATGGAGAAAACATCAGTAATTCTGTATATCTTGCAGACACTTTTAACAAGAAGTTTCTTCTTTGGGGGGACCTCATAAGGAAAATGAGACAGCAGCAACTTTATGAGTTCCACATATGTGCTTTAAACAGTATCTTAGATCCAGCAAGTCCATTGTTTCCCACCTATGCGTACTAAGCTACAATTTTTCAAATGTATATACTCTGTAGATGTTGTGAATGATAAAATACAAATGTGTTTTTAAGAGTTCTTAAATTCACACATTTTAATGGTGGATTTTCTCAATCTCTTTTATGGTTGGGTCTAAGGAACTTTTTGGCAAAACAAAAACAAAACAAAACAAAACAAAACAACAGAACAAAACAAACCCCCCGCCAACCCCAATGAGTTTCTCATACTTTAAAAGGCTAGAAAACCCTGATGTAAAGCATCATAGTTATGTCTTCAGATTGGCTATAAAGAACTTACTCCTCACGTAATGCAAACCCTCACGGTACAGTGACTTTATTATATTGTTTATGATGGATTTTTAGAAAGAGGCAAGATAAACTGCATTTTTGTTTTACTTTAGCAGAATATTAACACTGAATAAATACAGAGGGGTATGTAAAAACACATTTACTTTAGAACTGTCACATTATTTGACTTTTTAACTGTATAAGAAAAAGTTTGCTGCTGCTAGAGTAAACAGACAACCCACAGAGTAGGCGAAAATCTATACATCCAACAAAGGACTAATATCCAGAATCTATAAAGAACTCAAACAAATTAGCAAGAAAAAAGCAATCCCATCAAAAAGTGGGCTAAGGACATGGATACACAGTCCTCAAAAGAAGATATACAGATGGCCAACAAACATGAAAAAATGCTCAACATCACTAATGATCAGGGAAATGCAAATCAAAACCACAGTGTGATACCACCTTACTCCTGCAAGAATGGCCATAATCAAAAAAAAAAAAAAAAAAAAAAAAAAGATGTTGGCATGGATGCAGTGAAAAGGGAACACTTCTACACTGCTGGTGAAAATGTAAACTAGGCTGGGCATGGTGGATCATGCCTGTAATCCCAGCACTTTCAGAGGCTGAGGCAGGCGGATCACCTGAGGTCAGGAGTTCAAGACCAGCTTGGCCAACATGGTGAAACCCTGTCTCTACTACAAATAGAAAAATTAGCTAGGCGTGGTGGCGGATGCCTTAATCCCAACTACTCAGGAGGCTGAGACAGAAGAATCGCTTGAACCCAGGAGGTGGAGGTTGCAGTGAGCCGAGATAGCACCATTGCACTCCAACCTGGGCGACAAGAGCAAGACTCTGCTCAAAAAAAAAGTAAACTAGTAAACAGTGTGGAGAGTCCTTAAGGAACTAAACGTAGAACTACCATTTGATCAGTAGTGGGATAGCAATCCCACTATTGGGTATCTACCCAGAGGAAAATAAGTTATTATATGAAAAAGATACTTGCACACACATTTATGACAGCACAATTCACAATTGCAAAAATATGGAACCAGCCCAAGTGTCCATCAATCAATGATTGAATAAAGAAATTGTGAGATATATATATCACATCATATATATATGATGCAATATGACTCAGCCGTGAAAAGGAACTAATTAATGGCATTCACAGCAACCTGGATGGAACTGGAGACCATTATTCTAAGTGAAGTAACTCAGGAATGGAAAACCAAACATTATACGTTCTCACTCATAAATGGGAGCTAAACTGTGAGGATGCAAAGACATAAAATGATACAATGGACTTTGGGGACTTGGGGGAAAGAGTGGGAGGGGTTTGAGGGATGAAAGACTACAAATTGGGTTCAGTGTACACTGCTCAGGTGATGGGTGCACCAAAATCTCACAAATCACCGCTAAAGAACTTACTCATGTAACCAAACACCACCTGTTCCCCAAAAACCTATGGAAATAAATATTTAAAAAACAAAAAAACCTAAAACAAATTGAACAATAAAAAGTTACCTGCTGCTTAGTAAAAACATGAAAATTCAGAAACATTGATGCCATTTCCCTTTTTTCCCCTAGGCCCTGTTATGTGGTATACTTGTTACATGTCCTGAGGATCCGCTGAGGTATTTAGAGGGAATGATCATGGTTATAATCAAAAGTGGTCTTCAGAATCTTCTTTGGTAAGTATTGTTTTGGTTTGTGATAGGGAAATATTTTATTTTGAAGGAAAACTTTTATCGCATAGTAACAAAATAAGGTCTTGCCAATGAATGCTTCCAATCTCAAGATTGTTAAGGAATCCCTCCACAGGCTTTTCAGTTTCAAAGACACAAACCTGAATAATTTGCCCACTGGATCTCAACCTGAGAAATACGGTGTATTCTTATCAGTAACGTGTTCATAGGGCCAGTTTATTTCAAGTTGGGAAAGAGGAAAGGGAAGCATATCCTCCTTTGGGGGACACGGCAAAATCTTGCAAGAGTAGTTTGAAAAAGTCCTCCAGGTGATTCTGATCTGCTTCTCCTAAGGGGAAATGTGTTTTCCTTCTCCTCCCTTTCATTCCACCTACAAGAATCACTGATTTAATTACGGAACTAACTAATTAATGAAATTAATTTTGACTGTATTTTATGATGTTATTAAAGGGATATGTGCATTACTCCATCAATGAAACCAAACATTCGAAGATTGTCTGAAACTTACCTGGAACAACTTTTTGAATTGGATGATCAGCTGGTAATTATTAGTAATCAAGAATACGCAAATATATATTTTAAACTTTGATGGAATTTTCCAAGTAGATTTTATATTTATGGGAGGTGTGAGGTCAGACTGTTTTTGTTGTTGGGGGCACCGAGAAAAGTGAAGGAATAGCCACACACATACACAGACGCATGCAAAGCCACATTCATAGTAACCTTCCCAAATTTCCAGAAAGTATTTACAAAGGCATTTGTTCCTTCTCTTTCTGATAAAATCTTTGCATTAAGTTTTCCCCCTTTCCTCTTTCTCCTCCTTCTCCTCTCATGCATCTTTATAAAGATAAAAATAGCATTATGGAAAGCTTTACAAGAGGATGTTTTCTTTCCTTTCTAATCTGCTTCCTTCTGTGTTCCATTCCACCGCCCATTCTCTCTGCTGTCTGCCTTCTCAGATTAGGTTACAGGGAATCATGCTCGTAATGACATGACCAAAATATTATTGACATCCAACTTAAAAGACAGATCTCATTGTTACTGAAAACCGGTGCCAGCAGCTAGTTTTCATCCTGTAAAGAGGGCAAGGAAGTAATTTAGGACATGAAGACTTTAGAACAAAGATTGTTTAAGAGAGGCTAACAGAGCAAAAGGCACATGAAGAGAGAAATACTAACACAAATTAGATATGTGTGGAACCATGTGTGATACCTCTCTTTTTTCTTTTTTTTCTTTTTTTTCAGACGGAGTCTTGCTCTGCTGCCCAGGCTGGAGTGCAATGGCGCGATCTTGGCTCACTGCAACCTCCACCTCCTGGGTTCAAGCGATTCTCCTGTCTCAGCCTCCCAAGTAGCTGGGATTACAGATGCATGCTGCCACGCCACTAAAATATAATTTTTTGTGTTTTAGTAGAAACGGGGTTTCACCATGTTGCCCAGGCTGGTCTCGAACTCCTGACCTCAGGCAATCCACCTGCCTCAGCCTCAGATTACAGGTGTGAGCCACTGTGCTTGGCCCGTGCATGATATCTCTTGATTACAGGGCTGTTGTCTGGTAGGTCCAGGCAGGACTTGGAGTTGCTACTGAAGTTGGATGTTGAAAAGTGGAATCAAAGCCATGTTCAAGGTGGGGGCTGAGAGGCAAAAACAATTTGAGGCATCTGTTTAGAAGGATGGGTGGAGAGTAACACTGGATCCTAATCAGTGGTCTGCAACAGAGAAACAGAATTAGAGGGATGAGATGATTCTGAGGTGCCAGTACACAGGGCAGAACCCATGTATCCCATCCTACTTGATCTGCATCATGGTGTGTAGGTGTTTTTACAGTACTTTATTAACCACAGACTTTTGACCTATGGAGTGCAGATATCTGCAAATTACTGTGTTTTTGGAGCTGTTTGGGGACAACCTCAGGAGCTGAGGGAGAGGCCTAGGGGACAGGATTCTGGGTCGTGTATGCCTACTCCTGTACTCCAGAATAGTTCTGGTTTCAGCATGATTTTGCTTGAGAAAAGCTTGACAACCATTGCTAAAATATACTAAAGTTTTTGAAAACCACTGATTTAGCATGGTAAACCCTATTGTCAATATTACAACAAAGACCTTATATAAAATCAGGCTGTGTCCAGTGTCCAGCTAGAAGCCCATAGGGAATCACTTAAAAACTGCGGAGAATTCTGGCCGGGTGCGGTGGCTCATGCCTGTAATTCCAGCACTTTGGGAGGCCGAGGCAGGTGGATCACCTGAGGTCAGGAGTTCGAGAGCAGCCTGGCCAACATGGTGAAACCCTGTCTCTACTAAAAGTACAAAAATTAGTTGGGCATGGTGGTGGGCGCCTGTAATCCCAGCTACTCAGGAGGCTGAGGCAGGAGAATCACTTGAATCAAGGAGGTGGAGGTTGCAATGCGCCAAGATTGCGCCACTGTGCTCCAGCCTGGGCGACAAGAGCAAGACTTCGTCTCAAAAAACAAAACAAAACAAAACAAAAACAAACAAAAAACCTGTAGAGAATTTCAAGAGACATCATAGCTACTTCAAACCTAAAGTTTTATTAGAAAAGGAATTGTCGGCTGGGCGCAGTGGCTCACGCCTGTAATCCCAGCACTTTGGGAGGCTGAGGCGGGTGGATCACCTGAGGTCAGGAGCTTGAGACCAGCCTGGCCAACATGGTGAAATCCTGTCTCTACCAAAAATGCAAAAATTAGCTGGGCGTGGTGGCAGGTGCCTGTAATCCCAGCTACTTGGGAGGGTGAGCCAGGAGAATCACTTGAACCTGGGAGGCGGAGGTTGCAGTGAGCTGAGATCGTGCCACTGCACTCCAGCCTGGGCGACCAGAATGAAACTCCATCTCAAAAAAAAAAAAAAGAAAAGAAAGGGAATTGTCAGAGATGTTTCATGATGTTGAAAATGCAAAAGTTAAAATATTAGAAGCTGATCCAAACTTAGAGTTATGACAGTTTGCCAAGGCATAGAAAAGGTGTCCACTTCATATAATAAGTTGGAAATAATAGAAATGAGATATGACTTTGCAAAAGCAATGACGAAAATATTTGTTAAGGTTAGACATGAAAATGTGAATCTCCAAGTGTCCTAGGGCTGCTTGTTAGAGGGCTCAACCTAGGTTGGATCCACATTAATTTCTCCTCCACCGTCAGAGAAAAATGAAATTTTTTTTTTTTTTTTACAAAGAAGCAAAACACTTTAATCCTTAATATTTTTGATATTTTAAAGTATATACACTAAAGCCAGGCACAGTGGCATGCACTTGTACTCCCATCTACTTAGGAGGCTGAGGTAGGAGAATTGCTTGAGGCCAGGAGTTTGAAACCAACCTGGGCAACATAGTGAGACCTCATCTCTTAAAAAAAATGTATAGTATACTAAATGAATATTGGTTTTACTTTTTTTCATATGCCTTTCCTATGTGGTTTTCCATACCGTTATAACTGGCAGTAAAATGATTTTTAATGTTTTAACAAAAAACTTCAAAGGTTATGAATAACTATAATTTTTCCCATTAATTATGGATTGCCTAATTGCAGGGTTTTTCAGTCTTACACTACACAGTTCTGCACAGTGAGGACTGCCTATATGTGCTGTTAAAGTGATCTAAATATGTCCTGAGAAGGACTCTGTACTTCTATATTTGAGTTCTTGTGGAAGAACTGCAACCTAGCTTAATAGGTAGACAAGATTGAAAACCTAACTAGGAGTATGTGCCTGTAACAATAGCTGAGACTTGGCCAATCCCAGCAGCCGTACTTTAACCATTCATACACTACTGAGTGTTCAAACTGTGTTCAACCAAGGAAAACATCAATCTGTAACCAATCCAGCTGTTCTGTACCTAATTCCAGTTTCTGTACATCATTTCCCCTTTTTTGTTTATAAATCTTCCACCAGGTGACTGCGCTGGAGTCTCTGTGAATCTGCTGTGATTCTGGGGGCTACCTGACTTGCAAATTGTTCATTGTTCAATTAAACTCCTTTAAATTTAATTCGGCTAAAGTTTTTCTTTTATCAGATGGTGTCAGAAATGGGATCTGAGGTAGAGCTTCTAGCGACCCCAGGAGCGTTGAGTGAACTGAACAAACAAGGTACCTGCAGGACCCACTTGTGTTCACTGATCTCTCAGAGCAGCTGGGGATCGTGGGTAAGCTCTCTCTCGGATTTCAGAGCTCCATGGATTTGTGTTTTGAGCTCTCCAAGTTTCTTTGAGCAAATTTCTGATCCAAACAGGGTTTGGAAGTCACGACAGAAACTCAGCTGGGTCCAGGAATGGATTTGATCTGGGAATTAATTGGCTTGGATCCAGTTAGAGGTCTCTTACACCTGACTGGTTCAGAAAGGAACTGATAGTAAGCAGTAATATTGCAGGGGTTATAAAAGTTGGCTTTTGAAAATTCACAGGAATTTTTATGTTCTACCCCTTTGTTTCATTTTTCTTGCATGCTTAGGTAGGAAAAATCATTGACTCAGTTAATCAAGAGACCCTGAGAATCAAGCCAATATTTTAGGTAAAAATGAGATCCTTAATTTCTGGAAAACTAAGTTCCTTCCAGCTTATACATTAGGCCTGGGAGGCAGCATAGTCTTAGAGAAATGACAAAATCTTACTAAAGGTAACTTACAGTGGAATGTTCCAAATGAGCAACAAAGCAATGAAGTGTGTTTAAAAATGAGGGTTCTCAGTAAAGTCTCTTTCAGTTAAGAACAGGTTTGGCGCTATGGGATGTTAACTGCTATTCTCTTTTGATTAATCTGTCTTGTACTTTTTGCTGATGGCTATAGGTGACAGTATTAGGCATGTACAGGACCATGGGACATGGGAAGCTTTTTCCTCCCCAAAAGGGGAAACTTGAGAGCTGATGGGATTGCTGGAAAAGATCCCTTCACTACTGACAAGTGGCCGCCTGAACTTTTCAGTGTCATTGCAATGAGTGGGTCTTGCTCTGGCCTCCCTGAGCTCTTCACCTTCCCCACCTTGCCACAGGCAATACTTTTCTTTCTCTACCTTTCCTTTCCTATCTTTTCTGTTACTCAGGGCAACCATCTTGCCCAGAGACCATGTGTTGAAACTCCTAGTTGGAGGTTGGATTAAAGATGACAGGGGCTATCTGAAGGCAAATTTAAGCCTTACCAGTTTGATATTGGGTGCTAAGCAGAGTGGCTAATGTCTATGTTTTATCATATGTGTTTTGTTCTGGCCAAAACGAAAAAAGATAATTTTCCTTTATGATGCAGCTTGGCCCCCAGGGCGATGGTGTGGCAAGCTGGGACGCTAGGGCTGCTCAGGGAAAGGGAAAGAAAGCCCAGAAGCCTGGCATGCTAGTAAAAGGGTAAGAATTTCTTACCAGTCATATTTCTGGCTTTTTTCCTCTTTTTCTTTGTGCAAAATGGTTAAATGAATGGCAAAAATTACTCTTATCTCCCGTGTAAAGTTTTGATTGATACAAAAAAAATTCTGAGGCTTCTCTTAAGCTGTAGTGAATCTGATGTGCTTTGTGTGTCTTTCTGTATTGTTCTGTCATAAAGAGGGGTACCTTAGGATAAAATGTGTGCCCAAAACCTCATAAGCCTGTTGTTCAAGACGACCCAGCAAACTGGTCAGTTACGTGCTTAGGAGCTTGACCTTGTAGCCACATGGCTATGCTTTCTCTTTTCACAATGGTGGCCTGGGTTCAGAGTTCAATCCCTAGCTTAGGGGATGAGCCTTTCTGATTGATATTTGGGTGACCTTTGCCATTTTTTGATTCTCTTCCCCTCCACGAACTGTCTTGAATTTTCCTTTCTCAGAGCACCTGTGAGGTTACCTTGGGTAAAGTTTAAAAGCCAGAAATGTCAGCTCTTTGGCCTGGCTAAAGTCGGGTAATAAGAAATTTTAAAAGGACTTTATTAAAGAGTGCTATGGTTAAAAGTCAGCTTAATTAAAAGTGGGTATTCAAGCTCTCACAGCCTGGGACTCCTTGGGAAAAACAGGAGGCACCAGAGACCCTTTCTTGGCCCTGTTCTTCAGAGGACTCCACCCCAAAGCCAGTAATCTAATTAAGAAACTTAAAAACTGGCGAATGGAAAATCTTACAACTACTGTAGTAATCTTCTTTGGTTTGTCTGTGTAGTTATATATGTGTTGTGTGTGTAATGTTTGTATAAAAGAACTCTTAATTCATTGGTTTAAACAAAAATAAGTGCTTAAATATTTTGAAAGAAAAACTGTAATGCTTTTTAGTTCATGTAACTTAAGTCATCTTTGGGAAATATAAACACCTTTAAAGATTATTGATAAAATAAAGACATTTAGTCTAAATTATGTGGGTCAGATATTAGGTTTGCTTACTATGTTTAAGGCCATAAACTGCTTTGACCTTTGAAAATTGTTGAATTTATTTTGGAGACATTACATTCTAAATAAGTCCTGGGGATATGTGGAATTAGCCATGCCACCTAGCTATGAAAAGAAGGTTATAAAGTAAAGAGATTTTATATAAGAAAGGATCTTGTAGAGTAAATTCTTGTCCTAAAGTAAAATGACTGGTTGTTTAAAAAGAGGGATGTTTAGGACAAGTCAGAAAGACCAAGCATGTTGTAGATGGTCTGTGTAAGTCGTGAAAGGATTCATAAAAGAAAATTTATGCACCAAAAGTGAAAGTTGCTAAGAATTACCATTATAACATGTGATTGAGACTACTGAAAAACTAGGTTTACACGCAAGGTGTGTGAGGAGAATGAAACATGTTTTTGGTAAGAGATTATAAGAATGCATGGGAATGTAAATTTTTACCTAGTTTAATGGGTTAAAGGATTGTTTTAAATTAAATAGAATAAAGCTAAAGGTTTGAACAAGTTGTGGAAGGTTTGTAAAAATTAACTTTGTAAAAGAAATTCTGTGTGTGAAAATATTGACTAAATTTAAAGGTGTATTGTTCAGTTTTTCTGTAAATTGAACATTGAAATAAAAGCATAACAGGGTTTTCTTAAAGCACTAATCTGCTCTTTAATAAAAATTGGTAAAGGGTTATAAAAGGTTTATGAAAATCTCACCTTATGGTCGAACTGATTAAGATTAGATAGATTTATCTGTGAGGTTTTATTAAAAATTGGGGTTGACATTAATAGTCCACTAATGCAAGGGTGAAATTTGGCTTTCTCTCTTGAACAAGATTTTCATGTAATATTAAAAGGTAATGAAAGATTTTTGTTTTGTTTGCCTTTTAAATACACTATCAAAAAAGAAAAAGGAAGGAAAGACAAAAGACAGATTGTTTGGAAAGCTGAGTCTTCCCTCTATCAATGAGTAGAGGTTTTTGCCTTTAAAAAATTTTTTGAGTCATCATTTTGGCTAAGTGAGTGACTTACAGTGACCTGGAATTCTAGTTCATAATATCAAGTGTTTTAAAACTTTATATATATATCTTTATATTTAATAGGCTTCCCAAAATTAAATTTCAGCTTTAAAATGGTCTTTTCTGACCTCTAACTTTGGAATGCTACAGAGGGCCCCTGAAGCATCCAAAAGAGAGGTAAACAGAATTATTTAACATGTTAAGTTACATGGGAAACATTGTCAAAATAAAAATAATGTTTAATCTTCAGGTTATATTTTAGTGAATGATATTAATGTATGTTCTAAAATTGTATGGGGCCAGGCACAGTGGCTCATGCCTGTAATCCCAACACTTTGGGAGACCGAGGAAGGCAGATCACCTGAGGCTAGGAGTTTGAGACCAGCCCAGCTAACATGGTGAAACCCCGTCCCTACTAAAGGTACAAAAAGTTAGATAGGCATGGTGGTGGGTTCCTGTAAGCCCAGCTACTTGGGAGGCTGAGGTGGAAGAATCACTTGAACCCAGGAGGCGGAGGTTGCAGTGAGGCAAGATCGTGCCTCTGCACTCCAGCCTGGGTGACAGAGCAAGACTCCATCTCAAAAACAAACAAACAAAAATGTATAGGACTTATAAAATTCTAATATGTCTGAGTATATACTGTCAACCATAATTATAGTTATTATGTTAAGTTATTGTATATCACAGAAATAACCAAACTTCCTTGTATAGAACTGCTAACCCAAGTAAAACAAAAAATTAATTAAATACCAAGAAAATACTTTGCCAAGATTTTCATGTTAAACCAGCCGATAGTGAAATTGATTAGATATACAATTTGAATTCCATAGTCTAAGTCTCATTACCTGTGATAACCATTAGTTATCAGTGCTATGAATTTAAATTGGAGAAACAACTGGTATTCAACAGGACATAAGTCCAATATTAAGCATAGACTCATGGAAGACCAGGAAGGCTACCTTGTCCTTCCTGAGCCCTTAAAGCTTTTGTTATTAAAGGCTCTGCATTCCATGACTCATCATGGAAAAGATAAAATCATCCAAATTGAATATATTGATATAATGATTTATACATTTCAAAAATAGTTTAAAACCAATGTTTGGTTCCATATTCCTGGGAAGACAATCAAACCTTCATGTACGCTTGGCTATCAGGTACGTTTGGCTATCCGATGGGTCATATAAACATTTATAAAGGGAGTTCATTCAACTGTCATTTTTAATGCATGTTTTATGCTACAGTAATTATTATGCCACAGTATATTTTCACCAGGTAAAGAAAGTTTTTATGGTTCACCGAGGATAATCAACTGCTTCACAATCTAGAACCTAAAGACTGGATCTTTTGAGAACATCAGAGAAAGACTGTGCTTGCCATCCACACTGCAACAAAACTTTGGAACCTTGAACTTTGAGTTCATAATCTCACAACTGAGAAGGGTCCCTCCACACTCTTGGAACTGTACACCCATTGGAACCCTTAAGGTAAAACTAACCAGGAAAGTTTCTCCCCAGAAGAAGATGGCATCCTTGATGTAAACAGCTTTTCCCGAGATCACAGATCAAGACATCTGCTATTGTGAGACTCTTATCTTTGAATATTTTTTCCTTATTTATGCCTCTGTAGCCAATAGAAATGACGAGGGGGTCTATTATGTGCACTTATAGGGTATACTTTTATTCGTGAAGGATTTTGCACCAGCCTTATACATGAATAACTTTATACTTTGATGGATAAAAGATGAGGGCCCAACGTAGGTGAGAAACTTTAATGGTATATATGTCGCCTCATAATCAGTCAAAACTCCTCTTAGCCCACATCATGGGTTAAATAGAACATTGCCAGGAGGCCTTCACTCTTCTAGAAGGACATCATTTGTTAGGTCCTTTTTCCATGGTTTAGAATAAAAGAGGCAATAATTAGAAATGTATCCCTCATGATAGGCTGTATAGCAGATTCTAATGTAAAGCCTATTGTTACACAACAGACTTTAAATTCTCTTGTGAAAGTTATGCTAAATAATATAATTGGCTAAACAGAAAAGTACCTGTGCAGCTTCTGACACTTGTGGCCTATGGAGAAATACATCAAACGTAGATTATAAAAATTCAGTTGTAGATGATTAATGAAAAGACCACTTAAAGCAAGTAGACTCTTTATCCAGCTCATTCTTTAATCTATTTAATTTTAGGTGGTTTGGTTTATGGGTACCCTGGGTAAGGAGCATACTCTAAACTCTTGGTATTATCCTCCTGAGAGTCATAATAATAGTCTCCCTGGTGCACTGTATTCTCTCGAGGGTTTTAAATCTTGCATGCAGCCACCTCTGGAATGTCAAATGGTCTCTCTTCAAATGGAAAGACGAGCTGAAAGAAATGTGCGACCATGAGATTACTATAACCTATGAATGACGTGGTGAGACTGGAAACCCAAAATGATGGTAACTGAGAGTGGCACTAAGGCCCTAAGTTTTGGTCACACTTTCACCTAAGTGAGAACCTGACCAAAAAGGGGGGAATCTTTTTTAAACAAAGTTGTGGGAGGCCACTGTTTTGGACTAAGCTCATTCACTAGGCCCCAACAGGCCAAACCAAACTAAAATGGGGTGACTTATGCTAAATGTGACATAATCAAACTAAGACTTTACGG
Source organism: Pan troglodytes (assembly GCF_028858775.2). Taxonomy (NCBI): domain Eukaryota; kingdom Metazoa; phylum Chordata; class Mammalia; order Primates; family Hominidae; genus Pan; species Pan troglodytes. Next base: position 118,411,969 of record NC_072404.2, on the reverse strand, counting down.
AAACACATAGATCCTAGAACAGACCAGGTTTTGTTTTTCTCTGTAAATAGGACATTCCAGCATAAAGAGGTACCCATAAAGGGTCCCTCTACTCATACTTGTTTTTACCTTTGCAAAACTCAATGTTCTACTGTTTCCCAGTATGTTTCAAGACCAAATAAGTACTTTTACAATGGTGATAGTGACATTGATAATTAAAGTTTTGGTCAATCTCTCAAAACTGAGAAAATGACCAAAAGGGGGAAGTTGTTAAAGTGAACTAAAAGTGGCCTGAGAAGGATTCCCTGCTTCTATATTTGAGTCTTTGTGGACGAACTGCAACCTAGCTTAATAGATAGACAAGATTGAAAACCTAACTAGGAGTATGCACCTGTATCAATAGCTGAGTCTTGGCCAATCCCAGCAGCCATACTTCAACCATTCATACACTGCTGAGTGTTCAAACTGTGTTCAAATAAGGCAAACACCAATCTGTAACCAGTCCAGCTGTTCTGTACCTCACTTCCAATTTCTGCACGTCATTTCCCTTTTTGTGTCTATTAATCTTCTTCCACCATGTGGCTGCACTGGAGTCTCTCTGAATCTGCTGTGATTCTGGGGGCTGCCCAATTCACAAATTATTCATTGCTCAATTAAATTCCTTTACATTTAATTTGGCTGAAGTTTTTCTTTTATCATTGCCTATTTATAAAGGATAAATATGTCTCTACTTAAAGACGAGTGAATACAGGAAACTGTGAGTAAGCCAAATAGTAAAGAAAAAGTAGGAACTGCTCTCATAATAGTAGAAGGAAAGACAATTTCATTGTTTCAAGCGTTACAAGATGAAAGAATCAACCATTGTAAGGAGGAAATGAACTTCACAGACTTGGTTCTCATTTCTTAGGAAATGAAATCTCCAGATGGGCCTTCTAACTACAAGAGAAAGCATATATAAAATTTAAAAAATCTTTTTATTATGGAAACATTTTAATATAACACAAAAGTAGAAGGAATACCATAATGATCACTCATCATCTAACTTGAACAATAATCAGCATTTTGCCAATCTTGTTAATTTATTCTCTCTTCCTCCATTTTTGCTGGAGTATTAGAAAGCAAATCCCAGAAATTATATTATACTGTAGTGTGCATCTCTAATAGGAAATTATATTTTTAGAGAATAGAAACACAGTGCCACTGTCTTATGAATAAATAACAATAATTCCTGAATGTCATCTAGTCCTGATTATATTCAGATTCATATTCTATATTTTAGTTTCCCAGATTGTCTCAAAAATGTCTTTTTACATGTGGCTGTGTTCAAATCAGAATCCATACAGAGTCTACATATTGCACTTGGTTGTTATTTATCTAACATCTCTTGTAATGGACAAGAATTCTCCTTGTCTTATTTTTTCTGCCATGCGACTTATTTATTGAAGGAAACGGGTAATTTGTCTTGTAAAATGTCCCAGGTTCTCAATGCTTCCTCTAGTGTCATTTTACTTACTCTGTTTCCCGTATTTCATGCAAGCTGGTAGTTAAATCTAGATGCTTGATTTCATTCAGGTTCCCCCCTACCAACATTTTGTGTGGACAATAATATTGCATAGAGGTGTTGTGTTTTTCCTAGTGCGTCACATCTGGAGGCACACATGATCTGGTTGACCCACTTTTAATGAATCTTGACTCCTAGAGATCTTAATATCATTCTGTATTAATTGTATCCTACAATGTGCATATAATGATTTCCGAATAACATTACCATAGAACCACTAACAAAAAGACTACTGAATGAAGTTTAAGAAGATTATGCAATTCTTTTTGCATTTAAGATGTGTATATTCAGGTTGGGTGCAGTGGCTCACACCTGTAATCCCAGCACTTTGGGAGGCCGAGGCAGGTGGATCACCTGAGGTCAGGAGTTCAAGACCAGCCTGGCCAACATGGTGAAACCCTGTCTTTACTAAAAATGCAAAAAAATTAGTTGGGCGTGGTAGCACACACCTGTAATCCCAGCTACTTGGGAGGCTGAGGCAGGAGAACTGCCCAGACCCTGAAGGCTGAGGTTGCAGTGAGCTGAGATCATGCCATTAGACTCCGGCCTCGGCGACGGAGGTGCCATAATAAACATACGTGTGCATGTGTCTTTATAGTAGCATGACTTAAAATCCTTTGGGTATATACCCAGTAATGGGATTGCTGGGTCAAATGGTATGTATTTCTAGTTCTAGATCCTTGAGGAATCACCACACTGTCTTCCACAGTGGTTGAACTAATTTACACTCCCGCCAACAGTGTAAAAGCATTCCTGTTTCTCCACATCCTCTCCAGCATCTGTTGTTTCCTGACTTCTTAATGATCTCCATTCTAATGGGCATGAGATGGTATCTCATTGTGGTTTTGATTTGCATTTCTCTGATGACCAGTGATGATGAGCTTTTTTTCATATGTTTGTTGGCTGCATAAATGTCTTCTTTTGAGAAGTGTCTGTTCATATCCTTCGCCCACTTTTTGATATGGTTGTTTGTTTTTTTCTTGTAAATTTGTTTAAGTTCTTTGTAGATTCTGGATATTAGCCCTTTGTCAGATGAGTAGATTGCAAAGATTCTCTCCCATTCTACAGGTTGCCTGTTCACTCTGATGATAGTTTCTTTTGCTGAGCAGAAGCTCTTTAGTTTAATTAGATCTCATGTGTCTATTTTGGCTTTTGTTGCCATTGCTTTTGGTGTTTTAATCATGAAGTCTTTGCCCATGCCTATTTCCTGAATGGTATTGCTTAGGTTTTCTTCTAGGGTTTTTATGGTGTTAGGTCTTACATTTAAGTCTTTAATGCATCTTGAGTTAATTTTTGTATATGGTGTAAGGAAGGGATCCAGTTTCAGCTTTCTACACTTGGCTAGCCAGTTTTTTCAGCACAATTTATTCAATAGAGAACTCTTTCCCCATTGCTTGTTTTTCTCAGGTTTGTCAAAGATCAGATGGTTGTAGATGTGTGGTGTTATTTCTGAGGTCTCTATTCTGTTCCATTGGTCTATATATCTGTTTTGGTACCAGTACCATGCTGTTTTGGTTACTGTAGCCTTGTAGTATAGTTTGAAGTCTCCATGATGCCTCCAGCTTTGTTCTTTTTGCTTAAGACTGCCTTGGCTATGCGGGCTCTTTTTTGGTTCCATGTGAACTTTAAAGTAGTTTTTTCCAGTTCTGTGAAGAAAGTCAGTGGTAGCTTGATGGGGATAGCATTGAATCTATAAATTACCTTGGGTTATATGGCCATTTTCATGATACTGATTCTTCCTATCCATGAGCATGGAATGTTCTTGCATTTGTTTGTGTCCTCTTTTATTGTGTTGAGCAGTAGTTTGTAGTTCTCCTTGAAGAGGTCCTTCACATCCCTTGTAAGTTGGATTCCTAGGTATTTTATTCTCTTTGAAGCAATTGTGAATGGGAGTTCACTCATGATTTGGCTCTCTGTTTGTCTATTATTGGTGTATAGGAATGCTTGTGATTTTTGCACATTGATTTTGTATCCTGAGACTTTGCTGAAGTTGCTTATCAGCTTAAGGAGATTTTGGGCTGAGACAATGGGTTTTTCTAAATATACAGTCATGTCATCTGCAAAGAGACAATTTGACTTCCTCTTTTCCTAATTGAATACCCTTTATGTCTTTCTCTTGCCTGATTGCCTAGCCAGAAGAACTTCCAAAACTATGTTGAATAGGAGTATTGAGAGAGGGCATCCTTGTCTTGTGCCAGTTTTCAAAGGGAATGCTTCTAGTTTTTGCCCATTCAGTAGGATATTGGCTGTGGGTTTGTCATAAATAGCTCTTATTATTTTGAGATATGTTCCATCAATACCTAGTTTATTGAGAGCTTTTAGCACGAAGGGCTGTTGAATTTTGTCAACGGCCTTTTCTACATCTATTGAGATAATCATGTGGTTTTTGTCATTGGTTCTGTTTATGTGATGGATTATGTTTATTGATTTGCATATGTTGAACCAGCCTTGCATCCCAGGGATGAAGCCAACTTGATTGTGGTGGATAAGCTTTTTGATGTGCTGCTGGATTCAGTTTTCCAGTATTTTATTGAGGATTTTCACATTGATGTTCATCAGGGATATTGGCCTAAAATTCTCTTTTTTAGTTTTGTCTCTATCAGGCTTTTGTATCAGGATGATGCTACCCTCATAAAAAGAGTTAGGGAGGATTCTCTCTTTTTCTATTGATTGAAATAATTTCAGAAGGAATGGTACCAGCTCCTGTTTGTACTTCTGGTGGAATTTGGCTGTGAATCCGTCTGGTCCTGGTCTTTTTTTGGTTGGTAGGCTATTATTGCTTCAATTTCAGAACCTGTTTTTGGTCTATTCAGAGATTCAACTTCTTCCTGATTTAGTCTTGGGAGGGTGTATGTGTCCAGGAATTTGTCCATTTCTTCTAGATTTTCTAGTTTATTTGCATAGAGGTGTTTATAGTATTCTCTGATGGTAGTTTGTATTTCTGTGGGATCGGTGGTTATACCCCCTTTATCATTTTTTATTGTATCTATTTGATTCTTCTCTCTTTTCTTCTTTATTAGTCTTGCTATCAGTCTATCAATTTGTTGGTCTTTTCAAAAACCCAGCTCCTGGATACATTGGTTTTTTGAAGGGTTTTTTGTGACTCTCTCCTTCAGTTCTGCTCTAATCTTAGTTATTTCTTGCCTTCTGCTAGCTTTTGAATGTGTTTGCTCTTGCTTCTCTAGTTCTTTTAATTGTGATGTTAGGGTGTAGATTTTAGATCTTTCCTGCTTTCTCTTGTGGGCATTTAGTGCTATCAATTTCCCTCTACACACTTCTTTAAATGTGTCCCAGAGATTCTGGTACATTGTGTCTTTGTTCTCCTTGGTTTCAAAGAACATGTTTATTTCTGCCTTAATTTCATTATTTATTTAGCCAGGAGTCATTCAGGAGCAGGTTGTTCAGTTTCCATGTAGTTGTACAGTTTTGAATGAGTTTATTAATCCTGAGTACTAATTTGATTGCACTGTGGTCTGCGAGACAGTTTTTTGTGATTTCTGTTCTTTTACATCTGGTGAGGAGTGTTTTACTACCAATTATGTGGTCAATTTTAGAATAAGTGCGACGTGATGCTCAGAAGAGTGTATATTCTGTTGATTTGGGGTGTGGAGTTCTTAGATGTCTATTAGGTCTCCTTGGTCCAGAGCTGAGTTCAAGTCCTGGATATCCTTGTTAACCTTCTGTCTTGTTGATCTGTCTAATGTTGACAGTGGGGTGTTAAAGTCTCCCATTATTATGGTGTGGGAGTCTAAGTCTCTTTGTAGGTCTCTAAGGACTTGCTTTATGAATCTGGGTGCTCCTGTATTGGGTGCATATATATTTAGGATAGTTAGCTCTTCTTGGTGAATTGATCCCTTTACCAATATATAGTGGCCTTCTTTGTCTCTTTTTGATCTCTGTTGGTTTAAAGTCTGTTTTATCAGAGACTAGGATTGCAACCCCTGCTTTTTTTTTGCTTTCCATTTGCTTGGTAAGTATTCCTCCATCCCTTTATTTTGAGCCTATGTGCATCTTTGCACATGAGATGGGTCTCCTGAATACAACACACTGATGGGTCTTGACTCTTTATCCAGTATGCCAGTTTGTGTCTGTTAATTGGGGCATTTAGCCCATTTACATTTAAAGTTAATATTGTTATGTTTGAATTTGATCCTGTTATTATATTAGCTGGTTATTTTGCCTGTTAATTGATGCAGTTTCTTCATAGCATCGATGGTCTTTACCATTTGGGATGTTTTTACAGTGGCTGGTACTGGTTGTTCCTTTCCATGTTTAGTGCTTCCACCAGGAGCTCTTGTAATGCAGGCCTGGTGGTGACAAAATCTCTCAGCATTTACTTGTCTGTAAAGGATTTTATTTCTCCTTCACTTATGAAACTTAGTTTGACTGGATATGAGATTCTGGGTTGAAAATTCTTTTCTTTAAGAATGTTGAATATTGGCCCCCACTCTCTTCTGGCTTGTAAGGTTTCCGCCGAGAGATCCACTGTTAGTCTGATGTGCTTCCCTTTGTGGGTAACCCAATCTTTCTCTCTGGCTGCCCCTAACATTTTTTCCCTCATTTCAACCTTGGTGAATCTGACAATTATGTGTCTTGGAGTTGCTCTTCTCAAGGCATATCTTTGTGTTGGTGTCTGTGTTTCCTGAATTTGAATGTTGGCCTGCCTTGCTAGGTTAGGGAAGTTTTCCTGGATAATATCCTGAAGAGTGTTTTCTAACTTGATTGCATTCTCCCTGTCACTTTCCAGTACACCAATCAAATGTATATTTATTTGGTCTTTTCACCTAGTCCCATATTTCTTGGAGGCTTTGTTCATTTCTTTTCACTCTTTTTTCTCTAATCTTGTCTTCTTGCTTTATTTCATTAATTTGATCTTCAATCACTGATATCCTTTCTTCCACTTGATGGAATCAGCTATTGAAGCTTATGCATGCATCATGAAGTTCTCACGCCGTGGTTTTCAGCTCCATCAGGTCATTTAAGGTCTTCTCTACACTATTCATTCTAGTTAGCCATTCATCTAATCTTTTTTCAAGATTTTTAGCTTCCTTGGGATGGGTTAGAACATGCTCCTTTAGCTCAGAGAAGTTTGTTATTACCCACCTTCTGAAGCCTACTTCTGTCAACTTGTCAAACTCATTCTCCATCCAGTTTTGTCCCCTTGCTGGTGAGGAGCTGCGATCCTTTGGAAGAGAATAGGCCCTGTGTCTTTTGGAATTTTCAGCTTTTCTGCTCTGGTTTCTCCCCATCTTTGTGGTTTTATCTACCTTTGGTCTTTGATGTTGGTGACCTACAGATGGGGTTTTGGTGTGGGTGTCATTTTTGTTGATGTTCATGATATTCCTTTCTGTTTGTTAGTTTTCCTTTAACAGTCAGACCCCTGAGCTGCCAGTCTGTTGGAGTTTGCTGGAGGTCCACTCCAGACCCTGTTTGCCTATGTATCACCAGTGGAGGCTGCAGAACAGCAAATATTGCTGCTTGATCCTTCCTCTGGAAGCTTCGTCCCAGAGGGACACCCGCCTGTTTGAGGTGTCTATCAGCCCCTACTGGGAGATGTTTCCCAGTCAGGCTACATGGGGGTCAGGGACCTGCTTGAGGAGGCAGTCTGTCCATTCTCAGAGCTTGAATGCCATGCTGAGAGAATCACTGCTCTCTTCAGAGCTGTCAGACAGGGACGTTTAAGTCTGCAGAAGCTGTCTGCTGCCTTTTGTTCTACTATGCCCTGTCCCCAGAGGTGGAATCTATAGAGGCAGTAGGCCTTGCTGAGCTGCGGTGGGCTCCGCCCAGTTTGTGCTTCCTGGCCTCTTTGTTTACACTGTGAGCTACTCAAGCCTCAGCAATGGCAGATGCCCCTCCCCCCGCCAATCTGCAGTGTCGCAGGTCGATCTCAGACTGCTGCGCTAGCAGTGAGTAAGGCTCCATGGGTGTGGGACTCACCGAGCCAGGCATGGGAGGGAGGTTATCTCCTGGTCTGCAGGTTGCCAAGACTGCGGGAAAAGTTCAGTATTTGGTCAGGCGTGTACCATTTTCCCAGGTACAGTCTGTCATGGCTTCCCTTGGCTTGGAAAGGGAAATCCCCTGACCCCTTGCACTTCCTGGGTGAGGCGATGCCCTACCCTGCTTCAGCTCGCCCTCTGTGGGCTGCACCCACTGTCCAACCAGTCCCAGTGAGATGCACCAGATACCTCAGCTGGAAATGCAGAAATCATCTGTCTTCTGCATGGATCTCGCTGGGAGCTGCAGACCAGAGCTGTTTCTATTCGGCCATCTTGGAAGCATGCCCAAAAATATTCTTTTACAGACAGGGTCTCACTCTGTCACTCTTGCTGGAGTGCAGTGGCATGATCAAAGTTCATTGTAACCTTGAATTCCTGAGCTCAAACAATCCTCCTGCCTCTGCCTCCTGAGTAGCTGGGACTACTAGATGTGAGCTACCACACCTGGCTAATTTTTTTTTCCTTTGGTACAGACAGAGTCTCACTGTGTTGCCCCAGCTGGTCTCAAACTCCTGGCCTCAAGAGATCTTCCTACCTCAGCCTCCCAAAGTGCTAGGATTACAGGCGTGACCCACTGTGTCTTTTAAAATAATAAAATAAAATACAAAATATTTTAAAATAATGCTATCACAGAGGAGCATCATGTAAAAAAACCCTAAAATGTAAATGAAAGATATGGATTTGAAAAGTCTTACTGATGAACAAAGTTTAACTGTGGAAAGGAAACTTAATCTTAAGACCCTTAGGGGCTGGAGTTTTAATCATCTGGGAGAGGCAGACGGTGCCTGTGCCCCAAACAAGAATCAGTTGGTTGATAATCAGTTGGTTGATCCTGTATCCTTGTTGGCTCTGCAAAGGTATTTCATTTCTTTTGAAACTGAGTACATTACTGTTATCTGATAAGACATCAAAATAAACATTACTGTAATCAGGAAGGAGTAAAACATTAAGTAAAGTGTGGAAGTAATGAAGATATGAACTAGATTCATGTTGTTTAGGATAAGTTTAAGTGTAACATATAATAATGATGTGATATTTATGTATATTCTGTCTGCTACTTATGGCATTTTAGGTGTTCTAAGGAATGGCTTTGTAAATTGTAATTGTAGTTTAAATTATTTCAGGGACTTTACTTAATGAAGTTGGTAACAAACATGAACATTTTTAAGAAACATTGAGTTTCCAAAATTGTATTTATTTAAATATGTGTTTATTGGTAAAAAGCATTAAAGTACAAATGTTAGTGAGCGTTTCTGTCCAGGCACAAAAGCCCTTTAGGTATTAAAGACTCTTTTGGGCCAGGCACTGTGGCTTGTGCCTGTAACCCCAACACTTTGGGAGGCCGAAGTGGGCAGATCACTTGAGACCAGGAGTTCAAGAGCAGCCTGGGCAACATGGTGAAACCCCATTTCTACTAAAAATACAAAAATTAGCTAGGTGTGGTGGTGCACATCTGTAATCCCAGTTACTGAGGAGACTAAGGCACGAGAATCACTTGAACCGGGGAGTGGAGATTGCAGTGAGCCAAGATCGTGCTCCAGTCTGGGTGACAGATTGAGACTCTGTCTCAAAAATAAATAAATAAATAAATCAGTAATTTGCAGAAGATCAAGAAATAAGAAAAATGACTTATCATGAAAAATTCAACACTTCATACCATGCCGTGCTGCTATATATAAAGATATGTTCTCTCTGTATTAAAGACATGGCTTCTTTTTGCTATTGTTATTAACTTGTAGGGCTTTTGAAAAATAAAAAAAAATCTGAGTTGGGAGGGATTTAAATTAGGCATATCCATTCAACACATATTTATAATCCCATTCTGTTTTGCTATTATTATTCTAGAACAGTGGTCACCAACCTTTGTGGTACCAGAGACTGGTTTTGTGGAAGAAATTTTTTCCATGGACTGTGGTGGGGTGGTGGGGGTGATTTAAGGATGAAACTGTTGTACCTCAGATCATCAGGCATTAGTTAGATTCTCATAAGGAATGCACAACCTAGATCCTTTGCATGCACAGTTCACAGTGGGGTTCGTGCTCCCATGAGAATCTAATGCTGCGGCTGATGAGGTGGAGCTCAGGAGGTAATGCTCGCTTGCCCACTGCTCACCGCCTGCTGTGTGGCCTAGTTCCTAACAGGCCATGGACCTGTACCAGTCTGTGGCCTGGGGGTTGGAGACCCCTATTCTAGAATGATACTATGTGGGATATAAATGAAGCTCATTAATGAAGTAAAGGCATGGTACTTTATAATATGGTGAATTATGTTAAGACAATTTCATATATAATCTTTTGATTCACAGGTTAACTGAGCAAAAAAGGGAATTGCCTGCCAGAAGAAAAATAATATTACAATATGCTGGAAGCTAAAAATTATAATATAAAGTTAATGATTTACATTTATTTTACATTTGGTTCTTACCAGATTCTTAATACTTTACTAGATACTTTAAGTATTTTATAGAACTGAAACTTTTTTTCTATAGCTGTTGTTTAAATGCATTTTTTTACATATAGTAAATGGATATCTTACAAAATTAAAAATTAATGGGATCAATTACTACTTATATTAAAGAGCCATAAATTTGGTATCTGTTAAGTCAACAGTAATTTGTAATAGTATTTCATTATTTTTTCATTTACTACAACACTTCCCCAGGTCTCACCAACCTGGGATATTAGTAGAGCAGTGTTAATAGGAATATCCCAGATTTCACTGCCTCTAGCTCCTGTCTTCATAACACAAGAGGTCAGTTTCCTCTTCAAGTTCTACCCATTTGTGTCTGGGAATCCCAAAGTTATCCCATGTAAATTCAAGAATTCCTCCTAGTGTCTGTCTGGAACCTGTGAGGCCATCTGAAGGGGAACCCTAGAACTGCCAACCTGGTCTTCCTAAGAGCCCCAATGTCTGCCTGAGCTGGTGTTCCAGGCTGTACACCTGCAATCCTTAAGTGCCAAATACTCTTCCTTTCCCTTGCCTGCCAACTTTACTCAGACCACACTGGTTGGTCACACTTTTCACAAGATGCCGTATTTTTCTGAAGACTGCTAATAACTCAAACTCATACTTCAGGACTAAAGCCGCATTTGTTTACCTGCCAAAATAGTACCACTTTGTGACAATACTTAAACTTTTAATTCGTTTTCCCACCAGCTTTGAAAGGAAATACCTCTCAGTAAAATTTTAATTTGAAAGATTGTGTTTTTTCAAAAACTGGCATAATGTAAGACTTTTGTAATATATTTTGTATCACATTAGTTTAAGTTTGCAAAATTTAAAGTCACATTAAATTTGATGGCCTTGTGCTCTGTGTGCTGTACAGTAGTGGGGGACATGCTGAGAGGTGACAGCGTGCTGGCAGCCCTCGCAGCCCTCGTTCACTCTCGGCGCCTCCTCTGCCTGGGCTCCCACTTTGGTGGCACTTTAGGAGCCTTTCGGCCTGCCGCTGCACTGTGGGAGCCCGTTTCTGGGCTGGCCAAAGCCGGAACCGGCTCCCTCAGCTTGCGAAGAGGTGTGGAGGGAAAGGCGTGGGTGGGAACTGGGCTGCCCACTGTGCTTGCGGGCCAGCGCGAGTTCCGGGTGGGCGTGGGCTCAGTGGACCCTGCACTCAGAGTGGCCAGCCGGCCCCACCGGCCCTGGGCAGTGCGGGGCTTAGCACCTGGGCCAGCAGCTGCTGTGCTCAATTTCTCGCCGGGCTTTAGCTGCCTTCCCGTGGGGCAGGGCTCAGGACCTGCAGTCCGCCATGCCTGAGCCTCCCCCACACCGTCCGTGGGCTCCTGTGCCGCCCTAGCCTCCCCTACAAGCGCCGCCCCCCGCTCCACGGTGCGCAGTCCCATCGACCACCCAATGGCTGAGGAGTGTGGGCACACGGCGCAGGACTGGCAGGCAGCTCCACCTGCAGCCCCAGTGCGAGATCCACTGGGTGAAGCCAGCTGGTCTCCTGAGTCTAGTGGGAACTTGGAGAACCTTTATGTCTAGCTAAGGGATTGTAAATACACCAATCAGCACTCTGTCTCTAGCTCAAGGTTTGTAAACACACCAATCAGCACCCTGTGTCTAGCTCAGGGTTTGTGAATGCACCAATCGACACTCTGTATCTAGATACTCTGGTGGGGACTTGGAGAACCTTTGTGTCGACACTCTGTATCTAGCTAATCTGGTGGGGATGTGGAGAACCTTTGTGTCTAGCTCAGGGATTGTAAACACACCAATCAGCACCCTGTCAAAACAGACCACTCGGCTCTACCGATCAGCAGGATGTGGGTGGGACCAGATAAGAGAATAAAAGCAGGCTGCCCGAGCCAGCATTGGCAGCCCGCTGGGGTCCCCTTCCACACTGTGGAAGCTTTGTTCTTTCACTCTTTGCAATAAATCTTGCTGCTGCTCACTCTTTGGGTCCACATTGCCTTTATGAGCTGTAACACTCACCGTGAAGGTCTGCAGCTTCACTCCTGAAGCCAACAAGACCACAAACCCACCAGGAGGAACGAACAACTCCAGACGCGCTGCCTTAAGAGCTATAACACTCATCGGGAAGGTCCGCAGCTTCATTCTTGAGCCAGCGAGACCACGAATCCACCAGAAGGAAGAAACTCCGAACACATCCGAACATCAGAAGGAACAAACTCCAGACACGCTGCCTTTAAGAACTGTAACACTCACCGCGAGGGTCCGCGGCTTGATTCTTGAAGTCAGTGAGACCAAGAACCCACCAATTCTGGACACAATGCCTTTCCTTCACTTTGTATTGCACAAATAGTGCTGTGTGCCTCATAGGAGCAGTTCTTTTGGATTCTGCCTGCAGTTCATTCTTCCCTAAGACTCAGACCCCTGATTCAGGTGGCAGAGACAGATGACATGTGGCTCCCCACCCCTATCCCCATTCTTGTCTTTCTTTCAGAGGATAGGAAAAGAAAAAAAAGAAAAACAAAAACAAAAAACAAACAAAAAAACCTTTCTTAGTCTCTTGTGTCAAAAATATTTAAATTGACTTTTAGAACTCTGTGTGTGTGAGTGTGTGTGTGTGTGTGTGTGTATGGGGGAATGGAGAGAGAGAGACAGAGACAGACAGACAGAGAAAGAGAGTCTCACTCTGTTGCCCAGGCTGGAGTGCAGTGGCACAATCATAGCTTGCTCACTGCAGCCTCTATCTGAGCTCCAGTGATTCTCCCACCTCAACCTCCCAAGTTGCTGGTACTATGGGTGCATGCCACCACACCCAGCTAATTTTTTATTTTTAGCAGAGACAAGGTCTCACTATGTTGCCGAGGCTACTCTTTAAGTTGTGAGCTCGAGGGATCCTCCCACCTCAGCCATCCAAAGTTTTGGGATTGCAAGTGTGAGCCACCATGCCTGGCTGACTTTTAGAATGTAATATTAGGCAGGCCCAGGTAACAGAATCCATTAGATTTAGGCCAATGTTATCCCACCTCCACACCTCATACTCATTAAATGTTGAAAATATAGAAAAGGAGAAGGAAAAACTAAAACTTTTTTTCTGTAGCTATTGAAATCCTCGCATCAACTGAGTTTGCAATGCAAATATATGGTCCTTGTCTGGATTCTAGTTTGAACAAACCGTGTAAGACATTTGGAGGCCAATTCCAGAGAGTTGGCTATGGCATGGGTACAATGATATTAAGCAATTACTATTAAGTGTCTAAGGCAGGATAATGGAATTGTGGTTGCAAAGAAAATGTACTCATTTTTTAAGAGATGGATATTATGAGATTTGGGGGATGAAATGTCATGATGTCTTAATTTATATACTTTAAAATAGAAAAAGCAAGTATGGCAGAATGTTGACAATGTTAAACATGGATTGTGGGTATTAGGTGTTTATTTTATTTCTCTGTAAGTTTGAAATTTTAAATCTTATTTTCCTCCAACCCTGGCAGAGGAATGAAATTTTTTTATAAGCTATTTTTTTAGGACTGGGTTGTAATCATGCTACATATAATATCTTTTCAAAAAGAAATCAGTTTTATATTTCACTTCTTTTTCTCTCCTAATCTATAAAAACATGTTTCCTTGAAACTAGTGTGTGTGCTATTGTATGCTGCTGGAACTCAGCTTAAAATTTGGGACTTAACATTCTTCTGTCCCCAGTGTACATGAGGAATAAGACATACTCTCAGTCATAATAGTGACTAATCACAGCAGTAATTCCTAGAGAGGGTAAGAGTGGAGGGCTAAGGAATCTTGGGAAGTGAGCTTGGGTAGTTTACAAGTTTTGCAGGTGATTCCAACTGGCTTCTTGTAGGCCACTGGCCTAAAAAAGTAGTGTTAAACCCTAACTTAATACTATGAAAAATCTTTCGCAACAAATTCATTATTTATGTACACATTCCCACTCTTTAACTTTAAAAATCATCTCTTATGGTAGAATTTTTTCTTTTATTTCCAGACTAGAAATTAACCTTTCAGTGTACCTGGACTCTTAGAAATCGTATTGTGATGCACTGTCCATTCCTCCCTCACTTTGTTTATAACTACGGGTGTCTGGGGACAGCAGCACTAGTGGTGTGAGTGTTATGTGAGGGTACTCTGAGGCCATCTGTAGCCAGCACTAACTTGCTGTTTATCCACTGACTTGCCCACAAAGTTGTTACCAGAATCCTTTGCCCTCCATTTGTGGTAGTCAGATGGCGGAGAATTGGCTTGCATCTAAGCAGTTTTCTAATTCAGTTGATGGATCAATACATATATATTTGTTGAGCTCCTACTCTGTGCAGAACACTGCCAGCTGGAATTAAAAGGTGAGAGGAAGAATATTTTTCAGTCAGAAGCAGTTAAACAATATGCAGCGACTATGAAGGGTGGGAAGCCATTGGCTGGAGTGTGGATGGTGGAAACATAAATGGAGGAAGTGAAGCCATGTGACTAAGTGGTCCAGACATGTGCCCAGTGATTGGATTGGCCAGAGATTCCTTGGAGCTGCAGTGAAGTCAACACATGCCCACCCCTAAGTGGGGAATGGGGCATTACTGGGCTGGAGTCCTCTTGCACATTAGTCCCTTGGAGATGCTCTCTTAAACTTGCTTTTCCCTGTGAAGAAAAGAATATACCGATAATAATAATAAGGAAAAATCGTGAGTTTAATTGTTTCTTTCTCTCTTTCCTTCCTTTCCCCTCCCTCGCTCCCTCGCTCCCTCCCTCCCTTGCAAACTGAGAGAACAATAAATGTAAAGTTAAAATAAAAATTTATGAAGAGAAACTCTTAAAAAATGAATATTAGAACAACAAAAATTCTGGTATATTATAAATCATGAATTAATGAGGATTTAAATTACTTCTTTCAATAATAGAATAGAAAATGCTTTTATGCTGTTTTAAAGAGTTGATCATCAGAAAAGGAAACTTGAGTTCAAATGGTATTTGCTGAATTTTAATAATTCTTTTCAAAATCATTATTACTATAATGTTTTGAACTACATTCATTTGGTCATATAATATGCTCATATTTTTATGACATATCATTTACTGTAGTTATTTATTTAGGACTTTTCAGGTAATATCATCTGAAAAGAATCAAGCTCATGAAATTTAGGGACCTACAACAGTACTGAAAAATTGTAATGTTAATGAAATTTGTCTGCCTCTGCCACCTCATCCCCTTCTTGGTTTTTATTCTGCCTGCTGTAATATCCTCAATACTCCTTTACTCATCTGGATTCCTTTCTTCTATAAAAATCTGAATTTAGTGAAGAATGACTTGAATCATTTATGTTGTCCCTCACTGTAGGCATAATTTGCATTTAATCTCCATCAAAAGTGAGGATTTTCACATGTCGGGTCCTATGGGCCTTTCTTGTATGCCTAAAATAAATCTATAATGAACATGTGTATGCCATATCTGTTAATATAACAAAGTATTTACAGCAATGTGCAAAGGAGAAAACATTTGCCTTAGAAAAGTAGAGTTCAGAATTCCTGGCTGTTGGTATAGATTTGAACCAAACTTACCTATACACCAAATAGATGTGACCATATGTTTGTATATCTGTATAGTAAGCAAAGGGGCAACAAAATAAGAGGAAAACACCATTAACACTTAACAGTAGCCATGTGCATATAATACTTATGTTAATATAATAATATCTTTACTTATTAAAGAATGCACAGAAGGTATAGATGATTTCAGTTAGCTGTTGCCACATGTTATTGTGAATAGTTGTAAGTGATAAATTTGCATCTCTTTAAGCATATTCCACAGTTTAGACTTCTCATTTATGTGGTCTTCCTATTCCTGCTTGGTAAATGAGGAATTCCTCTATGTTGAAAAGAGAATCTCAGTTTATATCCTTGAAAAAATCATTCTGTTTGATTCAGAATGATTCAGAAAATCATTCTGTTTTAATAGTGAACAGCAGAACTGCAATTCTATACTATTATAAATATAGCTTATCATAACAATGCCATGATGCTTAACTCTTCAAACTAAGTGAGATACAATGGGAAAATATATTAAGCTGTTATTTTAACTTAAAAAAATAGCTTATAGACATACACAAAATTCCAAAACATAAATAGTATATAGTTCTTTCAGCCCATTCCTGTCTCCAACTGCCCAATTCCCTTCCCTCTTGGCATCCATTGCTCTCTTTTTCTTGAGTATCTTGCAGAGGTAGTCTGTGCATTCCATTTATTTCTAATATTTGTTATTTCAATTATTTATTTACTTTAGATGACTCCGGAATTGATGATAAAAGCCTGTAGCTTTTATACTGGACATTTAGTAAAGACTCATTTTTGGTAAGAATGTGATTTTTACAATTTCTTCCTCTTTGAGTTTTTATTCTTGATATTCTCCGTGCAAAGAAAAATTCACTTTTGGCCAGTTGTGCTGATTTTATCTGTTTAATCATGTTTCTACCATTTTGTATTATATATTTCTTTTATATTTAATCAGCTTTTACTTAGTTAAAATATGTATTTTACTTCTTTAAGGTATAATTATCTTTTCTTAAAAAATAAAATTTTAAAATTAAAATATAGTTTCACAGTCCACTTATCTGAAACCCTTGGAGCCAAATATGTTGTGGAATTTAGATTCCTTTTAAAAAAAGACATCATTAGGTGGTTCTTTTGGTAAATTGGAATTATGACAACATGATTTTATCCCATGATTTCTTTATTTTATCTAAAAAGAAATATGACTCATATAATCTCCATTTTTCTCTATAACTCTTAGGAATTCTTCAGGTCATACCCAAGTTGTAGAAGTTTCTTTCTATGTTGTGGTTTTTGAGGCCATAAAGGAGATAACATTCTTTGTTCTCCTTAATTTATTTAATGATATATTGCCCTAATATCAAAATATTATTTTTTAAAAAATGTCTTCTGCCTGCAGCACTTGGAGAGACATAGCTCATACAAATGAAAATGTCGTCCTGGCTGAAAAAATGAACAGAGCAGTGACATGCTACAATTTCAGACTTCAAAAATCTGTATTTCATCACTGGCACTCTTATATGGAAGACCAGAAAGAAAAAATTAAAAGTAAATTCTTACATAGTAGCAATTACTTTTTGTATCCATTTATTGAAATAATAAAAAAACTAACAGTTAAGCATACTTTATATACTTAGAGAACCTATCGTTTTTATGTCTAGACAATTGTCATGAAATGAAGGTAGAGCTGCTAATTTAAAAATACTTAAGGAGATTTGTCTCAAAGGATTTTATTTTAATAGAAAACATTTAAAATCAAATCTTGTGTGCATTTGTGTGTATGTATACATGAATATAAATAGAATCTACTATGAGCTTTTCTACATAATAGAGAGCTGGATGGGTTCCAAATAGTATGGACAGGTACCAAAATTGACTATTTTTGTAAAGAGGTTTATGCTTTTTACAAATATTATATTTAATGTATATATGATGAAACTTAAAAATAAAAATTATCTTCTCTTAAGACCTTGGGGGTTATACTGAGTGGGTGGGTGGTACATTCATGTGATCCATGCTCACTCAGTATAACCTCCAAGAGCTCTTGTCTTCCAGTTAGATTTTTTTGCAGCTCTCCTGATAACAACTTGTTTATGACTGTTGCAAACCAGAGAATCATTTCTTTTTGGCTGGCTTTGGTTGGTACCTCAGTTAGAGTGGACCCTCCGAAAATTTTAACATTAGTGTAACGAAGGGTTAGGAACTGGTTAATCACAGGACATAAAATTAAATTCAAAGGCATTGGATCTAAATGCTACCTTATGACTGTATTTCTTATGAAAAAGTTTAGAAGTTCTGGTTTTACAAAGAACAACCTTGTTTAAAAAAAAGAAATGATACATGTCTTGACATTTCTATTGCAGTTTTACATCTTAATTTCTAAGGGCAAAGGTGATGTTTCCCAGTTAGTAAAGTCTCGAGAGTACTAATGCTATCAAAAGTAATTAATTTCAAGTGTAAATAAGACCAAACAAAAACGATCGGATGCGACATTGTCTCATAAACATGATAGACTATTAAATCACTTTGTGTTTTTTGAAAACAGCTATAACTATTAATATATACAGTAATCTAGTAAATTTCCTTCAGATATGCTATTGCGGATACAACAGATCATCTATTGTCACAAGCTAACCATTATCCTAACAAAATGGCGGAATACAGCAAGACATAAGAGTAAAAAGAAAGAAGATGAGCTGGTATTGTATATTGAAACAATTTTTTAAGAATCCGAATTTTTCAGT
This sequence comes from Pan troglodytes, assembly GCF_028858775.2. Taxonomy (NCBI): domain Eukaryota; kingdom Metazoa; phylum Chordata; class Mammalia; order Primates; family Hominidae; genus Pan; species Pan troglodytes. Next base: position 118,393,733 of record NC_072404.2, on the reverse strand, counting down.
TATATTCATGTTGCCTCAAATAATAATGCCGTGTGTGGAAAATACTAAAATCCTGAATATTATCTACTTTTGTTGGGATTCTTGTTTTTTTTTATTTTTATTTTTTTGGGACAGAGTTTTGCTCTTGTTGTCCAGGCTGGAGTGCAATGGTGTGATCTCGGCTCACTGCAACCTCTGCCTCCCAGGTTCAAGCATTTCTCCTGCCTCAGCCTCCTGAGTAGCTGGAATTACAGGTGCCTGCCACCACACCCAGCTAATTTTTTTGTATTTTTAGTAGAGATGGGGTTTCACCATGTTGGCTAGGCTGGTCTTGAACTCCTGACCTCAGGTGATCTGCCCGCCTTGGCCTCCTAAAGTGCTGGGATTACAGGCGTGAGCCACCGCGTCTGGCCGGGATTCTTGTTCTTTAACTTAATAATTTAAAATTTACTTCAGCTATTAGTATATCATTACTTAATATTGGTTTAGTATGCTCAAAGTAACACTATGATCAGATGTAGAAACATGCTGGATTTTTTTTTCTGTAGTTACATTATTTAGTAGGAGATATTTTATTAATATTCTTTGAAATATAAAGTAAGGGTAGATAGGAAAGAGAATGTGGGGTGAAGTTAAATCCCCTTCTTTTGTGGTTGCCCCATGGATCAATGCCTCTACTCACCTAAATTTGGTTCAGATGTTGAGACTGACAATAGCACACACGCAGCAAAAGAGTATGAGGAGATTTATTACTTACATATGCTTAAAACAATGCTAGAGCCTGTGCTGAGCTTTAAGCATCTCAGAGATTACTTGAGATGCTCTCTAGAAGTTTATAATCTATAGGTTTTGAGCTGGTGGTCTTGCAGGCTGTCCTCTAGGCTTTGCCTTTTGCAAACTACCTTTTCAATGTTACCAGTGAAACAGCTCTACTTTGGGTACCTAACACTATGTTAGTCTGCTCATTCACTGCTTTCCACCAGTCTGTATGTTAAGCTAGTGTTTTGATAACTGCCCTCTATGCCTGATCACTGATTGTCTAATAGTGAAATAGGTAACTGTACATGTCCAGTCCCCCCTTATACACCCCCTTCAGCTAAACATCCCTGAGTATAAAAATTAGCCAGGCGTGGTGGTGGGCCCCTGTAATCCCAGCTACTTGGGAGGCTGAGTCAGGAGAATCTCTTGAACCCTTGAGGTGGAGGATGCAGTGAGCCGAGATCACGCCACTGCACTCCAGCCTGGGCGACAAAAGCGAAACTCCTTCTCAAAAAACAAACAAACAAAAAATCCCTGAGAGCAGGCAGTATTGTTCTCTTAGTATTGTCCATATGCTGAGCATAATGTTTTGCACACAGTGGTTGATATATATTAATATATATAATTTATGCTATATATACTATAATATCATTAAGATATACGTATATTATATATATTATATAGTTAATTGTGTGTTTAGAGAACTTTTTTTCTAGATATATGATTTATTGACCTAACAATCATTCTACATTCACTTAAAGGGAGTGAGGATGGCAAGTGTATGCTGGGAGCAGAGGCAGGGAACACCTGTGTGTCAAGCGCTCCACATGTGTTCTTCCTCAGGCTCTAATATGTGTGTGTATATACACACACACATACATACATACACACACACATACACATATATATATTACATCAATATATATTATGCCAATATTGTGTATATGTTTATGACTGAAATACTACCTTTATTTATTACACAGTTTTCAGAAGTGTATCAAAAGTTAAAATGGGGACTTCCTGTGACAATAAATTTGGCAATTTCCCAAATACATTACTTCTGACTTCCCTTTTTTGTTATCTGTATGTTAATCACCTTCACTCCATGCACCAATTACCAGTTTTATCATTGCCAGAGCCTTGACTTTGTGGTCCTCACTTCCTCATCTGTGAAAGAGGAGACTAGATCAGCATTTCAAGATGGCTGTCTGTGCCAGTGTTTTATGACAACTAATGGAAATGATCTGTAATACTTCGGTGGTTTAGAGAACATTAAACATGCTTATGAAAAATTATAGTTTATGTAGTAATGATGACGATCATAAATAATGTTTAATTGGTCCTATTCTTGTGTCAAGCACTGTGCTTTGTGTCTGTCATCTCTCTTGACCGTTACAGCAATTCCATGGAATTTTAAAATTATTTTAATTGCAGATATTAAAACATGAACTTCAATTGAAAAAATGGAAAAATAGGTTAATACTCAAAAGAGCTGCTGCGGAAGAATCCAATTTTCCTGAACGAAGTTCTTCTGAAGTCTCTCTTGTAGATGAGACTCTAAAATGTGACATTTCACTGTTACCTGAAAGAGCAATATTACAGGTTTGTATGAATTCAGTATACATTATATACTATAATCTGCCAAGTGTGGTGGTGCATGCCTGTAATCCCAGCTACTTGGGAGGCTGAGACAGGAGAATTGCTTGAACCCAGGAGGCAGAGGTTGCAGTGAGCTGAGATCACACCATTGCACTCCAGCCTGGGCGACAATAGCAAAACTCCATCTCAAAAAAAAAAAAAAAAAAAAAATATATATATATATATATATATATATATATATATACACACACACACACATATATATATGTATGTATACACTATAATCCTACTCTTGATGTATTGCATTCAGTTAGAATAAGGATATTTTTGCCCATTATTTCTTCCTTTACAAATTACCTGCTCCTATCTTGTCTGTTTTTACATTGTAATTCCTATAATTTTCTTACTGGTTTGTAGTAGCTCTTTATATTGGCAATATTAGCCCTTTGGAATATATTTGGAGATTTTTTTCCCCCACACTTGATGTTTGCTTTCAGTTTTGCTTGTGAAGTCTTCTGGTGACAGAATTTTTTTTTTTTTTTTTTTTTTTTGAGATGGAGTTTCGCTCTTGTTGCCCAGGCTGGAAGTGCAATGGTGCAATCTCAGCTCATTGCAACCTCCGCCTCCTGGGTTCAAGCGATTCTCCAGCCTCAGCCTCCAGGTAGCTGGGATTACAGGTGCCCACCACTACGCCCAGCTAATTTTTTGTATTTTTAGTAGAGATGGGGTTTCACCATATTGGTCAGGCTGGTCTTAAACTCCTGACCTCAGGTGATCCACCCACCTTGGCCTGCCAAAGTGCTGGGATTACAGGCATGAACCACCACACCCGGCTGATGACAGAAATTTTAAAGCTTTATGTAATAAAGTCTGTCATCCTTGCCCTAATTATTTCTCTCTCTCTCTCTTTTTAACTTTTATTTTAGGTTGAGGGAGTACGTGGGAAGGTTTGTTATATGTAGGTAAATTGCGTGTCATAGGAATTTGGTGTATATTTTGTCACCCAGGTTATAAGCCTAGCATTCAATAGATACTTCTCCAATCCTCACCATCCTCCCACCTCCACCCTCAAGTAGATCCTGGTGTCTGTTCTTCCTTTCTTTGTGTCCATACGTACTCAGAAGTTTAGCTTCCACTTGTAAGTGAGAATGTGTAGTATTTGGTTTTCTGTCTCTGTGTTAGTTTGCCTAGGATAATGGTCTCCAACTCCGTCCATGTTGCTGCAAAGGACATGATCTCATTCTTTTTTATGGCTGCATAGTATTTCAATGTATGTATATACCACATTTTAAAAAATCCAGTCTACTGTTGATGGGCATTTAGGTTGATTTCATATCTTTGCTATTGTGAATAGTGCTGTGATGTGCATATGCATGCATGTGTCTTTATGGTAGAATGATTTATATTCCTTTGGGCATATACCCAATAATGGGATTGTTGGGTTGAATGGCAATTCTGTTTTATGTTCTTTGAGAAATCGCCAAACTGCTTTCCACAATGGCTGAGCTAATTTACATTCCCACCAGCAGTGTGTAAGCATTTCCTTTTCTCTGTAACCTTGCCAGTATCTGTTATTTTCTGACTTTTTAATAATAGCCATTCTAACTGGTGTGAGATTTACATTTCTCTAATGATTAGTGATGTTGAGCATTTTTTCATATGCTCATTGGTTGCCTGTATGTCTTCTAAGAAGTGTTTGTTTGTGTGTTTTCACCACTCTTTTAATGGTATTTTTTTTTGTTTTGTTCTGTTTTGTTTTGTTTTGTTTGAGACGGAGTCTCGTTCTGTCGCTCAGGCTGGAGTGCAGTGGCGCGATCTCAGCTCACTGCAGGCTCCACCTCCCAGGTTCACGGCATTCTCCTGCCTCAGCCTCCTGAGTAGCTGGGACCACAGGTGCCCGCCACCACGCCCGGCTAATTTTTTGTATTTTTAGTAGAGGCAGGGTTTCACCGTGTTAGCCAGGATGGTCTCGATCTCCTGACCTCGTGATCCACCCGCCTCAGCCTCCCAAAGTGCTGGAATTACAGGCATGAGCCACCGTGCCTGGCTAATGGTGTTGTTTTTTTCTTGTAAATTTGTTTAAGATCCTTATAGATTGTGGATATTAGACTTCTGTTGGATGTATAGTTCACAAATGTTTTATACCATTCTATAGGTTGTCTGTTTATTCTGTTGATAGTTTCTTTTGCTGCTAGAAGCTCTTTTGTTTAATTAGGTCCCATTTGTTAATTTTTGTTTTTGTTGCAATTGCTTTTGGCATCTTCATAATGAAATTTTTGCCAAGTTCTATGCCCAGAATGGTATTTCCTAGGTTATCTTCCAGGGTTGTTATAGTTTTAAGTTTTACATTTAAGTCTTGCATCTATATTGAGTTGATTTTTGTATATGGTGTAAGGAAGTGGTCCAGTTTCAATATTCCGCGTGTGGCTGGCCAGTTATCCCAGTATCATTTATTGAATGAAGAGTTCTTTCCCTGTTGCTTGTTTTTCTTGATTGTGTAGATGTGTGGCATTATTTCTGGGCTCTTTATTCTGTTCCATTAGTCTATATTTCTGGTTTTTTTTTTATACTTTAAGTTCTAGGGTACATGTGCACAACGTGCAGGTTTGTTACGTAGGTATACATGTGCCATGTTGGTGTGCTGCACGCATTAACTCGTCATATACATTAGGTATATCTCCTAATGCTATCCCTCCCCCCTCCCCCCACCCCACTACAGGCCCTGGTGTGTGGTGTTCCCCATCCTGTGTCCATGTGTTCTCATTGTTCCATTCCCACCTATGAGTAAGAACATGTGGTGTTTGGTTTTCTGTCCTTGTGATAATTTGCTGAGAATGATGGTTTCCAGCTTCATCCATGTCCCTACAAAGGACATGAACTCATCATTTTTTATGGCTGCATAGTATTCCATGGTATATATGTGCCACATTTTCTTAATCCAGTCTATCATTGTTGGACATTTGGGTTGGTTCCAAGTCTTTGCTATTGTGACTAGTGCCACAATAAACATATGTGTGCATGTGTCTTTATAGCAGCATGATTTATAATCCTTTGGGTATATACTCAATAATGGGATGGCTGGGTCAAATGGTAATTCTAGTTCTAGATCCTTGAGGAATCACCACACTGACTTCCACAGTCGTTGTACTAGTTTACAGTCCCACCAACAGTGTAAAAGTGTTAATATTTCTCCACATCCTCTCCAGCACTTGTGTCCTGACTTTTTAATGATTGCCATTCTAACTGGTGTGAGATGATATCTCATTGTGGTTTTGATTTGCATTTCTCTGATGGCCAGGGATGATGAGCATTTTTTCATGTGTCTGTTGGCTGCATAAATGTCTTCTTTTGAGAAGTGTCTGTTCATATACTTTGCCCATTTTTGATGGGGTTGTTTGATTTTTTTCTTGCAAATTTGTTTAAGTTCTTTGTAGATTCTGGATATTAGCCCTTTGCCAGATCAGTAGATTGCAAAATTTTCTCCCATTCTGTAGGTTGCCTGTTCACTCTGATGGTAGGTTTTTTTTGCTGTGCAGAAACTCTTCAGTTTAATTAGATCCCATTTGTCAATTTTGGCTTTTGTTGTCATTGCTTTTAGTGTTTTAGACATGAAGTCCTTGCCCATGCCTATGTCCTGGATGGTATTGCCTAGGTTTTCTTCTAGGGTTTTTATGGTTTTAGGTCTAACATTTAAGTCTTTAATTCATCTTGAATTAATTTTTGTATAAGGTGTAAGGAAGGGATCCAGCTTCAGCTTTCTACATATGGCTAGCCAGTTTTTCCAGCACCATTTATTAAATAGGGAATCCTTTCCCCATTTCTTGTTTTTGTCAGGTTTGTCAAAGATCAGATGGTTGTAGATAAGTGGCATTATTTCTGAGGGCTCTGTTCTGTTCCATTGGTCTATATCTCTGTTTTGGTACCAGTACCATGCTGTTTTGGTTACTGTAGCTTTGTAGTATAGTTTGAAGTCAGGTAGCATGATGCCTCCAGCTTTGTTCTTTTTGCTTAGGATTGTCTTGGCAATGTGGGCTCTTTTTTGGTTCCATATGAACTTTAAAGTAGTTTTTTCCAATCTGTGAAGAAAGTCAGTGGTAGCTTGATGGGGATAGCATTGAATCTATAAATTACCTTGGATAGTATGGCCATTTTCACGATATTGATTCTTCCTATCCATGAGCATGGAATTGTTTTCCTTTTGTTTGTGTCCTCTTTTATTGTGTTGAGCAGAGGTCCTTCACATTTCTTGTAAGTTGGATTCCTAGGTATTTTATTCTCTTTGAAGCAATTGTGAATGGGTGTTCACTCATGATTTGGCTCTCTGTTTGTCTATTATTGGTGTATAGGAATGCTTGTGTTTTTTGCACATTGATTGTGTATCCTGAGGCTTTGCTGAAGTTGCTTATCAGCTTAAGGAGATTTTGGGCTGAGACGATGGGGTTTTCTAAATATACAATCATGTCATCTGCAAACAGGGACAATTTGACTTCCTCTTTTCTTAATTGAATACCCTTTATTTCTTTCTCTTGCCTGATTGCCCTGGCCAGAACTTCCAACGCTATGTTGAATCGGAGTGGTGAGAGAGGACATCCTTGTCTTGTGCTAGTTTTCAAAGGGAATGCTTCCAGTTTTTGCTCATTCAGTATGATATTGGCTGTGGGTTTGTCATAAATAGCTCTTATTATTTTTAGATACGTCCCATCAATAACTAATTTATAGAGAATTTTTAGCATGAAGGGCTGTTGAATTTTGTCAAAGGCCTTTTCTGCATCTATTGAGATAATCACGTGGTTTTTGCCTTTGGTTCTGTTTATATGCTGGACTATGTTTATTGATTTTCATATGTTGAACCAGCCTTGCATCCCAGGGATGAAGCCCACTTGATCATGGTGGATAAGCTTTTTGATATGCTGCTGGATTCGGTTTGCCAGTATTTTATTGAGGATTTTTGCATCGATATTCATCAGGGATGTTGATGTAAAATTCTCTTTTTTTGTTGTGTCTCTGCCAGGCTTTCGTATCAGGATGATGCTGGCCTCATAAAATGAGTTAGGGATTGTTCCCTCTTTTTCTATTGATTGGAATAGTTTCAGAAGGAATGGTACCAGCTCCTCCTTGTACCTCTGGTAGAATTCAGCTGTGAATCTATCTGGCCTTTTTTTTGGTTGGTAGGCTATTAATTATTGCCTCAGTTTCAGAGCCTGTTATTGGTCTATTCAGGGATTCAGCATCTTCTGGTTTAGTCTTGGGAGGGTGTATGGGTCCAGGAATTTATCCATTTCTTCTAGATTTTCTAGTTTATTTGCATAGAGGTGTTTATAGTATTCTCTGATGGTAGTTTGTATTTCTGTGGGATCAGTGGTGATAACCCTTTTATCATTTTTTATTGTGTCTATTTGATTCTTCCCTCTTTTCTTCTTTATTAGTCTTGCTATCCGTCTGTCAATTTTGTTAGTCTTTTCAAAAAACCAGCTCCTGGATTCATTGATTTTTTGAAGGGATTTTTGTGTCTCTATCTCCTTCAGTTCTGCTCTGATCTTAGTTATTTCTTGCCTTCTGCTAGCTTTTGAATGTGTTTGCTCTTGCTTTTCTAGTTCTTTTAATTGTGATGTTAGGGCGTCAATTTTAGATCTTTCCTGCTTTCTCTTGTGGGCATTTAGTGCTATAAATTTCCCTCTACTCACTGCTTTAAATGTGTCCCAGACATTCCGGTATGTTGTGTCTTTGTTCTCATTGGTTTCAAAGAACATCTTTATTTCTGCCTTCATTTCATTATGTACCCAGTAGTCATTCAGGAGCAGGTTAGTCAGTTTCCATGTAGTTGAGCGGTTTTGAGTGAGTTTCTTAATCCTGAGTTCTAGTTTGATTGCACTGTGGTCTGAGAGACAGTTTGTTATAATTTCTGTTCTTTTACATTTGCTGAGGAGTGCTTTACTTCCAACTATGTGGTCAATTTTGGAATAAGTGCTATGTGGTGCTGCGAAGAATGTATATTCTGTTGATTTGGGGTGGAGAGTTCTGTAGATGTGTATTAGGTCTGCTTGGTGCAGAGCTGAGTTCAATTCCTGGATATCCTTGTTAACTTTCTGTCTCGATCTGTCTAATGTTGACAGTGGGGTGTTAAAGTCTCCCATTATTATTGTGTGGGAGTCTAAGTCTCTTTGTAGGTCTCTAAGGACTTGCTTTATGAATGTGGGTGCTCCTGTATTGGATGCATACATATTTAGGATAGTTATCTCTTCTTGTTGAATTGATCCTTTGACCATTATGTAATGGCCTTCTTTGTCTCTTTTGATCTTCGTTGGTTTAAAGTCTGTTTTATCAGAGACTAGGATTGCAACCCTTGCTTGTTTTTTTGTTTTCCATTTGCTTGGTAGATCTTCCTCCATCCCTTTATTTTGAGCCTATGTGTGTCTCTGCATGTGAAATTGGTTTCCTGAATACAGCACACTGATGGGTCTTGAGTCTTTATCCAATTTGCCAGTCTGTGTCTTTTAATTGGAGCATTTAGCCCATTTACATTTAAGGTTAATATGTTATGTGTGAATTTGATCCTGTCATTATGATGTTAGCTGGTTATTTTGCTCATTAGTTGATGCAGTTTCTTTCTAACATCGATGGTCTTTCCAATTTGGCATGTTTTTGCAGTGGCTGGTACCGGTTGTTCCTTTCCATGTTTAGTGCTTCCTTCAGGAGCTCTTGTAAGGCAGGCCTAGTGGTGACAAAATCTCTCAGTATTTGCTTGTCTGTAAAGGATTTTATTTCTCCTTCACTTATGAAGCTTAGTTTGGCTGGATATGAAATTCTGGGTTGAAAATTCTTTTCTTGAAGAATTTTGAATATTGGCCCCCACTCTCTTCTGGCTTGTAGAATTTCTGCCAAGAGATCCGCTGTTATTCTGATGGGATTCCCTTTGTGGGTAACCTGACCTTTCTTTCTGGCTGCCCTTAACATTTTTTCCTTCATTTCAACTTTGGTGAATCTGACAATTATGTGTCTTGGAGTTGCTGTTCTCGAGGAGTATCTTTGTGGCGTTCTCGGTATTTCCTGAATTTGAATGTTGGCCTGCCTTGCTAGGCTGGGGAAGTTCTCCTGGATAATATCCCAAAGAGTGTTTTCCAACTTCATTCTTCTCCCTGTCACTTTCAGGTACACCAATCAGAACTAGGTTTGGTCTTTTCACATAATCCCATATTTCTTGGAGGCTTTGTTCATTTCTTTTTACTCTTTTTTTCTCTAAACTTGTCTTCTCGCTTCATTTTATTCATTTGATCTTCAATCACTGATACCCTTTCTTCCACTTGATGGAATCAGCTACTGAAGCTTATGCATGTGTCACATATTTCTCGTGTCATGGTTTTAAGCTCCATCAGATCATTTACGGACTTCTCTACACTGGTTATTCTAGTTAGCTATTCATCTAATCTTTTTTCAAGGTTTTTAGTGTCTTTACGATGGGTTCGAACTTCCTCTTTAGCTTGGAGAAGTTTGATCGTCTGAAGCCTTCTTCTCTCAACTCATCAAAGTCATTCTCCATCCAGCTTTGTTCTGTTCCTGGCGAGGAGCTGCATTCCTTTGGAGGGGGAGAGGTGCTCTGATTTTTAGAATTTTCAGCTTTTCTGCTCTGTTTTTTCCCCATCTTTGTGGTTTTATCTACCTTTGGTCTTTGATGATGGTGACGTACAGATGGGGTTTTGGTGTGGGTGTCCTTTCTGTTTGTTAGTTTTCCTTCTAACAGACAGGACCCTCAGCTGCAGGTCTGTTGGAGTTTGCTGGAGGTCCCCTCCAGACCCTGTTTGCCTGGGTATCACCAGCAGAGGCTGCGGAATAGCGAATATTGCTGAACAGCAAATGTTTCTGCCTGATCGTTCCTCTGGAAGCTTCGTCTCAGAGGGGTACCCAGCCGTGCGAGGTGTCAGTCTGCCTCTACTGGGAGATGCCTCCCAGTTAGGCTACTCGGAGGTTAGGGACCCACTTGACGAAGCAGTCTGTCTGTTCTCAGATCTCAAACTCCGTGCTGGGAGAACCACTACTCTTTTCAAAGCTGTCAGACAGGGACATTTAAGTCTGCAGAGGTTTCTGCTGCCTTTTGTTCGGCTATGCCCTGCCCCTAGAGGTGGAGTCTACAGAGGCAGGTAGGCCTCGTGGAGCTGTGGTGGGCTCTACCCAGTTCAAGCTTCCAGGCCGCTTTGTTTACCTACTCAAGCCTCAGCAATGGCGGCCGCCCCTCCCCCAGTCTCACTGCCGCCTTGCAGTTTGATCTCAGACTGCTGTGCGAGCAATGAGGGAGGCTCCATGGGCGTGGGACCCTCCGAGCCATGGGCGTGGGACCCTCCGAGCCTTGCGCGGGATATAATCTCCCGGTGTGCCGTTTACTAAGACCGTTGGAAAAGCACAGTATTAGGCTGGGAGTGACCCGATTTTCCAGGTGCCGTCTGTCACCCCTTCCCTTGGCTAGGAAAGGGAATTCCCTGACCCCTTATGCTTCCCGGGTGAGACGATGCCTTGCCCTGCTTTGGCTCTCGCTCGGTGGGCTGCACCAACTGTCCGACAAGCCCCAGTGAGATGAACCTGGTACCTCGGTTAGTGAGATGAACCCAGTACCTCAGTTGGAAATGCAGAAATCACCCGTCTTCTGCGTCACTCACCCTGGGAGCTATAGACAGGAGCTGTTCCTATTCGGCCATCTTGGAACCTCCCCCCACCCCCCCACATTTCTGTTTTTGTAACGGAACCATGTTGTTTTGGTTACCATAGCCTTATAGTGTAGTTTGAAGTTGGGTAATGTGATGTCTCCAGCATTGTTCTTTTCACTTAGGATTACCTTGGCTATTTGGACCCTTTTGTGATTCCATATGAATTTTAAAATAGTTTTTTTCTAATTCTGTGAAAAATGTCATTGGTAGTTTGATAAGAATAGCATTGAATCTGTAAATTGCTTTGGGCAGTATGGCCATTTTAACAATATTGATTCTTCCTATCCATGAGCATGGATTGTTTATCCATTTGTTTGTGTCATCTCTGTTTTCTTTCTTGCAGTGTTTTGTAAATCTTGTTGTAGAGGTCTTTCACCTCCTTGGTTATAGCTGGTTAGAGCTGTATTCCTGTTTATTTTATTTTTTTTTGTGGCTATTATGAATGAAATTGAATTCTTAATTTGGCTCACAGTGTGGATGTTGTTGGTGTATAGGAATAATACGGATTTTTGTAGATTGCTTTTTTTTTTTTTTTTTTGGAGATGAGAGTCTCACTCTGTCACCCAGGCTGGAGTGCAGTGGTGTGACTTGGACTTACTGCAACCTCTGCTTCCCGGGTTCAAGCAATTCTCATGCCTCAACCACCCAAATAACTGGAATTACAGGCATGGGCCACCAAACCCAGCTAGTTTTTGTATTTTTAATAGAGACGGGGTTTAGCTATATTGGCCAGGCTGGTCCAAATTCCTGGTCTCAAGTGATCTACATGCCTCAGCCTCCCAAAGTGCTGGGATTACCGCCATGAGCCACTGTGCACAGCCAGTACAGTGATTTTGTATCCTGAAACTTTGTTGAAGTTGTTCGTCAGATCAAAGAACTTTTGGGCAGACACTATGGGGTTTTCTAGGTATAGAATCATATTATCTGCAAACAGGGAGTTTGACTTTCTCTCTTCCTTTGAGCATCTTTTATTTCTTTCTATTACCTGATTTCTCTTGCTAGGACTTCCAGTACTGTGTTGAATAGGAGTGGTGAGAGAGGGCATCCTTGTCTTGTTCTGGTTTTCAAGGGGAATGCCTTCAGCTTTTGCCCATTCAGTAGGATGTTGGCTGTGGGTTTTTCATAAATGGCTCTTATTATTTGAGGTATGTTCCTTCAGTGCCTAGTTTCTTGAGGGTTTTTAACATGAAGAGATGTTGAATTTTATTGAAAGCCTTTTCTGCATCTATTGAGATGATTGTGTGGTTGTTTTTAGTTCTGTTTTTGTGGTGTATCACATTTATTGATTTGCATGTGTTGAACCAACCTTGCATCTTAGGGAGGAAGCCTACTTGACCATGGTGGAAAAGCTTTTTGATGTGCTGCTGGATTCAGTTTGCTAGTATTTTCTTGAGGATTTTTGCATCCATATTCATCAAGGATATTGGCCTGAAGTTTTCTTTTTCTGTTGTATCTCTGCCAGGTTTTGGTATCAGGATAATGTTGGCCTCATAGAATGAGTTAGGGAGGCATTCCTCCTCCTCAATTTTTTAGAATAATTTCAGTGAGAATGGTACCAGCTCTTCATTATACATCTGATAGAATTCAGCTGTGAATCCATCTGGTCATGGGCTTTTTCTGTTTGGTAGGCTTTTATTACTGATTTGATTTTTTTGTTTGAGACAGGGTCTTGCTCTGTCACCCAGGCTGGAGTGCAGTAGTGTGATCATGGCTCACTGCAGCCTCAACCTCCCAGACTCAAGCAATCCTCCCACCTCAGCCTCCAAGTAGCTGAAACTACAGGCATGTGCCACTATGCCTGGCTAATTTTTGTATTTTTCTGGTATAGAAAGGCCACTATGCCTGGCCTTTTTATAATCTTACTGTCATGACTTACTCATTTGATTTTGGAACTCAATATTAGTCTGTACAGGGATTTAATCTCTTCCTCGTTCAATCTTTGGAGGTTGTATGTTTCCAGGAATTTACGCATTTCTTTTAGGTTTTCTAACTGGTGTGTATAGAAGTGTTCATAATAATCTCTGAGGGGTTTTTGTATTTCTGGGTGGTCAGTGGTAATACACCCTTTGCCATTTCTGATTGTGTTTATTTGGATCTTCTCTGTTTTTTAAAATTAGTTTATCTACCAGTCTACCTTGTATTATTACTTCTTTCAAAGAAAAAGCTCCTGGATTTATTGATTTTTTTATCTTTTTTTTTTTGCCTCTTAATTTCCTTTAGTTCGTCTCTGACTTTTGTTATTTTTTGTCTTCTGCTAGTCTTGGGGTTGGTTTGTTCTTGTTTCTCTAATTCCTCTAGTTGTGATATTAGGTTGTTAATTTGAGATCTTTCTAACTTTTTGACGTGGGTGTTTAGTGCTATAAACTTCCCTCTTAACAGTGCTTTGGCCGTGTCCCAGAGATTCTGATATCTTGTATCTTTTTTCTCATTAGTTTAAAAGAATTTCTTGATTTCTGCCTTAATTTCATTATTTATCCAGAAGTCATTTAGGAGCAGGTTGTTTAATTTCCATGTAATTGTATGCTTTTGATTGATATTCTTAGCATTAATTTCTATATTTATTGCATTGTCTGTGAGCTTGGTTGGTATGATTTTGGTTTTTGGGAGTTTGCTGAGAATTGTTTTATGTCCAATATAGTGGTTGATTTTAGAGTATGGACCATGTGCAGATGTGAAGAATGTATGTTCTGCTGTTTTCAGATGGAAAGTTCTGTAGATTTATATTAGGTCTATTTGGTCAAGCATTGATTTCAGGTCCTGAATATTTGCGTTAGTTTTCTGCCTCGATGATCTGTTCAATAGTGTCAGTGGGGGTATTCAAGGCTCCCACTATTATTGTGTAGTTATCTAAGTCTCTTTGTAGGTCCCTAGGAACTGACTTTATGAATCTGGGTTGAGCGCATAGATATTTATGATAGATAAGTCTTCTTGTTGAATTGAGTCCTTTACCATTATTTAATGCCCTTCTTTATCTTTTCTTGATCTTTGTAGGTTTGAAGTCTGTTTTGTATGGAATTAGAATAGCAGCCCTGCCTTTTTATGTTTTCTTTTTGCTTGGTAAATTTTTCTCCATCCCTTTACTTTAAGCCTAGAGGTGCCAGTGCATGTGAGATGGGTCTCTTTAAGACAGTATACCATTGGGTTTTGCTTTCCACTCTGTGCCTTTTAAATGGGGGCATTTAGCCCATTTACATTCAAGATTAGTATCGATACATGTGGATTTGATCCCGTCATCATGTTGTTAGCTGGTCATTATGCAGACTTGTTTGTGTGGCTGCTTTAGAGTATCACTTGTCTATGTACTTAGTGTATTTTTATAGCGGCTGGTAATGGTCTTTCCTTTCCATATTCAGTGCTTTCTTCAGGACCTCTTGTAAGGCATGTCTGTTGGTAAGAAATTCCCTTAGCATTTGCTTGTCTGAAAAGTATTTTATTTCTCCGTTGTTTAGGAAACAACTTGGCCACATATGCAATTCTTGGTTGAAAATTATGTTTTTTAAGAATGCTGAATATAGGCTCCCCCAATCTCTTCTGGCTTGTAGGGTTTCTGCTGACAGGTCTGCTGTTAGCCTGATGGGGTTCTCTTAGCAGATGACCTGCCCTTTCTTTCTAGCTGCCCTTTTTTTTTTTTTTTTTTTTTTGAGTTGGAGTTTCACTCTGTCACCCAGGCTGGAGTGCAATGGCACAATCTCGGCTCACTGCAATCTCCGCCTCCTGGGTTCAAGCGATTCTCCTGCCTTAGCCTCCTGAGTAGGTGGGATTACAGGCATGTGCCACCACGCCCGGCTAATTTTGTATTTTTAGTAGTGACAGGGTTTCTCCATGTTGGTCAGGCTAGTCTCGAACTCCTGACCTCAGATGATCCACCAGCCTCAGCCTCCCAAAGTGCTGGGATTACAGGCGTGAGCCACTGCGCCCGGCCCTAGCTGCCTTTTTTCTTTCATTTTGACCTTGGAGAATCTGATGATTATGTGTCTTGGGATGACCTTCTTTTGTAGCATTTTTCAGGAGTTCTCTGCATTTCCTGAATTTGAATGTTGTCCTCTCTGCAAGATTGGGGAAATTTTCATGGACGATATCCTGAAATATGTTTTCCAAGGTCCTTGGTTTCTCTCCCTCTCTTTTCTCTTTCAAGGACGCCAGTGAGTCATAGATTTGGTCTGTTTACATAATCCCATATTTCTTGGAGGTTTTGTTCATTCTCCTTTATTGTTTTTTTCTTTATTTTCGTCTGACTGAATTATTTAGGAGAGCCAGTTTTCAACCCCTGAGATTCTTTCCTCAGCCTGGTTGATTCTGCTGTTAATACTTACAAGTACATTATTGTGTTTTTCAGCTCTATCAGATCAGTTTGTTTGTTTCTTTTTTTTTTTTTTTTGAGACAGAGTCTTACTCTGTCTCCCAGCCTGGAGTGTAGTGGTGCTATCTTGCCTTACTGCAACCTCTGCCTCCCGGGTTCAAGCGATTCTTCCACCTAAGCCTCCCGAGTAGCTGGAATTACAGGCATGCGCCACCACACCTGGCTAATTTTTTTTTGTATTTTTTAGTAGAGATGGGGTTTCACCATGTTGGCCAGGCTGGTCTCGAACTCTTGACCTCAGGTGATCCACCCACCTCGGCCTCCTAAAGTGCTGGGATTACAGGCGTGAGCCACCACGCCTGGCCTGTTTCTTTCTTATAATGGCCATTTGGTCTACCACTTCCAGTATTGTTTTATTGTACTCCTTAGAGTTCTTGGATTGGGTTTTAACTATCTCCTGTATATTGATGATCTTCATTCCTATCCTTATTCTTTATTCTACATCTGACATCTCATCCATTTCAGCCTGGTTAAGAATCATTGCTAGGGAATTAGGGCAATTGTTTGGAGGTAAGAAGACACTCTGGCTTTTTGAATTGCCAGAGTTCTTGCACTGGTTCTTTCTCATTTGTGTGGGCCGATGTCTCTTGAATCTTTGAAACTGCTGTCCTTTGGATGGATTTTTTTTTGCTTTTTTCTTCTTTGATGCCCTTGGGGTTTGATTATAGAATAAGGTGGTCTGTCGACTGGCCTTGATTCTAATCTACTCCTGAATCTTGGAGGACCTCCCACCTCCGATTACTCTCTCCATGCCCATGTTTCTTTTGTTGGGTGTTCGGTTGCACAGGGCTGAATCAGGCAGGGGCTGCAGTTGGCATATAAGCCATATCCTTGCCAGGTCAGCCCTAATCTTCTGTCTGTGTGCTTCCTGGGAAAACATGAGATTGCTGGGGAACACAGATTGTAGAGAGGAATGAAGCTGGGGACCAGCCTGTCTGGGCTCAGCATGGAGCCAGGAGAACCACTGGAACATGGGAAAGAGTGAGTGGGTGGGTGCCCCCAGGGGGGTTCATACTCTCCACAGGGACCTATGCAAAACTGGGAATGGCAGAATCACCTTGGCTTCCCCCTAAACACCCCTACTGCACTATAGACTGAGGTAGAATTCAGGCAGAAGTGGTACTGCTGGGTTGGAAGCTCTAGTGGGTGTGGCCCATCTGGCTATGAGAGGCAAGGGTGGGTGGAGTTGCCCACCCTGCCATCCAGGTGTTTCCAGGGCAATAGGAGGCTGCACTTCTCAGCAAATTCAAGCAGAAGTAGGACTGCTGGTCTGTAGGCTGTAGCAGGCATGGCTTACCTGTCTGCTGGTGGTGGTGGTGGCTGGGGACGCTCACCCTGCCATCTGGGTATTTCCTGGGACAACAGGAAGCTCTGCCCTCTAGCTAAGTTCACATAGGAGTGGGAACACTGGGCTGAAAGCTCTAGCAGGTATTGCCAGCCTGGCTACCAGTGGTGGGGGCAGGTGTCTACTGTCCAGGTGTTTCCTAGGACAGCAGGAGACTGCACTCCCCAGCTGAGTTCACACAAAAGTGGGACCACTGGGTTGCAAGCTCTAGCAAGTGTTGCCCACCGGGCTCCAAGTGGCAGAGTTGGGTTGAGTGGCTGGCTGGCTGGCTCAGTAAGGGCTGAAGCAGGACTGCTGGGCTGGAAACTGGTGCCTAGCCCTGTCCAGCAAGGAGGGGTGGAACAATTTTACTGCTTCCAGATACTGCTACTGCAGCCTCTACTGGGGCTATAGTGCTGGTGCTGGTCTGCTCCAGGGCCCAAGCCTTGTAGAGGTCCCCTTGCACTCAGGAGTTGCCCCTCAAAAATGTCTGACTAGCTTTCTGCCTCAGTCTAAAGTGTGATAGCAGGGTGTTGGGGGAAACCAGGGGGATTCTCCCATTCCCCGTCTTGCACAAGTCCTTGTGAACAGTGTGAATCCCCCTGGGGGCTCTCACCCACTCCCCCTTTCTCATGTAGTGGTTCCCCTGGCTCCATGCTGAGCCCAGACAGGCTGGTCCCCAGCTTCATTCCTCTCTGCAATCTGTGTTCCCCTGCTGCCTTGATGGATTGAATGTGGTTTCTCAGATGGTTGGCCTGCAGGGTCAGTGTTCACTAGCCCTTTTGTTTTCTCTCGGTGAGAGTGGCGCACATGAGCTGCTTCTAATTCGCCATCTTGGCCCCTCACCTATTTGTCTTTTTAAATGTCATATTAATATGTCATTCTTAGTTGTTTTTCTAAGCCATATCACACTCCTTCCTACACTCATGCAGCTATCTTTTTTTTTTCCTGTGAACTCCTATGCCTTTGACTGCTAATGTTCCTTTGTTTATCAGTGACTGCTCTAGGATTTAAAATATGCATTTTAAATACCATGGACTGTCTTCAAATAATGTTATGCCACTTTACATTAAAGGACCTAACAAGAGTATGCTTTTATTTTCTCCCTCCTGTGTATTGTGCTATTATTGTCATTTATTTTGCTTTTATAGATTTATAAACTTGACAATATAATTTATTTTTGCTTTAAATAGTCAATTATAAGCTGGGCGCGGTGGCTCACGCCTGTAATCCCAGCACTTTGGGAGGCCGAGGTGGGCAGATCACCTGAGGTCAGGAGTTTGAGACCAGCCTGCCCAACATGGTGAAACTCTGTCTCTCCTAAAAATACAAAAATTAGCCGGGTGTGTTGGTGTGCACCTATAGTCCCAGCTACTCAGGAGGCTGAGGCAGGAGAATCTCTTGAACCCTGGAGGCGGAGGTTGCAGTGAGCTGAGATCGCACCACTGCACTCTAGCCTGGATGACAGAGTGAGTCTCTGTCTCACAAAAGAAAAAAAAAGTCAATTATATTTTATCCAGCATACATTTTTCATTTTTAGCAATCTCAAACTTATAGGAAAGTTGCAAACACAGTACAAAGAATATTTTTTCCTGAATAATTTGAGAGTAAGTTGCCAGCATGATGCCATGAATATTATTGATGTATTTCCTATAAACAGGGCATGCTTTTACAGTTGATCATCAAAATCCTCCCAATTCAGGTGTCTTCAGTTGTCCCAAAATGTTCTAGCAAAAGGACCCTGTCCAGTTCATATGTTGCAATTGGTTGTCATGTCTCCTTGGCCTCCTTCAGTTTGGAATAGTTCCTCAATCTTTCTTTAATTTTCATAACCTTGACATAAAGATTAGGGATGTTTTATTGTAGAATGTCTCTCAATTTGGGCTTGTTTTATGTATAATATCTGCATGAGTAGACTAATGTTAGGCGTTTTTGTTAGAAAGACCATAGACGTGGTCTCATGGCATCATCTCAGTGGCACAGGACTTGGATTTGGGCAGTTGACTTCTTGGGCTCCATCTATCACCAGCCTTGGGCTCCAATACCCTACAATAAGCCATGCCTCCTCATTGCCTTCCTTATCCCACTTGGGCTCTGATATTTCACTCTGGGCCATTCCTCCTGGGAGACACTCTCCTCACCCTTCTTGAGCTCGAAACCTGTGCCAGGATGGCCCACTGATTGGATATCCTTTCCACACTTGTTCTGATATACCTGCACTGGGCCACTTCAGCTCCTCCCATACCCTTCATCTGGCATGGATGTCTACTCTGCTTGGCCCAATCTAATGACTGTAGAATGTGAACTCTACGGGAAGGAGAAAGGAAAAGGGTAACGGAAGGGGTTCAATTATTTTTTAAAGAAATTTAAACCCCAGAAAAACTTGTTTTATATTTCTCCACAAATTGTTCATTTTTTGTGCTCTTTTTCTTTAGATCTGAGTTTTCATCTGGAGCTATTTTTCTTCAACATAAAGAATCCCCTTTAACATTTCTTGAAGCACAAGTCTGTTAGTGCTAAGTTTTCTCAGTTTTATTTTTCTGAAAAAGCATTTTGCCTGTAGTTATAGAATTCTAGGCTGACAGGTTTTTTTAAGTTTATTCAATCTATTTTAACATATAATTCCGGCCGGGCGCGGTGGCTCACGCCTGTAATCCCAGCACTTTGGGAGGCCGAGGCGGGCGGATCACGAGGTCAGGAGATCGAGACCATCCTGGCTAACACGGTGAAACCCCGTCTCTACTAAAAATACAAAAAATTAGCCGGGCGTGGTAGCGGGCGCCTGTAGTCCCAGCTACTCGGGAGGCTGAGGCAGGAGAATGGCGTGAACCCAGGAGGCGGAGCTTGCAGTGAGCCCAGATCGCGCCACTGCACTCCAGCCTGGGCGACAGAGCGAGACTCCGTCTCAAAAAAAAAAAAAACAAAAAAAACATATAATTCCATCATCCTCTGGCTAGCATTGCTTTAAATCAGTTAGGGGCTAATTTTTTTTTTTCTGCTTTTGTAAGTAATGTGTCTTTTTTTCTTCTTGCTTTTAAGATTTCTCTCTTTATCATTGACTTTTCAGCAGTTTGATTATGATGTGCCTTTATGTGATTTTCTTTATGCTTGTCCTGTTTGGAGTTCATTGAGCTTCTTGGATCTGTGGGTTTATATTTTTAGCAAATTTAGAAAGTTTTCAGCCATTATTTCCTCAGCTATTTTTCTGTCTCCTTCCTCTTTTTGGGACTCCAGTTATACAAATATTACATAACTTAGATAATATTGTCCCATACGTCATTGAGTTTCTGTTCATTTTTTGTTAGCCTTGTTTTTCTTTCTGTGCTTCATTTTGAATAGTGGTTATTGCTATTTCTTCAAGTTTAGTAATTTTTTAATGCAAGTGTCTGATTTGCTATTAGGCTCTTCCAGTGAACTTTTAAATTACAGATATTATATTAATCTCTAGAAGTTTCCTTTGGTTCATTTTAAAAATCCCACTTCCCTTCTTTTAAGTTCATTTTTTTCTTTGTATCCTTGAACATTTTTATAATAGCTATTTTAAAGAATCTGTTTACTAGTTCTGTTATCCTTGCAATTTCTCTGTGTGTTTCTATTTTTGGTTTCTCTCTTAGTTATTTGTCACGTTTTCCTGCTTCTTTACAAATCTAGTAATTTTTTATTATATGTTGGATAATCTTATAGGTTATATTGTTGAGTGTCTAAATGTTGTCTTTCTTTGAAGAGAGTTGAATTTTGTTCTGGTAGTCAATTAATTTACTTGAAGATAAGTTTAATCTTTTCCATTTATATTTAAGCATTTTAAGGGAAAATCTAGAGTAACTTTCACACTAAGGTTAGTTTATCTCTGTTTCTATCATGTGACATTTCTGGGTCTTTATTGAATGCCCCAAGTATTCAATGACACATCTCCATTTTGGTTTGTTTTAACTTATAAATTTCTCAATCCTGTATGAACTGTACTAGTGACTCAGCTTACAGGTCCCTGGTATATGTTTTGTCCCTGGTAGATATTTTTTGTTCAGCTTCATGGTGTCTCATTCTGTGCATACACAGCTTAGAATACGGTCAAAGACTCAAGAAGATCCATATGTGTATTTCTCAAGCTCTTATTCTGTGTAGCTCCCACTTTTCTGCCCTAAAATTCCAGCTGCCTCAACAAACTTGAACTCCAAGATCTGTCTTCTTGGCTTAGTGAGACTATCTGGCACCCCTTCTATCATAAGTAGCTAATATACGCCCCCAAGTAGTAAACCTGGGCTATCATAGATCTTGTGTCATTTTTTTCCCCTTCTTTTGGAGATCACAATACTGTGCTGCCTTGTTATCCACATCTGAAAGCAGTTGTTTCATATATTTTTTCCGTATTTAATATTTTAGATTGGGAAAGATAGCGTGGTACCAGTTACCTTGTGGGTGACTGTTTATAGTTTTCTGAACTTGCATGGTAGCCAACTTTAGCCATAATAGTTTCTGACTGTCCTTCTATGGGTCTCTTCTTTTTTTTTCAGTTTCCTACAGAGTCTGTTTAAACTCTTATTCTGAACTGAATGTTGTGTCCCCTCAAAATTCACATGTTGAATCCCTGGTCCTCAATGTACTATATTTGAAGATAGGGCCTGTGGAGAGTTGATGAAAAATTAAATGAGGTCAAAAGGGTGAGGCTCTAATCCAGTAGAACTGGCGCCCTTTTAAGAAGAGAAAGAAACACCAGAGCTCTCTCTCTGCCATATGAGGATGCAATGAGAAGGTGGCTTTCTGCAAATCAAGAAGAGGGCCCACAGCAAGAAAGGAATTGACCAGTTTCTTTATTTTGGACTTCATAGCTTCCAGAACTGTGAGATATGTTTCTGTTGCTTAAGCAATCCAGTCTATGGTATTTTTTTTTATGGCAGCCTAAGCAGACTAAAACAACTCTTTAATTTTCATCATGCTAAATCCTCCACTTCACTGCTCTTTGCCTTTACTTTCCATCCTTGTTCACTGAGAAAATATATGCCATCAGGTAGGAACTCCTTCAGCCTTCTTTCTTACCTCCTTTCTCAATCCTGTTTTTCTGATGTCCCTACCCTCTTTTCAAATGTACCTTCATCTGTACCTACTTTTGCTTCCTTTTCTGTTCTCAAGAAATTTTGCCTATATAATGTGCAGTATTTATATCAGATGCTTTTATTTAATTTCTGCCATAGGTAGTGATATTATCTACTTTTGGGCCATTATTGATATCAGTTCTGAGTAAATGAAGTGTAGTTGACAGAAAGCTGTATAATTAACTTTAAATACAAGATTATTTGTCAATATAATTTTTGTTGCCTCTTAACCAAGGTACTCAATTGTTGACCTATACTGAGTCATACCTGGAGGTCTAGGACTATGTTCCTTGATTTACAGGCATATGTAAAATATTTATCAACTAAGTGAATATATCATAAGATTTAAGAAATTAACAAGTTAGTTGAAGGAGTAACGTCTCCAAACTGGCAGAGTAGAACCAATCTGGCCTTCACTGTCCCCCTCTGAAAATGAGCACCAGGATTATCACCATCAGTATCCCAGAACTCAAGTCTGAGGCTGAGTTGATTCCTGGGTGTACAAAGAAATGAAAAACTCTCAGCAGACAGTAAGAGAAATGGACTGCTCTGTGATGCACTCCTCTAATTTACCAGGGACCATGCAGAAAATTCCTCTGCAACTCAATTTCCACACTGGAAAAAGTGAAATTGAGGCAGCCAGCCAGCCTCCCCACTGTCTTGAGTTTCTTTGCAGGAAAACTGTTCTTGTGAAGGAACAAGAAGCATAGTGAGTGCCTGTAGGGAGAAAAACCCCTGAGAGCAGTTAGAGACAAAGAGCAACCCCAGCCCTTGAAATTCTTCTCTTTATCTTAGCCAAAGGAGACACTAAATCAGAGTGGCTGTTCAGCAGCACCATACTGTAAGAGGCACACTCCATGGGTCCTCTGGGCACAAACCTCTAGCCAGTGTTCTTCTCACACAGTTGGACTGTTCCCTCTGGGGCCTCCTCCGCCAGCCTATGATGGGCAACACTCTGAATGTTTGTGAGAACTGAGGCAAACCTGGATGGACTTACAGCACCACTAGTGCTGAAAAGGAGGTAGCAATCTAGCATTAATGGAACTCAGCAGGCAAACTGCAAAGAACCTCCAAACAACCATATCTTAGAAAAAGCAGAACAAGCTAGACAGCAAGACTGAAATAAATTACTAATTCTTCAGTGCAAAGCCACAGATATACATTCATAAAAACAGCAAACAGGGAAGCATGATCTTCCCAAACAGACAAAGCAAGGAGCTAGTGATTGATAGTAATAAGATGGTAATGTGTGAGCTTTCACACTGAGAATTCAAAATAACAGTTCTAAGAAAACTCAGTGAACTCCAAGATAACACACAAAAGCAATTTATAAATTTATCAGAGAAATGTAACAAGGAGATTAAAAACTTTTTAGTGTTTTAAAAACTCAAACAGAAGAGATGGGCATGGTGGCTCAGGCCTGTAATCCCAGCACTTTAGGAGGTCAAGGCGGGTGGATTACCTTAGGTCAGAAGTTTGAGACCGGCCTGGCCAACATGGTAAAACCCCATCTCTCCTAAATAAAAAAATTAGCCAGGTGTTGCACACGCCTGTAATCCCAGCTACTTAGGAGGCTGAGGTACAAGAATCACTTGGACCCAGGAGGCAGAGGTTGCAGTGAGCCGAGATCATGCCACTGCATTCCAGTCTGGGCCACAGAGTGAGACTCTGTCTCAAAACAAACAAAAATGGCCAGGTGCAGGGGCTCACACCTGTAATCCCAGCACTTTGGGAGGCCAAGGCAGGTGGATCACGAGGTCAGCAGTTTGAGACCAGCCTGACCAACATGGTGAAACCCTGTCTCTACTAAAAATGTAAAAATTAGCCAGTATGGTGGCGTGCACCTGTAATCCCAGCTACTCAGGAGGCTGAGGCAGGAGAATTGCTTGAACCCAGGAGGTGGAGGTTGCAGTGAGCCGAGATCACACCACTGCACTCCAGCCTGGGCAAGAGAGTGAGAGTCTGTCTCAAAAAAAAAAAAAAAAAAAAAAAACCCCGAAAACAACAACAACAACAACAACAACAAACACACTTAAACAGAAATCCTGGAACTGAGAAATGCATTTGCTGAGCTAAAAAATGCATTAGAGGCTCTCAATAGCAGAATGGATCAAGCAGAGAGAAGAATCAGTGAGTTCAAAGACAGGCAATGTGAAAATACGCAAAGGAGAAGAAAGAAAAAGAAAGAAAAGGAATGAAGAATGCCTACAAGATATAGAGAATAACCTCTAAAGAGCAAATCTAAGAGTGGTTGGCATTCAAAGGGAGTTGAGAAAGAGCAATGGTTAGAAAGATTATTTAAAGAAATAATAACAGAAAACTTTTGAAACCTAGAGAAAGATATAAATATCCAAGTCAGGAAGGTCAGAGATCACCAAATAGATTCAACACAATTAAGACTACCCCAAGACATGTAATAAACTCTTAAAGGTCAGGGTCAAAGAGGATTCTAAAAGCAGCAAGAAAAAAGAAGGAAATAACCATAAAGGAGGTCTGATTTGTCTGGAAACAGCAAACAGTGGAAACCATATAGGCCAGGAGGGAGTGGGACAACATGTTCAAATTGCTGAAGTAGAAAACTGCTAAATGAGAATACTACATTCAACAAAGCTTTCTTTCAAATATGTAGGAGAGATAGTCTTTCCCAGACAAAAGCTTAAAGAATTCATCAACACCAAAGGCATCTTAACAAGAAATGCTAAAGGGAGTTCTTCAATCTGAAAGAAAAGTACACTAATGTGCAAAAAGAAAACAGTTGAAGGTATAGAACTCACTGGCAAAAGTAAGTATTCAGACAAATTCAAAATCTTCTAATAGTGTGTCATGGTGTATAATCGACTCATCTCTAGTATGAAGCCTAAAAAATAAATCTATTGAAAATAATAACTATAGCAACTTGTTAAGATATAGACAATATAAAATTATGTGAATTCAGACAACAAAAAAAAGTGGTAGATTGAGTTAAAGTGTAGAGTTTTAAAGTTTTTTACTTTGTTTCTTTGTGATCAAAATTCAGTTGTAATCTGTTTAAAATAACTTGCCATTTCTATAAGATGTTTTTTGTAATTCTCATGGTAATGACACAACTAAAACCTGTAATAGATACACTCAAAATAAAGAGCAATGAATTCAAACATTACCACCAGAGAAAAGTAAGTATTCAGACAAAGCACAAAGGAAGACAGTAAAAAAGGAAGAAAGGAGAGGAGTTTCAAAACAACCAGAAGACAAGTAACAGAATGGCAGTAGTTAGTCCTTACCTATTGTATTAGTTAGGGCCCTCCATTGGGACCGAACCAATAGGATATATGGATATATAAAAGGGAGTTTATTAGGGAGAACTGGTTCTCATGATTACAAGTCCCACAATAGGCTATCTGCAAGCTGGGGAAAGAGAGAAGCTAATAGTGTCTCAGTCCAAGTCCAAAAGCCTCAGAACTAGGGAAGCTGACAGTACAGCCCTCATTCTGTGGCCAAAGGCCCAAGAGCCCCTGGGAAGCCACTGGTGAAATTCCCGGAGTCCAAAGGCCAAAGTACCTGGAGTGTGATGTCCAAGGGTAGGAAGAGAGGAAGCAAGTGTCCAGCAGGGAAGAAGAAAGAGAACCACAAGATGCAGCAAACAAATTTATCCCACCTCCTTCTGCCTGCTTTGTTCTAGCTATGCTGGCAGCCAATAGGATGTGACCCACATTGAGGGTGGGTCTTCCTCACCCAGTCCACTGAAACAAATATCAGTCTCCCCTGGCAACACTCTCACAAACACAATTAGAAACAATACTTTACCAGTCGTCTAGGCATCCCTCAATCCAGTCAAGTTGACACCTAATATTAACCATTGCACCTATCAATAATAACATTTAATATAAATGGACTAAATTCTCCAATTAAAAGACAATGAGTGGCTGAATAGATTTTTGTTTTAAAGACCCAGATATATACTGCCTATAAGAAACCTATTTCACATATAGGCACATATAGACTGAAAGTGGAGTGATAGGAAAAGATATTCCAGGCCAGGCATTGTGGCTCAAGCCAGTAACCCTAGCAGTTTGGGATGCTGAGGCAGGTGGATCACTTGAACCTGGGAGTTTGAGACCAGCCTGGGCAACATGGTGAAACCCTGTCTCTACAAAAAAAAATATCAAAAAAAATATATATATAACTGGGTGTGGTGGGATGTGCCTGTAGTCCCAGCTACTCAGGAGGCTGAGGTGGGAGGATTGGTTGATCCCAGGAGGTTGAGGCTTCAGTGAGCCATGATTGTGCCACTGCACTCCAGCCTGGGTAACAGAGTGAGACCCTGTCCAAAAACAACAGCAACGACAAAACAATATTTCATGTAATTGGAAACCAAAAAAGAGCAGGAGTAGCTATGCTTATATCAGATATAATAGATGCAAGTCAAAGACTGTAAAAAGAGACAAAGAAGGTCACTGTATAATGATATAGGAGCAACTCAGTAAGAAGATATAACAATTGTAAATATATGTGCATCCAATATTGGAGCATTCAGATATGTAAAGCAAACATTAATAGATCTAAAGGGAGAGCTAGATTGCAATACAATAATAGTAGGGGACTTCAACACCCCACTCTCAGTAATGGACAAATCATGCCGACAGAAAATCAACAAAGGAACATTGGAGTGATATTATGCCCTAGACCAAAGGACCTAACTGACATTTACAGAACATTTCATCTCACTGCTGCAGAATATACAATGTTTTCTTTAGCATGTAAAGCATTCTCCAGGATAGACCATATGTTAGGACATAAACCAAGTCTCAACAAATTCAGAAACTTGACATTAAATCAAGTATCTTTTCTGATCACAATGGAATAAAACTAGAAATAAACAACAAAAGCAACTTTGGTTTTTTATTGTTTTTTAAAAATTCATTCATTGTTTTTTAATTGAAAAAATAGAGTAAGGGTCTTGCTCTGTTGGCCAGACTGGTCTCTAACTCCTGTATTAGCAATCCTCCTGCCTTGGCCTTTCAAAGTGTTGGGATTGGATTACAGGTGTGAGCCACCATGCCCAGCCTGAACATGACTTTGGAAACTATACAAACACATGGAAATTAACCAACATACTCCTGAGTAATTAATTGGTCAGTGAAGAAATTAAGATGAAAAATTTTAAATATCTTAAGTTAAAAAAATGAAAATAAAAACACACCAAAACAACATACCAAAATCTATGGGATACAGCAACATCAGAGCTAAGAGGGAAGTTTATAGCAATAAATGCCTATATCAAAAAAATAGAAACATTTCAAATAAACAACCTAATGATCCACCTCAAGAAACTGGAAAATCAAGAACAAACCAAACCCCAAATTAGTAAAAGACAGGAAATAATGAAGAGCAGGGCAGAAATAAATTAAGACTGAAAAAATGCAAATGATCAACACAATAAAAAGTTGTTTTTTTGAAAAGATAAAATGGGCAAATCTTTAGTTAGACTAAGAAGAAAAGAAGACCCAAATAAAATCAGAGACAAAACATGAGACATTGCAACTGATACCACAGAGATACCAAGGATCATTAGAGAGTATTGTGAACATCTATGCCAACAAATTGGAAAACATAGAAGAAATGGATACATTCCTAGATACATGAAGCCTATCAAGATTGAACCATGAAGAAATAGAAAACCCAAATACACCCATAGCAAGTAATGAGATTAAAGCAGTAATATAAAGTGACCCATCAAAGGAAAGCCAGACCTGATGGCTTCATTGCTGACTTCTACCAAATATTTAAAGAATAATTAATACCAATTCTATTGAAACTATTCCAAGAAGTTGAAGAGGAGAGAATATTTTCAAACTTGTTCTATGAGGCCAGCATTATCCCGATACCAAAACCAGACAAGGGGACAACATGAAAACCACAGGCTAATATCCCTGATTAATATAGATGCAAAAATCTTCAATAAAATACTAGCAAACAGAATACAACAACATGGTAAAAAGATCATTCTCCATGATCAAGTAGGATTCATCCCAGGGATGCAAAGATGGTTCAACATACACAAATAAATAAACATAATACATCTCATTAACAAAATCAAAGACAACCATATGAACATTTCAATAGATGCTGAAAAAGCATTTAATAAAATTCAACATGCTTTTATGATAAAAAAAAAACCCTCAACAATTTGGGTATAGAAGGAACAAACCTCAAAAAATAAAGACTGTATATGGTGAACCCACAACTAACGTCGTACTGAATGAAGAAAAATTGAAAGCCTTTCCTCTAAGATTAGGAATAAGGCAAGGATGCCCACTTTCACCACTTTTATTCAACATAGTACTGGAAGTCCTAGCCAGAGCAACTACGTGAAAGAAAGAAAGGGTATCCAAATTGGGAAGGAGGAAGTCAAATTATTCTTGTTCACAGAGGACATGATATATTTTTAATTTTAATTATTATTATTATTGTTATTATTTTATTTGTAGAGATGGAGTTTTGCCATGTCGCCCAGGCTAGTCTCGAACTCCTGGGCTCAAACAATCCTCCTGCCTCAGCCTCCCAAAGTGCTGGGATTACAGGCAGGAGCCACTGCGCCCAACCTAATATTATTTTTAGAAAAACGTAAAGACTCCACCAAAAAACTGTTAGAACTGATAATCAAATTCAGTAAAGTTGCAGGATAAAAAAATCGGCATATTAAAATCAGTAGCATTTATATATGCCAACAGCAAATAATTTTGAAAAGAAATCAAGAAAGCAATCCCATTTACAATAGTTGCAAAAAATATAAAATATCTAGGAATAAATTTAACCAAAGAAGTGAAATGTCACTAGAAGGAAGACTGAAACACTGATGAAAGAAGTTGAAGAGAACACACAAAAAGTGGAAAGATAGCCCATGCTCATGGATTAGAAAACAGTCAACAAAGTGAAGAGGCCACCAACAGAATAGGAGAAAATATTTGCAAACTGCCCATCTGAAAAGGGATTAATAACCCAAATATATAAGGAACTTAATAGCAAAGAGAACATAAAAAGAACAAATAATTTGATTTTGAAATAGGCAAAAGATCTGAATAGACATTTCTCAAAAAATGACATACAAATGGCCAAAAAGTATATGAAAACATGTTCAACATCACGAATCATCAGGGAAATGCATACCAAAAGCACAATGAGATATCATCCTTTATCAGAAAGACAAAAAATAACATGCTTATGAGGATGCAGAGAAAGGGGAACATTCATACACTGTTGGCGGGAATGTAAATTAGTACAGTGATATGGAAGACAATGTGGAGGTTCCTAACAACTGAAAATAGAATTGCCATATGATCCAGCAATCTCACTGCTGAGTATAAATCCAAAAGAAAGGAAATCAGCATACCAAAGATATCTCACTCCCATGTTTATTGCAGCACTATTTACAATGACCAAGAGTATCTGTCACTGTAAGTGTTCATCAACAGATGAATGGATAAAGAAAATGTGGTATATGTACCCAATGGAATATGATTAGGCATATAAAAGAAGGAAATTCTGTCATTTGCAGCAATATGGATGGAACTGAAGGTCATTATGTTAAGTGAAATAAGCCAGGCACAGAAAGACAAATATCACATGTTCTCACTCATTGTGGGAACTAAAAAAGTGGATCTCATGGAGGTAGAGGATATATTGGTGGTTACCAGAGTCTGGGAAAGGTAGGGAGTATGGGGGGATAGATAGTGGTTAGTTAATGGGAACAAAAATACAGTTAGATAGAAGGAATAAGAATTAGTGTTTGATAGTACAGTTGGATGACTGTAGTTAACAATAATTTATTGTATATTTTAAAATAGCTGGAAGAGAAGAACTGGAGTCTTCCCATAAAAAGATAAATGTTGGAGGTGATTAACATCCCGGTTACCCTGATTTGATCATTACATATTGTATGCATATATTAACATATCACGTGTACCCTCAAAATATGTACAACTATTATGTATCCATTTTAAAAAAGAAATTACTTCATGGTGTTCTAATCCAATGTTAAGAAAGATGGTGCAGATCTATAATAAAAGCATGAATGTTTTCCGCGGTCATTCATTTTGTGTCTGAAAGTAAAATCTCTAAGCAGTTATTGATGAATAGACATAAATGGCAAGCTTTCAATAACTATAAAAATATTCTAGTGCTGGTTGGAACAGAAGAATAAAGGGATAAGGTTTTGGAAAATCTTAAGGCTTCACATTTTTTATGAACACATCATCTTTCTTTTTATGGATCTCTCAGTCTAGTAATTCTCAAATATATCGGTGAGCACTGTCTTCAACTATCAATATAATAAAATATAACCAATGGTAAGACTTAAAGAAATAAGGGCTATTTGTTTCATATTACACAATGTGCAGAGAAAAGCAGTCCAAGGCCAGTCATCCACAATACCAATAAAAATGAAGTCTTTCTATCTTGTTAGTCCACAGTCCTTAGGATCTTCTTGCTTGTCTTATGATTGCAATATGTCTACTCCACCTCCAGCCTCATGTTCTTTTACCAGGCCAGAGAGGGGAAAAAGCACAGTGGTAAAGGCAAGATGTTTGTTGATTTGTTTATGAGGAACCAAAGTTTCCCCAAATTTCCACAGTGAGGAATTTCATTGATGTGTTTTAGGTTAGAACTTTGTCACAAGGCCTTGTTAAACTGCTGGGGAGGAGAGGACTTTGGGTGGAGTTTGAGTGAGTTAATCAGTATAGTCTGTTTCACTGAATGTGGATTTGAACTGCCAGTCATCAGTATCTAAAAGGGCATTTTTCCTTGCCAGAAAAGATGTTTAGGTTGCAGTAAAAAGGCAAAACAACAACAAAGGAACAATCACAGCAGATAAGAAGTAAGCAAGTGTTTAATAAGTCATTATATCAGTGCTGCAAATGAACTCTGGTCTAACGCTCTTTCCTATCCCAGACCCCTGTGGTGAACAATTCAGAGACCAAAAAAGCCAACTACTGAAGAACCACAGCACCCACAGTCTAGCAAATTATTTCATAATGGGATCCAGGGCCTAGAAAAGCTTGTATATGGAAACAGCAACCATTAGGACAAACTATGAACTTACATATTTTCTCAACAGCAATCTTTTAGTTTGACAATATATTGATTAAAAGTCCAGGCTCAGGACTCAGGGAGAACTGGGTTTAAATCCAGTCTCAACTGTTTACTAGCAATATGACCTTGGGCAATTTCAGCCCTCTTGGCCTTTGATCTTTAAAACTACCTCACCCCCATTTTCCCACCAAACCCTAAACTAATAGCAAAGAGTTTGGATTAATCTAAGTTTTAGGTTCACTTTGGGAAAACCATTTCAGAATATGGGAAATGTGTAGAATAATTGGGGAATGTTGCTCAGGACAGTGGAAATCATTGCCAGTTTTTGCATTTTAAAGATTACTTTCTGTATGGTGTTATGGATTATGACTATGCCTTTATTTATTTATTTATTTATTTATTTATTTATTTATTTATTGAGACAGAGTCTTGCTCTGTCACCAGGCTGGACTGCAGTGGCGCCATCTCAGCTCACTGCAACCTCCACGTCCCAGGATCAAGCGATTCTCCTGCCTCAGACTCCCAAGTAGCTGGAACTACAGGTGCACACCACCACGCCTGGCTAATTTTTGTATTCTTAGTAGAGACAGTGTTTCACCATGTTGGCCAGGTTGGTCTCAGTCTCTTGACCTTGTGATCCGTCTGCCTCCGCCTCCCAAAGTGCTGGGATTACAGGCGTGAGCCACTGTGCCCGGCCTATTTTTTTTTTGAGATGGAGTCTCGCTGTCGCCCAGGCTGGAGTGCAGTGGTGCGATCTCAGCTCACTGCAAGCTCCGCCTCTCGAGTTCACGCCATTCTCCTGCCTCAGCCTACCTAGTAGTTGGGACTACAGGCACCCACCACCACGCCCAGCTAATTTTTTGTATTTTTAGTAGAGATGGGGTTTCACCATGTTAGCCATAATGGTCTCGATCTCCTGACCTCGTGATCTGCCCGCCTTGGCCTCCCAAAGTGCTGGGATTACAGGCGTGGGCCACCGTGCCTGGCTGACTATGCTTTTAATGCCTTCTCTCACCCCAGCTTCCCCCATGCTCATGGGAAATAAAATAGAGCCCTTTGGGCTCCAGATTTATAAAGTCTACCAGAGTGCTCAGACCATAGCATGATCAAGCTAGAAGACAGCTTAGAGATGTTTGTGCTAAGCTTTTACCTTTTACAAGAGGGACAGCTGTGGATCTGAGAAATTTTATGTGCGAATCTGAAAGAGCCAATCTCTCAAGATGAATTTTGAGTACCTAACTGGGCCGAAATTTAAAATAGAGTTAGGTGGCCATTTGCTGACTAGAGCTCACACACATACTGAGTTCCCAGAAAACCTACACATCTGCTTAACTTTGGGGTTGTCATAGCTACCAGTTTCTGTCCACATGGCCTGAACCAACCAGTAGAGTGTAGCCTGCACTGACCAATCAGAAGCCAGCAGCATTGACCAGTCAGAACTCAGTAAGTGTCAACCAATCAGAACTAAGCCAGTTTGAATTCTGTATTTGCATAAGAGGACCTGAGTGGAAAGCTGGGTGGGAATTTTAACTATAAAAGCGAAACCCTCCTTTTTTCTTTAATGTATCTTTTGTTTCCACTGAAGGGTTTGTCTTCCCTGTTTGGAAACTGTTCACTGGAATAAAGTCTCTCTTCTCGAAATTCCTTTTCAGATAACTTTTTTCACACCTCCAAAGTCAGACAACTACAAAAGTGAGGGCAGGACCTGGTTTTTCTGTGTCCTTGGCTAAGCTTATAGCCTCTATATCTTTCTATTTTTTCCTCTTGGAGAATTCTAAAGAAATAGAATATATATTAATATTTCATGAGACAAAAAGCAATAATTAAGAATATTATACATCTCTTTAGTTGTCCTGTCCTTAAAAAAACAAGGGTAACTTTTTTAAAGTTACTAAATCTTGATATGACAGAAAAAAAAGCCAGTATTATTTTTATAGATATCCTCAAAATTTCCCCAAATAATGTGCAGAATGTTCATTAAAAATGCACAAGTAATAAGAGTAGATTTATATAATAGCATATAAACATATAAGTTAATTATTCTAAGACTAATGAATGGTTGGGTTTGTTATGCTTATTAATGTATAATAGATTTGCAAAGTTAATTTTTTAAATCATACTTTTTAAATGGCATTTAATCTGGTTCACTAACTCTCAGGGACTTGAGAAGGAAAGGTGTGAAAACAGAAATGTGATGTGAATTTGGTCTGAACCTTATTTAAAATGGTTAGAAGTGTTAGTTTTTTAAATAAATTGAGGTTTTTTATATACAGGCTGTTTAATGTTTTGAAGGAATAATTGAAACCAGCAATTTGGATTGGGATACAATTTGAACTTTCTCGGAATACACATAACAAACTGTAGTCTTGCATTTTAGGTTCAGTTACCTCAACTCAGGAAAACAAGTCAGGTTCTGTTTTGCAACCATTTTTCTTGGTATCATTTACCCGTTAGGAAATGCTGCTTAGTTAGCAGATGGTAGGGCTCATACACTATCAGTCAAACTGTTGGCCAAACTTAGAGCTAGTGGGAGGGTTGGCAAAGACTGTTTTCCGTGAAAATACAAGTTTGTTTTTTTTTTTTTCCTTCTGTGTAGTTTGGCAAGCAACACAGAGAAAAGCCTTATGCTGATGAATTTGGAAACTCTAAAATAGTTAAGTAATGCAGTTTCTTGAAATGTAAAATTACTTGATTAGTTTAATAATGTAAGTGTTGCTTTAGGGTTGTCTTCATTTTAAACAACTATGACTTCTTGTTTGTAAAAGATATATGTCATGTGGACTTGCAAACGGTTATAAAATCACCTTCAGATTTTACTGTGTTGATGACTCATTTTCTCACTTGGGGAAGAAAAGAAACCTGGATAGCTATTAAAACTAGTACCATGTTGTAAAAGAGCCAGATGGTTCAGGCCTGTTTGATTAAATTACTTAGAATTACTTGTAAAACAAAAGAATATTCCCAGTGACTTTTCAGATCTATGTTTTGATAACCTCAGGGGTCAGTCTGACCTCATTTCACCAATGCAGACAGTGGTTCCAGGTTTCATAGCTGTGTACTGTGTGAACTTCAGATAAGGAAAGGTTCCACAACCACATTGCTCTATCAAGGAAGTATGTGGATATTGGCTCAAGTTGTGGTGTGGGTGAAAAAGCAAATGAAACAAAACATCTAGAAGTCACTTTGGGAACAGTTTATTTTTGGTGGAACATTGCTCTACCCATAGACCTCACTTTCATCACTTTAGTCTTAATTGCTGTCTCTGTTAAAGTGTTTACAGGCTGGGCGTGGTGGCTCATGCCTGTAATCCCAGCACTTTTGGAGGCACAGGCAGGTGGATCGCTGGGGTCCAGAAGTTCCAGAGAAACCTGAGCAACATGGCAAAACTGTGTCTCTATGAAAAATACAAAAATTAGCCAGATGTGCTGGCATATGTCTTGTAGTCCCAGCTACTCAATGGGCTGAGGTGGGAGGATTGCTTAAGTCTGGAGAGGTTGAGGCTGCAGTGAGCTGTGACTGTGCCACTGTACTCCAGCCTGGGTGACAGAGTGAGACCCCATCCCCCTCCCAAAAAGGGAAAAAGTTTACAAGTGATTTTGATCTAAAGTTTTCATGACTTTTAAATTGCAGAAGCAGTTCTATTAATTTTAGCAGGACCACCCTTGCAAAATGATCTAGCATATGAAAGACAAAAAACTATACCCCAGTAAGAGGCAGCCACATGGAAATGGGGAGAATGTGCCCTGGAGTCTGGGTGGCCGCTTCTGTCACTAGCTGTGTGACAGCTGTGGCTGGGCATGCTGCTTAATCTTTCTGTTTCTAAATTGTCTCATTTGTAAAAAGGAGATGATAGAGAATTTAAGTTGACAGTAACAAGATGTGTTTGGAAAGGTGGGTTGGGTCTGTGTTGTTGAGGCCTTGAGTATCCACTTAGGAGATGGGTTTTAACCAGTAGGCAGTGAGGGACCACTGCAAGCCAGTAACATGATGGCAGACTTATAAAGCTGTTCTTTTTCTCCCTTCACTGTTCTTCCCTCACCCTCCCCCTGCCCTGGGTGGGTCAAGGGGGTTGGATGAAGTCTGGAGGTAGACAGATTTCTCTAAGAGCATTAGGATAGTATCAGTGGGAAATTTAAAAAAAAGGACCCATGTGAGAACCAAAGCATTAACAGAATTCTGGGACCCATAGTATCTGGAGTGAAAGAATGAGTGAGGAGGGTGATAGGGCAGCATTGAGACTGGGTGACTGGAGGGGTAGGAGGCTCAGAAGTAATGCAGTCAGGAGCAGAGCCAGCTTCTTTATTGATCTTACAGGCATGACTCACACTGCGCACCACTTATTCCTGACTCATGCTTCCTGTCTTGTTAAGTATTTTTCTTTCCATACCATACAATGTTCCATTGGAATGGTTGGTGGAACCTAATTTATTTTAGCAGTTTACCATCTGTTTCAGGTGGCTTGTGATTTGCATTGAAGCAATTTATCAATTAACTCAAGAGTCCGTGTTTTATGTTCCAAAGACAGCCCTCCTTTTATTGCACTACAAGGTAACATTAAACAGGAGAGAACTGCCAACTTGCTCTTTCCCATGCCTTCCCTGGTCCTATGATCTTAAATTTCTTTCTTTCTATTGATTTATTCCTTCATGTCTAAAAATGTGTTTGACTCACTCCTTTCCTATAAATCATTTCTCAATGCTGCTAAGTATTCTATTTTTCTCCTGTTATGTGTTGGCAGACTTCTTGACACTACCTCCCACCTGCCCACTGTGACACTCAAAAACTGCTTTAAACAGTCTCTACCTGGGTGTTCCAAAGGCACAAGCCAATTCATCATTACCAAAACAGAACTCATCATTTTCTTCCTCCAACCTTCCTTTTCCCCTATATCCTGTCCAACCCTGTCTCTTATATCCTGTTTCTCAATGAATGGCACTATCATCTACTCAGTTGACTTGGCCAGAATTTGGAAATATCTTTGACTTCTCTCTTTTACCCCCTACTGCATATTTTTTTCTTTTTAGCATGTAATTTCACTTTCTTTCTTCTCTCCATTCTCTCTGGCACTCATTGTCTATTAGTGACATTACTATCAAATTCAAAGCTACTGAATTTGTCTTCTGGCATCTACTCTTGACTGTTGACTTTGACCACCTGACTTATTTTTCATTTGTCCACCAGAGTTGTCTTTCTCAGATCACATTTATTCATGTCACTTCCTGGTTAAAATCTCTCCTGAACTCTGTTGGCTTTAACATGCTGCATGAGGATTTCCAGTTCTAGCCTCCACTACCTCTCAGCTTCATTCTCCATCATTGCTCCAGACGAGCCCTTGGCTGTAGCCATGTGGAGTTACTCCATGTTACCCAAGTTCAAGGCACCCTCTCTGGCCATATGCCTTCACCCATCACGTGCTCTCTTTGTAGGCTCTCTCCTCTTCTTCCTTGCCCTACTCAGTCCTGCTTAGGCTCAGCTCAGATGTCATCTCTTCCAGAAAGGCTACCTTTAATCCTCTGTCCTCTCTCTCAGTCTTGGTTAGTTACCCTTCCTCTCTGTTCCCAGAGTGCCTCTTGAGATACTTTTTACTCTCTTATAATGGCCTATTTTGTGTTTTCTTCTTGGACTATATGTGCCTTGAGGACAGGGACAGTGTCTTACCTGCTTTGAATTCACAATCCGTAGATGCCCAATAAATATTGGTTGAATGATCGAATGAAAAATGATGTTTTCTTTTCAGCTCCACTATTACAAACTTGGTCTCATCAAGGTCCCAGGAATTTCTTAATCATCAAATCTGATTGCCTATGATCCCTTCTTGTCATGCTTTTTCAGTAGCACTTGATTCTGGGCTTCTGTGGTATGACATTTCCTGTTTCTTTTCTCTGGGAATTATTTCTCTATCCTCAGGATAGGTTTCTTGCTCTCTCCTCACACCCAGATGTTGGCTCTGGTCTGACTGTACCTCCAGATGTTGGCTTTGGCTCTCTCTCTTTGCCCTACATTCTTACTAGGTCATGGCAGTCACAGCTAGGCTTTCACCCACCACTCTCTGGTGTCGGCATTGCTTTGGAATCATGATAAGGACATTTCCAATTTACCTATTATTTGGAAACTTTAACCTTTTAAATCTTGATGAATGTGAAGCCAGTGCTACTTATGATGTGCAGTAATGTCGGGAGAGTCAACTGGTTTTGGGGAAAGAGAAACTTAATTTTGGATTCAGTGAATTTGAAATGTCAATGAGACATTAAGTTAGAAGGTCCTAGAAGTATCTGAAAAGTAAGAGTCACTGAATTCTACATATACAGCAATTTTAGAGTTATGTGATCCAACCTCTTTTACAGGAAAATATTCCTCACAGATGTTCTTGAGGTTTTAGAGGGCACCCTCTTCCATATCTGAGTTTGGAACCAATTGAGAAGTAGAGAGATGGAAGTGGACATATTATCTGATACAGCTGATAGGAGACTATGACTTAAGATCACTGACAAAGGATACTACTTCATTCTTTCATCCCTGAATCAGATAGACTCGCCCCTCGGTCACTGCACAGCTGAACAACTGCAGGCCTCCCTATGCTGCTGAGAGCAGACCAGGATGCATGCATCTTGCATTCAGGTCAAGGCAGGGTGGAGCAGGAGCTGAATTGCAAGCCTAGTTCTTTCTCCCAAACACTCCTCCTCTTCTCCTGGGAAGATATGAGGGGTAGAGAGAGAGAGGCCCAGAGTGTTTCTAAAGTGTTTCTAGGTAGAGATGTGAGGCCAAGGCAATGAAACATCTCCATTAGCAGTAATGTTTATCCAGCATTTGGTCTAGTACTTTCTGTGCTGGAGAGTCTGTTGACTTTGCGATGCATTCTGTTCTGTCTTGGGAAAGATCAGATAATTAGAAAGTTGTCCTTCAGATCAAAGCAGAGAAAGCAGCCTCATTATCTTTTGTTTCTAGTTCCTTCTTCTGCATTCACAAGGAAGATCAAATTTGTCAATTATTCATGCAAAGCTTTCATTTTATTTTCTAGTGCTTTTGTGGTTACTTGTTTCCAGTTTACTCAATTGTTTGTTCCTCTGTGAGTTTCTAGTCTCAGCCCTCCCTGTCCCCATCCCTGCTACTCCCTTGGCTGCTGTCTTCTAAGAATTCTCTGTTTGTAGCTTCCTCATAAAGTGGGCTGGGCCACGTTTTCTCCCTCATTCTGAGTGGTCTCACCTTCTGAAGGGCAGGGAGCTCTCCAGGTTATAGCTTGCCTGGATCTCTTCATACCCTTATACTGAGCTCCCTCATTATTGTGTCTGGGGTTTCTCTTTAAGTAGCAATGTGAGAGAAAACTACACAAGATAATGTGAATATGTAACCACATGATTTATTACTTAACACAGTCAGATCAGAATCAGTGGGATAAGCAGCCTAGGGTGTCCCTTGAGCACCCAGGTTCAAGTTAATCCTTTTACATGGAAAGCACTTTCTTCTGCGTAGAGATACCCAGGTCATTTAAGACTCTACACCAGTTTTGGTTCTGCATGATGAAGGAGTTCTTTGCCTGAGCAGTAGGGAGTAGAGAATGCTCTGTGCTGAGACTCCTAAGTCCCCACTGTGTTCTTGGCTACATTCATTCTTGGGGTTAAAAGAATGTATACCGTTCTACATTTCTGCCCTCTCCCACTTTGTTTTGTTTTTCTTTTTCCCTTCAATATGGCTGATCTGTTTGGGTTTTTCCAAATTTTCTAATTTATCTTCTATTGTCATTACCATTTTTTCTGCTGCTCTGCATCTGCTATACAACGGCTTCCTTCTCCAATTAGTTCTTCATACTCAGCAGTGTCTGAATTAGTTCTTCATACTCAGCAGTGTCTGGAGGTGGAAAAAAATATTCCAAGTGTGATCTGATTAGTGCAGCATCCAGTGCAAGTATCATCCCCGCCCCTTAAAGTGG
This sequence comes from Pan troglodytes, assembly GCF_028858775.2. Lineage (NCBI taxonomy): Eukaryota > Metazoa > Chordata > Mammalia > Primates > Hominidae > Pan > Pan troglodytes. The sequence continues at coordinate 118,354,933 of NC_072404.2, read as the reverse complement.
ACATTCCTGAGCCTATCTTTACCCTTCATTGAAGCAGTGCTAGCTAGACTGACCACTGACCTGCAATAGCTTCTTCAGCATTAATTCTCTCTGGAAACTCATCCTCAGTGACAGTACTCCCACTTGGTTTTCTGTTCATAACATATCCCCATTGCCTTCTTGTATCATGGTGTTTGTAAGGACTCTGTCATTGTTTCTCTGTTCTTCTCATTCCATCTTCACTCCCTGGGTGATTTCAAATACATGCTTTAGGTTATAGTTATATGCTGTTTACTCACGATTGCCAAATCTGTGTATCTCCAGCCATCACTCTCTTGTAAGACCCAGGTCATTTAACAATGCCTGCTGGGTAACTCCACTGGAATATTTCATAGCATCTACCCCCTAGCATGTTCAGCTTGAAGCCGTTACTTCCCCACCTCTCTTATGGGACTACTCCCCACCCCTCTGTATTCCTGGGCTTTCTTGGTAAATGGTGTCATCGCTTGTCATCCAAATTAGAATTGTGGGAATCATCCTGGACTTCTCCTTTTGAAAAAAATTCTCCACGTCCCATTAGTGATTAGTGTATGATACCCACTCAAGATGCATTTTCATTTAGGAATAAATATAAAGTGGGATTTCACATTATTTCAAGTTTTGCCATATAGTGAGGCTTATGTTTTTATTTCACTATTTTAAATCCACCAAATTCAAATTCGTATAAAATGCATCCACACTACCCTAAGAACTGTGCTTGGATTTTTGCTATTAGTTATCTCATGTAATCCTCCCCATATCTTTGTGAGGTATGTTTTTTTTTTCTGTTTTGCAAATGAAATAAATGATGCTTGGGGAATTAGGTTAAATCACAGTGGTAGGGTTGAGTTTGGCCTACTTTATAAGCCCTTTTTTACTTCATAGAGAGTGTGAATTATATTTCCTAATATATGTGGGATTTTTATTTACAATTTTTAAATTTCAATAACTTTAGGTGTACAAGTGGTTTCTGGTTATATGGATGAATTATATACTGGTGAAATCTGAAATTTTAGGGTACCTGTCACCTGAATAGTGTACATAGTATACTATTTTTTTATTCCTCACTCCTCTCTCACCCTCTCCCTTTCAGAGTCTCCAGTGTCTATTATACCACTCTGTATACCTTTGAATACCCATAGCTTAGCTCCCACTTACAAGTGAGAACATACAGTATTTGGTTTTCCCTTCCTGAGTTATTTCACTTAGAATAATGGCCTCCAGTTCCATCCAAATTGCTGCAAAAGACATTATTTTTTTATGGCTTAGTAGTATTCTATGGTGTGTGTATGTATGTGTATATGTGTGTGTGTGTGTGTGTGTGTATCACATTTTCTTTATCTACTCATTAATTGATGGGCACTTAGTTTGGTCCATATCTTTGCAATTGTGAATTATGGTGTGATAAACAGAAATGAAGCTAAATAGTTACAACCAACTGATCTCTGACAAAGCATACAAAAAAAATACTCCCTAGTACTTGGAACAAAATAAATGTTATATTTATTCCTTTACAATAGGCCCATCTGCTGCATGTCCCCACCCATTTAACCAGTAAATTAAATCTCAATCATCACATTCAATTCTAATATCCTTCTTCCCCTGCTGCTTGGTTGTGCAAGAGTCTTAGAGGTGTCTCACAGCCAAGCACCCATGAAGAGAACTGGACTTGAGTCCACATCCACACGGGCGGCTGTGGCTGTGCTCACTGCCTAAATCGACACAGTCCCTTGAAGGCGGGAGACTCCATGATTTCTGAGCCCAGCTTGGGCACAGGGACCATGGCCTCAAGGCAGATCTTTTGATCGTCAGTTGCCATGGCTTTCTGATGGTGCCCATTAGAGGGCCTGCCACATTTTAGGAAGGTCTACATGGGAATGTGGCACAAATATCTGTCATGAGCCTCCATTCCTTCCCGAAGTCTCAGCAACTTTCCAACCTCCCCATCCCCACACACCAGCAACATTTTTCATAGATTGGTCCAATTTCTCTCTTGAAGGCTAGGTATTTTGTGGGGCTGGTTTGGCTTCTGATGGTTGTCAACTTCTGCTTTTGGCTCTGCCATGTAAATGCCATGAAAGGACTCAAATATTAGCACATAAACCTTAATGTCTTCCCATTTCTTCTGGCATCCTAAATAAAGAGGACAGGCAAAAATGAATGTTTCAATAGATTATTTGGAAAGTGCTATGATGTCTCCTACTAAATGTATTGATGTGGGGGGGGGGCATCGTGCCAGGTTCCAGGGATGTGGGGTGTGGATTACTGAGTATCTCCCATGCATTCTAGGCACTGTTCACACATGCTCAACATGTGTTATCTTGTTCATACTCACCCATTTTATGAGTGAGTGTGCCCATTTTATGAGACAAAGACTTGGGTCATAGCAATATAGTGGTGAAATTAGCATTTGAGATTGGGTTTGTTTGAATCTAAATGTTGTTTTTCCCCCATTACATGATAATGCCCATCCTTGAGCTTGTGTTGAACCAAAACTCTGAGGTCTTTATCTGAACTGCTGACTGGATGTTCTGCCTTATGTCACTGCTAATCTCAACCTTAGCATAACAGTTTCTGTTATTCCTGTTCAATTTCATCTTGTTGATTTTGGTTCTGATTCCAATATTCAGTGAGTCAGCTATGTCTTCCAGCTCTATGGAATTCACTGATTTCATAAACATGAATATAGCCTTATCCATGTAGAAAAAAAGTATTGAACACAAATCCCATCTACTCCCCCTTTCTGGGGATCTTCCTGCTGCCCCTGAGTTGTAACATGCCTCTGTGGGTTGTTGGTTAGTTATCTATCCACAGTTTGTACCTTCCCACAATATCTTATATTGTGTGGAATGTGGAGTGGTTTGTTTGCTGGTTGGAAGCTCACTCAGGAGCATAGCCACCAGGGTGGTGTGGGTTCTGGATAGTGTGAAGTGCAGACTGTCACATAGCTGGATGTGCTAGGACATGGTCTACAGAGAATTTGACTGTAGTCCAGGGGTTCCACCAGATGCATGCTGGCCAGGTGGTGAGCATGAAAGAATTCTAAACTGGTGGGAATCCTGCAGATAGGTACAACACAGTGGTGTGGGTATGAAGCCATCAACACATGGTGATCTTAGTGACAGGCAGGTGATCAGAGACTGGGTGATCAGGTGTCAGGAATGAAGGTCTGTCTGCAGGGATAAAGGAGAGAGAGACCAGCACAAGCAATGCAGGACCCCAATCAAGGGTAGGGTTGCCAGAACTAGCAAATAAAAATAAAGGATGCCCAGTTAAATTTGAATTTAAGATAAAGTTGTTATTTTTTGGTGTAAGTATGTCCTGTGCAATATGTGGCATATAATAATACAAAAAATTTATTTGTTCTTTATCAGAAATACAAATTTAATTGGGCATCCTTTATTTAAGGCAGCAACCCTAACCCAGATAGAACTAGAAAATGGTATGCAGTTAGATTCCCGCATCTTTAAGATAATAATTGGCACATAGCAGGGTTCTTCTAATAATTAAAATAAAATTCCTAGCACACAGAAGTGCACAACAAATATAAATCTCCTTTCTATCTCCATACAACTGTTATCTTCTTTCCCTTCTTATTGAAAGTACGGCATTAAAAAAATATTAATTAAGTAGTTATAATAAATAAAACGTCATATAAGCCCCAAGAATGAATGAACTGCCTTTGATCTGGGACATCAATCTTCTCTTGCCTTTGGACTCAGATTTGTACTGGAACTATACCACCAGCTCTCTGGGGTCTCCAGTTTGCCAACAGAAGGTCTTGGACTTCTTGGCCTTCATTATTGCATAAGCCAATTCCTTTAAGTAATTATCTTTCTCTCTCAATATATATCTAATGGATGGATGGATGGATAGATAGGTAGATAAATAGATAGGTAGATAGTTATATATATCTTCTTGGTTCTTTTTCTCTGGAGAACCCAGACTAATACAGATTTTGGTACCAAGGGTGGTTCTATAGGAACAGAATTTTAAGGATGAGTTTTTAGAATTGGTTTTTAGGTTCCTAGAATTGGCTTTTTAATATGATCAGATTTAAAGATGCAAATGACTCTTTTTTCAGTGCTAAAAAGAGCACTGATGTTTCACGGTGTTATCTGGCAATAGAGATATGCCAAATATCTGCATTGGATATTCCCAATCAACCACTTATAAGAAGCAAGGAGCTGATAATTGTGCATATGATACTCTCAAACATTTCTGGAAATCACATGAATATAATTAGGTTGGCTTGTTGCTCCTAATGTCACGAACAAAGTATTGAAAGAAAAGAAGGAGCTCAGGAATTCAAATTTCCAGCTCAAGTACTGCATAAATGACTGAAAGCTTCCACATGTGCCCTGAGGGAGAGTCTTATCTCCTTTAGCCACAGGGCTGAGATTCCTGAAAATCAAATGCAGAATCTCATCCTGTGACCCAGTTTTACAGTTATCTTATCTCATCCTGTGACCCACTTTTATACTCTGTTAAAGTGAAGGCGTTGACTGGGAAATAATGGGTTTCTCGGTGGGTGCGGTGGCTCATGCCTGTAATCCTAGCACTTTGGGAGGCCAAAGCAGGCAGATCACTTGAGGTCAGGAGTTTAAGACCAGCCCCGGCCGACATGGTGAAACCCCGTCTCTACTAAAAATACAAAAATTAACTGGGCATTGTGGTAGGCACTTATAAAACCAGCTACTCCAGAGGCTGAGGCAAGAGAATTGCTTGAACCTGGGAAGTGGGGTTTTCTGTGAGCTGATATCACACCACTGCACTCCAGCCTGGGTGACAGAACGAGACCCCACTCAAAAAAAAAAAAAAAAAAAAAAAAAAGGGAAAAAAGAAAACCAGAATTGGTTTCTATAAGTTGGAATGGGGACTTGTGGGAAGACCTTGATGAAACTGAGGACATCGAGCCTCTAACTTCTGGTGAGTCTTCTTTGCTAGTGGAAGAGGCAATCCTACTGCTAGTGGAAGTGGCCTCCGCACTCCCAGTGCTAGTGGCTTCTCCACCTCAGAAGGTGGTTAATGCTACACTGCATGAGGAAATTGTAATGGCCTCCACTGAGGCAGTTGCCAAGCAAGACAATATTGATTTTTCTTAGAACTCACCCCTACCACCCCTCTTTGCTTCTAGTCTCATAATTAGACTCAAGTCCCAGCAGGCCTTTGAAGGTGTGGGATAAAATGTGACCCATGAGAAAGTGCACTACACTCCAAAAAAAACTACTTGAGTTTTCTAACTTATACAGACTGAAATCTGAAAAATATGTGGAAATGGATAATGAGGGTATGGGATAATGGTAGAAAGAAGATAAAGTTGGAAGAGGCTGAGTTTATTCACATGAGTTCTCTAAATAGAGATTCTGCATTTATATTTTGGCACAAGGAGTTAGAAAGGGCTCTAAAGCTTGTATTAGTCTGTTCTCATGCTGCTAATAAAGACATACCCGAGACTGGGTGGGTAATTTATAAAGGAAAGAAGTTTAATGGACTCACAGTTACACATGGCTGGGGAGGCCTCACAATCATGGTTGCAAATGAAAGAATAGCAAAGGGACATCTTACATGGTGGCAGGCAAGAGAGCTTGTGCAGAGGAACTCCCATTTATAAAACTTCACAGCAAAAGAAATGCCTCAATGGGTCCATGCTCCTGGAATTCACTGGTTTTTACAGTGAACACAGTTACACTGTAGTTTTTACCACTACTCTGAAGTAGCTGGTTTGACAGAATGGTGAAGTGGCCTTTGGAAGACTCAATTCCAGTGCCAACGATGGGGGAGTACCTTGCAAGGCTGGGGCAAAGTTCTCCAGGAATCTGTATATACTCTGAATCACAGTCCAATATATGATACTCTTCCTTCCATAGTCAAGATTCTTGGGTCCAGGAATCAAGGGTTGGAAATGGGAGTGGCACACTCACTATTACCCCTAGTAACCCACTAGCAAAAATTTTGCTTTCTGTTTCCATAAGCTTATGCTGCTAACCTAGAGGTTTTGGTTCAAAAAGGAGGAATGTTTACACCAGGACGCACAATGATAGTTCTATCGAACTAAAAGTTAAGACTGCCACCCAACCACTATGAACTCCTCATGCCCCTGAATCAACAGGCAAAGAAGGGAATTACTGTGTTGGGTGGAGTAATTGACCCTAACTATCAAGGAGAAGTGGGACTGCTACTCCACAGTGGAGGAAAAAGAAGAGTGTATCTATATGTGCCCGGGATCCAGTGTTTGAATGCTGGGCTGTAACCCAGCATTGACCTCATGATCTGCCCACCTCAGCCTCACAGAGTGCTGGGATTACAGACCCATTTGGACCTGTATAGTCAAAATAATATTTTGGCTTTTAATGGAATTTGGGAAACATAGTTGCTATAGACTGAATGTTTATGTCCCGCAAAACTCAGACGTTGAACCTAATCCCCAATGTGATGGTATTTGCAGGTGATGTCTTTGGAAATGATTAAGCCATGAGGGCAAAGCCCTCATGAATGGGATTAGTGCCCTTATAAAAGGGATCCCAGATTCTCCTTGGTCCTACTGCCATGTGTGGACACAGTGAAATGACTGTGTATAAACCAGGAAGTGGGCTCTCACCAGACACTGAATCTGCTGGAGACTTTATCTTAGGCCTCCAGCCACTAGCACTGTGAGAAATAAAATCCTCTTGTTTATAAGTTACTCAGTCTATAGTACTCAGTTTTAGCAGCTCAAATGGATTAAGACAATAGGAGAATGCTCTTTAGGATACTATCTTCTAGAGAAAGTATGTCTTCTTTGAGAACAAGTCTGTGGGATGAGAGACTGGCCTGTGTGGAATGTCAGAAAAAGAGGTGGGTAAGGGGGGGCATTTGCACAGGAAAGGTGCGCAGGCAATGGGAGATGGGTACATACAGGGGAATAGATCAAATAAGTAAAAATTTTAGGAAATTCGGAGCCAGATTTCTTGGACTAGAAAGTATTTACCAGTATAAAAAGGAAGAACATTAAAATGGACCCTTTTAAACAAGTCATTTGTTCTTTCTCTGTATGCTCAGAAAATTGATTCTATATTTCTACTACTTTTCTGTGCTGCCACTTCTCTTTTCCAGTTGCTTTTACCTCTCTGAACATAGGACTAATTATAATAGTTCCTCTGTCTTCAAAAATATCCTACAAGTACAGTAGGTACAAAACTACAAGTACAGCTTTCAGGCCACCTGATCCAACATAATACCTTTCCAAGGCTTGTTGGCCATTTCAACAACTCATTTAATTGCTGGCATTTTTCTTGCCCTCCGAGTACATACAGGCAAAAAGTGAAGTCTTTACTTTCTTTATCATGTTCTTTGACACACAAAAGGTTTTCATTTTGATTAACTCTTATTTATTTTTTCCTTTGTTTCTCATGCTTTTGGTGTCATATTCTTTGTTAAATGCAGGGTCATGAAGATTTATTTATCCCTATTTTTTTCCTAAGAGTTTATGGTTTTAGCTCTTTTTTTTTTTGAGATGGAGTCTCGCTCTGTTGCCCAGGCTGGAGTGCAGTGGCACGATCTCGGCTCACTGCAAGCTCTGGCTCCCAGGTTCACACCATTCTCCTGACTCAGCCTCCTGAGTAGCTGGGACTGCAGGTGCCCACCACCACACCCGGCTAATTCTTTGTATTTTTAGTAGACCTGGGGTTTCACCATGTTAGCCAGGATGGTCTCAATCTCCTGACCTCGTGATTCGCCTGCCTCAGCCTTGCAAAGTGCTGGGATTACAGGCACAAGCCACCGCACCTGGCTGGTTTTAGCTCTTATATTTAGGTCATTTATCTCATTTTGACTTCATTTTGCTATATGGTGTAAGGTAGAGGGTCCAAACTCATTCTTTTACATTTGGATACCCAGTTGTCCCAGTCCCATTTATTTAAAAGACTTTTTTCCCCCCATTGAATGTTTTGCCACACTTGTTGAAAATCACTTGGCCATGATGTATGGATTTATTTCTGGTCTCTCAGCTCTATTCCATTGGTCTATATGTCTATCCTGTACCTTGATATTTTGATTACTATACCTTTGTAGTAAGTTTTCAAATCAGGAAATGTGAGTCCTCCAACTTTGTTCTTTTTCAAAATTGTTTTGGCTACTTGTGACTCCTTGCACTTACTGCAAATTTGAGGGTCAGATTTTTCATTTTTGCAAAAAAAGCCTTTGAAATTTTTATAGGGATTACATTGAATCTATAGATCACTTTAGATAGTATTGACATCTTAGTATTTTTATTGTTTGTAGGGTCTGTTCTTTGGATATTTGATAGAATGGTCTTATAAAACTCTTGGCCCATGTTTGTTTGGTGTTTATTCAGAGGCAGATTTTAAATTCTGATTCAATTTCTGTTATCGTTGTTATGTCTTCCAATCCATGAACATGGGATGTCTTTCCATTTGTTTAGGCCTTTTTACATTTTTTTACAGCAATGTTTTGTAATTTTCAGTATGCTAGTCTTTCACCTTTTTAGTTAAATTAGTTAAATTTATTCCTAAGTATTTTTATTAAAAAGTGAGATTATTCAATAAAATATTTCAGGCATGCAAAGAAATTTAATGAGCAACTGTACACTCACCACCCAGTTTAAGAAATAAAACATAACATACAATTAAAGCCTCCATGACTGCATTCTCTTTTCTCCCTCAGAGGTATTTGCTGTCTTAAATTTAGTGTTTATTATTCCCTCATATAGTATGGTAGGTAGAACATTACCCCACCCCCTACAAAGATGTCCATATCCCAGTCCTCAGAACCTGTGAGTATGTTACCTTACGTGACAAAAGAGTCTTCTCAGATTTGATTAAGTCAAGAATTTTGAAATGGGGAGATTATCCTGGATTATCTGGGTGGACCTAATAAAATCACAAAGGTATTTATAAGTAAAAGAGAGAGGCAAGACTTCTTAGAATGCATCTCTCCAAGGGCCAGGTAAGCCCTAGCATCTCCAGCTTTTATGACCTAGACATGTCTCCAAGGTCCTGGGACCCATTTCTTCTTGAAATGTAAATTAGGGATCTTCCTGACACCTTGGAATCTTGACTAATCCAGGCTGTGACCATTTGACTTTCTTGGGGAGGTAAGAGAAGTTTTATTATTCTTTTGGATCAGAGCAATTAACTGTTTGTCAGACAAATAACTATTTGTCTACGAATAACTACAGATCTAATTTCAATAGTAGGTGGAAAGTAAAATGTTTGTAAAGTAAGTGAAGGGTAAAATTACCTATCTTTATATCATGTAGATTTCCATGCCTCTGGAGGCTAGTGCTTTTTACAGGAGCACTGAGAAATCGAAGACTTATTTCCTTGCATTGATCTATCAAGTATTGAGATCGTTTTGATATTATCTTTCATTATGATTGTGGATTTGTCAGATTCTCCTTGTCACTTTGTGGCTTTGTTATTAGATGCTTGCATAGTTAGGATTGCTATAATCTCTAGTGAATTGCTACCTTTAATTATTATGTAGTCACCCTCTTTGTGAGATAAACTTTAAAAATCCAACTAAAATACAATACAAAACTGAAGGATTCTTGTATCAGTTCAAACCCCGAGAGCGTGCCAACAGACAACACGAGGCAGTGTGGAGCAACACGCTTTTTTAATGAGTGCCTGGGTGCAGGCAGGCTGAGGCCTAAAATGGCGTCAGCACCAAATGAGTAGGGGGCAGGGGTTTTATAGTCTCCTGTAAACAGGAAGTGTCCCAGTCTGATGTAACTGCTATGTGGTACCTGGATGGCCTCTTTCTCAATCTTCAGGGGTACGTGTCTCCCAGTCAGAGTAGGTGTCTTCTGGCCGGCTCTCTTCCTGCTTCTGCTATCTTGCTGACTCACACTGCTGGCACAAGTGGCCTTGTGCCTTGGGACTGGGCCTGAGAAGGGAGGAGTTATTCATTCCTTCAAGTTTTCAGGCCCTGGGGAGAATCCTTCATTCCTTTCTATTTGGTTATAGAAAAAAGGGAAAAAGGGTGACTTTCTCAATAACTACTTTAGGCATGACATAGGGGGTGGCGTGGGCACCTTGGAAAAAGAAAACCTTAATTTTTTTGGTATTCTTGAGAGACGGGTTGGTATCCATCTTGTCATTGTAGCAGGAGCATTGTCTGGATTGTCTGGCAATTAATTGTAGTTTCTTTTTCTTTTATTATTATACTTTAAGTTTTAGGGTACATGTGCACAACGTGCAGGTTAGTTACATATGTATACATGTGCCACATGTGCCATGTTGGTGTGCCGCACCCATTAACTCGTCATTTAACATTAGGTATATCTCCTAATGCTATCCGTCCCCTCTCCCCTCACCCCACAACAGGCCCCGGTGTGTGATGTTCCCCTTCCTGTGTCCACGTGTTCTCATTGTTCAATTCCCACCGATGAGTGAGAATATGCGGTGTTTGGTTTTTGTCCTTGCGATAGTTTGCTGAGAATGATGGTTTCCAGCTTCATCCATGTCCCTACAAAGGACATGAACTCATCATTTTTTATGGCTGCATAGTATTCCATGGTGCATATGTGCCACATTTTCTTAATCCAGTCTATCATTGTTGGACATTTGGCTTGGTTCCAAGTCTTTGCTATTGTGAATAGTGCCACAATAAACATAGTTAACTGTAGTTTCAACAAGAGTTTTAATGGCTTTTATTATCAGTGGGATAACACGGGAGAAAAAGGAGGAGCCCAATGATGAAGATTACTGTCCTTATCAGCATTTTAAATCCTTCTAAATTAGAGAACCATCCTCCTAGAAGGTTTGCCAGGTCCCATCCTTTCCAGGTTTGGACTGGTACATGGGCTACTTTTCTGATGTTTGAAGCGATTTCTAGAACTGCTTTTCCATTATTGTCTATGTTAAGACAACAATTGGAGACATTAAAGTTACCACAGACTCCACCTTCTTCTGCTAATAAGTAGTCTAGTGCTAGCCTGTTTTGATAAATTGCCACGCACATTTGTTTTTGTCGTTGTGCGAGCCATTTCCAGGACGGAGGCGGTTTGGTTAGTGATTATTTCTAGAACAGCCTGTAGCCTTAATTATTCTATTTAGCATATATATGGGAGTGCGATAACCCCATGAACCATCCTCCGCCCAAGTGGCAGGACCATAATATTCGATGATCCGTTGCAGGGGCCACTCGTCCTCTTGCCGTCTTTGGCTTCCTCCTACCTTTAAGGATCGTTTTTCTCTGTTTAAGTGATCATACACAGGGACTCCGTGGGTGTTGGGGTTTTCCCATGTAAAGGCAAAGAGGTTTTGGGAATCAGGGTGTAAAGGAATTGTGAAAAAAGCATCCTTTAGGTCTAGAACAGAAAAATGGGTGGTATTGGAGGGAATTGCAGAAAGTAAAGTATATGGGTTAGGAGCTACTGGACATACTGGGAATACAGCTTGGTTAATAACTGAGGTCCTGGACTAAGCGATAAGTTCCATCTGGTTTTTTAACAGGTAGAATTGGTGTGTTAAAAGGGGAGTATGTTGGGCGGAGTAGGTGACTGGCGAGGAGGTGAGAAATGATAGGGGTTAGGCCTGTGAGAGCTGCTTGGGGGATGGGATACTGCTTCTGTGATAGGAACTGGGTGGGCTCTTTAAGGGTAATGCGGACGGACGGGAGTGTGGTGTTTTGCGACTGAGGGTGTGGAATTACCCCAAACAAGGGGGCTAACTACAGATGGGGGATAAGGAAAGGTTGCATGTTTTAAGGTGGGAGGTTGGAGTAGAAGAAAGAAGCCCCAGAGGGGTCTGGGTTGATGCGTTGGGTATTATGGGGAACATGGAAGTGGAGAGCAGTGTGGAGTTTTGAAAGGATGCCTTGGAGCGGAGTTGGGCATGAGGGCAGGACTAAGAAAGAGTGAGTGAAGGAAAAGGTGTGCACGGAGCAGAAAAGTGGAGGTGGGGGCTCAGGGTTTGGAGGCTTGTTCATCAATTTCCACAATAGAGACTTGGGAGGACTGGGTGGGTCCTGAAAAATTAGGGAAAGCAGAATAGGTTGCCCTTGTATTAATTTTAAAAACATACTGGCCTACCTGCCACCATCAGGGTTACCCTTGGCTCAGATGAAGCGATGGTAGTTGCTGGGGTGTCTGTTCCAAGGCACTATCAGTCTTCAGTGGCAAGGCTGACGAGATCTGAGTAGGAGGGTTTGATTGGCTCAGGAAGGGATGGGGGTGGTCCTTGCAGGGGCCGCTCACAGTCCAACTTCCAGTGGGGTCCTCCGCAGAGGGGGCATGGCCTCGTGGGCTTACCTGGGTTTGGGCATTGTGTGGGCCAGTGGCCTTCATTGCCGCACTTGAAGCAGGCACCAGGTGGAGGTGGATTGCTAGGAGGCTTCTGTGTGGAGCTGTGGCCCCATGGCCTGCAGGGCCCCTGATGGAGGAGGCAAGCATTTGAAACCCTGCCTGTTTTTGCCTTTTACTTTCCTCATCACGATTGTTAAAGACTTTGAAGGCTAAATTAAGAAAGTCTCGTTGTGGGGTTTGAGGGCTGTTGTCAAGTTTTTGAAGCTGGCGCTGAATATTGGGGGTGGATTGGGAGATGAACTGAAGGTTTAAAATATCGGTTCCTTCTGGGCTGGCTAGGTCTAGGTTGGTATATTTTCTCATGGCTTCAGTTAAACGAGAGATAAAAAGGGCTGGGTTTTCGTTAGGACCTTGGGTGATTTCTGAAAGTTTTTCATAGTTTACCACTTTATGGGCAGCCTTTTTGAGTCCTGCAAGGAGGCACACAATCATGTGGTCTCGACAGCAGCGTCCAGAGGCCCCATCTTGATAATCCCAGTGGGGGTCCTGGTTGGGGACTGCCTTTGCACCAGTAGGCTGAGCAGGAGCTTGGTGATGAATTGTATCAGCATGTGCCTGAGTTAGGGTCCAGATACGGCCCCAGTCTTCTGGGGTGAGGGTGGAAGAGAGGATAATGTAGAGGTCATGCCAAGTTAGTTCATAAGACTGGGTGAGGTACTGAAACTCTCTAATGTAAGAGGTAGGGTCTTCTGGAAATGAACTGAGTCTTTTGTTAATTTGAGAGAGATCACTGAGGGAGAGGGGAACATAAACTTTAACAATGCCTCCAGTTCCTGCTACTTTCTGAAGGGGGCTCTCTAGCACAGGGGCTGAACTAAGGGTGGGGCATGGGCCAAAGATGGTGCCTGAGCGAGTATGGGTGGGAGAGAAGGAAGAACCTGGAAGCGGTTCCTGCTGAGGGTTTGAAGGGGGAAGGAGGGTTAAGTTGATAGGCAGTGGAGGATAGATAGGGGCGTAAGGTGGTGGGATGGGTTTACAGGCTTCAGGAAAGGGCAGTGAGGAAGGAGAATGAGTAATGAGTACAGACAATGCTAGAATTGTCCTGAGGAGAGGACAGTGTAGGAAAAGAAGTGGATACTGCTGATTGGGAAGATGGCGACTGGGAAGATGAAGGCTGAGAAGATAAAGAGGAGGCTTAGGGGGTTAAAGAAGACGGCTGAGAGGGAGAGGCAGGGGCTGGGAGGAATGGACAGCAGTCTGCTGGATCTAACGAGGAAAATATGTGGAGTTGGGAGGAGAAAGGTGATCTGGGTGGCGAGAATAAAGGAGGATTTGAACAGGTGAGCAAGAATTACAGAGGTCGGGTTGTGATCTGAGTGCAAACAGGGCTGGACATAAGGAGTTTTTCCCCATTTCTCCAGTCGTCAGCAATAATTGCTTAAATCAGTTAAAATTGTAAAGTCGAATGTTCTATTTGCGGGCCATTAGGACCCATTATTCAATTCATATTGTGGCCAGTCTGAATTGCAAAAAAAGACAAGGAGGATGGATGTCTTGCCTGAGGCCTAAGGTTTGCAGGTTTTTGTTTGTTTGTTTGTTTGTTTGTTTGTTTTACGGACTCTCACTCTGTCGCCCAGGCTGGAGTGCAGTGGTGTGATCTTGGCTCACTGCAAGCTCTGCCTCCCGGGTTCACACCATTCTCCTGCTTCAGCCTCCTGAGTAGCTTGGGACTACAGGTGCCTGCCACCATGCCCGGCTAATTTTTTGTATTTTTAGTAGAGCCAGGGTTTCACCGTGTTAGCCAGGATGGTCTTGACCTCCTGACCTGGTGATCCGGCCACCTCACCCTCGCAAAGTGCTAGGATTACAGGCATGAGCCACCGCACCTGGCCAGGTTTACAGGTTTTTTTATGAGGCAGCCTAGAGGGCTGTTTTTTGGAATTGAGGATGGGGAGTTTCCCATAACTGAGGGTAGGCTCGGGAAAACAGGGAAAAAGGAGACCATCCTGGATGGTGGAGGGAGACGATGAAAGGAGCGATCGTCACCGCTGCCTTTTTCGTTCCCGGAACGGGATCAAATGGCTTAGAGGCGTCCCCCTAAGACCAGATGATCAGCAAGTACCTGGCACACGTCGGAGCCTTCTTGGACCAATGTTGGATTTTCAGACTGGAGAAACCAAGAGAGGCTGTATGGATTTTTCCTTGTTAACCGGGCTCCCGGGAAACTTACCAGTAGGTGAGATCAGTGACTGATGTGCATGCACAGAGAAGCAACTGGAGGCTGAGGAGCTTCCTTTGTCCGGCTGCTGTGGCCTGCTTTCTGGGGCGGAGGGGTAGGTCCACGGGGGACGAAGACCGGAGCCCCTCCCGGGGTTTCGGCACCAGATGAAAGATTCTTGTATCCGTTCAAACTCTTGAGAGTGTGCCAACAGACAACACGAGGCAGTGTGGAGCAACCTGCTGTTTTAATGAGCGCCTGGGTGCAGGCAGGCTAAGGCCTAAAATGGCGTCAGCACCAAGTGAGTAGGGGGCAGGGTTTTATAGTCTTCTGTAAACAGGAATTGTCCCAGTCTGATGTAACTGCTATGTGGTACCCAGATGGCCTGTTTCTCGATCTTCAGGGGTACGTGTCTTCCGGCCAGGGTAGGTGTCTTCTGGCCGGCTCTCTTCCTGCTTCTGCTATCTTGCTGACTCACGCTGCTGGTACAAGTGGCCTTGTGCCTTGGGACTGGGCCTGAGAAGAGAGGAGTTACTCATTCCTTCAAGCTTTCGGGCGTTGGGGAGAATCTTTCAAAAACAAAATGAACACAAATGAAAGGAAGGCTGATAACCATCATTTTACTCGTTACTTCCGTAAGTCCAACATTTTAAAATTTCACATAGAAGTGAAATCATGGAGAATTTGTCTTTCCGTGCCTGAAAGTGTAGATTTTAAATGTTTTCTTCACACACAAAAATGATAATTATGTGAGGTGGTGATTTCTTAATTATTAACCTGATTTAATCATTCCACATTATAAACATACATCAAAACATCACATTTTAACCATAAATGCATTTTAATTATTATTTGTCAATTAAAAATAAAACTAAGAAAAGAAAATAGATAGCTATATTAATATTGGGGGAAAAACATTAAAGCAAAAAGCATTTTTAGGAATAAAAAATTTTTGTCTTCTAACCAATACATTTTGTTAAATTTATTATGATTATTGATATACTTGGGTTCATTTTTCTAATTTCATTTTATACTATTTATTATCTTTTTATTTATTATTTATTATCTTTTTATATGTTTTATTTTTCCCCTTTCCTGACTTTATTGAATTTTTAAAAAATAAAAACATTTAAAGTAATTTCAATAGCTTCTGGGATAGATGTGGTTTTTGGTTACATTGATGAATGGTATAGTGGTGAAGTCAGATTTTAGTGCACCCATTACCAAGTAGTGTACTATTTATTGAGTATTTAAATCTACCCCCTTTTTTCTACTTTCATGTTTTAGATGATATACATTCTATTTCTATGATTTTACTGGTTACTCTTAAATATTTGTAACATGTTGTAGAAGATAACCATTCTATTTCTACTATTTTACTGGTTACTCAAATATTTTTAATGTGTACATTTATTAATAAGGCCTAAAGTAAATTAATATTTATACTTTCTTCTTGAATAATAATTGAAATTTAGAACACTAACTCTTGATTACTCTCTCTGGTGTTAGAGTGTTATTATTATCTAGTGTTTTTGTTCCATCTTATTGTTCTACCCCCACGTTTGTCATCATGATACTGTTTTATAAAATTAATGGCTTTACCCATATACTTATTAGATTTTTTGCCCATTGTTATTATTTGCATTTCATGCCTTTCTTCTGATTTCAGTGTTCTTTAGAAGTTCCTTTGTGAAGGGTCCATTGGAAGCAAACTCTCAGTCTATGTGTCAAAGTGTCTTTAAATTTTTTTTTTTTTTGAGATGGACTCTCACTCTGTCTCCCAGGCTGGAATGCAGTGGCACGATCTTGGCTCACTGCAACCTCCGCCTCCCTGGTTCAAGCGATTTTCCTGCCTTAGCCTCCCAAGTAGCTGGGATTACAGGTGCATGCTACCACACCCAGCTAATTTTTGTATTTTTAGTAGAGATGGGGTTTTGCCATGTTGGCCAGGCTGGTCTTGAACTTCTGACTTCAGGTGATCCGCCCACCTTGGCTTTCCAAAGTGCTGGGATTACGGGCATGAGCCACTGTGCCTGGCCTTAAATTTTTTAGAGACAGAGTCTTGCTATGTTACCCAGGCTGGCCTTCAATTCTTGGGCTCAGGTAATCTTGCCTCAGCCTCTCAAGTAGCTGGGACTACAGGTGTACTACCATGCCTGGCAAAAAATGTCTTTTTTTTTTTTTTTTTTTTTTTGAGACGGAGTTTCGCTCTTATTGCCTAGGCTGGAGTGCAATGGCACGATCTCGGCTCACCGCCACCTCCGCCCAGGTTCAAGCGATTCTCCTGCCTCAGCCTCCCAAGTAGCTGGGATTACAGGCATGTGCCACCACGCCTGGCTAATTTTGTATTTTTAGTAGAGAGGGGGTTTCTTCATCTTGGTCAGGCTGGTCCCAAACTCCCAACCTTAGGTGATCTGCCTGCCTCAGCCTCCCAAAGTGCTGGGATTATAGATGTGAGCCACTGCACTCAGCCAAAAATGTCTTAATACTCATTTTTGAGTTGTAATTTACTTGCATATGGTATCTCAGATTGATAGTTTCTGCTGACTTCCACCTTATGTTGTTCTGTCTACATGACAGTCTTTTGTATGTAATCTGTGTCAAATTGCCTGAAAAATTTTCCTGTGCTTTGGCCTTTTGCAGTTTCACTTATAATGCCATTGATATATTTTCATTTTCCTGCTTGGAACTTCCTGTGCTTTTTGAATCTGAAAAGTGTTGCCTTTCATCAGTTCTAAAACATTTTAGTCTGTGGTATTTTTAAATTTTGCTTTGATTTTATTCTCTTTATTCCCTCCTGGAAATTCTGTAAAGATGTGTGTTGGACCTTTTCATGTTATGTAATGTGTCTCTTAGCATCCTTTATATTTTTCGTCTCTTTATTTCTCTACATTTTATCCTGTGTAATTTCTTCAGGTACATATTCATTTGTTGATTCTCTTCTTAGCTGAGTCGCATCTGCTATTTAACTCACCCACTGAGTTTTAAATTTCAATAACTATATTTTTAATTTTCATGATTTTATTTGGTTCTTTTACAGATCTTCCCAGTCCTGTTTTGACAACTTTGTCTCAAGAGTTTTATTTTTCTTTTTATGTCTTCATCACTTTAAAGGTTTCTTTTGAATCTTGTTGGACTTCCTTTTCCTCTTGTGTTTTGCAGTTTTTGATTGGGAGCTTGTTTTTGGAGGGCTTAATCCATGGGTATCCTGTAAGGCCTGGCTTGACTGTGTCTGTCTCTTTAGAGAGAATGATATTTATTTCTGCCAAATGTCCCAGAGTTATTACCAGTGGAACCTCTTTGCACATTAATATATCAAATCCATTTACAAAGGTAACAAATTCAAATTGGATCCCAGGCATGATAAAATTTAAATCCCAACACACATAATCGCTGGCCTTTGGTTACAAACTCTTTTTTTCTTTTCATTCATTTTTTTAAAAAAAATGAATTTATTATTATTTCTGTTTAACTCAAACCAAAAATGGTCAATATGGTTACAAATTCTTTGAGAGATTTTATTTTATTTTATTTTTTGAGACAGAGTCTTGCTCTGTTGCCCAGGCTGGAGTGCAGTCGCATGACAATGGCTTACTGCAGCCGCAGCCTCCCAGGCTCAAACAATTCTCCCGTCTCAGCCTCTAGAGTAGCTAGGACTATAGGTGTGCACCACCATACATGACTAATTTTTAAATTTTTAGTTGAAATGGGGTTTCACTATGTTGCCCAGGCTAGTCTTGAACTCCTGGGCTCAAGCAAGCCTCCCACCTCAGCCTCCTAAAGTGCTGGAATTATAGGTGTGAGCCACTGTGCCTGGCGAGAGATCTTTTTGATACCAGGCTAGATACCTTAGTTTTTCTTTTGCCAATATGGTTGATTTCTTTTCTTTTCTTTTCTTTTCTTTTCTTTTCTTTTCCCTCCCCTCCCCTCCCCTCCCCTCCCCTCTCCTCCCTTTCCTTTCTCTTCCCCTTTTTGGACAGAGTCTTGCTCTATTGCCCAGGCTGGAGTGCAGTGGTGCAATCTCAGCTCACTGCAACCTCCACCTCCTGGGTTCAAGCAGTTCTCCTGCCTCAGCCTCCCGAGTAGCTGGGATTACAGACGTGTGCAATAATTTTTGTATTTTTAGTAGAGACAGGGTTTCACCATGTTGGCCAGGCTGGTCTTGAACTCCTGACCTCAAGCAATCCACCTGCCTCGACCTTCCAAAGTGCTGGGATTACAGGCGTGATTTCTTTCTGTTTCATAATCCTGGATTTCTCTCTCTCTCTCTTTTCTTTTTTTTTTTCTGACTCAGTTTCAATTACAGTCACGCATTGCTTAATGATGGGGATACCTTTTGAGAAGTGTGTCATTAGGTGATTTTTGTCATTGTGTGAACATCATAGAGTGCTACACAAACCTAGATGGTATAATCCAGTACACACTTGGGTTGTATGGTATAGCCTATTACTCCTAGACTACAGGCCTGTACAGCATGTTACTGTACTAAATATTGTAGGTAATTGTAGCACAATGATAAGTATATATTTAAACATAGAAAATGTACAGTAAAAATATGGTAAAAAAATTAAAATTGGCACACCTATATAGGGCACTTATCAATGGAGGACTAGAAGTTGCTCTGAATGAGTCAGTGAGTGAGTGTTGAGTGAATGTGAAGGCCTAGGATATTACTGTACACAACTACAGATAGAGTACTACACTATAAACAGTGTACACTTAGGTTACACTAAATTTATTTAAAAATTAAGTAAATGTGCTATGATATTACAATGGCTATGATGTCACTAGACAATAGAAATTTTTCAGCTCCATTATAATCTTACGGTACTGCTGTCATACATGCATCCCATCATTGACTGAAATATCATTATGCAGAGCATGACTGTACCAGCTTTGTACAGGCCTGGTGACTTTCTTATGTCTCTGCATGGCCAGTAAAATCTGAACCCATTTTATTATGAAAAGCAGCAACCATCTTTATTGTTCCTCCCTCCCAAGCAACTATAGCATGAAGCACCTTATTATCAGTCTGGGTTTATAAGGATTGGGTCCTTGCATATTTGTTTTACTTTCTTGACAACTGAATTATGTTTTTAAAAAATGTTTCTTTTAGCATTTACTGATGTTTTGTACCAGCAGGATTTCCTGATTTTTTGGTCTACCACATTTCCAGAAGTAGAAGCCAAAATGTGTTTATTGCTCTTTCCCAGAAATCCTTTTTTTTTCTTCTCTGAGGAATCCTATATCTTTAGAAGGAATGTAGTTTAGTTCAGCAGACAGTATTGATTGCCTTCTATGTACCAATGACTATTTATGGAAATCATTAGTTTTCTAGCAGAATTCTATCTTCATTCAAAAAATAAAACAAATATGCTTATCTTTCTCACCATCCTTCTGCCACTATCAATTAAAAGGATTACATTATATAAAAGGAGTCAGCAGGTAAGTTCCAGTACTTTAGATAAAACTCCTATCTTCAGATAAAATTCTAGCACTTAAACTCTTGCTATTTGCAAAGTATGGATTACCTTATTATTACTAATGCGTGTGTGTGTGCACACACACAGACAAAAGGTAAATGGACAAGTTACATCAAAGTTCACATTTTTCAAAGTTGTGTATTTTTCTTTGTGTTTAGATTTTCTTCTACCTCAGTTTAAAAGATGTGATAATATGTGGTCAAGTTAATCATGCCTGGATGTTGATGACACAACTAAACTCACTGTGGAATGCTGTAAGTAGATACTAACTGAACTATGTCTTTACACTAGTTTTTAAAGGGGAATGGACTGCTGTGAAGCCAGCTGTTGTGGGGACACCTTCTTCCATGCTCTGTGGTCACCAGCAGCAAGTGAATTTGGTTTTCTTTTGTCCAGGCACAAGCCTGGGGGAAGAGATAAAAAAGATAATAATGCTATTTTAAGAGATACATCATTAGTATTTTTAAATGTAAATATAAATGAATATCATTTTTGGATTGAAACAAAGCTCCATTTTATTGGATAGTTTGTACTCCATTCTGGTTTTATTACAGTGTCCCTACTTCCTTTTCATGAGCATAGACTATATGTTAAGTCCATGACCATGGGAAAGATGTTTAGGGTGTGAGGTGTGCAATGGCCTTTTCATAACTCATAATTTTTGGAAGAGTTAATTCCACTAAAAAGAGAGGATTATGCTGGGCACAGTGGCTCATGCCTGTAATCCCAGCACTTTGGAAGGTCAAGGTGGGCGGATCACCTGAGGTCAGGAGTTTGAGACCAGCCTGGCCAACATGGTGAAACCCTGTCTCTACTAAAAATACAAAAATTAGCTAGGCATGGTGGCAGGTGCCTGTAATCCCAGTTACTCAGGAGGCTGAGTCAGGAGAATTGCTTGAGCCTGGGAGGTGGAGGTTGCAGTGAGCTGAGACCGTGCCACTGCACTCCAGCCTAGGCAACAGAGCAAGACTGTATCATTCAAAAAAAAAAAAAAAAAAGAGAGAGAGGATTGGCTGGGTGCAGTAGCTTACGCCTATAATCCAAGCACTCTGGGAGGCCGAGGCAGGCAGATCACAAGATCAAGAGATCAAGACCATCCTGGCCAACGCCATCTCTACTAAAAATACAAAAATTAGCTGGGCATGGTAGCGTGCGCCTGTAGTCCCAGCTACTCGGGAGGCTGAGGCAGGAGAATCGCTTGAACCCGGGAGGTGGAGGTTGCAATGAGCCAAGATCACACCACCGCACTCCAGCTTGGTGACAGAGTGAGACTCCATCTCAAAAAAACAAAACAAAACAAAACAGGATTACAAGGATGACCTTAGTGTACCTGGGTGATGGTATGCAAAATTGACAAGAGCAGAGGTTTTTGGAGTGGCCAGGGCTGATTGATAAATAATATTGCTAATATTGTCAGCTAAAAGTTTACATTTGTGAACATCCAATTTCCTGTGAACAGGCAATTTCTCATTGCCTTCTGAATAAAGTTATTGTTTGTGCTAAAAATGCTGATTATAATTGTGCCACATGTGACCACTCACAAATAAAAGCAGAAATAGGAGGATGGAGCAACATACAATTGTGGAAAGAGAAATTTGCTGAACATAAAGCAGTGTAACTTCCTACCCTGGCTTCGTTCCTCACTGCCATGTGCTTGTAATGCTGTTGGTCTTTATCTAGTGAGGTCTCTGGGCAGAAGTGTTGGCTTTTTCTAACTCCTGCCAGCTTCTGCAAGACATTTCATTATCTAAATATTGTATATATTCTTTCTCCTCCAGACCATTTGGATTCATTTTTTTCTTCTTTGTAGGTTTTCCAAAGGAAAAAGCAACATCCCCAAATATCTGTAACATAATTTAGAGATTTATTACTTTAAGCCAGTGGTTCTCAAAGT
This sequence comes from Pan troglodytes, assembly GCF_028858775.2. NCBI lineage: Eukaryota > Metazoa > Chordata > Mammalia > Primates > Hominidae > Pan > Pan troglodytes. The sequence goes on along the minus strand of NC_072404.2, from coordinate 118,333,070 downwards.
GTGGTCCTGGAACCAGTAGTATCAGCATCACCCAGTAGCTTGTTGGAAATGCAAATTCTTAGGCCCCATCCCAGACCTACTGAGTCAGAAACTCTTAGGGTAGTAAACAGTAATCTGTTTTAACAACCCACCTAGATGATTCTGATGCAGGCTAAAGTTCGAGAATCACCACATTAAACCAAAAATAAAATTAAGACAGGAACACCTAATTTGTTAGCTAAGATAGGTTTGGTAAGATGAAATCAGTTCTCTTCTTGCCATTGTTGCACAGAGTGAGAGTAGTGCAACCAAGAATGGGATGGTGTCCAGATGCGACGTAAAGATGTTGAGTTAACTTATGAAGCTAGAGCCCCGAAACCTTCTCAACTCCTTTTAATTTATTTGAGTTAAGTTTTAGAGCTTCTACAAAATGGCACCAGTCCCCCTATTCATAGGTCAGTCTGAGCACGTGATATCATCAGTCCTTCAATCATTAGCAATAAGGAGGGGTCGTGAAGTCAGCTATTGACTGGACTTTAGACAACAGGGAAAATGTTGCCACTGAACATTGGTTGATGGCATAAATGACCACGTTTGTTGATATTAAAGTATCTTACAAGAAACAGATAAGAGAAGTTGTTGGGGGACGTATGCTTATTTGCTTATTTTTTATTGTTGGCTGAGTCCTCTCCCCAATGTCTCTTTGGAATGAGAAACACAAACATGTTTCAGGTTAAAAAATAGTACTGTGGCAAAAATAGTACATAAGTGCCAGCCTAGGAGTTCATATTAGAAATTGCCAGAGTATATGTGTTTCTGCATGCATGCAGACACACTAAGAATGTCAAATATGATTTATGTGTTGTGTATTTTAGTCCTATTCCATGCTTTTTAAAATTTATGTACTCCATATTTTGTGTGCTTTGTCATGTATTTTTGAAGTAATAATAGTAGCTAATATTTATTGAATGCTTTCTTATATGCCAGATGCTACACTAAGTACTTTATTTGCATTTTCTCAGTTTGTCTCTGCAGCCTCCTGAGTTAGGCACTGTCATTTTTCCCATTTTACAGATGAAAAAAAACTAAGCCTTAGTTAAGTCATAGCCAACATGGTTAAATGGCTAGGATGGGATTCAAATTCTGATTTGTCTGACTACAAAGTGTGTGCTCTTAATTATCAACTATTTATAAGAGAATGCCAGGTCTGCCATTTGCCTTTCCCCTAACTAGCAGCATAGAATTTCTCCTCTTAAGGTTCTTTTACAATGATATAACTTTGAGCCCTGAGTCCCAACTCTCATAAAATGCTTGGCATTAACGAGTAATGTTCATGAAGGGTTCGGGTCCAGTAAGTCCTCTAGATACTGTGCATTTTGTCCCTGAATTGAATCAGCCAATCAGAGAGCAGCATACTTGGACTCTATTGCTTTAGATTTTCTCTTTCTGAGTTGTGCTTTTTTGCCCTGAATTCAGCTTTTGTCCAGTGGTCTGTTGTATGGAAGTCACTCAATTTATTTAATCTGTCTCCTATCGAAAGACATTTAGGTTGTTTCCTATCTTTCGTTAATAAAATCCTGTGGTGAATATCCTGTTTCTCAGTGTTGCATTGTATACATGTATGATTACAACGGCAGAATAAATTCTTAGAATTGTTAAGGCAAAGGTTGGATTACATTTATAATCACAAAAGTGGCCAGGCATGGTGGCTCATGGCTGTAATCCCAGCACTTTGGGAAGCTGAAGCAGGTGGATCATTTGAGGTCAGGAGTTTGAGACCAGCCTGGCCAAAATGGTGAAACCCCGTCTCTACTAAAAATACAAAAATTAGCCGGGCGTGGTGGCAGGTGCCTGTAATTCCAGCTACTTGGGAGGCTGAGGCAGGAGAATCACTTGAACCCAGGAGGCAGAGGTTGCAGTGAGCCAAGATCGTGCCACTGCACTGCAGCCTGGACAACGGAGAGAGACTCAGTCTGGAAAAAAAAAATATATATATATATACATATATATATAGTCACAAAATTGTGTGGAGTTATGGAGTACCTTTTGCCCCCAAATTTCCTTAGCTCTATCTATTTTTTTTTTTTTTGAGTTGGAGTTTTGCTGTGTCACCTAGGCTGGAGTGCAGTGGCACAATCTCAGCTCACTGCAACCTCCACCTCTCAGGTTCAGGCAATTCTCATGCCTCAGCCTCCCAAGTAGCTGGGTCTACAGGCGTGTGTCACCACGCCTGGCTAATTTTTGTATTTCTAGTAGAGACGGGGTTTTGCCATGTTGGCTAGGCTGGTCTTGAACTCGCAGCCTCAAGTGATCCACCCGCTTTGGCCTCCCAAGGTGCTGGGATTACAGGCATGAGCCACGGTGCCCGACCTCATTGTGGTTTCAATTTGCATTTATCTGATAATGATGTGGAGCATTTTCTCATCTGTTTCTTGGCCACTTGTATTTCTTCTTTTGAGAAGTGTCTGTTCATGTTCTTCGCCTATTTTTATGGGGTTGTTTTTGCTTGTTGATTTAAGTTTCCTATAGATTCTGGATATTAGGCCTTTGTTGGATGCATAGTTTGCAAATATCTCTCTCATTCTGTAGGTTGTCTGTCTTCTCTATTGATAGTTTCTTTTGCTGTACAGAAGCTCTTTAGTTTAATTAGGTCACATTTGTCTATTATTGTTTTTGCTGCAATTGTTTTTGGGGACTTTCTCATTTCTTAATGCATTTTGTTTATTCTTTTTAGATTGATTTTTCCTCAGTGAAAAATGTGATTCCAGATAAATATATAGTGTCTACTTTGCAAAGGTGGCGTTTAAATGTGCTGCGTTTGAATTTTCGTGGTTGTCTTCTCCGACCCAAAACTTTCAGATCTGTCAGTAAGTATGTTCATTACAACTATTTGTCTTGCTTTCCTGTATTACAATTAAACAAATATACAGAAAAGCATAGATTAAAAAGGAAACTTCAGTGACAGTTTTAGGTCATAAGGATACCAATTATAACCATTTAATAAGTGTATAATATAGTGCAGCTCTTACTGTATTGCATGCCCTGGGAGTTGGTTCTTTGTCTATTCTTTTTTTTTTTGAGATGGAGTCTCACTCTGTCTCCGAGGCTGGAGTGCAGTGGTGCGATCTTGGCTCACTGTAACCTCCGGCTCCTGGGTTCAAATGATTTTCGTGTCTCAGCCTGCCGAGTAGCTGGGACTACAGGCATGCGCCACCATGCCTGGCTAATTTTTTGGTATTTTTAGTAGAGACAGGGTTTCACCATGTTGGCCAGGCTGGTCTCAAACTCCTGACCTCAAGTGATCCACCCGCCTCGGCCTCCCAAAGTGCTGGGATTACAGGCATAAGCCACTGTGCCCAGCTGGTTCTTGGTCTATTCTTTTTATATATATATATATATATATATTTTTTTTTTTTATTATACTTTAAGTTTTAGGGTACATGTGCACAATGTGCAGGTTAGTTACATATGCATACATGTGCCATGCTGGTGCGCTGCACCGACTAACTCGTCATCTAGCATTAGGTATATCTCCTGATGCTATCCCTCCCCCCTCCCCCCACCCCACAACAGTCCCCAGAGTGTGATATTCCCCTTCCTGTGTCCATGTGATCTCATTGTTCAGTTCCCACCTATGAGTGAGAATATGTGGTGTTTGGTTTTTTGTTCTTGCGATAGTTTACTGAGAATGATGATTTCCAATTTCATCCATGTCCCTACAAAGGACATGAACTCATCATTTTTTATGGCTGCATAGTATTCCATGGTGTATATGTGCCACATTTTCTTAATCCAGTCTATGATTGTTGGACATTTGGGTTGGTTCCAAGTCTTTGCTATTGTGAATAATGGCGCAATAAACATACGTGTGCATGTGTCTTTATAGCAGCATGATTTATAGTCCTTTGGGTATATACCCAGTAATGGGATGGCTGGGTCAAATGGTATTTCCAGTTCTAGATCCCTGAGGAATCGCCACACTGACTTCCACAATGGTTGAACTAGTTTACAGTCCCACCAACAGTGTAAAAGTGTTCCTATTTCTCCACATCCTCTCCAGCACCTGTTGTTTCCTGACTTTTTAATGATTGCCATTCTAACTGGTGTGAGATGATATCTCATTGTGGTTTTGATTTGCATTTCTCTGATGGCCAGTGATGATGAGCATTTTTTCATGTGTTTTTTGGCTGCATAAATGTCTTCTTTTGAGAAGTGTCTGTTCATGTCCTTCGCCCACTTTTTGATGGGGTTGTTTGTTTTTTTCTTGTAAATTTGTTTGAGTTCATTGTACATTCTGGATATTAGCCCTTTGTCAGATGAGTAGGTTGTGAAAATTTTCTCCCATTTTGTAGGTTGCCTGTTCACTCTGATGGTAGTTCCTTTTGCTGTGCAGAAGCTCTTTAGTTTAATTAGATCCCATTTGTCAATTTTGTCTTTCATTGCCATTGCTTTTGGTATTTTAGACATGAAGTCCTTGCCCATGCCTATGTCCTGAATGGTAATGCCTAGGTTTTCTTCTAGGGTTTTTATGGTTTTAGGTCTAACGTTTAAGTCTTTAATCCATCTTGAATTGATTTTTGTATAAGGTGTAAAGAAGGGATCCAGTTTCAGCTTTCTACATATGGCTAGCCAGTTTTCCCAGCACCATTTATTAAATAGGGAATCCTTTCCCCATTGCTTGTTTTTCTCAGGTTTGTCAAAGATCAGATAGTTGTAGATATGCGGCGTTATTTCTGAGGGCTGTGTTCTGTTCCATTGGTCTATATCTCTGTTTTGGTACCAGTACCATGCTGTTTTGGTTACTGTAGCCTTGTAGTATAGTTTGAAGTCAGGTAGTGTGATGCCTCCAGCTTTGTTCTTTTGGCTTAGGATTGACTTGGCGATGCAGGCTCTTTTTTGGTTCCATATGAACTTTAAAGTAGTTTTTTCCAATTCTGTGAAGAAAGTCATTGGTAGCTTGATGGGGATGGCATTGAATCTGTAAATTACCTTGGGCAGTATGGCCATTTTCACGATATTGCTTCTTCCTACCCATGAGCATGGAATGTTCTTCCATTTGTTTGTATCCTCTTTTATTTCCTTGAGCAGTGGTTTGTAGTTCTCCTTGAAGAGGTCCTTCACATCCCTTGTAAGTTGGATTCCTAGGTATTTTATTATCTTTGAAGCAATTGTGAATGGGAGTTCACTCATGATTTGGCTCTCTGTTTGTCTGTTGTTGGTGTATAAGAATGCTTGTGATTTTTGTGCATTGATTTTGTATCCTGAGACTTTGCTGAAGTTGCTTATCAGCTTAAGGAGATTTTGGGCTGAGACAATGGGGTTTTCTAGATATACAATCATGTCGTCTGCAAACAGGGACAATTTGACTTCCTCTTTTCCTAATTGAATACCCTTTATTTCCTTCTCCTGCCTAATTGCCCTGGCCAGAACTTCCAACACTATGTTGAATAGGAGTGGTGAGAGAGGGCATCCCTGTCTTGTGCCAGTTTTCAAAGGGAGTGCTTCCAGTTTTTGCCCATTCAGTATGATATTGGCTGTGGGTTTGTCATAGATAGCTCTTATTATTTTGAAATATGTCCCATCAATACCTAATTTATTGAGAGTTTTTAGCATGAAAGGTTGTTGAATTTTGTCAAAGGCTTTTTCTGCACCTATTGAGATAATCATGTGGTTTTTGTCTTTGGCTCTGTTTATATGCTGGATTACATTTATTGATTTGCGTATATTGAACCAGCCTTGCATCCCAGGGATGAAGCCCACTTGATAGTGGTGGATAAGCTTTTTGATGTGCTGCTGGATTCGTTTTGCCAGTATTTTATTGAGGATTTTTGCATCAATGTTCATCAAGGATATTGGTCTAAAATTCTCTTTTTTTGTTGTGTCTCTGCCTGGCTTTGGTATCAGAATGATGCTGGCCTCATAAAATGAGTTAGGGAGGATTCCCTCTTTTTCTATTGATTGGAATAGTTTCAGAAGGAATGGTACCAGTTTCTCCTTGTACCTCTGGTAGAATTCGGCTGTGAATCCATCTGGTCCTGGACTCTTTTTGATTGGTAAGCTATTGATTATTGCCACAATTTCAGCTCGTTATTGGTCTATTAAGAGATTCAACTTCTTCCTGGTTTAGTCTTGGGAGAGTGTATGTGTCCGGGAATTTATCCATTTCTTCTAGATTTTCTAGTTTATTTGCGTAGAGGTGCTTGGTCTATTCTTGACTACTCTTTTGGGGTCTAGTATTTTTATTTCTATGGATTATCAATTTTTTCTACTAAAAAATATAAAACATATTCTTATTTTTAAAAAACTAACAATAGACAGTAAAACCATCTTTTTTCACTTCCCTCAAACCTATTCACTTACTCAGAGGCCTCCAATGTTATTAGTTTTCTGTTTTTCTAAAATACATTTCTATATATGTGATTAAAAATACACAACTTTACAACATGAGTCATATTGTTTTATATTTTCTTTTATGTCCTGAAAATCTTTCCATGTCAGTGCATATAGATCCACTAAATTATTTTTACATACTGTAAAATTATTTTCTATGTTATAGATGTAACATACTTTATTTAACCTTCTTCTATTTGATGGACATTGAGATTATTTCCAATTTTTTCCAGACTGACTGCTTTGTACTTCCATTGTGATATTTGTCTTTAACCTATATATCCTTTAACCTATATATACTTTGAGATGCGTTTTCTATCTATCATATAAGTATTTCTGGAAATGAAATAAACAATATATTTCAAAAATGTATACATTTGTATTGACTCCAGATAGAATGTCATATACATGTACAAATACCAGTTGGATAAGTCTAAAGATATTAAAGGGTAAAATGAAGTTGCATGAGAGAGGTATATATTATATATAAAATCTAATACCATTTGTATATAACTTTTCAATTTGCAAAATTATATATATTGTTACCTTTTATTTTGAAATAATTTCAAACAATATATATTACTATAGATTTTTAAGTACACACACATATAGTGACATATAAAAAGCATGCATGAGAAAGAAAAACTCCAAACGCAAGACAGTGGTTGTGCAAATAGATAGAATTTAATGGAATGGGGAAGAAGTGCACAAGGAGTTTCAACTGTGTCTGTACATTTTTTAGTGAAAAAAAGAAATTATGCAAAATGGAATAATTCTGATGGATTATTGCTGGTGCTACACAAAGCAGTAGTTTTTTTATATGATGTTATTGTATCTGACCATGTATTAAGCTCTCTTCTTGGTTTTAATAGCTTGTCAATTGATTCTCTTGAATTTTCTAGGTAGACTGTCATATCTGGGAATGTTGACAGTTTTATTTTCATTCATGCCTATTCCTATATCTTTTCTCTTTTTCTCATTTTATTACATTGTTTAGGACCTTTTTTGCAATGTTGAAAAGTAGCAGGGATATGCAGGAGTCTTGTTCATGTCTCCTTTTTCATATTTTTCATGAAAATAATGTTAATATTAATACGTCTTTTAATTTCTGGGATACATCCTGTATGTGGATATAATGCTGTTTTCACCTTACAGCAGCTGTGTCCTTCATGTTCCTCATTCTGTCTGGTCACATCCGCCTTTGGATTTTTAGGAACTGTTTGTTTCTGATCCACCAAGGCCATTCTTGCTTTGTCTTCACGCATGTTATACATTTTTGAAAAAAAATTCATTCTTGGATTTTGGGCAGGTGAGAGAAGCTGAACATGTGCTTAGTCTGCCATTTTTAACCAATTTATTATGTTTGTAGTAATAAAAAGTTAATAAAATAATTATAAACCTTAAAGTGTTAGCCACCCAAATTTGCTCTCTCTGTCTCTGTTTTATTATTATTATTATTATTGTTATTATTATTATTATACTTTAAGTTCTAGGGCACATGTGCACAACATGCAGGTTTGTTACATAGGTATACATGTATCATGTTGGTTTGCTGCACCCATCAACTCATCATTTATATTAGGTATTTCTCCTAATGCTATCCCTCCCCTAGTCCACCACCCCCAACAGACCCCACTGTGTGATGTTCCCCGCCCTGTGTTCAAGTGATCTCATTGTTCAATTCCCACCTATGAATGAGAACATGCGGTGTTTGGTTTTCTGTCCTTGTGATAGTTTGCTGAGAATGATGGTTTCCAGCTTTATCCATGTCCCTGCAAAGGACATGCACTCATCCTTTTTATGGCTGCATAGTATTCCATGGTGTATATGTGCCACGTTTTTCTTAATCCAGTCTATCATTGATGGGCATTTGGGTTGGTTCCAAGTCTTTGCTATTGTGAATAGTGCCACAGTAAACATATGTGTGCATGTGTCTTTATAGTAGCATGATTTATAATCCTTTGGGTATATACCCAGTAATGGGATTGCTGGGTCAAATGGTAATTCTAGTTCTAGATCCTTGAGGAATCGCCACACTGTCTTCCACAATGGTTGAACTAATTTACACTCCCACCAACAATGTAAAAGCATTCCTATTTCTCCACATCCTCTCCAGCATCTGTTGTTTCCTGACATTTTAATGATTGCCATTCTAACTGGCGTGAGATGGTATCTCATTGTGGTTTTGATTTGCATTTCTCTGATGACCAGTGATGATGAGCTTTTTTTCATGTCTCTGTTGGCTGCATAGATATCTTCTTTTAAGAAGTGTCTGTTCATATCCTTTGCCCACTTTTTGATGGGTTTGTTTGTTTTTTTCTTGTAAATTTGTTTGAGTTCTTTGTAGATTCTGTATATTAGCCCTTTGTCAGATGGGTAGATTGCAAAAATTTTCTCCCATTCTGTAGGTTGCCTATTCACTCTGATGGCAGTTTTTTTTTCCCGTGCAGAAGCTCTTTAGTTTAATTAGATCCCATTTGTCAATTTTGGCTTTTGTTGCCATTGCTTTTGGTGTTTTAGTCATGAAGTCCTTGCCAATACCTATGTCCTGAATGATATTGTCTAGGTTTTCTTCTAGGGTTTTTATGGTTTTAGGTCTAACATTTAAGTCTTGAATCCATCTTGAATTAATTTTTGTATAAGGTGTAAGGAAGGGATCCAGTTTCAGCTTTCTGCATATGGCTAGCCAATTTTCCCAGCATTATTTATTAAATAGGGAATCCTTTCCCCATTTCTTGTTTTTGTCACGTTTGTCAAAGATCAGATGGTTGTAGATATGTGGTGTTATTTCTGAGGGCTCTGTTCTGTTCCATGGGTGTGTATATCTGTTTTGGTACCAGTACCATGCCGTTTTGGTTCCTGTGGCCTTGTAGTATAGTTTGAAGTCAGGTAGTGTGATGCCTCCAGCTTTGTTCTTTTGGCTTAGGATTGTCTTGGCAATGCAGGATCTTTTTTCATTCTATATAAACTTTAAAGTAGTGTTTTCCAATTCTGTGAAGAAAGTAATTGGTAGCTTGTTGGGGATGGCACTGAATCTATAAATTACCCTGGGCAGTATGGCCATTTTCATGATATTGATTCTTCTTATCGATGAGCATGGAATGTTCTTCCATTTGTTTGTGTCCTCTTTTATTGTGTTGAGCAGTGGTTTGTAGTTCTCCTTGAAGAGGTCCTTCACATCCCTTGTAAGTTGTATTCCTGGGTATTTTATTCTCTTTGCAGCAATTGTGAATGGGAATTCACCCATAATCTGGCTCTCTGTTTGTCTGTTAATGGTGTATAGGAATTCTTGTGATTTTTGCACATTGATTTTGTATCCTGAGACTTTGCTGAAGTTGCTTATCACCTTAAGGAGATTTTGGGCTGAGATGATGGGGTTTTCTTTTTTTTTTTTTTTTCTTTTTTTATTGATCATTCTTGGGTGTTTCTCGCAGAGGGGGACCTGGCAGAGTCATAGGACAATAGTGGAGGGAAGGTCAGCAGATAAACAAGTGAACAAAGGTCTCTGGTTTTCCTAGGCAGAGGACCCTGCGGCCTTCCGCAGTGTTTGTGTCCCTGGGTACTTGAGATTAGGGAGTGGTGATGACTCTTAACGAGCATGCTGCCTTCAAGCATCTGTTTAACAAAGCATATCTTGCACCGCCCATAATCCATTTAACCCTAAGTGGACACAGCACATGTTTCAGAGAGCAGTGGGTTGGGGGTAAGGTCACAGATCAACAGGATCCCAAGGCAGAAGAATTTTTCTTAGTACAGAACAAAATGAAAAGTCTCCCATGTCTACTTCTTTCTACACAGACACGGCACCCATCCAGTTTCTCAATCTTTTCCCCACCTTTCCCTCCTTTCTATTCCACAAAACCGCCATTGTCATCCTGGCCCGTTCTCAATGAGCTGTTGGGTACACCTCCCAGACGGGGTGGTGGCCGGGCAGAGGGCCTCCTCATTTCCCAGTATGGGCGGCTGGGCAGAGGCGCCCCTCACCTCCCGGACGGGGCAGCTGGCCGGGCGGGGGGCTGACCCCCCACCTCCCTCCCGGACGGGGCGACTGGCTGGGCAGAGGGGCTCCTCACTTCCCAGTAGGGGCGGCTGGGCAGAGGCGCCCCTCACCTCCCGGACGGGGCGGCTGGCCGGGCGGGGGCTGACCCCCCCACCTCCCTCCCAGATGGGGCGGCTGGCCGGGTGGGGGGCTGAACCCCCCACCTCCCTCCTGGACGGGGTGGCTGCCGGGCGGAGACGCTCCTCCCTTCCCAGACCGGGTGGCTGCCGGGCGGAGAGGCTCCTCACTTCTCGGACAGGGCGGCTGCCGGGCGGAGGGGCTCCTCACTTCTCAGACGGGGCGGTTGCCAGGCAGAGGGTCTCCTCACTTCTCAGACGGGGTGGCCAGGCAGAGACGCTCCTCACCTCCCAGACAGGGTCGCTGCCGGGCAGAGGCGCTCCTCACATCCCAGACGGGGTGGCAGGGCAGAGGCGCTCCCCACATCTCAGATGATGGGCGGCCGGGCAGAGACGCTCCTCACTTCCTAGATGTGATGGCGGCCGGGAAGAGGCACTCCTCACTTCCTAGATGGGATGGCGGCCGGGCAGAGACGCTCCTCACTTTCCAGACTGGGCAGCCAGGCAGAGGGGCTCCTCACATCCCAGACGATGGGCGGCCAGGCAGAGACGCTCCTCACTTCCCAGACGGGGTGGCGGCCGGGCAGAGGCTGCAATCTCGGCACTTTGGGGGGCCAAGGCAGGCGGCTGGGAGGTGGAGGTTGTAGCCAGCTGAGATCATGCCACTGCACTCCAGCCTGGGCACCATTGAGCACTGAGTGAACGAGGCTACGTCTGCAATCCCGGCACCTTGGTAGGCGGAGGCTGGCAGATCACTCGCGGTTAGGAGCTGGAGACCAGCCCGGCCAACACGGCGAAACCCCGTCTCCACCAAAAAAATACGAAAACCAGTCAGGCGTGGCGGCGCGTGCCTGCAATCGCAGGCACTCGGCAGGCTGAGGCAGGAGAATCAGTCAGGGAGGTTGCAGTGAGCTGAGATGGCAGCAGCACAGTCCAGCTTCTGCTCGGCATCAGAGGGAGACCATGGAAAGAGAGGGAGAGGGAGACCGTGGGGAGAGGGAGAGGGAGAGGGAGAGGGAGAGGGATGATGATGGGGTTTTCTAAATGTACAATCATGTCATCTGCAAACAGGGACAATTTGACTTCCTCTTTTCCTAACTGAATACCCTTTATTTCTTTCTCTTGCCTGATTGCCCTGGCCAGAACTTCTAATACTATGTTCAATAGGAGTGGTGAGAGAGGACATCCTTGCCTTGTGCTGGTTTTCAAAGGGAATGCTTCCAAATTTTGCCCATTCAGTATGATATTGGCTGTGGGTTTGTCATAAATAGCTCTTATTGTTTTGAGATACGTTCCATCATTACCTAGTTTATTGAGAGTTTTTAGCATGAAGGGCTGTTGAATTTTGTTGAAGGCCTTTTCTGTATCTGTTGAGATAATTGTGTGGTTTTTGTTGTTGGTTCTGTTTATGTGATAGATTACGTTTATTGATTTGCGTATGTTGAACCAGCCTTGCATTCCAGGGATGAAGCCAACTTGATTGTGGTGGATAAGCTTTTTGATGTGCTGCTGGATTCGGTTTGCCAGTATTTTATTGAGGATTTTTGCATCGATATTCATCAGGGATATTGGTCTAAAATTCTCTTTTTTTGTTGTGTCTCTGCCAGGCTTTGGTATCAGGATGATGTTGGCCTCATAAAATGAGTTAGGGAGGATTCCCTCTTTTTCTGTTGATTGGAATAGTTTCAGAAGGAATAGTGCCACCTCCTGTTTGTACTTCTGGTAGAATTTGGCTGTGAATCCATCTGGTCCTGGTCTTTTTTTGGTTGTTAGACTATTAATTATTGCCTCAATTTCAGATCCTGTTATTGGTCTATTCAGAGATTCAACTTCTTCCTGGTTTAGTCTTGGGAGGGTGTATGTGTCCAGGAATTTATCCATTTCTTCTAGATTTTCTAGTTTATTTGCGTAGAGGTGTTTATAGTGTTCTCTGATGGTAGTTTGTATTTCTGTGGGATTGGTGGTGATATCCCCTTTATCATTTTTTATTGAGTCTATTTGATGCTTCTCTCTTCTTTATTATTCTTGCTAGCAGTCTGTCAATTCTGTTCATTGGTTTTTTTTGAAGGGTTTTTTGTGTCTCTATCTCTTTCAGTTCTGCTCTGATCTTAGTTATTTCTTGCCTTCTGCTAGCTTTTGAATTTGCTCTTGCTTCTCTAGTTCTTTTAATTGTGATGTTAGGGTGTCGATTTTAGATCTTTCCTGCCTACTCTTGGGGCATTTAGTGCTATAAGTTTCCATCTACACCCTGCTTTAAATGTGTCCCAGATTGTGGTGCGTTGTGTCTTTGTTCTCGTTGGCTTCAAAGAACATGTTTATTTCTGCCTTCAGTTCATTATTTACCCAGTAGTCATTCAGGAGCAAGTTGTTCAGTTTCCGTGTAGTTGTGCAGTTTTGAGTGAGTTTGTTAATCCTGAGTTCTAATTTGATTACACTGTGGTCTGAGAGACAGTTTGTTGTGATTTCTGTTGTTTTACATTTGCTGAGGAGTGCTTTACTTCCAATTATGTGGTCAATTTTAGAATAAGTGCGATGTGGTGCTGAGAAGAATGTATATTCTGTTGATTTGGGATGGAGAGTTCTGTAGTTGTCTATTAGGTCTGCTTGTTGCAGAGCTGAGTTCAGGTCCTGGATATCCTTGTTAACCTTCTTTCTTGTTGATCTATCTAATATTGACAGTGGGGTGTTAAACTCTCCCCTTATTATTGTGTGGGAGTCTAAGTCTCTTTGTAGGTCTCTACAGACTTGTTTTGTGAATCTGGGCACTCCTGTATTGGGTGCATATATATTTAGGATAGTTATCTCTTCTTGTTGAATTGATTCCTTTACCATTATGTCATGGCCTTCTTTGTCTCTTTTGATCTTTGTTGGTTTAAAGTCTGTTTTATCAGTGAGTAGGATGGCAACCCCTGCTTTTTTTGCTTTCCGTTTGCTTGGTAGATCTTCCCACATCCCTTTATTTTGAGCCTATGTGCGTCTTTGCACATGAGATGGGTCTCCTGAATACAGCACACTGATGGGTCTTGACTCTTTATCCAATTTGCCAGTCTGTGTCTTTTAATTGGGGCATTTAGTCCATTTATATTTAAAGTTAATATTGTGATGTGTGAATGTTTTCCTGTCATTATGATGTTTGCTGTTTATTTTGCCTGTTAATTGATGCAGTTTCTTCATAGCAGTGATGGTCTTTATAATTTGTCATGTTTTTGCAGTGGCTGGTACCGGTTGTTTCTTTCCATGTTTAGTGCTTCCTTCAGGAGTTCTTGTAAGGCAGGCCTGGTGGTGACAAAATCTCTCAGCATTTGCTTGTCTGTAAAGGATCTTATTTCTCCTTCACTTATGAAGCTTAGTTTGGCTGGATAAGAAATTCTGGGTTGAAAATTATTTTCTTTAAGAATGTTAAAGTGCAGTATTTGGGCAGCAGTGCCCCATTTTTCCAGGTAGTCTGTCATGGCTTCCCTTGGCTAGGAAAGGGAAATCCCCCGACCCCTTGCGCTTCCTGGGTGAGGCGATGCTCTGCCCTGCTTTGGCTTTTCCTGTGTGGGCTGCACCCACTGTCCAACCAGTCCCAGTGAGATGAACCAGGTACCTCAGTTGGAAATGCAGAAATCACCCGTCTTCTGCGTCGATCATGTTGAGAGCTGCAGACCGGAGCTGTTCCTATTCGGCCATCTTGGAACACCCCTTGTTTCTCTGTTTTTGTCTGTCCCTCTTTCCCTATAGGTATATGTGTATACACACATATATACACATATGAAATATACATAGAAAATATACTATTAAATACATCTGCATTTTCTGAAGGAAGGAAATGGACTCAAGTTGCAACATTCAGGGTTTCAGTTTGACCTAAGATTTTCATGATAGCAATGGTAGTTGAACAGTGGAATGAGTTTCTGAGAAATAGCAAGGCATGCTTATCTGGAAGCTTTTGTTTATTGAGATACATTTTATGTAACATAAAATTCACCTTTTTAACCATTTTAAAGAGTATAATTCAGTGTTTTTTATTATATTAACAATGTTGAGCAACCAGCACTATTTAATTCTAGACCATTTTCATCAGCCCAAAGAGGAAGCTCATACCCATTCTCCCTTTTTTTTCTTTTCTTACACAATTGCTCATTGAGGAAGCTCCCATATATTCCTACTTTGCTGAGTGTTCTTATTATAAAAGGGTGATGGGATTTTGTCAAATGCCTTTTCTGAGTCAACTGAAATGGTTTTCCCCTCCTTCCTTCTATTATTATTGCGTATATTACATTGATTGATTTTTTTTTTTGTCTGTTGAACCACTCTTGAATGCCTGAGATCAGTCTTGCTTGTTCGTACATCATGGTGTATAATCCTTTTAATATGGTGCTGGATTCTCTTTGCTAATATTTTTTGAGGATATTTGCATCTATATTTAAAAGGAATATTACTCTGTAGTTTTTCCTTCTTGTGATGTCTTTGGCTTCCTTGTCAGGATAATATTGGCTTCATCGAATGAGGTAGGAGGTATTTTTTCCTTCTATTTTTTGGGAAGAATTTGAGGATTAATGTTTGGTTTAAAGTTTGAGGATTAAATGTTTGGTAAAATTTGCCCATGAAGCCATCTGGTCCTAGGCTCTCTGTTGGAGGGTGTTTGTTTGTTTGTTTGTTTGTTTGTTTGTTTTGAGATGGAGTCTCACTCTGTCACCCAGGCTGGAGTTCAGTGGTGCAATCTTGGCTCACTGGAACCTCTGCCTTCTGGGTTCAAGTGATTCTCCTGCCTCAGCCTCCTGAGTAGCTGGGATTACAGGTGTGTGCCACCATACCCAGCTAATTTTTGTATTTTGAGTAGAGACGGGGTTTTGCCATGTTGGCCAGGCTGGTCTAGAACTCCTGACCTCAAGTGATCCACCTGCCTCAGCCTCTCAAAGTGCTGAGATTACAGGAATGAGCCATGGTGCCTGGCCTTGTTGGAGGTTTTTTGATTGCTGATTTAGTATTTTTACTTATTATAGCTCTATTTAGATCTTCTGTTTCTTCTCGAGTCAGTTTTGGTAGTTCATGTGTTTCTAGGCATTTGTCAATTCCATGCAGTTTATCTAATTTGTTGGGGTACAACAGTTCATAATATTCTGTTATGATCCTTTTTACTTCTGTAAAGTCAGTACTAATGTACCCACTTTCATTTCTAATTTTAATAATATTAGTCTTTCCTCTTGTTTTCCTGGTCAGTCTAGGTAAAGGTTTGCAAATTTTGTTGATTGTTTCAAACAACCGTTAGGTTCTTTTTTCATTGTTGTAAAAAATATGTAACCTAAAAATTACCATTTTAACCACTTTTATGTGTACAGTTCTGTAGCATTAAGTATATTCACATTCTTGTGCAACCATCATCACTGATGCATCTCCAGAACTTTTTCATCTCACAAAACTGATAGTTTGTACCATTAAGTACTAAATCCGCTTTTTGCCCTCCTCCTAGGTCCTGGCAACCACCATTCTACTTTCTTTCCATCTCTATGAATTTGATGACTCTAGGTGCCGCATATAAGTGGAATCAAACAATAATTGTTCTTTTGTGCCTGGCTTACTTCACTTAGCACAACGTCGTCAGGGTTTACTTATTTTAGCATGTGTCAGCATTTCTTTTTAAGGGTAAATAATATTTTATTGTATGTATATAACACATTTTGTTTATCCATTCTTCCAATAATAGACAGTAAAGTTGCTTCAGTCTTTTAGGTATTGTGAATAATACTACTATAAATATGGATATTCAAAAACACCCTTATTTTTATTAATTCTCTATTTTCTATTTTGCTTATCTCCACTCCAATCTTTTTTTTTTTTTTTGGAGAGAGAGTTTCACTTTGTTGCCCAGGCTGGAGTACACTGGCATGATCACAGCTCACTGCAGCCTCAACCTGTTGGGCTTAAGTGATCCTCCCACCTCCCACCTAAGTAGCTAGGACTACAGGTGGCCACACCTGGCTAATCTTTTTAAAAAAAAATTTGTAGAGACGGGCTCTGACTATGTTACCCAGGCTGGTCTTGAACTCCTGAACTCAAGTGATCCTCCTGCCTCAGCCTCCCAAAATGCTAGGATTACAGGTGTGAGCCACTGCACCTAGCCCACTTCAGTCTTTATTATTCTGGTTGACTTGGGTTTTGTTTGCTCTTCTTTTCTAGTTTCTTCAGGTTAAAAGTTAGGTTATTGATTTAAGAGCTTTCTTTTCTTTTTTTTAAATTAACTTTTATTTATTTATTTATTTAGAGATGGAGTCTCGCTCTGTTGCCCAGGCTGGAGTGCAGTGACATGATCTTGGCTCACTGCAACCTCTGCTAGTGGAGATGGGGTTTCACCATGTTAGCCAAGCTGGTCTTGATCTCCTAACCTCAGGTGATCCACCCGCCTTGGCCTCTCAAACTGCTAGGATTACGGGTGTGAGCCACTGTGCCCAGCCATAAACTTTATTCTTAAGAGAAATTTCAGGTTCTCGCAAAATTGAGCAGAAGGTATAGAGATTTCCTATATACCTCCTTCCCCCACACATACATAGCCTCCCCACTATCAACATCACCCACAAGAATGACACACTTGTTACAATTGGTGAAGCTATATTTACACATCATTATCACCCAAAGTCCATAGTTTATATAGGGTTCACTCTTAGTGTTGAATATTGTATGAGTTTGGACAAATTTACAATGATAGGTGTTTACCATTATAATATTGTGCTGAGTAGTTTCATTCCCCTAGGAATCCTCTGTGCTCTGCTTGGTCATCCCCCCTCACCCTGCTAGCTCCTGACAACCACCAATCTTTTTATTGTCTATATAGTTTTGCCTTTTCTGGAATGTCATATAGTTGGAATCATACAGTATGTAGCCTTTTTGGATGGGCTTCCTTCACTTATTAATGTGCAATTAAATTTCCTTTATGTCTTTTCATGGCTTGATAAATCATTTTTTTAATGCTGAATAATATTCCATTGTCTGAATATACCACAGTTTATTAATTCACCTCTTGAAAGACATCTTGGTTGCTTCCAAGTTTGAGCAAATATGAATAAAATTGTTATAAACATTTATGTGCAGGTTTTTATGTAGACATAAGCTTTCAACTCCTTTGGGTAGATACCAAGGAACATGATTGCTGGATTGTATGGTAAGAGTATGTGCTGTTTTGTAAGAAAGTGCCAAACTGTCTTCCAAAGTTGGCTGTGCCATTCTGCATTCTCATCAGCAATGAATGGGAATTCCTGTTGCTTTACATCGTCATCAGCATTTGGTGCTGTCACAGTTATGGATTTTGGCCATCCTAATAGGTGTGTGGG
Organism: Pan troglodytes; assembly: GCF_028858775.2. Taxonomy (NCBI): domain Eukaryota; kingdom Metazoa; phylum Chordata; class Mammalia; order Primates; family Hominidae; genus Pan; species Pan troglodytes. The sequence goes on along the minus strand of NC_072404.2, from coordinate 118,315,275 downwards.
GGTATCTCATTGCTGTTTTAATTTACATTTCCCTGATGACATTTGTTATGGAACGTCTTCTCATATGCTTCTATCTTTCTGGTGAGGTGTCTTTTAAGGTCTTTGGCCCATTTTTAACCAGGTTGTTTTCTTATTGTTGTGTTTCTGTTTTTGTTTTTGTTTTTTTTTGAGACAGAGTCTTGCTGGTTCACCCAGACTGGAATATAGTGGTGCAATCTTGGCTCACTGCAACCACATCTCCCCAGTTCAAACAATTCTCATGCCTCAGTCTCCTGAGTAGGTGGGATTACAGGTGTGCACCACCATGCCTGGCTAATTTTTGGACTTTTAGTAGAGACGGGATTTCGCCATGTTGGCCAGGCTGGTCTTGAACTCCCGACGTCAAGTGATCTGCCTGCCTCAGCCTCCCGAAGTGTTGGGATTACAGGTGTGAGCCACCATGCCCAGCCTGGATTGTGAGGTTTTAACCACTACACATAGGATGTATATGTTTATATATGTATCTGAGGTCAAGATAGCCTGTAAACATTTTCTTTCTTTAAATTTTTAATATTTTGTATCTAAAATATATTTCATGCAGTATTTTTCTGGAAGTGTACTTCTTAGTACAATTGTCTTCATCACAGAAACAACTGAGCATTCAAGCCTGAGTAGACCTTGATTTTTTTTAAGGAAGCAAATGTAATGTCTGTCTTATCTTGGTAATATTTTTAATTTACTGAAAATTATTTAATCAAACCCATTTTAATTCCAGAAAACTTGAGTGTATCAAAGATAAAAACCATTCTTAACACATGGACACATAGAGAGGAATGATGGACACTAGGGCTTACTGGAGGGTGGAGGGTGGGAGGATGGAGAGGATCAGCAAAAATAACTAACATGTACTAGGCTTAATACTTGGGTGACTAAATTATCTATACAACAAACCCCTGTGACACAAGTTTACCTATATAACAAACCTATACATGTACCCTTGAAATTAAAATAAAAGTTAAAAAAAAATTCTCAGAGATGTTTTAGCTTTTCCATTGTCTCTCCTGCCCCACTACCAACCCCTACCCCAGCTAAGATCAGTTCCTCTATTGGTGTGTCAAGAATTACACACATTTCTGGGAAGATTGGTTTTCTGACTGTTAGATTGAAGATAAATATTGGCTACTCTTTTGGGCTGTTTGGCTGACTGAACACAACAGTTGTAATCCTTATACCAGTAAAATTTTAGAAAATTAACTGTAGAATGTTATCTTAAAATATTTAAGGCTGGGCACAGTGGCTCATGCCTGTAATCCCAGTACTTTGAGAGGCCAAGGCACGCGGATCACTTGAGGCCAGGAGTTTGAGCCCAGCCTGGCCAACATGGCGAAACCTTGTCTTTACTAAAAATACAAAAATTAGCCAGGTATGGTGATGTGCAACTGTGATTCCAGCTACTTGGGTGGCTGAGGCATGAGAATTGCTTGAACCCATGAGATGGAGGTTACAGTGTGCCAAGATCATGCCACTGCACTTCAGCTTGGGTGACAGAGCGTGACTGTGTCAAAAAAAAAAAAAAAAAAAAGGCTGGGCGCGGTGGCTCACACCTGTAATCCCAGCACTTTGGGAGGCCAAGGTGGGCGGATCACAGGTCAGGAGATCGAGATCATCCTGGCTAACACGGTGAAACCCCATCTCTACTAAAAATACAAAACATTAGCTGGGCGTGGTGGCGGGCACCTGTAGTCCTAGCTACTCAGGAAGCTGAGGCAGGAGAATTGCTTGAACCCGGAAGGTGGAAGTTGCAGTGAGCCGAGATCACGCCACTGCACTCCACCCTGGGCGACAGAGCGAGACTCAGTGTCAAAAAAAAGAAAATAAATAAATCCTTAAAAGGCAGATGAGGGCACAGACTTAACAGAATTCAGACAAGTAGATCCTCATTACTGGCCGGGCGCGGTGGTCCTGTAATCCCAGCACATTGGGAAGCGGAGGTGGGCGGATCATTTGAGGTCAGGAGTTTGAGACCAGCTTGGCCAACATGGTGAAACTCTGTCTCTACTAAAAATATAAAATTTAGCCAGGCGTGGTGGCGGGCGCCTGTAATCCCAGCTACCCGGGAGGCTGAGGCAGGAGAATCACTTGAACCCAGGAGGCAGAGGTTGTGGTGAGCCAAGATGGTGCCATTGCACTCCTGCCTGGGTGACAGAGGGAGACTCCAACTCAAAAAAAAAAAGATCCTCATTACTGAATCCCTTTGATTTGCCAGTTTGCCAGAGCAGGAGACTCAGATTTCTCAGAAACAGACATGAATTGATCCAGGGCATAGGCTCCAGAGGATGGAATGGTGAATGAATGAAAAAGCAGTGCTGCTTAACATTAAATATCTTTCTCAAGTAACTAGGCATTAGGTCACAGCCAACTCAGGACTCAGGAGGACTCCGTTTATAGTAAATCTTGTTTACTTCAGAAAAATCAGAGAATCTTACAACTAGGAAAGGGTTTTTTTTTTTTTTTTTTAACTTATTTTATCCAAATATCCAAGTGATATATACGTTCAAATAGGTATATCTCAGGATAGTAGTATTTTTTACTACTGTAAAATATACTGATTTTTGTAACCTTATGAACTTGTATTGTCTGTCGTAAAAAAGAGACATCCAAAGGCAAGTTATAAGAGTAACTATAAAGTAAGAAATTGGTGGAAGAGGAAGTGTCTAATTGTTCACTCCATCATGAATCAACTACACTTCCCTGAAAAAGTTTAACTCTGATGTAGAAAAGGGGCAAATCTTAAGATTTGAAAGTCCACTTCAGTCTTGACCCTGAGAGATGTTAGCAATACCTACTGACTTACTTTTGGATGGCCTGGATTAATTTCTGTTTTGATGTGTTCAGGAGCTTTATTTCCAAATACATCCCTGGGGATTAAATTGAATATAAAAATCAACCAATAAAATCCCTAACTAGCCTCTAAAAATTATACTGAGAACAACTTGGGCTCTTTCTCTGAATCAGGTTTCATCTCATTTCATTCCAGAATCCTCTTGCCTCCAGTGTGATTCTGTTGTCACACCAGGCTTTTTCCATCATCAAATCTTGGCTCTTTCAGGTCCTATGTCCTTAAAATTCCACTCTGAGGCTCATGAACAATAATAAATGAATTTGTAAATAAATGAACTTCTTACATCTCTCTGGTAACATTTGAAATGTAGTAGCTGGCTTTCATGCCTCATAGTGAACAATGTAGGGATTTGCATGGAGAAGTAACGTCTCTAAGTCCCCACCTCTGACCCAGACCACTGGGCAGAGTGGTTAGAACCTCACAATCCAGTCCAGGCTCAGTGGCTCATGCCTGTAATCTCAGCACTTTGGGAGGCTGAGGCGAGCAGATCACCCGAGGTCAAGAGTTCGAGACCAGCCTGACCAACATGGCAAAACCCCCGTCTCTACTAAAAATACAAAAATTAGCTGGGTGTGGTGGTGGGCGCCTGTAATCCCAGCTACTCGGGAGGCTGAGGCAGGAGAATCGCTTGAACCCAGGAGGCGAAGGCTACAGTGAGCCGAGATTGCAACACTGCACTCCAGACTGGATGACAGAGCGAGACTGTCTCAAAATAAATAAATAAATAAATAAATAAATAAATAAATAAATAAATAAATAAAATAAAAATAGAAACTCACAATCCAGAGTTATTTACTGAAGCGTTAGCTCTGGCAGTTCTTCTGGCTTCCCATTCTCTTTGTTTCCTGTAAATAAATACAGATCTAAATGTCTCGGACAAAAGACTTTCTCCTGCCAACTGCCCTCACGAGTGCTCCCCCACTTTCCTGGTACCTGCTCCTCTTTGGGGTTTGGTTCTGGAAGTTCTGGTGCCAGACAGCCATGGACAAGGATAACTTTTACAATGCTGTGCAGCTCTGCATAGCAGAAAGGGCTTAGGCAGATCTGAATCCTGGCCTTGCCACTTGCCAGCTGTGTGACTTTGTCCAAGTTACCTAAACCCTCTACCTTGATTCCTCACCTATAAAAGGCAGACAGTATCACCTACCTCAGAGGGATTTTGTGAGAATTAGAAGTAGCATATGTGAAGCTCTTAGCATGGTGTCTGGCATGTAGCATGTGCTTTAAAAGTGCATGGCTGAGTGTGGGGCTCACGCCTGTAATCCCAGCACTTTGGGAGGGTGAGGTGGGTGGATCACTTGAAGTCAGGAGTTCAAGACCAGCCTGACCAACATGGTGAAACCTCGTCTCTACTAAAAATACAAAAATTAGCCAGGCATGGTGGCGAGCACCTGTAATACCAGCTACTCGGGAGGTTGAGACAGGAGAATCGCTTGAACCCGGAAGGCGTAGGTTGCAGCAAGCTGAGATTGGAGCACTGCACTCCAGCCTGGGCAATAGAGCAAGACTCTTATCTTGGAAAAAAAAATATGCCTAATACTATTTGTTATATACCATCTTCCATGCTTTGGGAGGTTGTGCAAGTATCAGATAAGGTGGTTATTTGCTAAACTTTGTAGGAATACCTTGATACAAGAAATGAAAATGTATTCAACTCAGCATGAAAGGAAAATGTATATTAAAAGGAAAAAGTAGTATCTCACTAAGGACATGCGTATATTTCTTTTCACTTTATTTTTCTCTTTGTAGAATATGACTATCTAAATGCAAACTGATGGGATCAGGGTCTAAAATCCTCCACTGATTTCCTCTTTTGCTGGTGATCTAGTTCTCTAGGTGAGCTCATTTTAACCTGCAAACCCAAATCACGGGGCTTCTTTTGGGCACCACCTCCTCCCTCAGTGGCCTCGTATTATTTCCTATATTTTATTCTGGCTTCATCCCAAATACTGCCCCCAAATCCTAATTTCATTCTTTATTTTATGCTCCTCGACATATTAGCTTAGCAGGAAGGGCCCTTTCTCACGGACAGGTGGATTCCCAGTATGAACCCTACTCAAAACAAAAACAAAAACAAACAAACAAAAATGGTGTCTCCATATTCACGAGTGTTTATACCTCTTCAGGGCTCATGCTTCACACCATCTACAGCTGTTAATCAGGGTCCTAGCTTCTAACCAGCTTCCAATGTAATTCTCACATTCTCTTCTTATTGTTTGTGACAATTCCCTTTCAGGTCTAGCTTGACAGTACTTTGCAAGGATCAGTGAAGAGTGGTTGAGAATTTGGATGTATCAGGACCTCATTTTGGAATGCACAGAAATCAGAAATGGAAATTTATTTAATGTATAAGATGACTTACTGAAAAAAAGTAGAGGGGTAGGGAATGACATTTTATTATAACAGCATTTGTATAAAATCATTTTGATCATCTTTAAGTATGCACAAACAGCTATCAAAAGGCATGTAAACATGAACCAAGTTTTTTTTCTTTATTTTCTAAAAGCAGTAAAAACATTTATACAGGACATTATGAAAGTCTAATGCCATCATTAGGACCCAACTGCTGCAGGTTACCAGTGTGGAATTGCATATCACCAGATGCTGTTCCACAAATGGACAGGCAAGCAGGATGATAGCATTCTCTTGATTACTATAATAGTCACAATAATACTTATCATAATTAAAGAAAGCTTCCTTTAGCTGGATTACCCTGCATAAATAGGCAACACAGTTAATCAAATGTAAACATATGTTTTCTAACACCAGTATAGAAAATACAAAACTAATTACAATCAGAACAATTTCTACCTTATCCTACTATAGTAATTATTACGCTTTGCTTCTTTGCGGTGTGATCTCTATGTTTTTTTTCCCATTCTTCATCTTCTGTGTCTTGGTCAAATGACTCAGGATATGCTGGTAACTTGTCTTTGGGGCATTCTTCATAGTAACTTCTAATATATTTTCCCACAGACCATCCTTTGTATTCTTCAGGCGTTTTGCATTCCAGGCCATTAAAATGGACATTGTAGTGGTGCTTTAACCAGTAGTAGAGGTAGTGAATGTTGTAGTCACATCTCCAAGGGTTATCTCTGAGCCACAAGAGTTTCAAAAAATACAAGTCTTCTAATACGCCATAGTCAAAGTTTTGCAGACTGTTGTTTGATAAATCTAATTCTTCTAAATGTGTGAGCCCTAAAAAAGCGGCTGGAAACAGAAAATATTTATTGAGCCTGAGTAATTGAGTTAATACAGTGTATGGCATATGGAAAGGACAAATACAAATTTTAAAAAGAGGCTTAATTTTCCCCTTTGAAAATAAAGAGATTTCTTTTCCTTTCTTTTTCCCAGAGCTTTTACTTTAGAAAACTTTTAACTATAAGTACTTTCTCCTCTCTTTGAAATGTCTTTAAATCCTTTTGAAGACTAGATAGGTTTTTTGTCACCTTTATGATGCAAGAATGTCTTTTCCAAGGACATCTCCCAGCTCTGGTGGGAGGGTGGGGTCCTAACTTTGGTGAGATCTTGCTTCCAGTTGCAAAACTACCTCCTGTCATGAAGACAGAAATTTATTTTCCTCTGAATAAGGCCAATAAGCTAACACAGATGGTCACTCCATTTACCAGGTAAAGTTAGGATGAATTATGTGTGACAAAAGGTGTTGTCAAATCTTCTTCCTTAAGGATTCGTTATTGCTTGTCCTGAAAACGTATATGTAATGGGTGGTATCTGCTTGGCTACACAGGGATGAGATTCCTGTAATGGGTGGTATCTGCCTGGTTACATAGTGGCGAGAGTCTTTGCAGTCTCTTAGTGGATTGCCTGTGATATGCGTCACATTCTGGTTTAATGCTTAGTCAATAATGAAAGTGTTTCTTTCGTTACTACCTTTGTGGAGAGAATTTCTGGATTGAAAGAAGGTTTTGTTTTTAATTATATTTCTTCACTGTAAATGTGTCTAAATGCAAAATTGTGAAATATATTGTTACTCAAAGCTTTTCCCTTGATTAGTTTTACTAGAATACAATATTCAGTTTTTTTTTTTTTTTTTGAGACGGAGTCTCGCTGTGTCTCCCAGGTTGGAGTGCAGTGGCGCGATCTCGGCTCACTGCAAGCTCCGCCTCCCAGGTTCATGCCATTCTCCTGCCTCAGCCTCCCAAGTAGCTGGGACTACAGGCGCCCGCCAACACGCCCGGCTAATTTTTTGTATTTTTAGTAGAAACGGGGTTTCACCGTGTTAGCCAAGATGGTCTCGATCTCCTGACCTCGTGATCCGCCCGTCTCGGCCTCCCAAAGTGCAATATTCAGTTTTAAGTTAGCTTTAAAAAATGTATTTTGGGCTTTTTTTTTTTTTTTTGGTATTTACTTGGGAGAAAAAGATGCTACAAAAAAGAGACATGAATTAAGAAAATATTTCGCATGTAAGACAAGTGCAGATAAAAATGAAAAATGTGCCGGGTGGTGATCTGACAGTTCCTGGGATATCAGTAACACTGAAAATGCCTAGAAAACAACCTTTTCCCAGTGTTGGGGGAAGGGTTCTATTCCTGTAGAGTCCAAAAACAATTTTTCCACATTTTGAAAACATCTGGTTGTATTTTGGCAAACTATGGTAGCTATCAGCTTTGAATCCATATGTATTTAATTTTGCTGGAGGCTGGATAATTAAAACCAATATAAAATATAACTGAAAATAAAACAACAAAAAGCTTTTTTCACCCTCTAAGAGCAAAGCTACACCTGGGTTATCTGTATTCCAGTTGATATGGACCAGCCAGATACTCCAGAAATACTCACAAATATTTTGTTTCTATTTCAAACATTATCTCATTATTGTTTTAAAATACTCTTGTAGAGCATAGCGTCCTTATTTTGAATTAGGAAAATATGTGGTCATACCAATACTATTAACTATTTTCATATTATCTGTTCTCAGAAAAAACCCATAATTCCCCCTTAAAAAAATAACTTTCTATTTTGGTACCAAGCAATGTCTTGCGGGTAGGGGACAAAAGATCAGCCCTTGTGTTCTGAAGATACTGGATTTTTTCTATTTGCTAAAATTCTGTGAGTCAGTGATCTCACAGATTTACTTTTCTCAAGACATTAGACTTTGAGATTAAAAGCATATGTAAACATTCCTAGATTTTATTTTGAAAGTGTTGTATATTGTTATTTAAACCATATATATTCAGGCACTTGAGAAAACTAGTTTTAGTCTGTTTCTTAAAGGAGGTAAAAACCCCCTAGTAGGGTATCTTCTTTCTCTTTTCCACAACAATGTCTGGCATTTTATATGATTGTTATTCACGTCTTTTAAAGTCTGGCAACTCCCACTGCATTTGTATACTTACCACAGCAAAAATCATTCAAATAAGTCTACTTGCAGGGTTTCATCTCAAAGACCCTGAAATATAGGAGACCTTTCATTTTAAAACTTCTTTAGGTCATTTTGCCTTAACTGCCAAGATACTTTTTTGTTTCAAAAGAACTTTTTTGTTCTAGGAAAGTGCTTGGCATTTGGTAGGTGCTCAGTAAATATTTATTAATGTAGGAAATACATTCCTGAGATTGAATTGAACAAAGGGGGAAAAAAAGAGTACCACCGCTGATGGTAGAGACCATTTTGTGTCAGCAAGGAACACACATTTGGTGAACAAGATTAAAAGGCCTTCAGGGGATCCTAAGGACAGAAAAGGAATCCCTGCAATTATGGGAATTCCACAACTGATGAAAAGTATCAGTTACGGGAAACATGTGAAAAACATCAGTAGAAGCAAGGCAAGTCCATTTTACACTATTATCTATCTCTTTGCATTGTCTTCTCATTTTTCTCAAGTTTTCTTTGTATACTAGTTTTGTTGTAACTAAAACATTGCCACACTGTTACTCATTACTTTAATACATTTAACTTAGGACATATAATAACTATTATAATCTTTTTTTTTTGAGACAGCTTTAAAACTTGTTTGCATTGATAGTTGGTAAACTACAGTTTTGCTTGTGGATGACAGCAGAAGGAAATTAGACACTTGCCCAAGGACCTTTGGAATGGCTTTTGCTTGTCCTGAGATTCTTTAGTTTGTAACCATCCAATGGGTTCACTTTGCCCGCTGCCTAGACAGAGTCGATTTATCAAGACAGGGGAATTGCAATGGAGAAAGAGTAATTCATGCAGAGCTGGCTGTGCGGGAGACCAGAGTTTTATTATTACTCAAATCAGTCTCCCTGAGCATTCAGGCATCAGAGTTTTTAAAGATAATTTGCTAGGAAGGGGCTTGGGAAGTGGGGAGTGCTGATTGGTCAGGTTGGAGATGGAATCATAGGGGGTCGAAGTGAGTTTTTCTTGCAAGAAAGGGTCTCCACTTCCAGATTCTTTACCCTGTACCCTGGCTTTATGGACATGACACTGGCTACCAGTGACTGACTTGCACACTAATGTAATGCTAACTTCATTTGGGAGAAGGGTGTCTGTAGTATCCTTATTTATTGAAAAATGAAAATTGCTTTTGACTTCACAGTTCAAACATACTCCCAAGTTAGCATCATCTGTAACAGGCTAAGGTATAAGTGTAGCATACTGCTGTCCCTTGGGAAATTTTAAAAAATTATGCTTTTCTAATTTTTAAAAAGAGGTTAACTCTAAAATATACCCTTGTGGCTCCAGAATGTTCATTCTAATTTTTCACTTTTATTGTGTTAAAATTCTAATGTTCTATTAATGGTATTAGATTATCATGAAGAAAAGCAGGGGAAACAGTTGTACTCAAAATGTTTATAACATTACATTACATTATTAATAATTTTAATAATCATTTTCATAGTTAAAACTTTTCAAATTGAAGCAGCCTAGTGAAAGCACTTGTGTTATATATGTTATAAATCTGGTCAATATTGCAGTAATTCTCAGTTCTTTCCAAATCCGATGTGTTTACTTAATTTACCAAGCTCATTTTCGCCAGAGGCTTTGCTTAGCAAATGGAGAAGAGATTTGAAGGATGGGAAAGAGAATTGGTCTTGATCTAGAACTAGATATAATATGTCTGGCTCTGGTTTGAGCACATTTTATCCTAATTTGAGCTTAGTGCTTAGCAGTTTGTTTCTAATTTATTCTAAACAAGATGGGGCTTAATGAATAGCAAAGAAAATTCCAAATTTGAATTTCCCTTTAAAAATCACTACATTTAGGCCAGGCATGGTGGCTCACGCCTGTAATCCCAGCACTTTGGGAGGCTGAGGTGGGCGGATCATGAGGTCAGGAGATAGAGACCATCCTGGCTAACATGGTGAAACCCTGTCTCTGCTAAAAATACAGAAAAATTAGCTGGGCGTGGTGGCGGGTGCCTGTAGTTCCAGCTACTTGGGAGGCTGAGGCAGGAGAATGGCGTGAACCTGGGAGGCGGAGCTTGCAGTGAGCCGAGATTGCACCATTGCACTCCAGCCTGGCAACAGAGCTAGACTCCATCTCAAAAAAAAAAAAACAAACAAAAAAATCACTACATTTGGCCAGGCGCGGTGGCTCATGCCTGTAATCCCAGCACTTTGGGAGGCCAAGGTGGGCGGATCACCTGAGGTCAGGAGTTTGAGACCAGCCTGACCAACATGATGAAACCCCATCTCTACTAAAAATACAAAATTAGCCAGGCCTGGTGGCACATGCCCATAATCCCAGCTGCTTGGGAGGCTGAGGCAGGAGAATTGCTTGAACCCAAGAGGCAGAGGTTGCAGTGAGCCGAGATCACACCATTGCAATCCAGTCTGGGCAACAAGAGCGAGACTCCATCTCAAAAAACAAAAAAAAAAACCACTACATTTTAGTATACTATTGACCATTTGCCATATATTACTTTAAAAATCTATAACACACTATTTGGGCTAACTGAATTAAATGGTAGTAATATGTGGTATTACATACTTCATAAAGCAGCATTTTGGCAAGTATTTATCTGAGTGGCAAACAACTCCTAGTATAAGTGTCATGTTTAATTAAAACTTGTACTTTATTATTTAGTTCAGTTACTTTTAAATTGAATTTACTGTATATAAGTGTTGCCATAGAAAAAAATCACAGAACACTTGCCACCCATTGAAGGGGCTATACAGGGGAACTTACCAGGATCGATGAATTCAATGCCATTGCTGCTGAGGTTTAATTTCTTCAGCTCATGAACATCTTCAAATTCCTTGGGTCGAAGTTGGTTGATTTTATTGTATGACAAGTCAAGTTTAACAATATCTGGAGGGATGTTGTTTGGCACTTTTTTCAACTCTGGAAAATTTAATAATATTTACGTTATTATGCTCTTTTTGCCCCCATTTCCTCGGTCACCGTTATATCTGTGTGATTGAAGAATCAGCTCTTAAAGAGAAGGGGTAAAGGGATATCTAAAGCCAAAGAAATTCAGTATGAAACAAGCCTTAGCATACGCTAAATTCCATCAAAGCCCAGCAAAGCCTACAGTGACTTCCCATCTAATTGTGATGAAAGCCAGAGTCCTCACTAAGGCCCTGTAAAGCCATTAAGACCTGTAGGTCATCCTTGTCACCAAAGTCAGCACCTCCTAGGTTCTAGAAAGCAGCCTGTTTATCAGGACTTGCTTATTGAACCCACATCTGCTGGGCTGGACATGAGGGTGGATGACAGAGCAACCATTTTAGGGCAAGCTAAAGTGGGTTAACCACAAATAAATGGGTAGAAAAAAATGTTTATGAGAACACCCTGACACTAGGCCTAGGCAATGTGGCAGATCTGTGGGTGCTGGAAAAAGAATATAAACTGCAGAATCCATTTTGGGATTGTCAGCAGCAGTCCTGGGTAAAAATAGCATCCACAAGTAATACCAGGAAATACAAAGCAAAGGCTTTCCTAGTGTGGCTTAGAAAAACACAGGAAAATCTCATTTGCTGTGTTGATAAGTAGAAAAATTCTTTAGTTCTTTTACCTTAGAACTTGAATGAGAATTGCAAATATTGCAAATATTGATGCAAAGTGTTTGCTTTTGATAAAGAGTATATAAATATACATTTCCCCAGACCAGAAGGAGAATTTGATCAATGCCCCTATTTCTAGTCCAGGTACTATGTGGTATGCACATTTCATATATACTGCTATCCCAAATTCTTGGTAAATGCCTCAACAAATACCATATTTACTTGATTATTACCCCTTACAAGCTTGCTCCTTCTCCAGCCAAATCTTGTTGATTTTGAGGAGGAAATTAGGAAATTTCTCCAGGTAATTTCCCCATTTAGCAGGCTATATTGGTTGTCAGCAACCTCAGAACTACTCTGAAAGCTTGTAGTAGTAAGAAAAGAGACATAAATGGCCCTGTTTATTGCATATACAAAATTCTTAACTATTGTTCAAGCTGTAGTAAAATTGTGACCTTAACTTTGGAGGCAGCTAAGGGTAATTTACCTGCGTAATTCTCCCCCATCTGATGTTAGAAGTAAAATAACTCCTTAAAAATGGTAAACTATTCTGGTCAATGTGAAGCTAAAGCAGTTTAAAAACTCTGACTTTCACGTATTCTTGGCAAATCCGTTTACCTCAATATGGCATAAATATGCCTTTCAATTAGTCTCACATTTATTCCCTTTGAAACACTAGGATTTCTTGGCAAAGTACCTGTTTCTCAGTGAATAAAGCTATTATTTCTTTTTCTTGCCATTAGATATTTAAGGCAAAAATACATAGTGATCATTGAGGTCTGTGTGGTTGAATGGGCACATATTAGGTCCCCTACACACACCATCTGACTCATTGCAAGTCAGCTGGGCAAGTCTCAACTCCGAGTTGGGGAATCTGTATGCAAGTTCTCTATGTGTGACCATGTATATGTGGTATACTTGTACAGAGCCTCAGGTTGTCACACTTCAATTCTAGCCATGATTTTTAACTTCTGTGTATTTTCACTTTCAATGGTTGCTTAAATTACTGCTTTGAAAGAATAAAGAAGAGCAGTCCAGTTATCATCATCAATCTAAAGCACATGGCTCTGTGGCAGGCACTACCAAAGGGAATTTAATAAATAAGACTCTTCCCTTTGAATTTATGGGAATCAGCAATATAACAAAAAATGTAAAGTAAATGATGAAATGAATCACTAGATTTATATAAACCACAGTGAAAGCCATTTGTACTGATAGTATTAAAAGACAAAGCTACCCTTCATTTTTTTTTTTTTTCTTTGAGACAGAGTCTTGCTCTGTCGCCCAGGCTGGAGTGCAGTGGCATGATCTCAGCTCACTGCAACCTCTGCCTCCAGAGTTCAAGCGATTCTCATGGCTCAGCCTCCCAAGTAGCTGGGATTACAGGTGCCTGCCACCATGCCTGGCTATTTTTTTTATTTTTATTTTTAGTAGAGATGGGGTTTCAACTTTTTGGCCAGGCTGGTTTTGAACTCCTGACCTCAAGTGTCCCACCTGCCTCGGCCTCCCAAAGTGCTGGGATTATAGGCGTGAGCCACTGCACCTGGCCTACCCTTAGTCTTATAATCTAAAATAATAGGCTGTGAATTACACAGTCATTAACACTTGGAGGAACTTAAGTTGTTCTTTGATGACCCAGTATTATATATACTAAGTGTGTATGTCATGAAACCTTATTTATATTGTGTTTCAGTAAATAATGTGTATTTTTAAAGCAGGGGGTATGAATTTATGGGGCATTTCTGGAAGGTTGTGTTTACACAACAATAAGTTGAAGAAAGCAATAAAAATGTACTTATTTTTATAAGCTGATGTTTTTCAAGAGAAAAATATGGGAAAAAAGGAAAAAAACACAAAAGCAGAAATAGGCTCATTGGGGGAGGGAATGGCCCAAGAACGTAAAAGCAGTGAAAAAGAGACATTTCCTCACGTTATCCCTTCTTAGAACACAGTGTAGTCTCGTTGTAGAAGTTTTAAATCTTGTATAGATGGTATTTTCTCAGATAATTAATAAACTTAATACTATTTACTTTTCTCATTTACACCTGATACAGCAAGTGCAAATTCACTGTAGCTTGAGGTTAGAGCCTCAGCAATATCAAGTATTCTAACTAAAATCTAGGAGAGTAGCTTTGTATTAGTATTAAAAATATATAATTCCAGTTTTCAATCTAAGCACCACAAAGGAAATTCTAATAAACATGCTCTTCAGCATGAAGCACTAAGGGCTCACCATAACAATATCCGGGAAATTCTACCCACTCTGGCTATAGAAAAACTACATTTACTTACTCTTCGAAATTATCTAATGGTTGCATTGCTGAGGCAGCTGATTGTTTGAATATGCTCAGATTAATTCTGGAAGATTGCAGGGTGAAGTAGAGAGCTCATAGGCTCTGGCTCAGATAGACCAAGATTCACTTCTTAGCTTTGCTACTTACCTGTGAGATCCATGGTCAAGTGACTGAACCTCTTTGAGGCTCATTTTCCTCATCTGTAAATGGGAATGTTACTATCTTCCTGGAAGTTGTACACAGCATGCGTGTGTGGGTACCTGGAGCCTAGAATGGCATGTCCGAGGTTATGAAGCTGTATGTAACTGCTCTCCTATGGCACTGAATTATATACAGTTCACAGGGTGTCTTGGTAAGCAAACCTCCCTGTGCCACATGGCTGCTGCTGTGGGATCTAACCAGGTGCCATCTTTACAGCTGGGGTGGGGGGCAGGGGAGCGGGGCAGTGGGGCAAGGCTTGAGCATGACTTTGCTGGTAAATGAGCAAATTTACTTCTGGTTCAGGTTGGCTGACAACATTAATAAATTCCTGCCTAACATTCTCTCGAGAGGAGCCACGGCCTCCTCTCTGAACTTCCCCTTTCTCTTGCCCTTAAAGAAACAAAACATAGCAAAATTTCCCAAAATAAGTGGAAGAAATGATACTGTGCTCTATATGAACCTCACTTAATGACATCTGGCTTTAATTTAATATTACAAATACATTATTAAACCATGCCAGAAATGAAACATATAGACATTGTTACATGGTTCGTTATTGTAGGGTAGATTAGCAGTTCCCAGACCACTCTTTGAGAACATCAATCTTCACTAACATGTCAAGAGCATTACTAAAATCTCCCGTCTGTTTTCTTAGCTCATGACTTTATCTTGCATGTGCAAATCCTGCATAATACTAGCACAAGATTGCATCGGTTGCAAAACCCAGTAATGATTTGCAGGAAGTAGGTAATATTCTAGAAAGATTTCCTTAGTCTCATAGTTCTCAGGTTAAATATTTTAAATTTAGTTCTTTAAATTTTTATTGTTTTATTCTGGGTAATTTGGAAATAATTAAGATATAGGATGTTAAGAGGCATTTATTAAAATCAGCTACTCGAGAGGCTGAGGCAGGAGAAGTGCTCGAACCCAGGAGGCGGAGGTTGCAGTGAGCCAAGATTGCGCCACTGCACTCCAGCCTGGGCATCAGAGCGAGAGTCCATCTCAAAAAAAAAAAAAAAAAAAAGGAGCATGAGCATAGGAGCATTTATTAAAACCTTGGGACTAAATGATAAGAAATACCGAAGGGCCATCACTTTCACTCTGTCTCAGAGTGCTCTCACAGTCCTGTCCTGCAGATGTTTTCTCTTTGAGGTGATCTTCTCACAGATGCACACCATGTTTTGGCTTTAATCGGTGTAAGTCAGGTTATATAGATGGCATTTGCACTTATTTTCATACCCCTTGGTTTACCTACCTAAATTAAATTGGAGTTAAGATGAAAGGAATTCCTTACAGTGACAGCTTGCGATGTGCAAATGAGTAGAACCCAAATGGCTGCCCTCCTGAGGATACCTCCTTCCCTCCTGTCATTGTCCTTTAATTACCAACTGCCTTGAGTCTGGACCCCAGAAAAACTTGTGGCAAATTCCATTGTCAATAGGGAAAGATTTCTGGTGGAAGTGACATCACGAATTCCAAGACATGGTGGGATGTAGGGAGGATTATAAGATTCAAAGAGCATTTCAAGTTATTCATGAAAATGAAAAAGTAAGAAAAGTACAAACCTTTCCTTTTGCAGTCCAGTGTTTGTATGGGAAACACATAATTGTGGCAAAAAGTTGAGTCCACCTCAGGCTTGATGACTGGGGGTCTCCCTGACACTTGGGGTTTCGGGTCCAATTGTTCCTTTTCTTCTTCATTACACAACTGTTCAGATTTTATCTGCCGCAGTTTTTTATTTTTTTGTTCTTGTGGACTTTCGCACTTGGCGTAGTTCCCCAAATTCCGGTTCCTGGGAATCTGCAACATTGAAATAAGCGTTTCTATCTCACAAGTACAGTGCCAGGGGTTGTCATAAAGACGCAGGTAGCTCAAGAGAGGTGTGTAAATGAACACTTCCTCTGTCAAGACTTTGATCTGGTTGTGCTGCAGTAAGAGGGTGGTGAGTTTGTTTAAACCAAAGAACGCCTCACTCTCAATTTTGGAGATCTCATTCTGCTGCAGATCCAGGCTTTTCAGCTTTTTAAACTTGGAAAACATGTTGTTCTTCAATATGCGGATCTTGTTTCTTGCTAGCAGCATGTGCAGCAAATCCTGAGGCCAACCAGGCAGCACATAAACTAATTTTCTTTCTTGACAATCTAAGTATTTCTCATGGAGATATGTGTACACGTCACACGGGAGGCCTGGTGCGTAGCGTTTGACCGGGTTGGAGCCTCTCCGGCCTCCACCCGCCCGGCCATGATTCACTCGGCTTCTCACAGTGCCTGGGCTTGCTTTGCGCAGCTCAGCCGCTTTGCAAAAGCAGAGCAAGATTACAATGGTAACCACACGCATCCTGACATCCAGCTGGCCCCAATTACTTCGTGTTACAGACGGAACAATGAAAGTATTCCTTTGAAATCCAAGTTTGGGTAATCTTAACTAATGCAATTCTGGAACAATGAGACCCAGCTGGGGTACGTGGAGTCCCTAGGCTGGAAGAGAAAAAAATATATATTAAAAATTAAGGCCCATTGCAAGCACTGTATTACTGACAGATAAGAACAGACTTTTTAAGGCAAAGGCCTTCTAGTTCCACAGAACAGTGACGTAGAAAGCTCCTTCCCCTCTTAGTTGCCTGGGTTAGAGGCCAAATGTTTGTGCCCTGAGTTTGAATCAAGGCTCTCTTACCTGCTTAACTGTATCAACCTGGGTCATCTTCAGCATCTGTAAAACGGGACCGAGGATACCTCCTAATATTGTTGGGAAGATAAAATAGGCTCATGTGCATAAGATGCTTCACATGGCCACCCCGGGGGAAGTAGTCACAAATGTTAGGACTCAGCATGATGAAAACTGAAGCCTGCAGTTCACCATCACATCGGATTTAAGAAATTCAAAGAATTCTCCTTCTTTTAAAAGAACACAGCCTTGAGATGCACACACAAGGGTAGGACTTGAATTGTTGTCTTCCTGAGCTTTTTTTTTTTTCTATCCTTTTCTGTCTCCCAGTCACCAACCATGTTGGGTGTGGGCTCCAGAGATGCTTGGAGTAAATGGCACTGTCCTTGTCATCTCCTGCATGTCTTGGCTCAGATGTTACCTTTTCAGTGAAAACTTCCTGTTCAGCCCTATTTTAAATCACACTTCTTCCCACTTGTTGGGTGCTCCCAATCCCTTTTCTTATTTCTTCTCCATGGCACTTACCACCATCCGTCAAAGT
The DNA here is from genome assembly GCF_028858775.2 of Pan troglodytes. NCBI lineage: Eukaryota > Metazoa > Chordata > Mammalia > Primates > Hominidae > Pan > Pan troglodytes. Next base: position 118,297,760 of record NC_072404.2, on the reverse strand, counting down.
AGATATGGTATTTAACTTCTTTTGTTTACTGTTAGTCTCTCCCCGCTAGAAAGTAAACTCCTTAAGGGAAAATATTTGTGTCTATTTCGTTAACTGCTATATCTCCTTGATAAGTATTTGTTGAACTGATGAATTACTCTCAAATAACTATTCTGGCCAGGTGCGGTGGCTCATGCCTGTAATCCCAGCACTTTGGGAGGCTGAGGCAGTCAGTTCTCTTGAGACCAGTCTGAGCAGCATGGGGAAACCCCGTCTCTACAAAAAATACAAAAATTAGCTGGGCATGGTGGTATGCACCTGTAGTGTCAGCTACTTGGGAATGGCAGTAGGGGTTGCTGAAGTGAAAGGATCGCCTGAGCCTGGGAGGTTGAGGCTGCAGTGAGCCAACATGGTGCCACTGCACTCTAGCGTGGCTGACAGAGCAAGATCCTGTCTCAAAAAAACGAAACAAACAAACAGAATAACTATTGTATTCTGTAAGAACATTTATTTTGTAAACTTATATTGCTTGGGAAATCTATTTTCTCCTTAATAAATATTATTGAGGACTTCCAGGGTGTGCAGATTTTTAACAATTTTTTTCATTTTTTAAAGATTCTGAAAGTATTTCTAGTTTGCATATATCACTTAGGATGCAGTCCATTCTTGGCAAAGGAATAAATGTTCAGAATGGATTTATAACTACTAACATGTCTGTTGTTATTAGCATGGGGCTATGTGGTTATGAGCAGCAAATGTGTTTTCTATTTGTTGTGACAGCTTGACCACCAGAATCACCCTCTTGCCTGGAGTTTTCCTGCTTCATGGGGTCTCCACCTAGAATGCCTTCCCTTTTCTTTGCTTCAAGCCTTCCTCCCAATCACTGGTTTGTGTAGCCTCCCGAGCTGCTTCTCTTCTGTCTCAGATTTGGTGTTTTACTTACTGTCTGCTGAGATTCAGGGCACTGGTTGTGAAGCACTTTGCCATCTAGCTATTTGTATACATGTCTCATTTTTCCCTGAGAGATTATAAGCTGTGCACTGGCCTCTGGTCCCAGAGCTAGTCACTTAGCCTCTCTGGCCCTCTACTTCTCTATTTATAATTCATTATAAATTTTATGTAAGTCTGACCTAAAAAAAAATCATGTCAACTATTCTGTTTATTATTATACATGCTGAATTATTTATGATATACATGTTGAAGTATTTGGGGGGAAGTGTACTGGTGTCTGCAACTTACTTTGAAATGCATACAAAAATAAGATGATTGAGGGCTATATATAGAGATGAATGAGTGGGTGGATATGTGATAAAGCAAATACAGTAAAAGATAAATTAGAATCCAAGTAGTGGCTATATAGATATTTATTGTACAATTCTTTCCACTTTTGTGTATGTTTGAAAATGTTCATAATAAAATGTTAAATGAAAACAAAAAAATAAAAAAGCAGGCACAAAAAACCAGGTTGGTTTTCTTCAAGTGCTTTCAAGCTAAAAGCTCTAAGTATATAGTGTTTTTCCCAAAGTAATATTTTTCTCTTTTCCCCTTACTCCTATAATCCTCAAACAATAATAAACATGTCTATATATTTTAATTCTGAAGCCCAAAAAAGCCATTTTTCTGGGGAAAGAAACCATATACTTAGAACATGTTACTTGCCAAGGTTTTTGTTTGTTTTCTAATGAATACATTGCATTCAATGTAGGATAGAAAAACTTTGTTTAAACATTTGCAATATATAGTTTAGTGATGTGTAACTTATTTGATTTAGGCCACTGTAGGAACTTGCAAGAGTTGAATGTCTCTGACTGCCCAACATTCACAGTGAGTATAAGCAACCATTTTTACTGCTGTTTATATAGATTGACTTGCTACATTGGGGTGCCAATATGCAGAATAGATGCTTGTGTGCTTATTTGGGATTCAATGTGGAAAAGAGCAAACTATGTTAAACATTGACAAGAAATTTTACTCCATCTGCACAATGCTAATATTAATCATGTAGATGTATGCTCAGTGTTGGAGCCTCTGGCAAGTAGAAATTCTTCAATGACTACCCAAAATGAACTGTATTTATATTTAATGGTATGTGTGTATGAGACAGAAAAAAACTGGGCCCCAGTAGACATGATAGGCTCATTTTACCTTCATGGCTATCAACAGCTGTGCCAAAGAAGATGGAAATGAATATGTTTCCCTAGTTGCTTTCTTCCTGGTTCCTGTCTCCAGTCTTTCCCTCTGTCCCCAACCTGTCTTCCATTCTGTGAGCACTTTATACTCTTTGTAAAAGGCAGATATGACTACTTCACTCTCATCTTCCACCAGCTACACACACTGCCGTCATCTACACAGTTGGATAAAGCCAAAGCTCTTTAATATTACTCTACCTTGAAGACCCTCTGTGGTTTTGCCTCTGCCTCCCTTTCCAGCCTCACTTGCTTCAGTTTCTGTGTACACACTAATTTGCAGTGCCTACAGCTGCTGAGTTTCCTTTTCCCGCGTGCTCCAAGTTGCTCCTTGCAGTTGTGCATTTGCTCTTTGCTTAAAATGCCCTTTCCCTTTGTCCCCAAGTGGTGCTTTCCTCTTTATCAAGCTTTAAGTCTTATTATCACCTCTTCTACCAAGACATCACTGGCTCCCAGGGCTGGGTTCACTGCTGCTCCTCTAGGTTCCTATGATAAGTATCCTTAACCATAGGGTTTTGGCTTCCTTCACTAGCCTAAGAGACCCAAAGGGCAGGAGATGTGTCTTGTTCTTTGTGGTAGTCATAGCACAACAGCACGAACTTTGGCATATTATATTCAATAATATTTAGTGAATGCAACTATCTGGAGATACCAAGTAGGCAATGGACAACATTGACTAGAATTGAGATTCCATCTTGGGTTGACATCTATGTATAAGTCATAATTAACATCATAAGAGTGAATAAGATCAACTTAGAAGGTTTGAGAAGAGGAGCAGACTTAAAGTTGAGCCTTACGGAATGCTGACTTTTAGGAACAGAGGATATTCAGAAGGAATAGTAAGAGAAGTAGGTTGACAATGAAGAGGTATCACAAAATGAAAGTGAGTAAAGAGTTTCAGAAAGAACCAAAGTGAACAGGTAAGAAAAGGACTGAACAATGCATTGTAGATTTGAGAATCAGAAGGGACTGCCAATTATTGCTTCAACAGTTTCAGTGGGATATTGGAGCAGAAATCTACTTGCAGTGAATTGTGAAGTGGACAAGAGGTCAGAAGGTGAGGCATTAGGCATAAACTGATCTTTCCAGAAAAGTGTCTTAGAGAGTGGTAGAAGGAAAACAGGGGCAGGGAAATGGAAACAGGTTTATAGAGGATGATGGAGAGTCAGCTGAAGCAACTCACGGAGTAAGTCCCTAACGAGATAGGAGGGAATAGGAGGAAAAGCCTGGCTGTGGAATGCCAATCATGAGGCACCAGCTCCACCATGAAGGCCAAGCCCTCCTCGCTGGTGAAAAGACTGCATGAATTGGCCCCTCCCTGCTACCTCTCAGCCTCACTTTTACAGCCTCATCTTTCTAGTTTTTTCTTTCAAAATTCTACTCTATTTCAATACTGAACCACTTGAAGTTCCCTGTTCATGTCATGCTATTTCATTGTGTCTTTGAACTTGTTTTTCCATCTGCCTAAATGACTACCCTTCCCTCCCCACCACCCCTAGCCCAAACTGGCTAACACCTGTTCATTCTTTAACACACTCTTCAATGCTATCGGGTCTTTCCATTCTCTTTGTTTATTGACCTTTAATAAACAGCTTTATTGAGATATAATAAATTTATATTTATATTGAGATTAAATTTACCCACTTAAAGTGTACAATTTCATGGTTTTGGTATTTTTACAGAGTTGTTTGACCATCACCACAACCAACTTCGGAACATTTCCCTCACCCCTAACAGAACCCATGCCCATCAACAGTCACCCTTCATTTTCTCTCAACCCCCAGCCCTATGCAATTCTGTTCACTTTTTGACAGTTAATTTCTAACTTAATTAATTTTTTTTTTTTTTTTTGAGATGGAGTCTCACTCTGTTGCCCAGGCTGGAGTGCAGTGGCGCCATCGTGGCTCACTACAACCTCCACCTCCCAGGTTCAAGTGATTCTCCTGCCTCAGCCACCCAAGTAGCTGGGATTATAGACACGTGCCACTGCACCTGGCTAATTTTTGAATTTTTTTTGTAGAGATGGGGTTTCACCATGTTGGACAGGCTGGTCTCAAACTCCTGAGCTCAAGTGATCCACCCGCTTCGGCCTCCCAAAGTGCTGGGATTACAGGCGTGAGACACCGCGCCCAGCTGACAGAATTAATTTCTCCCTCTTCTGAGCTACATATGGTCTCAGTACTTGAACACAGATACTTCACACTGTGTATTACACTTATGTTTACATATGTATCTCCCGTTTTAGAACTGAGCACTTTGAAAATCCTCCTTTAGTAATTTTTCCCCATGAAATCCATCCCCCTATTTCCACAGTAAAACATCTTTTCAAAACATGGAAGGCATTATACACAAATAGAATGTGTACAGAAAAATGTTAAGACCCTCAGAACTCCTCCACTCCTTACCTCAACACACAGAGTCAGCATTTAAATTAGTTGTTTAATCCCTGTCCAGCAGAACATAAAGAACCACCATAGACTGTAAACTAAGCATCTTCTCAGTGGCTTGTACTTTAACATAAATAAGCTGTTCCTTTATGTTCAAAAGTACCCTTCAGGGTCGTCCGCAAGAAATGGAGGCATAGACAGACATGTCAAAGATCACATCAGAGAAAAAAATGTTCTGCTTTCTCTGGTTGCACTCTTTCTCCACTAGCAAAGTGAACGTGGGCTCCTTCATGAAGAAGGATTTTAAATCTTGACTACTACATTCTCCAGATGTCTGCCTGTCATTATAATGAAGTTGTTTGTCAAATGGATTTACTCTTTCTGTGGATGTTTTAGCACCTACTATGTTAAATGTGTTCTGCTAGGTGTTGGAGGGAATTAAAAAACTAACCATTTTTCAGTTCTTGTCTTCAGGGAGCTTCAGTTGTGTACTTGAGTAAGATATCATATTCTTTGAGTTTGGCCCTCTAATAGGGAAGTCAAAACAATGCCATCTGCGTTGAATTTGTGAACATCAAAGTCTTGTCCGATTTTGGAGTCTAATAATATACAGGGCTGATAATTTTATCCAGCTACATTTTACTATTGTTTTTCCCTTTGAGACGTAGACTGGGACACAGGCTTACATTTAAGGAGTTGGGTAACACTCATTCGAAGAGCTTTGATTTCTAAGCTTATCCTATGAAATATATTACATTCAGAAAGATTTGAGTACATTGTGGACAAATTCATAAGTCATTCTGCAATGTAGGTACTCAGTTTTTGCATTTATGTGTTCAAACATTTGGGGATTAAATCTTGAGTTCTTTTAAGTACTAAGAATGGGAGCGGTCTAATTTTGTTTGGATGTCCAAGCTTCTTTAGACAGGAAAATGCAGAGAATGGATTGCCTCCTCATCTCAAACAGAAAGTCAGATTTCTGTATGATACATAAAGCTACCCCACCTTCCTCTTCCTGGTCCCCACATTTTCATCTTTGTGGCTGCCTCTCTGAGGGTGTTTAAGTGTGCTCTTTCTCCTTTCCTTGCCCCATCTCATTTGCATTTTGCCAAGGTCTTTCAACAAGTGTATAATCACTTTGATACTTGATTGGCATGCCAAACGTTTTCAAAGACAGATTTTCATTGTGTTGAAATACAGTGCCACACGTGGTTATTCTCTAGATTCTTTTTGGAAAAATTGTACACTTTTTATCTATCCATACCTATTCAAATCCTTCATTTTGGTGATGGGGCATCTAGAAAAAATGCTGACAGCTTGAATACTGTAGTTAAGAGTAGTGTTTATCAAAAGCTCTGCACTGGCCTCTCATGCAGCGTGGGTGCATAGAACCTTCCCTATAGCAGAATCACAGAGATTTACAGCTTCAAATAGAATCTTGTGTTCTCTTTAAGGTGTGGTTTGCTGCCCCTGTAAATCAACCAATTCCTATCTGAGTGTGACAGATGCTCTGACCTGCAGGATTTTATTGTTTTAAAAATCCATGACTACTGGAAATAGTAATGAATGGAATGTTAAACCTCAATGATCCTGTTGAAAATAAGCCTTTACTATCTTTAGTGCTGTTAGGAGTGGTCATATTTCTGATGCAGAATTCTTCTCAGAACCACATCTTCTAGCCTGGTGATGATTTACCTCTTCCAGACAGATAGATACCTGCAATGGTCTATTCTTTCTGAGACTGATGTAGCGTCAAACATTGCATGCACCACTAATACTTAAACTGGCTGCCCTGTTGATGTTCCTGGGGAGATTCATCAATCATTAAATAAAAACCTGCTGCTACTCGTTGTATTTTATATAGCGTTACCTATACAAAAAGCAGCTTGTTGCAGTCAAAGCTTGCAATTCATCTGGTCTTGTAAATTTCAACTTAGAATCTGTGCTTGAAACCTCTGTTTTTCTGTCTCTCTTATTTCATGGTCCCACTACTCTCTTACTTCAGTTTTCAGCTTTCTGGGGGAAGGATGCTTGAATCTTTGAGATCCTCCCCCACCCTACTCCCAACATTGAATCTCCTGCCCAACTGGTATGTAGCCTATATTTTATTTTAGCCATCTCAAACTTACCATAAATCTGGTGAAAATCTGTTCAGCTATTTAAAATATTTAGTTAACAGAACCACAGAAGCTTAATTATACACACACATCTATGTATAAATGTATATGTGTATAAATATGGACTGTTACTAAAGTTCCATTATTGAGAGTGTTTAGTATGCCTGTCTTTCAGAATAATTTTAATAAGTTTAAAATGGATCAGTTTTTAATTGCTTTCCTGCATATGAAGAGTCAGAAGTGTTTGGCACTTTGACATGTGAGCTCAAATTTCTTGTGACAGAGTTGAACTTGCATGGGTTCACATTTTAATGAAGTGTCATTGTGATGGAATGAGACTTGATTTCCAAGGAAAGGGAAAAGGAGGGAGTAATGATGCTTTGAGCAAAAGCATTGGCTCCTATTTAATTTCATTTCAACCTAATAGCAGATAAAGAATATGAAGAAACCAACTCTTGCATGTATTTTTTTCTGGAACAGGAAGAGGGATAATAGAAAGATAATGGGGAAATTGCAAAGCCTGCTATAATTTGATAAGCGTCTTCCCTCTGTTTTTCATGCAGGATGAATCAATGAGACACATTTCTGAGGGCTGCCCGGGGGTCCTGTGTCTCAATTTGTCTAACACAACTATCACCAACAGGACGATGCGACTCCTGCCGAGGTAATGTTTGTGTTATTTGTATGACACTGAAAATAATTATGCTCCCAAAGTCTCTGGCTTGCTCTAGCATTCTGCAAGGGCAGTGCTCCCTTTATCAACACCCCACCACTGTGGCACTGCTATTCTGATAAGGGGTCTGCTGCTTTCAAGTCCCTAAGCTGGTGCCTGAACTGGTCTGCCTTGGCTAGCATTTTTGTGACTCTTACAGCAATGTGCCCAGCAGCTTGAGTTAGACTTTGCCTGCTTCTTTCTGGTCCCCCATTCTGGGCATTCAAGCTTTCTGGCCCTTACATTCCAGTCTGGTGTCTGGGACCTTTTTTTTTTTTTTTTTTTTTTTTTTTTTTTGGGACAGAGTCTTGCTCTGTCGCCCAGGCTGCAGTGCAGTGGCATGATCTTAGCTCATGGCAACCTCCGCCTCCCGGGTCCAAGCGATTCTCATGCGTCAGCCTCCTGAGTAGTTGGGATTACAGGTGCCCACCATCACGCCTGGCTATTTTTGTATTTTTAGTAGAGATGGGGTTTCTCCATGTTGGTCAGGCTGGTCTCAAACTCCTGACTTCAGGTGATCTGCCCGCCTGGGCCTCCCAAAGCGCTGGAATTACAGGCGTGAGCCACCGCACCCAGCGGACCTCTTTATAATAGAATGCCAACATCCTGATTACCAACTTTGAGCACTTTTGTCCCAGATCCCTGTTCCCATGCTCTGGCTACCTGTTGAGACTCCCACCACCTCTAGGGAGCTTGACACTGCTTGTTTTTTGACCGTTTATGGAGTGTTGACAACATTGGACGTGAATATTGCTTCTCTTTTTTGGAGGAGAAGGGACAGAATAACAAAAGAATTGACAGAATATTCAAATTTATCAAAAATTTTTCTTTTTAGTTTGTTTTCAAACAGGGTCTTACTCTGTCACCCAGGCTAGAGTGCAATGGTACAATCATGGCTTACGGCAGCCTCAATCTCCTGGGTTCAAACAATCCTCCCACCTCAGCCTCCTGAGTAGCTGGGACTACAGGAGCATGCCACCATGCCCAGCTAGTTTTTGTATTTTTCTGTAGAGATGGGGTTTCACCATGTTGCCCAGGCTGGTCTGAAACTCCTGGGCTCAAATGATCTGCCCACTTGGGCCTCCCAAAGTGCTGGCATGAGCCACCATGCCTGGCCCAATTATTCTTTATTTTCATTACAGAAAGCCAGTTAGGAAGGGTATATGATCACACTAGGAGAGATTCAAATTTGACTTTGGGAAAACATTTCTCAAATTATTGTGAAAGAATGAACTATTTTTGAGAATATAGCTTTTTTAAGCTCCTTTGAAAAATAACGGTGATGAGACATTTAGAAAAGCTTACACAGGCCGGGCACGGTGGCTCACGCCTGTAATCCCAGCACTTTGGGAGGCCGGGGCGGGTGGATCATGAGGTCAGGAGATTGAGACCACGGTGAAACCCCGTCTCTACTAAAAAATACAAAAAATTAGCCGGGTGCGGTGGTGGGTGCCTGTAGTCCCAGCTACTCGGGAGGCTGAGGCAGGAGAATGGCGTGAACCCAGGAGGCGGAGCTTGCAGTGAGCCAAGATTGCGCCACTGCACTCCAGCCTGGGCGACAGAGCGAGACCCCATCTCAAAAAAAAAAAAAAAAGAAAAGCTTACAAAGAAAATTATCGGTGATAATTTTCTTTATCTTCTGACTCTAACCATTTTCTGCACATGTGCCAGCCTAAGAAGTGGCACCATATTTTCTATTTATCCCACTAATTAAGCTGCCACATTTTTAGTCAAATCTATAAAGCTTTCCCTTTGAAATTTCTTCTGATGCTCTTACACACAGTCTTCCTCCTGCCAGGCATTTAATATACGTTTGCTTATTTTAGTGTGTTCATGTATTTTTACTTAAATATATAATCAATCTAGAATTAATCTTGATAGATGAATGAAGTGATGATCTAAATCAGGGGTCAGCAAACTACACTCCATGTGGCCCAAGGCCTGTTTTTTTGCAGTACCTAAGCTAAGCATAGTTTTACTTTTTTTTTTTTTTTTTGAGACGGAGTTTTGCTCTTGTTGCCCAGGGTGGAGTGCAATGGCGCAATCTCAGCTCACTGCAACCTTCGCCTCCCGGGTTCAAGCAATTCTCCTGCCTCAGCCTCCCAAGTAGCTGGGATTACAGGCATGTGCCACCACACCCGGCTAATTTTGTATTTTTAGTAGAGAGGGGTTTCTCTCTGTTGGTCGGGCTGGCCTCAAACTCCTGACCTTAGGTGATCCACCCTCCTTGGCCTCCCAAAGTGCTGGGATTACAAGTGTGAGCCACTGCGCCCAGCCTAGTTTTACATTTTAAATGTTGTTAAATAGGTAACCAATTATTTCAGCATCATTTATTGAATAAAATTTTTATCAAATGATGTGTGATTCCTTCTTATATATCTAAAATTCTTTTCATTTATTTATTTATTTTGAGATGGCATCTTGCTCTGTCACCCAGGCTGGAGTACAGTGGCGCAATCTTGGCTCACTACAACCTCCGCCTCCCAGGTTCAAAGCAATTCTCCTGCCTCAGCCTCCTGAGTAGCTGGGATTACAGGCACCCGCCACCACGCCTGGCCAAGTTTTTTTGTATTTTTAGTAGAGATGGGGTTTCACCATATTGGTCAGGCTGGTCTTGAACTCCTGACCTCGTGATCCGCCTGCCTCGGCCTCCCAAAGTGCTGGGATTATAAGCGTGAGCCACCGCGCCCGGCCCTAAAATTCTTATACAGGCAAGAAATACTAAAAACTCATTACTTTCTAACATTTTTCTGCATGTTACTTTATCTGTGTTCTTGTAGTTATTTATGTCCATTGTATCTCTACGGTGAAAATGCTACTGCACATTTTTTCCCAACTGTGTGTTTGGTGACCTCTCATTGATAGCTTGGAATTGGCCAATATGGAAGTATTCTATACCACGGAAAACATCAAACACTACAAATCGGGGCTTGATTTATTGTTCAGTTGATTGTTTAGACTTTAAAGTGATAGAGAACACAATGAATGAAGCAAATTAAATTTAAAAGTAGGTCATGTCTGTAGCCACGACATTGTGAAATAGCACAAAATAATGAGGAAATATTCTCTCAATACTTGAAAACTATTCTTTGATTTAGGAAAGAAGGCATTCACATCATTGACAAGCAGATTTTGGACATACCCCTTTGACATATATCACTTTGTGTCTTATTAATGTTAATAAAATAATTCATATTGGAACTGTAATCATTCTTCAATTTCTTTTGTTTTTTTAATTTTCTTTTTCTTTTTTTTTTTTGAGACGGAGTCTTGCTCTGTCGCCCAGGCTGGAGTGCAGTGGCGCGATCTCAGCTCACTGCAAGCTCCGCCTCCCGGGTTCATGCCATTCTCCTGCCTCAGCCTCCTGAGTAGCTGGGACTACAGGCGCCCACCACCACACCCAGTTAATTTTTTTTTTTTGTATTTTTAGTAGAGACAGGGTTTCACTGTGTTAGCCAGGATGGTCTCGATCTCCTGACCTCGTGATCCGCCCGCCTTGGCCTCCCAAAGTGCTGGGATTATAGGCGTGAGCCACCACGCCCAGCCATCATTCTTTAATTTCAACCATTGGTTGGCTGGCTACATTTATAAGAGTTTCATTGACAAAAGTCAATGAAAACATTGTGTGAGAATTGATTGGCTACATGGAATTAACAGTAAAGAATATGGTATGTTTTATCATTTGTAAGTTGCGTGCTACACATCCTTTATATCCGCAAAATAGTAAAATATAAAATTTTATAGTAAATGCACATACATTTATATGCATACTTTTTCTGGAAAGCCAGTCATTAGATACTTACCAGTAAACCAATAATTAAACTAGGAACTAATTTATATTTTTGCATTTGCATGATTTGATTTCTTTCCTTTTAAAAGTAATTAAAAAAATATGGTCATGAAATGACTTCTAAATAAGAATTTGGGAAAAGTTTGTATAACTTGATAAGTATTGTTTTAACTTTCTAAACCAACTATTCTATATTTGCTTTCCTCTTTCACCCAGTAATGTTTATTTATTTATTTATTTAATTTTTTTTTTTTTGAGACAGAGTCTTCCTCTGTCGCCCAGGCTGGAATGCAGTGGCACGACCTCAGCTCACTGCAGCCTCTGCCTCGCGGGCTCAAGCAAGTCTCCTGCCTCAGCCTCCTGAGTAACTGGGATTACAGGTGTCTGCCACCACACTCCGCTAATTTTTGAATTTTAGTAGAGACGAGGTTTCATCATGTTAGCCAGGCTGGTCTCAAACTCTTGACCTCAAGTGATCCACCCACCTTGGCCTCCCAAAGTGCTGGGATTACAGGCGTGAGCCACCATGCCTGGACTTGACCCAGTGATATTTAGAGCAAAATTTTTGGTTCTAAGTAGTTGAAGTTTCTTCAGTTGAGCTTCTGCTTTTAATTAGGCACTGTAGTCAAGAAATGTGGACTGAATTATTTCTACTTTTTGGAATTTATTGAGATTTCTTGGTAGACTAGTTTATAATTAATTTCCAAAAATCATCCGTGGATGCTTAAAACAGAGCTTCTTTTATTTTTTATTTTTATTTTTATTGAGATGGAATCTTGCTCTGTCGCCCAGGCTGGAGTGCAGTGGTACGATCTCGGCTCACCATAGCCTCCGCCTCCTGGGTTCAAGCAATTTTCCTGCCTCAGCCTCCCAAGTAGCTGGGACTACAGGCACTTACCACAACACCCAGCTAATTTTTGTATTTTTAGTAGAGACAGGGTTTCACCACATTGGCCAGGCTGGTCTCAAACTCCTGACCTCAGGTGATCCACCCACTTCGGCCTCCCAAAGTGCTGGGATTACAGGCATGAGCCACTGTGCCTGGCCCAGAGTTTCTTATAGAGAACAAAATTTCTGTGTGTATATACATATAAATTCTTGATACATCATTATAATAGTGATAGTTGCCTATTATGATCAAGCTTCTCTTTATTTTGATGTTATTTTACAACGTTATTAACAAAGGTTAGTAAGCATCATGTTTCATTACAGATTATAGCATTTATTCACATAAAATGATATTCTTTATGCTGGTTGATGTTTCTTTGCCTTGAATTCGCTTTGTTTTGAGACGGAGTCTCGCCCTGTTGCCCAGGCTGGAGTGCAATGAAGTGATCTCGGCTCACTGCAACCTCCGCCTCCTGGGCTGAAAGGATTCTCCTGCCTCAGCCTCCCGAGTAGCTGGGATTACAGGTGCCCGCCACCACGCCAGGCTAATTTTTGTATTTTTAGTAGCGACAGGGTTTCATCATGTTGGCCAGGCCGGTCTCGAACTCCTGACCTCATGATCCGCCCACCTCGGCCTCCCAAAGTGCTGGGATTACAGGTATGAGCCAACACGCCCAGCCTGAAGTTTTTAACTGTTATCAACATAGTTAACCTTTGTTTTCTTTTGCTTGTTCTTTTTGTGGAATAACTACATTTCTCTGTATTTTTAACCTTTGTGATGCGGGATTTTAGGTTTATCTTTTATATGTAGCATGTAGCTAACTTCTATTTTTAAATTCATTCTCTTTGCCTTTTTAAGAGAGCAGTTTAAAAGATCAATATTTATTGTCAAAATTGAGTGTATGGGCCATGCGTGGTGGCTTGCTGTAACCCAGCAGTTTGGGAGGCTGAAGTGGGTGGACTACTTGAGCCCAGGAGTTTGAGACCAGCCTGGGCAACATGGTAAAACTCCATCTCTACAAAAAAATACAAAAATTAGTTGGGTGTGGTGGCATGCACCTGTAGTCCCAGCTACTCAGGAGGCTGAGGTGGGAGGATCATTTGAGCACAGAGGTTGAGGCTGCAGTGAGTCATGATTGTGCTGTGACAGAGTAAGACCCTGTCTCAAGAAAAAAAAAAGTGAGTGTATGGTTTTATTTTTATCATCATGTTTTATGTTTTGATTTTTATGTTACTGCACTGTACTCAGTATTTCTGTCTTTTGCTCTGTGAACTATGTTTACTTGTATAATCTGAAGGTATTCGAAAGGTACATACACATTCTGTTGTGTATTCTAATTAGTGGCTATTGGCATGTTTTTAAAAACATACTTTAACAGGCATTTATCTAATTACCAAAGTCAAGATGAAACAATAACTTTTGACTACTCCTGTGGTACACAATGATCTAATACACTTCAGTTGTCCCTCTACTTCTCCCTTGAACTTGACACCCCTGCACACCTACTCCCCTGTATGAACACACATATTATTTGTGGTTTTTGCTAATCATTTAACTTTCTTTTTAATATCGAATTGTAGTGTTTGCACTCAATATTGTAATTATATTTATAATGAGTATGTAGTCTTAACTCTAGGCCATTCATTGATGGTCTTTTTTTCTCACAGCTTACTTATTCTTTAGCCTTTTGATTCATCTGATGATAACTGGAAATATAATTTTAAAAATCTTTTTTCAGTAAAGATGCATGAGAGTCAGATATTTTAGCCATTGATCTCTGAAAATAACTATTATCTTGGAGGATAAACAGAAACTTCTCTTCATGTATAGTTCTTGAATCATGTTCTGTATTTTATCTTTAAAACCCTAATGTTTTAGATATTGGTCCATAAACTTTGATATTTCAGGTTATAGAAAGTCTGAAGCTAGCATGATTTTTTGTTCCTTTGTTGGTAACCTATTTTTTCCTGCTAAGAAATGCTTGCAAGACTTTCCTTTTCTCTGAGAAATTAAAGACATTTCCAAGCTTAGTTGTGTTCCTTCAGTTAATTTTTCCTGGTACATTTTAAACCTTTTGAACACTAAAATGTATTTTTTCTCAGCTAGGGAAGGCATTTTTATTCTTAACGCTTCGATGCATTTGTTTAGAGTTTATCATAAGAATCTCCTTTTATTTTTAGATCCGATTTTATTCCTGTCCTTCAAAGTTGTCTCTTTCATCATTTTTATGTCTATATGCCTTTTCATTAGCATACTGCCTTCTCTGTAGCAGTAAGTCTTGAAATATATTTTAGGAACAGCAGTGTTCTGGTAAATGCTTAACAACTGGCTGGTGGCAAGGGTGAGGAGAAGCACCAATTCCTAGTGTTTACTGATTTCTGTGGTGTAAATAATTCCACTGTGGCCGATTTTAAGCTATCAACACAATGTCATTGAATGTGGAGTTGGGAAGAGATGCTAACAATCAACTCCCATGAGCTGTGCAAGCTGGCTCCAGTGACCACTGTGGGAGGTCCCTGAGGTTTCTCTAACACTGTTTCAGGAATTACTTGGGATCCTCCAGTCCTGTAATATTGAATACCACTCAGTTCTTTCTTTAGGCATTCTGTACTATGATATATAAGTGTGTGTATATGTGTGTATGTGTATATATATGAATATATGTACATGTATGTATGTACATAAACATAGAAAAAGAGTATTATAAAATCCATAAATCATTGGTGAAAATCTGAACTTACAAAGTAGATGATTTGGGAGCCATTTTTTTGTTTTGTTTTGTTTATAGACAGGGCCTTGCTCTTTCACCCAGGCTAGAGTATAGTGTGATGATAGCTCACTGCAGCCTCAAACTCCTGGGCGCATCCAGCTAAATTTGAAAAATCTTTTGTAGAGACAGGATCTCACTATGTTCCCCAGGCTGGTCTCAAACTCATGGCCTCAGGCAATCCTCTTGCTTCAGCTTCCCAAAGTGCTGGGGTTAAAGGCATGATCCACTCTGTGTGACCCAGGGTGTAGTTTATATCACATTACAAATTATTTTTTAACTTAAAACATATTTATTTTCAATCATACATTGAAATGGCTTTTTTTCTCCTTAGAAATTGAAGGTAATATGACAGCTATGCATATCTTCTTAGGGACATTTATTTTACAAATGAAGTTATACCTTTAGTAGGCAATAGATAGAAAAGTAGGACCCAAAATAAGAATTTTGTTTGGCTCTTCCTTCTAGTTCTTGCCATTGAGAGAATATTCAGAATAGCTACTACTTGATACTGATTTTTTTGCCATATAAAAAAGTATACTAAGTTATCTATGATAAAAATACATTTCATAATGATTCTCTGTTTTTGCTCTATTTTCCATTGTTTCAAATATGCTTGGATACGCAAAAATGTTCTCGAAACTGTTGTTTCTGAACAACAGTTCTGAACAACAGAAACTGGTTGTTTCTGCTGTCATTCTCTCTTCATTGCTTTTAGTATTTCTTTCCAAAAAAAGTACTTGCCAAAAGAAAAATGTAATTTGTTTGTCCTTGGCAACAATGATTTGCCAGCTTTTTATTTGAATATTTTTTCTCACTTCTTTGGGGACTTGTTCAGTTTTCTAAAGTTGAAAATGAGGGCTGCCTAAAGCTCATGCCCATTCCAGGAAATTTGTTGCCTCTAAATGTTTCCGGAACTAAACACTTTCTATTTATTCCTATTGTCACAACCTAGGTGGCACTCTCAGCACCTCATTTGGCACAGTATCCTGGTGGTGCTGCCTCTGGTCTCTCCTCCCTTCAATCTGTTCTATCTCACGCTACAAGAAGTGTCATCCTGGAACAATCTTCCTATCATGTCTTTGACATGCTTAAGGTCTAGGTTCTTCCCTTACTCTTCGTTGACATTCTCCAACCAAACTTCTCTGCCTAGGTTTCCCAAGAGAAGCCCTTAACTCCAGTCATCTGATTGCTGCATGCTTCACATTCTCTATAGCTGCAGTGCCTTTCTCCTTCTCATGGCTAATCTACAGCCTTCACACCTTAAGTCTCACCATCTACCAGAAGTCTGCAGTGATTTTTCCTTTTCCTGAATTATAATAACAACCTTCTTTCACTTGTTCACCATGTATTGATCAACTAGTATGTGCAAGGTGTTCCGGGCATACAGTGCTGAGTAAAGCTATTATGATCTTTGCTCTTTAATTGAGTCTTAAATGCTATAGTGGAGTAGTATCCAATTGTTTTTTATATAGATGAATTGACCTTTCAATTGGCTTGGAAATTTCTTATTAGCAGGAACTATCATGATCTATAGTCTCACCAGTGCCTATCAAAGTGGGGCAGACAGAGTAAGCTGCTGTCTTGACTGGACAACTTCAAGGTCTACCCTGTAAATAGAAGGCCAGATCACTCCATTTAGGTTTTCTGCAGAATTCTATTACTTGAAATGCCTCTGTGAAACCAGAGAGCCCAACACTCAACTCAGAAGAATCCACATGCAAATTCCCTCTTTTACAGAGTAGGCCTTGTCTTGGTGACTTTTTTCAGAAAATTTTTTATTTAAATACATACTTTTCCATTCATCTTAGTAGTAAGTCCTTCAGGTGTTAGAAATTTAACACAAATGACTTCAATTCTTTAATGGAAAAAAACCCAAAAGAAAGGAGAAAAAAAAATCTTTGTAGTTTCTATAAGAATTGTAATTTCTCTAAAGATTATAGTGGTAGCAGAAAAATAAATAAATAAATCACAAAGAGAGGACTCACACCCCCCCCCCAATAAGAAACAGTTATCAAATAATTAGAAAAAGATAAAAACAAGCTGTAAACATTGCCTCAAAGCAGAATTAGAATTACGAAGTGTTCTCTGGGCTGGGAAAATGATGAATCAGATCTTACTCATGTAGGGGACACGCGTCTTTGCCAAAATTCAGAATAAAGAATATGAGTATTGCACAAAATTTGCCACCTGTGATTTTGCTGTCAACTGACACTTTTCCTGTCCCTAGCAGCTTTAAGTCTGTAGAACTATAAATCCCTAGAAAGGCCTACAGGGCCACCCAAGATTCCTGAGCTTTGCCTTCAAACTGATGGTTCCATGAGGTTCCACTGTGAAAAGAGCTATCCAGAGATTTTCAATCCAGGAGTCACTTAGTCTAATGAACAGCCTCTTTTATCTAAACCAGAGGTTCTTAGCTGGGGAGCAGTGGATTCCCCCAAGAGGATCAGGGATAGAATTCAGGAGCTCCATGAATTTTAATGGGGGATATAAAAAACTCATCTCGGCTAGGCGCAGTGGTTAATGCCTATAATCCCAGCACTTTGGGAGGCCGAGGTGGGCGGATCACCTGAGGTCAAGAGTTTGAGACCAGTCTGGCCAACATGGTAAAACCCTGTCTCTAATAAAAATACAAAAAAAATTAGCCAGGCGTGGTGGTGGGTGCCTGTAATCCCAGCTACTTGGGAAGCTGAGGCAGGAGAATCACTTGAGCCTGGGAGGTGGAGGTTGCAGTGAACCGAGATCATGCCATTGCACTCCAGCCTGGGTAACAGAGCGAGACTCCGTCTCAAACAAAAAAAAAAAGAAGAAACTCATCTCTACTTTTATTAACTGTAATTGAAATGTAGGTAAAAACTACAGAAGTATTAGCAGTCTCTGGGACATTTTTACTCATATAAATCACAAATATATTCTTATCACATTTCAATTGTTATAAGTATTTCAAAATATCACTGATAGTTCACAATCACAGCAGTTATTAGAACTGCCACAAAATCTTACTTAATATGTTAATAAAGAAGCACATATATTACTATTCTACTCATTTGTTTTTTTATTTGGTAATTATGTATTTCAATATAATTGGCTGTTTTTGTAATCTTATATATTTTATTTTATGCATTTAAAAACTTTATGCCAAGAAAGGGGCCAGAGACCTCAGCTGACTGCCAAAAGCCAAAGGTGTCTGTGACATTAAAAAAAGTTAAGCGCTCCTAGCTCAATTCTCATTTTTGATATTTGTTAACTGATCACATGGATTTAAAGAAATTGAATACTAGGTGTAGATCGAGGTATACATTCAATGTGAAATCCTTCAAACTCTTGGAATTATTGTATGCACCACTCTTGGAGATAAGTATCCATTTCATTAAATGGAAGAATAATACAAAGTCCATAAAAATAGTTAATGTGTTACTATCATTTCACATAGTAGTGGCAATAATATTACATATAGTTTTAAATCTTCTACTATGTCCCTGCCGATTTTAATTGTTAAAATCACCCTCAAGATAATACTGTTACTTCTGTATTCTCATTTAATTGTCACATCTTTAAAGGGAACAAGCAGACCAGATTACATCCATGTTCCAGATGAGAAAACTGAGGTTCAGGAAAGCTGGAGGCCCCACAGTTGATCAGTGTAAAAAAAAAAAAAAAAGATAATATTTTAATCTCCACTTAACAAATGAGAAAACAATCTCTGAGAGATTAGGGAGGTTGCAGTAAGTGTCAGGGCTTGGATTTACATCTCATTTGGCCGGATTCAAAAACCTTGTGTATTTTGCACTGTGTCACGCGGCCTGCCTCACAACTCCTTTCTACAGATTATAAAGCTGAAGGATTGCTAGAAATGACACCCTGGTGTGCCTCTCCCCACCCCAAGAAAATTATACTCAGTTGAATCACAGGGTGTACCCCAGGGAGAGGAAGATAACGCATTTCCAAAACTTTAGCACAGCTCAGTCCACTCGACAGCCCCAAGAGAGGGGGCGTGTCTTTGGGATATTAGCACAGCTTTCTCCTTCAGGCCCTGCCCACCTAGTCACTGGTGAGTCCAAAGCCTTCCCCCTCGCTCTGTCGAATCTCACGTACACAGCCATTCCCAGATCGGGATGTGTGTTCTGAATCAAGTAATTCGCTATGGAATGCAAATCATTATATCATATAGATGTGTTTCTCAAAATCTGATTAATGGTCAGTGCTTGTATATCTTATTTCCCATTTATGGGAGGTAAACTTTATTCACCTGTGTGATTTTGAGAGGCAGAGAAGCATTTTCTCCTCACTTTTCATTCTTTTTGCTTTCTAATTTGCTATTAAGCTGTTGCATATCACAAACTAAGAGCATGATTGCTAATTCCATTAGAAGAGCAGATAGTAGTGGGAATCCTTGACCTCTTAAAAAGTGCCAGGCTTTCTGGGCACGGTGGCTCATGCCTGTTCCGAGCACTTTGGGAGGCCAAGGAGGGTGGATCACCTGAGGTCAGGAGTTCGAGGCCAGCCTGGCCAACATGGTGAAACCTTGTCTCTACTAAAAATACAAAAATTAGCTGGACATGTTGGCACGCGCCTGTAATCCCAGCCACTTGGGAGGCTGAGGCAGGAGAATCGCTTGAACCAGGGGTTGGGGGAGTGGGGAGGAGGTTGCAGTGAGCCAAGATCTCACCATTGTACTCCAGCCTGGGCAACAAGAGCGAAACTTCGTCTCAAAAAAAAAAAAAAGTTCCAGGCTTTGGAGGGCTTGGGAAATTGTCCACGGAGTGTCCTCAAACTACGAGCCCTCGTATGGTAGTATAGGCTCATCCTAACTACCCTACTTTTTTCTGGAAGCTGTCATTTTGGTCATTGTGGTAATACCATATTTAATCTGTTTCAACTCCAGCGAGATTTATAGTCTCTGATGTTGCTTTTGATTCTTCTCATGTGTTGCCTGCTTATTTGCAAACTGGTCTTCTTAATCCATGCTTAAACTCTGCATATCAATTAGTCTTTCTTTAACTATAATAATGAAACTGTCACAAACTCATGCATATTTAAACCTGTTTTTTAAACTCATTTGCTTATCAGATCTATTTTAAGAGCATGGTCATATTCAGTTTTGCCTTCTGTCCCAAATCCTCACTCTCCTGTAACAGTCTCCATTTAAATGTTTACAAAGGATTTGTCCTTTTATATATTTTGCACATTAT
Organism: Pan troglodytes; assembly: GCF_028858775.2. Classification (NCBI taxonomy): domain Eukaryota; kingdom Metazoa; phylum Chordata; class Mammalia; order Primates; family Hominidae; genus Pan; species Pan troglodytes. Next base: position 118,277,741 of record NC_072404.2, on the reverse strand, counting down.
TTTGGTACTCCAGAGATAAAACCTAAAAGCAACAATACACTCTGCAAATTTGGTTTCACTTCCAAACAATATGATTGCCTCCCCCACCTCACACACACCAAAAAAGCTTTATCCCAGTCAACTTTCTTAAATATCTAGGCAAATATTATTGAACTATTAATACTTTCACTTGAAATGTATTACAAGGTATTAAATGTATTATGTGTTACCTTATATAACACTGTAGTCTCCTTTAATTAACAGGTAGAGAGTTAACAGTAAAGTTAAATGTTGAACATCTGCAAGAAGAAGAGTTGAATTTACAGTTTTCTTTGTCATAGTGGCTTAAGAAAGATTTGAGAGAACAACTGAAGTATAATACTTTCCTTCCTCTCTTTTGTCTTTTCAGGCACTTCCACAACTTACAGAATCTTAGTTTGGCTTATTGCAGACGGTTCACAGACAAAGGCTTACAGTACCTGAACTTGGGGAATGGATGCCACAAGCTCATCTATCTGGACCTCTCCGGCTGCACCCAGGTTTGTCTTTCAGTCTTCTCTTTGCTGCGGTGTGTGAGGAAGTTCTCCAGAGAATGGGCTGCATTCAGCCCTCACGTTATACTAATGCTGTGCACGGACCGCAGCACACTTTTCAGAGGTTTTAAATTACATGGCCCCAGCTGCTGAAATTTTCCCCAGGATCGCTACTATAGGCTCTTGGCTTCCTTCCACTGGAGTGTCACACAGACAAACAGGCAGAGCTCATTGGATGAGGAAACGGACCACTTTTGTGGAGACAGTCTGAGCACAAGTCTAAAGCAGAGTCCAAGTCCTGAAAACTCTGGAGTTGCTACCAAGACACAAACAAAGGGAATGTTTTGAGGGAGAATTTTGCATGGGATTCCTGAAAAGTCAATTAACTCCCACATGGGTTTTTTTTTTGGGTAAAATGCTATAAGTGATAAATAGGAAAAGAAAATACAACAAAAACTCATAATTTAAAAAATTGCATTACACCGTTGGGCTGAATAACATGAAGATTTGAGATCTGCGTGGGAAAATATTTTAAGTTTGAGGGAACAGGACTTGGAAAGTTGGGCAGAAAATTGGATCAAGTTGCGGAGGATAGGGCATGGCGCTTTGGATGTAGCTACTGCCTCATTGATAGTTTCTTCTGCTTTAATTTCAAAAGATTTAAGCCATAATTCTTTTAACTTATTTTCTTCTGCCTCTCTGTGCATTTTATTAATTTGGTGTCATAGTATGTTCATTATTCTATGAGAATAATAGCATAGGTGAGAACTGGCTGAAATATTGATAGTTATCATTTCTTGAGTCATTACCATATGCCAAGCATTGTGTTGAGTGCTATACACAGATCAGATTTATTTCTGATACAGTGCTGTGGTGGTATGTATTTACTATGCTTATTTACAAATGAAGAGACCAAGGCTCAGGGTGGTTGAATAAGTTGCCCAAGTTTGCACAGCTGATGAAAGCACATGGTACTAGTACAGTTTTAAGCATCTGTTGGTAGATACTGGGGCAGGCAGAGTTCCCTGGGATAGTGGGAAATACAGGGGCAGCATGGGTTTCTCCCCCAGGGTTCTTGAATGGATAGAATTCTTACCTAGTCACCTCCACTGACATCTTGTGGTATCCTGATGCCCTGGGTGGTCTGGAGGGAGTTGGGGCAAGGAGGGGAGGATTCTAAGTTAGGGCTGTAAACATCTAACATTCGTATTCGTTTAAAACTGATCTGCTGATGTGTAGCTTTTTAAACATCAACATCTACCATAACTTTATGACTGAGATGGCATTGACGTTCTCCTCAGCATGACTGAATTTTAGACCAGCTTCTTACTGACTCTAGGCCCTGACTTCTTGTTTTCTTGTTTCTTAGAGCATTTGTTTTAGAAAACTTGGAATTATAAGTTCTTTCTCTGCCTACTTTGAGATGTCTTTTTAACAAAAGCTTCTTGACAGTTTTACAACTCAGGAAAGTCTTCCTCAAGGACCTGGGATCTATCCCTTTGATATATAATCATCAAAGAAGATATCTCTCAGTTCCTGTGGGTGGGTAGAAGCCTAACTTTGATGGGCACCAATTAGCAAACGCCAATGGCCCAATCACAGAGAAAAATATTTGCAAACTCAGGAACAACTTAATGTGCTTGACATATCCCACTGATAAGCCTGCCCCTTAACTATAAATCCTTCAGTACTTTTCTAACTCGCCGTTGTGCTTAAACCCTCCTCATGGTATGACTTACCTCCTTGTTCTTCTCAGTTTCTCAGTTACCATGAGGCAATTATTGTAGCAACAACATACAAATGTATACACAAGTGTCCTAAGGATAAATATTCTCAGACACAGTAAAGTTGAAATGAGAGGCTTCAAATCTATGACCTACTGCCCAGATATGCATACAAAACACACATAATTGGAGGAGGTGAAGCAAGATGGTGGAACAGAAGGCTCCACCCATTGTTCCCCGCCCAAGGACACCAAGTTAACAACTATCTACAGAGAAAAAACACCTTCGTATGCTTTTAGGCTGGGCGCGGTGGCTCATGCCTGTAGTCCCGGCATTTTGGGAGGCTGAGGCAGAAGGATTACTTGAGGCCAGGAGTTCAAGACCAGCCTAGGCAACACGGTGGGACCCACGTCTCTACCAGAAATGCAAAAAATTGGCCAGGCATGGTGGTGCATGCCTGTGGTCCCAGCTGCCTGGGAGGCTGAGGTGGGAGGATTGACTGAGTTTGGGAGATTGAGGCTGCAGCGAGCTGTGATCCCACCACTGCGTTCCAGCCTGGGAGACAGAGTGAGACCTTGCCTCAAATAATTAAGTAAATTTGTTAATGCTTTTCTCTTGCACGCCTGTATTTTGTTAGGAGTGTTGGCTGTCACCCTTATGGGTGAAAAAAGGTATCATACCTTTCTGCCCCATGGTACTAACAGGACAGAGACCTCAGGTGTCTAATAGCTGCTTGGTGGTGGTAAGGGGTAAGAGGAGCAGTGCATGGGGATTCACGTGGTGTCTAAGAAGGTGGCATCCAGCAGGGCATAGGCTGTGTACAGTTGAGAGCCCGTGACAAACTGGAAAACAGAGATTGGAGCCCGAGCCACGCTGAAGCACACACCAGGCTGAGAGCTTTTCCCAGGCATCGCATACAGCACTCCATGTGAATAAAGACCCCCTCCCCCCCAACACACAAAGAAAAAAAAAAGAAAGAAAAAGAAAAAACACCTTCATAAGAACCAAAAATCAGATGAGCAGTCATCGTACCTGGTTTTAACTTCATATGACTGAAAGAGTCATTGAAGAGATAGAAACAATAGTCCTGAATCGCCAGTGCCACCCCTCCAACATGGTGCAGAGAGCCTCTCTGGGTGCTGGGGAAGGGAAAATACACCAATTGTGAGGCATTGAACTCAGTGCTGTCCTGTTGGATCAGAGAGGAAAACTGGACCAAACTCAGCTGATGCCCACCCACGGAGGGAGCATTTAACCCAGGCCTAGACACAGGGGAATTGCCAGTCCCAGCAGTCAGAACTTGAGTTCTGCAAACCTCACCACTGAGGGCTACAGTGTGCTGTGCCTCCAGGTAAACTTGAAAGGCAGTCTAGGCCATAAGGACTGTAACCCTTAGGCAAATCCTAGTGCTCAACTAGGCGCAGAGACAGTGGACTGAGGGGTACATGACATACTGAGACACCAGCTGGAGCAGCCAAGGGAGTACTGGCATTGCCCCTCAACCAGCCCCAAGCCTCACAGCTCATCGATCCAAAAGAGACCCCTTCCTTTCCCTTGAGGAGAGGAGAAGGAAGAGTAGGGAGGACTTTGTCTTGCATCTTGGATACCAGCTCAGCCACGGCAGGATAGGGCACCAGTTAGAGCCATAAGGCCCTCGTTCCAGGTTCTAGCTCCCAAGTTACATTTCTAGACACACCCTGGGCCAGAAGGGAACCTGCTATCTTGAAGGAAGGGACCCAGTCCTGGCAACATTCATCACCTGCTAACTGAAGAGCCCTTGGGCCCTGAATAACTAGCAGCAATACCCAGCTACTACATTGAGGGCCTTGGGTGAGCCTCTATGACTTGCAGGCTTCAGGTGAGACTCAGCATATTACCAGCTAGGGTAGCTATGGGGCAAAACTCTTGCTTGCGAGGGAAAAGCAGTGGGGACAGTCTTACACCTTAGATACCAGCACGGCCACAGGAGGGTAGAGCACCGAGGCAGGTTCTTGGGGTCCGCGATTCCAGGACTTGACTCTTGTATGGCAATTCTGGACCTGCCTTGGGCCAGAGGGGAACCCACTGCCCTGAAGGATGAGTCCCAGGTGTGGCAGCATTCACCACAAGCTGACTTAAAAGCCCTTGGGCCATAAGAGAACATCATTGGTAGCCTGGCAATACTATTCATGGCCTGGGGTGGCGGTGGCTACAGGGTAAGGTTCCTCTGCCTTTGGAAAGGGGCAGAAGAGTGGGAAGGACTGCATCCTATAGTTTGCATGCCAGCTCAGCTGCAGTGCAATAGAACACCAAGTAGACTTCTAAGGTTTTTGACTCTAATCCCTGATTCCCAGAGGGCACCTAAGGACTCACCTGGGGTCTGGGGGACCTCACCACCCTGAAGAGAAGGACACAGGCCTGGCTGGCCTTGCCACCTGCTGATTGTAGAGCCCCAGGGCCTTGAGTGAACAATGGCAGTAGCCAGGAAGTGGTTACAGCAGGCCTTGGGCAAGACCCAGTGCTGTGATAGCTTCAGGTCTGACCCAGTGCAATCATAGTGGTGGAGGCCACAGGGGTGCTTGTTTCACTCTACCACCAGTTTTGGGTGGTTCAGAACAGAGAGACTCTGTTTGGAAAACAGGAGGGAAGAGAACAAGAGCCTCTGCCTGGTAATCCAAAGAATTCTTCCAGATCTTGTCCCAGACCATCAGGGTGGTACCTTGACAAGTGTGCGAGAACCACAGCATTACTGGGCTTGGGGTGCCCCCTAAAGCAGATACAGCTTAGATTACAACACTCAAGTCCTTTCAAATATCTGGAAGGCCTTCCCAAGAAGGATGGCTACAAATAAGCCCAGGCAGTGAAGACTACAATAAATACCTAACTCTTCAATGCCCAGACACCGAAGAATACTGGCATCAATACCATCCAGGAAAACATGACCTTACCAAATGAACTAAATAAGGCACCAAGGGGCAATCCTGGAGAAACAGAGATATGTAATCTTTCAGACAGAGAATTCAAAATAGCTATGTTGAGGAAATTCAAATTAATTCAAGATAACACAGAGAAGAAATTCAGAATTCTATCAGATAAATTTAACAAAGAGATTGAAATAATTAAAAAGAAACAAATTCTGGAGCTGAAAAATGCAATTGGTATATTGAAGAATGCATCAGAGTCCTTTAATAGCAGAACTGATCAAACAGAAGAATTAGTGAGCTTAAAGACTGTTTGAAAATATGCAGTCAGAGGAGACAAAATAAAAAAGAATGAGTCTTTATAGCAGCATGATTTATAATCATTTGGGTATATACCCAGTAATGGGATGGCTGGGTCAAATGGTTTTTCTAGTTTTAGATCCTTCAGGAATCGCCACACTGTCTTCCACAATGGTTGAACTAGCTTACAGTCCCACCGACAATGTAAAAGTGTTCCTATTCCTCCACATCCTCTCCAGCACCTATTATTTCCTGACTTTTTAATGATCATCATTCTAACTGGTGTGAGATGGTATCACATTGTGGTTTTGATTTGTATTTCTCTGATGGCCAGTGATGATGAGCATTTTTTTATGTGTCTGTTGGCTGCATAAATGTCTTGTTTATTGCGGCACCCTTCACAATAGCAAAGACTTGGAACCAACCCAAATGTCCATCAATGATAGACTGGATTAAGAAAATGTGGCACATATACACCATGGAATACTATGCAGCCATAAAAAAGGATGAGTTCATGTCCTTTGTAGGGACATGGATGAAGCTGGAAACCATCATTCTCAGCAAACTATCTCAAGGACAGAAAACCAAACATCGCATGTTCTCCCTCATAGGTGGGAGTTGAACAGTGAGAACACTTGGACACAGGGTGGGGAACATCACACACCGGGGCCTGTTGGGGGGGCGGGGACGGGGGAGAGATAGCATTAGGAGATATACCTAATGTAAATGATGAGTTAATGGGCGCAGCACACCAACACGGCACATGTATACATATGTAACAAACCTGCACATGGTGCACATGTACCCTAGAACTTAAAGTATAATAATAAAAAAAAAGAATGAAAAACAATGAAGCACACCTACGGGATCTAGAAAATAATTTCAAAAGGGCAAATCTAAGAATTGTTGGCCTTAAGGAGGAGGTAGACAAAGAGATAGAAGTAGAAAGATTTTTCAAAGGGAAATAACACAGCCTGGCCAACATGGTGAAACCCTGTCTCTACTAAAAATATAAAAATTAGCCAGACGTGATGGTGGGTGCCTGTAATCCCAGCTACTCAGGAGGCAGAGGCAAGAGAATTGTTTGAACCCGGGAGGTGGAGGTTGCAGTGAGCCAAGTTTGTGCCACTGCACTCCAGCCTGGGCAACAGAGCGAGACTCAGTCTCAAAAAACCAAAAAAACCAAAAACAAACAAACAAACAAAAACCAATCAAACAAACAAACAAAAACCAAAGGGATAATACCAGAGAACCTCCAGAAACCTAGAGAAAGATGTAAATATCCAAGTACAAGAAGGTTATAGAACATCAAGCAGATCTAACCCAAAGAAGACTACTTCAAGGCATTTAATAATCAAGCTCCCAAAGGTCAAGGACAAAGAGAGGATCCTAAAGGCACCAAGAGAAAAGAAACAAATAACATACAATGGAGCTCCAATACATTTGGCGCAAACTTTTCAGTGTAAACCTTACATGCTAGAAGAGAATGACATGCCATTTTTAAAATGCTGAAGGAAAAAAACTTTTACCCTAGAATAGTATATCTGGTAAAAATATCCTTCAAACATGAGGGAGAAATAAATACTTTCCTAGACAAAAGCTGAGGGACTTCATCAACTGTCCTGTCCTACAAGAAATGCTAAAGGGAGTACTTCAATCGGAAAGAAAAGCAAGCAATAAATAATCACCTGAAGTTGCAAAACTCACCAGTAATAGTAAGTACACAGAAAAGCATAGAATTTTATAACACTATAACTGTGGTGTGTAAACTACTCTTATCCTAAGTAGGAAGACTAAATGATGAACCAATTAAAAATAACTACAACAACTTTTCAAGACATAATCAGTACAATGAGATATAAATAGAAGCATCAAAAAGTTAAAAAGTGGGGCAGGGGGACAAAGTTAAAGCATAGTGATATGGTTTGGCTGTGTCCCTGCCCAAATCTCATCTTGAATTCCCATGTGTTGTGGGAGGTAATTGAATCATGGGGGCAGGTCTTTCCCATGCTGTTCTCATGATAGTGAATAAGTCTCACAAGATCTGATGGTTTTATCAGGGGCTTCCGCTTTTGCATCTTTCTCGTTTTTTTCTTGCTGCCGCCATATAAGAAGTGCCTTTTGCCTCCCGCCATGATTCTGAGGCCTCCCCAGCCATGTGGAACTGTAAGTCCAATTAAACCTCTTTTTCTTCCCAGTCTCAGGTACGTCTTTATGAGCAGCATGAAAACGGACTAATACACATAGAATTTTTATTAGTTTTTGTATGTTTATTTGTTTGTTTATGCAAACAGTGTTGTTATCAGGTTAAAACAATGGGTTTATAGGCTAGTATTTGCAAGCCTTATGGTAACTTCAAGCCAAAAATCATACAGTAGATACACAAAAAACTAAAAAGCAAGAAATTAAATAATATCACCAGAGAAAATTGCCTTCAGTTGAAGAAGACAGGAAGGAAAGAAAGAAGAAAAAGACCACAAAACAACCAGAAGACAGATAACAAAATAGCAGGAATAAGTAGGTCCTTACTTATCAATAATAATATTGAATGTAAATGGACTAAACTCTCCAATGAAAAGATATAGAATGGCTGAATGGATGAAAAAACAAGATACATTGATCTCTTGCCTACAAGAAACAGACTTCGTCTATAAAGACACACATGGACTGAAAATAAAAGAACGGAGAAAGATATTCCATGCCAATGAAAACCAAAAAAGAATGGGAGTCACTATACTTATATCAGACAAAATAGGTTTTAAGACCAAAACTATAAGAACAGACAAAGAAGGTCACTATGTAATGATAAAGAAGCCAATTCAGCAAGAAGATATAACAATTTTAAATATATATGCACCCAACACTGGAGCACCCAGATATATAAAGCAAATATTATTAGTGCTGGAGAGAGATGGACCCCAATACAATAGTAGCTGGAAACTTCAACACCCCACTTTCAGCATTGGACAGATCTTCCAGACAGAAAAGCAACAAAGACACATCAGACTTAATCTGCACTATAGACAAAATGGATCTGATAGATATTTACAGAACACTTCATCCAAGAGCTGCAGAATACACATTCTTTACCTCAGGACATGGATCATTCTCAAGGATAGATCATATGTTAGTTCACAAAACAAATCTTAAAACATTCAAAAAAACTGAAATAATATCAAGCATCCTCTCTGACTACAGTGGAATAAAGCTAGAAATTAATAGCAAGTAGAATTTTGGAAACGATACAAATATGTGGAAGTTAAACAATATGCTCCTGAATGACCAGTGGGCCAATGAAGAAATTAAGAAGGAAATTGAAAAATTTCTTGAAACAAATGATAATGGAAACACAACATACCAAAACCTATGGGATACAGCAAAAGCAATACTCAGGGAAGTTTATAGCTATAAGTGCCTACATCAAAAAAGAGGAAAAACTATAAATAAACAATCTGATGATGCATCTTAAAGAACTAGAGAAGCAAGAGCAAACCAAACCCAAAATTATTAGAAGAAAAGAAATAAAGATCAGAGGAGAAGTAAATGAAACTGAAATGAAAAAACCAATACAAAAAGATCAGTGAAATGACAACAAAAAAAGATCAATGAAACAAAAAGTGGGTTTTTGAAAAGTTAAAGTTGACAAATGTTTAGCAAGATTAAGAAAAAAATAACACCAACATGGCACATGCATACATAAGTAACAAACCTACACGTTGTGCACATGTACCCTAGAAATTAAAGTATAAAAAAAAAGAAAAAGAATAAAAGAGAGAAGATCCAAATAAATAAAATCAGAATGAAAACTGAGACATTACAACTGTTACTGCAGAATTCAAAGGATCATTAGTGGCTACTATGATCAGCTATATGCTAACAAATTTGAAAATCTGGAAGAAAGGGACAAATTCCTAGACACGTACAAGCTACCAAGATTAAACAGGGAAGAAATCCAAAATCTGAACAGACCAATAATAAGTAATGATATTGAAGCTGTAATGAAAAGTCTCCCAGTAAAGAAAAGCTTGGGACCTGACGGTTTCACTGCTGAATTCTACCAAACATTTAAAGAAGAACTAATACCAATCCTCCTCAAACTATTCTGAAAAGTAGAGGAAGAAAGAGTACTTCCAAACTAATTCTATGAGGCCAGTATTACCCTGATGCCAATACCAAAGATACAGCAAAAAAAAAAAAAAAAAAAAAAAAAAAAAGAAAAGAAAAGAAAAGAAAACTACAGGCCAGTATCTCTGATGAATATTGATGCAAAAATCCTCAAAAAACTACTAGCAAACTGAATTCAACAATACATTAGAAAGATTATTCAACATGACCAAGTGGGATTTATCCCTGGGATGCAAGGATGGTTCAACATATGCAAATCAATCAATGTGACACATAGCATCAACAGAATGAAGGATAAAAACCATATAATCATTTCAGTTGATGCTGGAAAGCATTTGATCAAATTCAACATCTCAACGTAGCATTATGGAGCAGGAGAGAAAAAAAATAAAAAAAAATTCAATATCCCTTCATAAGAAAAACCCTCAAAAAACTAGGGATAGAAGAAACATACCTCAACATAATAAAAACAATGTATGACAGGCCCACAGCTAGTATCATACTGAATAGGGAAAAACTGAAAGCCTTTCTTCTTAAGATCTGGAACATGATAAGGATGTCCACTGTCACTACTGTTATTCAACATAGTACTGAAAGTCCTAGCTAGAGCAATCAGACAAGAGAAAGATATAAAGAGCATCCAAATTGAAAAGGAAGAAGTCAAATTATCCTTGTTTGCAGGTGATACGATCTTATATTTGGGAAAACCTAAGGTCTCCACAAGAAAACTATTAGAACTGATAAATTCAGTAAAGTCACAGGATAAAAAATTGACCTACGAAAATTAGTAGCATTTCTATATGCCAACAGTGAACAATATGAAAAAGAAATAAAAATGTAAACCCACTTACAACAACCATACATTAAGTTAAATAACTAGGAATTAACCAAAAAAGTAAAAGAGGTCTATAATGAAAACTATGAAACACTGATGAATAAATTAAAGAGGACACCAAAAATTGGAAAAACATTCTGTGTTCATGGATTGGAAGAATTGATATTGTTAAAATGTCCATACTACCCAAAGCAATCTACAGATTCAATGAAATCCCTATCAAAATACCAGTGACATTCTTCACAGAAATAGAAAAAAAAATCCTAAAATTTATATGGAACGACTAAAGACCCAGAATAGCCAAAGCTATCCTAAGCAAAAAGAACAAAACTAGAAGAATCACATTACCTGACTTCAAATTAGCAGAAGTAAAGTAACCAAAACAACATGGCACTGACATAAAAGCAGACACATAGACCAATAGAACAGAATAGAGAACCCAGAAACAAATCTATACACCGACAGTGGACTCATTTTCAGCAAAGGTGCCAAGGACACACACTGAGGAAAAGACAGTCTCTTCAATAAGTGGTGCTGGGAAAACTGGATATCCATATGGAGAAGAATAACACTATATACATAATGTATGCAAAAATCAAATCAAAATGGATTAAATATTTAAATCTAAGACCTCAAACTTTGAAACTACTACAAGAGAACATTGGAGAAAATCTCCAGGACATTGATCTGGGCAAAGATTTCTTGAGCAATACCCCACAAGTACAGGCAACCAAAGCAAACATGGACAAATGAGATCACATGAAGTCGAAAAGCTTCTGCACAGCAAAGGATACAATCAACAAAGTGAAGAGACAACCCACAGAATGGGAGAAAATATTTGCAAACTACCCATCTGACAAGGAATTAAAAAACAAAATATATAAGGAGCCCAAACAACTTTATAGGAAAAATTCTAATAGTTCTATCAAAAATGGGCAAATGATGCAATAGACATTTCTCAAAGAAAACATACAAATGGCAAACAGGCATATGAAAAGGTGCTCAACATTATTGATCATCAGAGAAATGCAAATCAAAACTACAATGAGATATCATCTTACCCCCGTTAAAATGGCTTTTCTCCAAAAGTTAAGTAATAACAAATGCTGGTGAGGATGTGGAGAAAAGAGAACCATAGTACACTGCTGGTGGGAATGTAAATTAGTACAACCACTATGGAGAACAGTTTGGAGGTTCCTCAAAAAACTAAAAATTGAGCTATCATATGATACAGCAATTCCACTGCTGGGTATATACCCAAAAGAAAGGAAATCAGTATATCAAAGAGAAATCTGCACTCCTATGTCTGTTGCAGCACTGTTCACAACAGCTAAGACTTGCAAGCAACCTAAGTGTCTATCAGCAGATGACTGGAAAAAGAAAATGTGGTACATATAGACAATGCAGTACTATTCAGCCATAAAAAAGCATGAGATCCAGTCATTTGCAACAACAGGGATGGAACTGGAGATCATTATGTCAGGCACAGAAAGAAAAACATCCCCCATCACTTATTTGTGAGATGTATTAAAAAAAATTGCATATTCTCACTTATTTGTGGGATCTAATAAAAATCAAAACAATTGAACTCATGGGCATAGAGAGTGGAAGGATGATTACCAGAGGCTGGGAAGGATAATGGGGCTTTGAGGTTGAGGTGGAAATGGTTAATGGGTTATAAAAAAAATAGAAAGAATAAGATATACTATTTGATAGCATAACAAGGTAACTATAGTCAATAATACTTAATTGTACATTTTAAAAGAACTTGAGTGTAATTGGGTTGTTTGTAACTCAAAGTATAAATGCTTAAGGGGATGGATACCACAGTCTCCATAGTGTGCTTATTTCACATTGCATGCCTGTATCAAAACATTTCATGTAACCCATAAATATATACACCTACTATGTACCCACAAAAATTAAAAATAAAATAAATACTGCAAAACACACATAATCTGTCTTTAAATTTCAAGCCAATATGTAAAATTTTGGAGTTTTCACAAAACATTCTAGATTTCAAGCTTCTCTTTAAAAATGGGAAGAACTAGCAGAATTGGACCTGCATTTCCATATGGCCACAATGGGCTGGAGCTAAGTCAGCCTCCCTCCCTCGAGATGGACCACTGTTTGCCAACCTCTCCTCCACTCAGTAAGGTCAGCACAAGCATTCACACCTGGACTGCTACCACTTAATCGCATTGCCTGCCTGGCCTCAGTAAGTATTTGAGTTTCTAAATGTGTAAAGAATTGAATTCCTTTCCTAATTACTTCTTAATTTGTAAGCCTCAAAACACAATGAAGTTAGTATTTCACATCATTATGCAAAACAATGTTAGTTTCTTTCATTCATCCCTTTTTCATTTCCATCTGTTCATTTAATAATTCAGTAGTATTTACCTCTAAGTGTCAGGCACTGTTTCAGGCACTAGAAATTGTGGAATTTGAAACTGAGCCCCTTTAGGCCCAGTGAGAGTAAGAAATGGGTTCGTCGTGAAGCACAGATATCTTAGTAATTGCTGCTGCTATAGCTTCATGAAGAACGGGTGAAGTTTGAATGTTACTGCTTCTGAGTGACTTATTAAGTCTTTTGAGGAGGCTCTATCTACCTCTTCAGCTCTGGGTGTAGTAGAAAAATAGCTTCATAGAAGGAAAATTGACAATTCATAGATGTTTAACGTTTTCACCTCGAAGAGGTTCTCTCTTGGAAACTAGAATCTATTTTCTTTTTATAAATTTGGAATGTTGTATTAGGAAGTTATATGTTAATATATGTGACCAAGAAAAAAGGTCTCAATAAAACAAAAAGGCTTGAGAATAGGAGCTTACACCTAAATGCTTTTTGCTGGCATTTGTTGAGTGCCTGATGCATACTGGGCACTGTGATGAATAAAACAGCCTCCCTGTCCTTTAGGAGCTCTGGATTAATGTAAACAAAATATGTCATGGACTAAACTTTAATGCCCACTGCTGTTGTCCAAAAACAGGAAGAATGTATTTATATGATATTATGAAAGAAGTTTAACTATATTTCTTAGAAAAAATAAATGATGATGAAGAGCTGCAATAAAAAGTGAAAATCAATTACATATGTTTTAGAAGTATTCTGCATTATTTTGGGATTATTTTATTATTTTATTTTATTTTTTTGAGATGGAGTCTCACTCTGTCACCCAGGCTGGAGTACAGTGGTGTGATCTCGGTTCACTGCAGCCTCCACCTCCTGGGTTCAGGCGATTCTCCTGCCTCAGCCTCCTGAGTAGCTGGGATTACAGGCATGCACCACCACGCCCAGCTAATTTTTGTATTTTATTGCCCAGGCCAGTCTCGAACTCCCAACCTCAGGTTGCCCACCTCGGCCTCCCAAAGTGCTGGGATTACAGTCACGAGCCACCATGCCCAGCCTCTTTGGGGATTAGATACACACTGTAGGTTCTTTAATTAACATGACTGATTTTCTAATGAATATCATAACTTGCAAATGTACTTACATTGTACTGGTATTAGTATTTTCCCATGGCTACTAGTCATTTGATCCAGGCCTGGTCAATCATAAATTCCATCTTCAGGGGTTAAGATTTGTCCAGGAAGGGCATGTAACCCTAACAAAACCATTCAGAATCTTCTGGATACTTAACATTGGGAAATATAGATTCTGTGCTCCCTGAGTTTGCAGGGCCTGGAGCGTATAGGTCTAGGCCACTTTGTGGTTCTCTTCTCCAGCAGCACAGAAGAAATTTGTTTGCTGTGGGAGAGAGAATGAAATCTTCACAAAGAAGCCTACCAAGAGGGAGAGGTGATATGTTTGAAGAGAGATGATATGTTGTTTAACTGGACTTGCGATTGAAGACACCATTCATTCCCATTCTAGCTAAGCTAGCTTATGTTGGGTCACCATCATTGCAATTGAAAGAAACTGGTACAACTCTGTTGAGTCTGTAATTTCTATTTAGCTTTCATTTGGGGTTTAAAAGAATACTTCCAGACTGGGCATGGTGGCTCACGCCTATAATTCCAGCCCTTTGGGAGGCCAGTGGACAGATCACTTGAGGTCAGGAGTTCGAGACCAGCCAGGCCAAAATGGTGAAACCTTGTCTCTACTAAAATTCAACAGTTAGCCAAGTATGGCGGCGCAAGTCTGTAATCCCAGCTACCCAGGAGGCTGAGGCAGGAGAATCGCTTGAACCCGAAGACGGAGGTTGCAGTAAGCCGAGATTGTGCCACTGCACTTCAGCCTGGGCGACAGAGTGAGACTCTGTCTCAAAATAAATGAATAAACAATTAAATTAAATTAAATAAATAAAAATAAAAGAATACTTCCAGATGTGCTTTAGGGAGAGCCTTACTCGAGAAAATCACTGAAGTGCAAGAGAGAAAGTTGTGAAGGTTTCTCACCATTAGTCACATGCTCATATTTGACGATGTATCTGAATTTGTTGCTTTCAACATGCTTGTGATTGACCGCAGAGCAATCCTTAACATCCAGGATGCCAGATGAAATCTACTTCCCACTTTGCTGGCACTGACAGTTGGGACCTAATGAACAAAGAAACTTCCCTAATGAATTTTTTGGGGTAAGTTTGGCCAAAATATAATACAGAAAAGTGGCCAGGCACGGTGGCTCATGCTTGTAATCCCCACACTTCGGGAGACTGAGGTGGGAGGATTGAGACCCAGGAGTCCAAGACCAGCCTGAGCAACATAGGGAGACCCTGTCTCTACAAATAATAAAAAAAGTTAGCTGGGCATGGTGGCACATGCCTGTAGTCTGAGGCTGCAGTGAGCCATGATTGCGCCACCGCACTGCAGCCTGGGTGACAGAGTGAGATCCTGTCTCAAAAAGAGAGAAGAAAAGAAAAGTATACAAAGTTCTATGAACATTCATGTACGTTGCTTTTGGTGAACACAGCAGACATTTTTGTTGGATATATATATGTTTGTGTATTTATATACACATGGATATATATGTATACACACAATATATACATGGGTGTATATATACACATATATATATGTATGTATGTGTGTATATAGGAGTCGAGTGGCTGGGTTGTCAGGTGTGTTTGTTTGGCTTTAGTTGATATTGTTAGTTTTACAAATTGGTTGTGCCAATCCTAATGACACTTTTATGATTTAGAAAACTTAGGGATGTGGTTTCTGCAGGAAAGCTGATGCTGTGGCTCCCCATACGTACTCCCTATTTTTACCCATGTAATTAATTTTTATAGCAATGTTATAAGTATATTACAAAAGGAGTGGGAGAACAGCATTCAAACTTGGAGTGGGTTTTTATGCTGATAAATATTCATTCCTTCTCAGAAACTAGCAATAAGTATTAAAGTCATCTTATATTCACTTCCACAGTAACTAAGTTTCACTCAATTCTCCTTTTTTCAAATATTCTTTGATCAAAGTGTCAGAACTCAATAAGGAATTCCTATGGTGACTATTCTCACTAAAAGAAGTTAAGAAGTTTAAAAATACTGTGTTTCCTCTGCAATATTGTGCAGGAAAGAAAAAGAACTCAAGGGAAAAAACATAACCAGGGATTTCTATTTTATTTCACATTGGATTTATTTTGTTTATTTTGGAACTCAGATACCAAGAGCAGATTTAATTATACTCCTCAGTTCATGGCAAACTTCCATAATCAGTCTGTGCAGGGCCCCTCTCTTGTTTAATTTTATTTCCTTCTGTTCGTATTTCCCATTTATATTCCCCTCCCCCTACACAAGCAACCCCTCTAATTTGTTTTATGTTTCCTTAAATCTCTATGCATTCTTGTGTTCTCATAAATTATATCGTGCTATAGATTTTATTTTTCTCTTTTCCTACTTTTAATAGTATTTGTTAAAGTGCCTCTTTAAGTTACCTCTTCATCTCTCAATCCCTTAAGCACAGAGGGCCCCAGGGTTCAGTCCTTGATCCATTTCCCTTCTCCAGCTATACCTGCTCCCTTGATGATCTCATCTTGTCTCATGGCTTTATATCACCTACAATAACGAGCACTCATATATATATAAAATCATATATATACACACATATACCATATTTGCTCATATAGATACACACATATACATATATATAAAATATATGTATTTAAAAGTATATGTATCTCATGTATATGATTTATATATCTCCAACCCAGACATTTCTCTCAAAATTTAGACTCTTGTATCTTAAAAAAAAAAAAAATTCCTGCTCCTTGCTCCACTACAGCCCTCCCCACCTCAGTTAATGGCAGCTCCATCTTTATAGATGCTTAGGCCAAAAATCTAGGCACCATCTATTATGGATTGATGGAATCCATTGTTCATTGATGGAATGAACAACATTTATATGTTGAAGTCCTAACACCCAATAGTACCTCAGAACATGACCTTATTTGGAAATAGGGTAATTGCAGATGTAATTAATTCAGATGAGGTCATTTAGGGTGGACCCTAATCCAGTATGATGGCTGTTCTTTTGCAAGAAGGAAATTTGGACACAGACACAAGCATACAGGGAGAATGCTATGTGAACCTGAAATGGCCAACTGTAAGCCAAGGAGAGGGGCCTGGGACAAATCCTTCCTCACAGCCCTCAGAGGGAACCAACTTTGCCAACACCTTGATCTCAGACTTTGTGCCTCCAGAACCAGAGAATACATTTCTGTTGTTGAAGCCATCCAGTTTGTGGTACTTTATTACAGCCTGTCTAGCAAACTAAGACATTACCCTTGACTCTTTTCTCTCACTCCACATCCACTCTGTTAGGAAGTGCAGTTGACTATTCTTGCAGAATCTAATCAGGATCCAACCACCATCTCACAGCCACCACCCCAGTCCAAGTTACCATGATCTCTTGCCTGGTTATTCCAATAGCCTCCTAACTGGCCTTTCTGCTTTCACCCCTGCCTCCTGCAAGTCTACTTTCAACATAATATCTAGAGGCATCCTTTAAAAACCCAAGTCAATGTCCTTCCTCTGCTTAAGTACCTGGCAAGCCTTCTTATTCATTTAATAAAAGAAAAGCCTTGGAAGGACCTACAAGGCCCTGAGAAATCTGTCTCATCTTCCAGTTGCCCCTTTGACAGCATTTCTTGTTCTCCTTCTTGCCAACTCTACTCCAGCCACACTGGCTTCTTTTCTGTTCTTCAAAAACATAAGCAGGCTCATGCTGCAGGGTTTCACACTGGCTGTTCCCCTGTCTGGAATCTTTCTACAGATATCTGCATGGTTAACTTCCTCCAAGTCTTTCCTTAAATATTCCCATGAATGAATGGATAAAATGTACTAGCTAAAATGCTCCAAGGAGATTCACATTAGTTCCCAGTTCATTTCAGAGCTCTCTAAAATATGTCCGTGTTTCTCTTGGAGTCTCAGAATGGAAAATATGAGTAGGAGAAAGAGTTTTAATGGGGAGAACAAAGCTATCCTACTTGTACATGAGAAAGTGCCAATTGGGAGGGTGATGATTCCTGGTTTTACTTTCCCTTTATCCTCTGCTCTGTTTATGTGTAACTCCAACAATTCTCCCATTGACATTATCATGGGGTAGCCACTTTCCCTACAGATTCATGTATCTTCAACTGTGTGCAACGATGGGTTATGGCCCTCTGCAGGAAGCCAGGCATGGAACAACCAGACATGCTGGGAAGCAAGGCTGAGGCCCACTCAAGCTCAGGTTCAAGCCCAAATGCCTAGAAACCAACAACTCTGAATGTGGAGTTGGAGAAGAAGCTGGATGAAAAGCTGGTCCAAAGACCGTGTTTCAGATTTATATGTTTACATTTAGGATAGTGAAACCAGACAGTAGGGGAGCTTGCCATAGGGGTTTCTGCTTTGGTGCCTCCCCTGTTCTTCATTTCCAGCCTCAGTTGTTTCACTAGGCTCACCTTTTGCCCTCTGCCTGGACATCCTGCTACTGTCCCTTTCCTCCATTCACCACATTAACTTGCACTTATCCTTCAAGGTTCTGTTCAATCACAGCCTTCTCTAGAAGGGCCTCACTAAGCCGTTTGTTGCCCTATTCCAAGCTGGGTTAGTATCCCTCTTGTGCATACTTTTATCATTGTACCTTTCACTAAGCATTCTCTACATATTCAATTATCTGCTTGCTTGTCTGCTCTCCTTCCCAAGGTAAGCTCTTTGAAAACAGGGATGGTGCCTTATATAATTGTGTATCTGTATCCTTAGCAAATAATACAATACCTGGCTCATAGTAGGACTTTGATAAGCTTGACAAATGAATGAATGAGACTGTGGCCAATTTCAGGGCATGCCTCCCCAGGTGCTTCAGGTGGAAGCTCAGGATGCCTGTTACGTAGTGGGGAAGTTGGTAACTTGCTAGAGCAAGGCTTGATGATCTCTTTTCTTGGTAAGGTCAAGTCTGATATTTCTTTAAATTTACAGGAAGAAAAGTGCCTAGGAAGCTATGAAATATAAAATGAAAGTATTTTCTCTCTCTCTCTTTTTTTTTTTTTTAAGAGACAAAGTCTTTCTCTGTGACCCAGGCTGTAGTACAGTAGTGTGATCATAGCTCACTGTAGCCTCAAACTCCTGGGCTCAAGGGATCCTCCTGCCTCAAGCCTCCCAAGTAGTTGGCGTTACAGGCGCATGCTACCAAGCCTGGTTAATTCTTTTCAAATTTTTTTTCTAGAGACGGGTCTCAATATGTTGTCCAGGCCAGTCTAAAACTCCTGGGCTCAAGCAACCCTCCCACCTCAGCCTCCCAAAGTGCCAGGATTACAGGCATGAGTCACCATGTGCGCTCTATTTTTTCACCAATTATATTTTAATCACTATACACAAATCAACAAAAAATGAAAAGGGACAGTATTCTAGGAATGTTCAAATGATTATAATACTCAATGCAGTAATAATGGCTTATCAGTTCTTGTACTGTTAAATCTCTCTAGAGCCCACGAAACTTAGAGGTAGGCTGTACAAACTGCAAACTGGAAGATTCCAAGGTCATTTCAGTTCTCTCTAGGTTACATAAATTCCAACCTTCTCCTTTCAGAGAAGCAGAGATCATGGAAGGTCTTACTTGTTCACCCCTGGGATTTGTGTTGGAGGTTGGAGAAAGCCACACAGGCATGTCCAGGGATGAATGTACTAGCCAAATTGAATGGAGATTGCATAAGCAAAGCAAGAGTCGGGGGAGGAATTTCTTTGTCTCTTTCTTTTCTTTCCTCTTTCTTTTCTTTCTTTCTTTCTTTCTTTCTTTGTTTCTTTCTTTCTCTCTTTCTTTCTTTCTCTGTCTCTGTCTCTCTCTCTCTTTCTTTCCCCTCCCTCCCTCCCTTCCTTCCTCTCTTTCTTTTTCTTTCTTCCTCTCCGCCTCTCTTCTCTCCCTTCGCCTTTCCCTTCCCCTTCTTCTCCCCCTCCCCCATTCCCTCCTCATCCTTCTCCTTTCTTTCTTTTTTTTTTTTTTTTGAGACAGAGTCTTGCTCTGTCATCCAGGCTGGAGTGCAGTGGTGTGATCTCGGCTCACTGCAAGCCCCATCTCCCAGGTTCACACCATTCTCCTTCCTCAGCCTCCCCAGCAGCTGGGACTACAGGTCCCCACCACCACACCTGGCTAATTTTTTTTTTGTATTTTTAGTAGAGATGGGGTTTCACTGTGTTAGCCAGGATGGTCTCAATCTCCTGACCTTGTGATCCGCACGTCTTGGCCTCCCAAAGTGCTGGGATTACAGGCGCGAGCCACCGTGCCCAGCCTCTCCTTTCTTGAAGTTAGGAGACCTGGGATCTATTTCTTGTTATGCTACTAACCAGTTATGTAACCTTGGAGTTACTTGGTTTTTCTGCCTCGACTCCTTCACCTGTAGAATGGCTAGGCTGGGCTAAATAACCTCTGAGGTCTTTTTCAGCTTTAGGATTTTGTGTTTCTAAATGGTAACTAGACAAGATAACCAAAAAAGGAGCAAGATTGGAGAAAAAAGAATAATGAATCTTATTTTGGAAAGGCCAAATTTCAGGTTGCTGTGATACATCTGGGTACAAATGACAAGAACAAATTGGAAGTAGAAGTCTGGTCCTTGGAAGAGAGCTGGGAGTGAAGGTATAGATTTGGAAGTCTGTCAATAAACGTTAATTGGAACAACAAGAGTTTTGTGACCAGCTAAACCAGTTGTGAATGACCAGATTATGTATCAAAATGAATTGGAAACAGTTAAATTCAAAATTGTGATGCACTTATATTTGGCTGATTCCATTTTCCTTTATTCTATGGAATAATAAAGGGCAGGAAAAGCCTGACTTTTTAGTGTTGGCTGAATTCTATGGTGTAAATAACTCTCACCATGGCCTATTTTAAGCTACCAACAGGAGGTCACTGAACAGGAAGTTGGGAAGAGATATGCAGTAGCACATTATTGTGTAATATTCTAGAGAAATGATAGACATTAATATCCTCAAGAACATAGATAATGCTAATGTGGTAAAAAAGAGGAAGTGACACATTTTGGGTATGTACTACCTTGGTTTTTAATATAAGAATATCATTTATGAAACTCTAAAGTGCTATACTACATATGGTTAAAAAAATTGTTGCATTTTGTATTTGAAAAAATATGTGGTTTTAAGTATCATTTAATAAGGAGGAGTTCTAGTGGAAAAGTAGTTATGAGTCAAAAAAATCACAGTGCAATTCCTGCTTTTCTGGGTCAGTTATTGTGCCTCAGTTTCCCTGTTAGAGGAATGGTTTGTGTCCTTTCTGAACCAGACTTCAACCTGTGTTGAAAAAAAATTGTAGAATTTATGAAAACATTTTTATATATCTTGTAAATAGGACTTATATAAATTTAAATGGTTGTTAAAATTATTCATTGGAACATAACAGAGTTATGTTCATAGTGAAAATTAAAAATTAAAGAAAGTAACAAACACCTATTGTTTAACATCCACAGCTTAATATAATCTCTTTGTAGGCGAAATGTATAAGGATGTTTATTATATTAAGTGGTAAAAATGAAACATCTGGCAAAAATTTTTAGATCTTGAAGAATCAGATGACAAAGTGATGAGTCTCAGGGGACTAAGATCGTGTTTCCTATTCCTGAAAAAAAGGTTTGAAAAAATTCTATTCTTTCTGGAAACATACTTATTTTGGTTTCTTATTCTCTTCTCCCTATCTTGTGAAGTGACACAGAATTTCATGAACTGCTCACAAAACTCTATTTTGGTCTTGGACCTGGGTGAGCATGTGGTTAGAACTGTAGCTGTAAAGCCACCATCTAGTTCAATAAATCTAGACAAACCAAGTAGCTCTGTGGATCATTGTGTTGTAAGAAAAAAGTATTATGGTTGTGATTTTCTCAGTAATACAAGGGAAACTATGAACAATTTGGCCACTGGTTGAGGAAAAGAACCAATTAGTGTATTCTAGAATGGCGAAGTTTAGGATGGATCAGCCTGCTTCTGACAGATCCCAGCTCTGAGTCATTGTGCAGTAAATGCACACAGAGTTGGCAAGCATGCAAGCCTTCCTGGCATCTGTAGGCTTCACTCAGCTTGTGTCCTGGTTCCTCACTCACACTGGAAAATTAATTTTTTTTTAATGTTTGGTTGTCCAGTGTTTTTATATAAATATGGCAATGTTTAACAACTGACCATATTGACTGCCATCCCGTTGAAACTACTAATTCTAATTTATATTCTACAAACTATTCATTCAACAACTACTTGGTCTATTAACAAACACTCTGCACCAGGCACTGTGCTGTACTGTAAACGATACAGTTATGGCTAAGATGCTGTCCATGCTTCTTGGCAGGGAAACTAGACATGTGTGCAGGTAACTGTCATATAAGGCAGAGGATATAAAATGCAGGGAGAGTGTAGACCACAGGCTTTGGTGCTCAGATGTAAGAGTTAGAAACATGTCTACCTGAGGTGATCAGGGAGGACTACCAGGAAGAAGTGCGTAGTGAATGGATAGGATTTCAGACCATAGAGATGGGGATGGCTGTGAACAATATATAGACCTAGACAATACAGGATCATCTAAAGAGGGGTTGGCAGGACCTCGAGAAAGACAATTACCAGACCTCTCTTCCTGTCCCTATAGAGGACATGGTATTTGAGAGTCTGTCAAACCCTCGTAGCACAGTCCCTAGGAAGTGTTGCTATTAAAGATGCTTGTGGTGCATTTGAATGCAATAAAACAATGTTCCATAATAGTTTTGAAGGAAAGCTTTGTTTTTCTCTCCAACAGTTCATTCTACTTGCTAAGTCAAAGTTCATTAAGAGGACATAAAAATATATGGATATCACTAAAGTCATCACACTACCTATTAGTCATTGGATGCAGTGCTGTGAGAATGTGAGAAACAGCTGGAGGTGGTACAGGAACACAGCATGGGCCATGTCTATCTCAGATGGATATTTCTGGCTGCCTTAGAGGGTCTGGCTCTGCATATATGTCTTTTCTGTGCTGCTGAGCTAGCTGACTCACAGGCAGTTTTGGAGGAGTGGGAAGTGGAAGCTTCATATGATGTTATCATCCCTGTCACTAAGTCTCTTCCTTCTTTTTACTACCTTAGAGCGGCAGAGGGATCTGAGCTAGTCCTTTGTGCTTTGCACTTTGGTCTTTAGTAAGTATGTGGCTCACTGACAACTCAATTCCTTTACAGACAGGTCTGTCTTCTCATGATGATGGGTTGAGACCCACCCAGAGGCAGCTGGAGAGAATTTTCCTGTGATCACCAAGCTTTTCTGCCCCCATCAGCAGCAGTAGCTGTCTGCTGGGACTTGTGGTTGGAACACCACTGGTGAGGCCAAGTTCCTCAACTTCCCAATCAGTGGGGGCTTAACCAGCAAAGGACAGGGTGGCAGGGCTCCAGTTGGTGTCAAAATGGAAGCCAAAATCACTTTACAACCAAACGGGAATCAGATCTCAGGTGTAAAAATCCTACACAGAAAATGCACAGATATCAGCTGTGATGAGACCTGGAATTTTAACTTGGTAAAATATTTTGCTTTTTCCTTTAGATAGGAATTTTTAATTTCAGACTTATATCTCCATTATTTTAGGAAGAGAAAGGACAACTAATGGTTGCTTGGCCTAAAAGATTCTGGGAGGAATATGTGAGTCATAAAATATTAGCCAAATATCTTTTTGGATATTCTAATATAAACTGTGTAGGAAACTAAGTACTTCATGCCAGGACAAAGCTAAAGAGTCCTTCTCAGAGCCCTACCCCCCACCCCCCACTTTCTGGATACTAATCTTATTGGTTGATAGCATCAAGTTTTGGGCTGTGTTGTAAGGATCACCCAGCTGTGGCTGCTTTTTGCTATCGTTTTCCCTCTTGTTCAGGAAATCTTGTCATGAACGTGTTACAAAGACAGCAAGAGAGAAAAGATTGTATGTTTTATGAAAACCATTATTAGAGATATTAGTGTTAGGGTTATGAACTAAGGTCTGGAATGGGGGGAATTTAGAATTGTCATAAAAAACAACAAAGGATGAGCTCTTGTCCTTTGCAGGGACATGAATGAAGCTGGAAATCATCATTCTCAGCAAACTATCACAAGGACAAAAAACCAAACACTGCATGTTCTCACTCAGAGGTGGGAATTGAACAATGAGAACACCTGGACACAAGGCAGGGAACATCACACACGGGGACCTGTCAGAGGGTGGGGGACTGGGGGAGGGATAGCATTAGGAGAAATACCTAATGTAAATGACGAGTTGATGGGTGCAGCAAACCAACATGGCACATGTATACCTATTTAACAAACCTGCACATTGTGCACATGTACCCTAGAACTTAAAGTATAATAATAATAATAAAAATTAAAAACAAACAAAAAACAGTTCTCAAACCTGGGGTTGTGTGTCATAATAGGAAGAGGTGGCCTCTAGCCCTGGCTCTGCCATTGCTATGTGACTCAAGATAATCCATTCATTCATTCATTCAACATTTCTGGAGCACCCACTCTGTGTCAGACACTATGTTCAGCACTGGGGCCACGTTGTGAGGAATAGATAAAGAACCTGTTCTCCGATCACACAACTTCTCTGAATCCCATTTCTTTGTTTGCAGTAAGAGGGCTGCACTACAATGAGTTCTCAAGACCCCCTACTCCTGCTTCTTGATTCTTTCCCATGGGAGCAAAATGTGCCCAGAAGAACAATAACAGGAAAAGTGATAACAATATTACATGCCAGACATTATGCTAGCTAATCACTTTTATATACATTGCCTCATTTTATTTTCTCAAGAATTTCCTAAAATGGGTATTATTATGCTCATTTTCCAGATGAGGAAACTAAGAGTCGAGAGGTTGAGCTACTTTTTGTTATAAGCAAGAAAGAGGTAGAGCCAGACTCAAAACCAGCCCAGCTAACTCCAAACCCAGCATTCTTCTCTCCTCCTCTGTTCATGTTTTGAAAGGCTCATTCCTCTCCCCTGGACTTTGCTCTGGGCTACTTATAAAAAGTTTACTCAAGAATTCATAGCAGTACAAAAAAAACAAAAACAAACAAAAAACCCACCTCATTCTTGCCTTACCAGTCTTCTACTAGCTTTCCCTCCTTCCTTACCTACTCAACTTTTCTTATTCATCCCAAGAGTGATCCTGCCACTTCAGCCAAGACCAGCACTCCCACTGCTTTGCCTCCACTTGTGCTTACCTTCCACCTGGAATCCTTTTCTTTTCTTTTATTTTGAGACAGAGTCTCGCTCTGTTGCCCAGGCTGAAGAAGTACAGTGGAGCAATCTCAGCTCACTGCAAGTTCCGCCTCCCGGCGATTCTCCTGCCTCAGCCTCCTGAGTAGCTGGGACTATAGGCGCGTGCCACCATGCCTGGCTAATTTTTTTGTATTTTTAGTTGAGATGGGGTTTCACCGTATTAGCCAGGATGGTCTCAATCTCCTGACCTCGTGATCTGCCCACCTTGGCCTCCCAAAGTGCTGGGATTACAGGCGTGAGCCACTGCACCCGGCCTGGAATCCTTTTCAGTCTTGTCTGTTGCCAAACTCTGCACTCTTTCCCAGACTTTATCTTACTCCTAAATTTAATTCATTCATCCCCTCATAGTTGTCCAACACAGTAGGAAATTCAAAAAAAGAGTACCTGAACATCTCTTTGAAGGAAAGTAAGGCACACACGGATTGCAGGAAGAGTTATAAAGAGTCGTGGGCCATTTATTAGTTAGTGTTTCCCTGAAAGAAGAGGTCTATGGTAGGAGATGATTCAAAAACCGTCCAAGGGCTTCCTTACGCTATCTTTTCCCCAAAGATGCCTTTTTCTGTTTCTCTTTTTTTCTGACTATACATGGTCACTGTAGAAAATTTGAAAACTATCCACTCTTCAGAGATAATCACTATTAGCATTTGGTGTATTTCCTTCTGTGATGGTTAATTTTATGTCACTTTGGTTAGGCTATAGTGCCTAGTTGTTTGGTCAAACACCAGTGTAAATGTTGTTGCAAAGGTTTGTTTTGTTTTTATTTTTGAGATGTGATAAACATTTAAATCAGTAGACTTTGAGTAAAGTGGACTCCCCTCTATAATGTGGGTGAACTTCATTCAGTTGAAGATGTTAAGAATAAAGACAGGTCTCCAAGACTGAGGTTTCCTGAAGAGGAAACAATTCTGCTGCAAGACTTGCAATGTAGAAATTCTGAGTTTCTAGACTACCAGCCTGGTATACCAATTTCAGATTTGCCAGCCCCCACAATCACATGACCAATTCCTTAAAATACATTTCTCACTCTGTCTCTTTCTCTCTCCATACACACACATACACACACTTGGATGTTTGTGTGTGTGTGTGTGTGTGTATGTATGTGTATATACTTGGATGTAAGTATATACACTTACATCCAAGTTCTGTTTCTCTGGAGAACCCTGACTGATATACTTTTTTTTTGTTCTTCATTTCCTCCCAGTTAGCACTTTTCAAACTGTCATGTCTGTGTGTAAATCACCTGTCTTGTTCAAGTGCAGCCTCTAAGTCAGTAGTGGTGGGCTAAGATTCTGTACTTTGAACAAGCTCCCAGGTGATGCCTATGCTGCTGGTCTATGGACCACATTTTGTATAGCAAGGCCTTATATAATCAACTTTTTCTTCATGAAATAATATCATGAGCTCAGTTATTCTCCTAAAACATTAACTTGTAACTGTATTGCACTCCATCACACGAATTGCCATAAATTTGTTCAGGCTTTAGAAACATATTTCCCAAAGTCTTTTTAGAAAAATTATCCAAGTATAATCCCACCCAAAGGCCTGGCTTCTGTAGCACAATAGAAAAATACTAGAAATGTAGAAAAATTGTCCAAATATAATCCAACCCAAAGGCCTGGCTTCTGTAGCAAATCAGGCCTGCATGCTCAGCCCCTGGTTTCAAGGGCTTCCCTTAGCATTTTTTTTCTTTTCTTTTTATTTCAATAGCTATAAAAATTCCTTTGGCCTTTGTCTGGGTGCTCATATTATTAGTGTCTGCTGAGAAGGGGAACCTACTGAATAGACATGGTTCTCAGAAGCCATTCATACATTCCTCCATTTATTCATGTAATAATATTACTCAATTATCTCATCAGTTGTTATAGGCACCGTGCTGGGAGCTGTATACAGGGGATTCATTTAATAACTAATCAATCATAAAATGAATATAATTGTAGTTATGATAATTACATGGTGATGTAAGTATATAACAAGAAACTGGTCTAATCTAAGGGTCAGGAACACTTCCTAAGGAAGTGACATTTGAGTTGAGCTCTGGTTGTCCTGGGGCTATGACACTCAGTTCCCTAACTTTTGGCTAGTCCTTTCTGAATAGGTGGAGGCTCTGATGACAGAACCTTGGAAGTCACCTTTAGTGAGAGGTGGCGCAAATGAAGTCTCCAAAGGTCTCCCTAGAGGTCCATTGTAGCTGCTGCTCCTCATTGTCCCTGTCATACTCTTCTGGAGATGACCCTTCAGGGGAGTTCCCCTTCTGTCTGCTTCTGGGCAGCATCTCAGTTTCCCTTTACTGAATCTGAACACAATCTGATTTCCTATCTGTGTCCATTTGTTATAGGAAATGCAGTCTAAATAACAAATTATCTTAAGGTAATTCATTATAGGCAAATATTTTGATCTTTGAATCAGTCATTATTTCGGACACTCTCTGCCACTGCTCTTTCCATTAATGTGGATAATGATAGTTGAAAAGAAAGAAATCGGTACTACAAAGCTACAGTAATTGAAACAGTATGGCACTGGCATAAGGATAGACATATAGAACAATGGAGTAGAATTGACAGTCCAGAAATAAATCTATACATTTATGGCCAATTGTCTTTTGAAAAGGGTGCTGAGACCATTCAATGGGGAAAAGAATACTTTCTTCAACAACTGGCGCTGGGGCAACTGTATATCCACATGAAAAAAAAAGTGAAGTTGGACCCCTACCTCACACGATGTATAAAAATTAACACAAAATGATCAATAACCTAAATATAAGAGCCAAAATAATAAACCCTTTTGAAGAAAAAATAGGAGGTAAATCTTCATGACCTTGGATTTGGCAATACATTCTTAAATATGACACCAAAAGCATGAACAACAAAAGAAAAAATAGATAAACTGAACTTCATCAAACTTAAAAGTGTTTATGCATCGAAGTACATGATTTTAAAAAATGAGAAGACAACCTACAGAATGGAAAATAATTTTGAGTCGTACATCTAATAAGGACTTGGTATCCAGAATATATGAAGAATTCTTATAATTCAACAACAAAAAGACAAACAACCCAACTAAAAAAAAAAAAAAGGCAAATAACTTGACTAGACATTTTCCCAAAGAAGATATACCAATGGCTAGCAAGTACATGAAAAGATACTCATATCATTATTCATTAAGGGGATGCAAATGAAAATCACAATGGAGTACCACTTCAAGCCCACAAGGAAATTTGTTTTAATGGGAAATAAGTGTTGGTGATGTGGAGAAATTGGAACACTTATAGATTTCTGGTGGGTAGGTAAAATGGTGCAGCACCTGAAGAAAACATTTTGGTGGTTCTTAAAAATTAAGCATAGAATTACCATATGATCCAGCAATTCTCCTCCTAAATATATACCCAAAAGAATTGAAACCTGATATTCAAACAAATAGATGTACATGCGTGTAGATATTCAATATCCAAAAGATGGAAACAATCCACATACCCATTAACAGATTAATGGATTTTTAAAACGTAGTTTTTCCATTGAATAGGATATTATTCAGTCATAAAAAGGATTGAGGTGTTCCTGCATGCTACAATGTGCATGAACCTCAAAAACATTACACTAAGTGAAAGAAGCCAGGAACAAAAGGCCACATATTGTATAACTCCATTTATATGAAATATTCAGAAAAGGTAAATTTATGGAGACAGGACACCGATTAATGATGCCAGGGGCCAGGAGGAAAGGAGTATAGGCAGCAATTGCTTAATGGGTACAGGATTTCCTTTTGGGTGATGAAAATGTTTTGGAACTACATTTAGGTGCTGGTTGCACAACATTATGAATGATTAAATAACTTATGTAAGTGGTTAATTTTTTTTAATTAAAAAAATTTTTTTAAAGAGACAGGGTCTTGCTGTGTTGCCCAGGCTGGCCTTGAACTCCTGGCTGAGGTGATCCTCCTATCTCAGCCTCCCAAGTTGCTGAGACTACAGGCATGCACTGCTGCATCTGGCTTACATGGCTTATTTTATGTTATATAAATTTTACCTCGATAAAAAAATTAAATAAAAAAAAGAAATCAAGACTAGATTCTTTCCCTCTTGTGTCTGCCATAGTTTATGGTTAATTTTAAAACATAGTAACAAAATTATGGTGTATCTTTGGTTATTACTCCCTTGGATTTTTATCATGCTAATGCATTCTCCCATTATTTTCTACTCTGTACAATTCAGATTTCAGTCCAAGGCTTCAGGTACATTTCAAACAGCTGCACTGGAATTATGCATCTTACCATTAATGACATGCCAACTCTGACGGACAACTGTGTAAAAGTAGGTAGTTGGGAAGTACCTTTACTTTTCTGTCCCATAAGATAGATATATGTTCTAATGGCTTGAATTACTGAAAAATATGAATGGACTTTTCATTTTAGTTATTTTAAAATAGTAATAAAATCATTGAAAAGTTTCCACACATGCACATACCCTTGAAAACATGTGAATCCTTAAATATCCTAAGAAACCTTGTTTCACAGTTAGGAATTTTTTTAGTGATGTTATAGCCTAAGCACAAACTTTGAGTTTAGTTCTCCATGCTAAGCTGCCAAATGTAGTAATTTTTTTCAGTAGTCCATTTCTCATATTTTCCCATACTCTTAGTACATGATTTAATTCTGATTCCTCCACATTAGTCAAATGTAGGTGTATTAAAATGTATGGAAAAATCCAGTTTTCTTTGAAATTAGGAAAATTAACAGTTAACATGTCTGTCTCTAATATATTGAAGGAAAAAATGACTTCATTACCTTGCTAAACCTGTTCTGTACACTTGATTAATTTAATCATTTTTTTCTTCTGAAGGCTTTAGTTGAAAAATGCTCTCGTATTACATCGCTGGTTTTCACTGGTGCACCGCATATCTCCGATTGTACTTTCAGAGCTCTTTCTGCTTGTAAACTCAGAAAGATCCGATTTGAAGGTCTGTTATATTAAAAATGTGGTTCAGCATTATTGTTTACTTTTACTCTTGTGGCATTCTAAATACAATACTTGTCTTTTCTTCTGTTTTTTAAAAACAGGAAATAAAAGGGTTACTGATGCATCCTTCAAATTTATAGACAAGAATTATCCAAATCTCAGTCACATTTATATGGCTGACTGCAAGGGAATAACAGACAGCAGCCTCAGATCCCTTTCACCTTTGAAGCAACTGACTGTGTTGAATTTGGCAAATTGTGTAAGGTAATGAGTCATTCAGTAATATATTCAAGAAACGTTGATTATCTAGTATGTGCCAGGTTCTCTCCTAAGGAACTTATGGTTCGTGGGGTAAACATGAAAGTCAAGAGTTCATGTGTTAAAGTAGAGGTAAGTGCAGAGTTCTGTGGTTATAAGAAAGAGGGGCTCCCAACCCAGGTTGATCATATGGGGTGTAGGGGAAGCTCAGGATATGAGGAATTATGGACCCTTGTAAAATTAAGGAAACTCACAGGAATACTTACAGGCTACCTTTCCTATTGAGGGTTTCCATAGCTAGTTCAGTTAACATGATCTTTTCCCACATGGACTTTCTGACTTGCTTATGAAGAACCAATCTCATTGAAGGTTTTCCTCTTGGGTACGGGTTAGATTGTTCCTCTGTGAAGAATTTCTGACAAATGGACAGAGGGTGGGTTCTTACTGAAATCCTTTCTTTAGCTGGGCCACTATTGGACTACTCTCCTGGTATTCTCAGGAGCAAATTCTGTTTTTTTGTTTTGTTTTGTTTTGTTTTGTTTTGTTTTGTTTTTGAGACAGAGTCTCGCTCTGTTGCCCAGGCTGGAGGGCAGTGGCACGATCTCAGCTCACTGCAACCTCTGCCTCCCGTGCTCAAGTGATTCTCCAGCCTCAGCCTCCTGAGTAGCTGAGATTACAGGTGTGTGCCACCCCACCTGACTAATTTTTGTATTTTTAATAGACAGAGGGTTTTACCACTTTGGCCAGGCTGTTCTTGAATTCCTGACCTCAAGTGATCCACCTGCCTCAGCCTCCCAAAGTGCTGGGAATACAAGTGTGAGCCTCTGCACCCGGCCAAGGATCAAGAGGTTTCTGCTGAAACCTGTTCCCCAGTGGGTAGCTCAGACTCTTACCTATGTAGAATTCTTATAATCTTATAGGGCCAGATAATAACAAAATAGCATTTGATCCACAAAATAGTACTTGATCCACATTGAAGTTGGCTAATATTTGGGAAAGCACAAGTCAGCATAATAATCTAAGCTACACAGAATCTTTTATTTATTTATTTTTATTTTTTAGAGACAAGGTCTTGCTCTATTGCCCAGGCTGAAGTACAGTTGCACAGTTACTGTAACCTTGAACTCCTGGGCTCAAGCAGTCCTCCTGCCTCAGCCTCCCAAGTAGCTAGAACTACAAGGCACACTCCATCATATCCAGCTAGTTTTTAAATTTTTCTAGAGTCGGGGTCTCACTATATTGCCCAGGCAGGTCTCAAAGTCCTGGCTTCAGGTGATCCTTCCACCTTGGCCTCCCAAAATGCTGGGATTATAGGCATGAGCCACTGCACTGGCCCACTACACAGAATCTCAACCTATGTTGTCTGTTATTAAAATGGGGAGGCAGCATGGGTCATTGGGAGCTGGAGGAGATATAAGGGTTTGGAATGGGAAAAACCTGGATTAGGAAATGAGGGCTCCAGCCAAGGGCCAGTGAAGAATTAAAGCCTCCCGCCAACAGCCATGTGAGTGAGCCTGGAAGCAGACCCTACAGCCCCAGTCAAACCTTCAGATGACTGAAGCTCCAGCTGGCATCTTGACTACACACTCATGAGAGACCCTGAGCTAGAACCACTCTAGTTCACTTCTAAATCCCTGAGGTCCAGAAACTGGGAGATAATAAATGTTTGCCATTTAAGCCACAAAGTTTGGATCAATTTGTTACATAGTAATAATAACAGTGAGACACCCACCCACACACACGCACACACACTACATACACAAGTGTGTATCAACTAATTTCTATCTGTATGAATATGTGAAATAAAACTGAATTTCATTCTTGCATTTCGTGCAGGCTTCTGCGGGTTAATTATTCTTTTTTTTTTTTTTTTTGAGATGGAGTCTCACTCTGTCACCCAGGCTGGAGTGCAGTGGTGCGATCTTGGCTCACTGCAACTTCTGCCTGTTGGGTTCAAATGATTCTCCTGCCCCAGCCTCCCAAGTAGACAGGCGCCCACCATCATCCCTGGCTAATTTTTGTATTTTTGTAGAGATGGGGTCTCACCATGTTGGCCAGGCTGGTCTTGAACTCCTGACCTCAGGTGACCCACCTGCCTCGGCCTCCCAAAGTGCTGGGATTACAGGCGTGAGCCACTGCGCCTTGCCTAATTAATCTTAAATGGAAGTTTTCTGCCTCCAGAAGTAGAGGTGACAAGACACTTCAAAGGGCTCTGCCAAAAATATTCAGATCCGTGATTAAATATATTTTCAATATACTGCTGAGCTCACAAAGAGTAAGAGAAATATCCAGTAGCCTTGAATCCCCTCATTCTTTTCTACTCTCTCAATGAACAAATTCCTTGAGATGAATAGTGAATAGCCAGCAAACATAAAAGGTTGAGCAGCTCTGAGCACAAATTTTATGACAACAATTGCCTTTGAGAGAATCAGCTCTGAGCAAGACTCAAAGTAGGGAGGCAGAACCTGAGACTTCTGCAGGGTTTGTACCTCTTTAAGGGGGCAGAGTGGTCTCAGGTAGGTAGTTCCTGAGCTCCTGGAAGAAGTTAGCACAAAGCTTCTCAGGCTAGAGATTAAGATCAAATAAATAGGTGCTCAAAGTCAAAGATTGTCAAAATGCACAAAGATATAAGTCACCATGAGAAAGAGTCACAGAAACAGCAAAATACATTTGACCTTCAGGTAATTCAGATACAGGAATTGTCAGACATGGATTGTTAAGTAAACATGTATGAAATGTTTGAAGAAATAAAAAATGGGATCAGAAATATGAGCAGACAACCAAACATGATAAAACAATTAGATTTATCTGGGAAAAAAAACCTAACTTTTAGAAACAAATGATGTAATATAGTTATTGAAATAAACAATGGAATGCTGATCAGCAGATTAGAACTCACCGAGGAGAGAAGTATAGAGCTGGGAGATCATTCTGAAGAAATGACAACAGAGGGAGGATGAAAAAGTATAACATATAGGGTAAAAAGATTAAGCTTAATTTCAGAGTTTTAAGATTTTAATATGCACATATAAGAGTTAAACCTAAAATAGTAAGTTGGGTAGTTAAAGAATTTTTGTTTTTCTCAAACACACATCAATCCTTTAAAAAATCATGCATGGACAAAATTTAAAAGCAAGTTCCAGCAACTTTCAAACTATTTTTATCAACAAATGGTATTCTCTCACTACAAAGCAATGGGAATCAGCAACAAAAAGATAAATTAAAAATACATATTTAAAAGAATTTAAAAGTAAAAATCCTAAGGTGTCAGAATCACCTGAGGAGCTGAATAAAACTATAGATGCCCGTCGGGCGTGGTGGCTCACGCCTGTAATCCCAGCACTTTGGGAGGCCCAGGTGGGCGGATCACGAGGTCAGGAGATCGAGACCATCCTGGCTAACATGGTGAAACCCCGTCTCTACTAAAAATACACAGAATTAGCCAGGCATGATGGCAGTCGCCTGTAGTCCTAGCTACTCGGGAGGCTGAGGCAGGAGAATGGTGTGAACCCAGGAGGCAGAGCTTGTAGTGAGCTGAGATCGCGCCACTGCACTCCAGCCTGGGCGACAGAGCGAGACTTGGTCTCAAAAACAAACAAACAAACATACAAAAAAAACTATAGATGCCCAAGCCCTACTTCAGAGCTATTGAGTCTGAATCTTTAGGGATGAAACCCCAGCTTGTGTATTAAAAAACAAACAAACAAACAAAAAAACAGCATGGATACTTTTGATATCCAGGTTTGGCCCTAACTGTATTAACCAATTAATTTGGATCATTACCTCAATAATCTTTTCCATTGACTTTTAATCCTTTCTTGACTATAATATGAATTTCTACACACACACACACACACACACACACACACACACACACACACACACACATCCTTAACTGCTTTCCTAGGTGCTGGCACACTCCCCCTCTTATAGGTGGAAGGTTGATGGGCACGCAGGCATTGCATCCACCTACTATGGCTCATTCAGCTGAAACAGGATATCTTTTTCCTTAACTGCTCAGTTCTTTGCAAATCTGAACAAACGGAGGGTGTAAACGGATGTCAGCAATCAGCATGTTTTGCTCCCAGTGTTCTTCCCATCTGTATGCCCACCTGTAGAGCTGTTGTGAAACTGCCTCTTAGGATTGCAATGGTGGAAACTCCTGTCCTGCTTTATTTGCTGAAATGCTTCTTAGAAGGATCTGGTGGTTCTCAAATGGAATTAGAAATGAAGATCCCAATGGAAGACAGGGAACTGATGGGCCAAACAGACATCCAGCCATTTATAAAGCAAGATCAACATGGTAGGGTTATGGCACTGACACACAGAAGTTTCTGATTAGGATAGTTTGGGAAGGCTGAGGTCAAGGTCTTCTTCCAGCATCAGGTTTTCTCTGATTCAGAAGGAAAGAAGCCAAAGGGCTCATATTGGGTTTCCTATCCAGCAAATTGACCTTGTATTTAGTGAAAATTCCTCCAAAATCATGGCAGTAGTTTGACTCTTAGTCTTGGTTCTCACTCTCCTAAGTTTTGATCTTTTTCTTTTGCAGGAAATGGTATCAGGGACTACTTAACTTGATCACTTTTTAACCCAAGAGAAAAAGACCTTGAGGGCCATCTGTCTTATTAAAAATTATGAACAAAGGAAGAGAAATAACATTTTAATTAATACTTCTCCCATTCCTCTCATTAATACATTTTATTACATTAAAATCTATATAATCAAATTTGGTTTTAAAATATTGACAAAATACCAGTATATAGATATTACCTTGCTATTTTAGAAATATATTGGGTATGGTAGCTATTACTTTAATACTATTCTATATGTTTATATATAGAATCACATGTAAAATTTTTCTCACTCTTTCCTACAGAATTGGTGATATGGGACTAAAGCAATTTCTTGATGGTCCTGCAAGCATAAAGATAAGAGAGCTAAATTTAAGCAACTGTGTGCGGCTAAGTGATGCCTCTGTTATGAAACTATCTGAGCGGTATGATAAAACAGTCTTTTACATCATATCATTAGTATTGTATATTTGATAATAGGAGACATGAGACACCTAAAAGCAAAGATTTCATGACATTTGGGGGAACATCAGAGATGCCCAGAAGCTGGTTAAATGTTCAGTGAAACCATGTGAAAGACATTGAAGTCATAGATTGGACCAATTTTTAAATTATATTATTATATTTAAATTACATCTGAGGGAGTCGTTCCTGAAATGATGAATATCTAGATATGGGTGGCTTCCCTGTACTTTTTCAAGGAGATTTTCTCTAATCTCCCTTTTCCAGGAGTTTATCTTTACTCCAGCATTTCCCAAGGGGTGTTCTGGCTGTTTAGTTTATTCTTGACTCCCCTCTTGTCAGGGGTCTTGTACAATTCCTGTAGCAAACTTGTAAGGGATAAGTAGGGTTCTTAACTTGCACTTTTAGTGGTCATTCACTATGGTACTTACATGATAGTTTTTGATATGTGACATATTTTTTCCTTATTAGAAATTGTAATATGAAACTAAATTACAGAAAGAAAGTCATATAATAATCTACTGCCCTTTCATGCAACTTTGTAATGTCAAATTCCTTTCTACTTTTAGTCTTACTTTTATGTTGAGTAAAGGAAAATCTTTGCTTCAATACCATTTGTTTTCCCAAGATAGTTTTTATATGAAGAAATTGCTTACTGACAATATGATTGACAGCTAAAATTAATCCATGCTACTTTCTTTTAGCTGCCCTAATTTAAACTACTTGAGTTTACGAAATTGTGAACATTTGACTGCCCAAGGAATTGGATATATTGTAAACATCTTTTCCTTGGTATCAATAGATCTCTCTGGAACAGACATCTCTAATGAGGTAAAAAAATTCAAAACAGTACAATGACTTTTATTGTTTTCTATAATACAATTATTTGCTATTTTATAAATAATGGAGAGAACAATAATATGTTTTATTTGTTATTCTATTATAAAAGTTAAGTTTAGGGATATTGTTTCTAGAAGGGTGATAGAAAAGTTTCTTTGAATCAACAGTCATGTTTCTGTGTTTAAAAAATAGCAAAATACAGTATTTTGGGGAAAGTCATGACAGATAAGAGTATGTCATGATAATTTGAGATTTGTTTCATTACAGAAGTTTGGTCAGTATGGAGATAATATATGTTAGATGGCTTAACTATATTTTTCTTATGGATTGCACATTTTATGAGACTACCCGAATGCCTTGAGATCTAAGTCTTTAGTTCAAGACTAAACTCTAGAAATGGCCTCAACAAATCTACAAAAGGATATGGAATTCATTTCCTGCAAGCTGCTGATTGTATTCATCAGGGTTGAGACTCAGGCCACATCCATCTTATCCCTCTGGGACTGCCCCATTTACTAATCAAAAGGAGGATAACCCTGAGAGATTTGCCATGTTTCTGAAAGAACTATGGGCTATAGTTATACAAGGAATATATGGACTTCTCTTGAAAATCATGCATTTGGAGGGATATAGGAAGACAATATCTTATATCCTATATCCTTCCTATATAGGAGGGATATAGGAAGATATAGGGAGGTAAGGATCCCTCCTCCATCTGCTTGCTAAATCCCTATTCATCCCTGAAATATCAACTGTCTATGAGGGCCTTCTCTGAGAAGCCCTACCTTGCAGGCAAGCACTGGAATTTCTCTGTTTGCATCTCCAGCCCCAGTGCATCCTTTAACATGAACCGTTTCTGTTTCTCACTGCATTGCAGACATCTGTTATGTGTTTATCCTTCATCAACATTCGGTGGGGCCTTTTAAATGAAGGACTAGATCTGTTCATTGGTCTAGGTTCTTTCCTTTCTTTATCTATGAATGAACTTGGATTCAGCCTCCTTTCTGCTAGATGACCTCCTCTTCCCTTCCATATCGTCCATGAGTGATATGAGATTGTGGGTAGGGAGCAGTACCATGGAGTCAACTCATTATGGCAGGGTCAGTGTCTGGTCTTCTCAATGTTGTCTTCTGTCCAAGCTGGAATTCACTGAGATGTACGAGGGCCCGTTTGGTGTTTAGTTTCCCGTCCAGGTGGATCCCTGATGTCTCTTCCTTGTTCCAACTCCAAGGCCCCTTCAAGTCTTCAGGTTTCCCTGTCGTGTCTGCCTTGCTCTGGGCTCCTCTGGGTCTTCCTGGGTCATGGAGATCCTGTGAGGCTGTCTTAGGTCCACAGTCCTAGACACCTGCTGGAGACATTTTCTTGCTCCCACATCATGAATGTGTTTGCCCTCAAACTCATGACTCACCCTCCCCTTGCTCTGCTACAGGGTGACTCACACAAGTCAACTAGATTCCATGTTAGGGTTGGTGCTTGTGAGACATTTGTGAGTGATTACAGGGCCAGTAGAAGGGACATTCCAGGGTTTTCCTCTACCTTTCTTTGCATCATCATCATCAGCTGCATTTCCTTAGTGTTCTACTCCCCTCTGAACCACAGGCCTGCTGTGGTTCCAGCTTCCCTGAATGAACTCGGCCTCTGGGCTTCAATAACATCATATCTTCCCATTGTCCTTCCAGCAT
Source organism: Pan troglodytes (assembly GCF_028858775.2). NCBI lineage: Eukaryota > Metazoa > Chordata > Mammalia > Primates > Hominidae > Pan > Pan troglodytes. The sequence goes on along the minus strand of NC_072404.2, from coordinate 118,239,895 downwards.
AGGGACAGTAGTGGCTTCCTACTGCTGCTAAGTTCTAGATTTTGTCACTGTCCCATTTGGCTTCTCAGTTTCTCTACCACCTATGTAGCCATTCCCCCATTAAAATTAAATCTCCTCAGTTTTGCATGCTCAGGGTTGTTTCTGCTTTTCCCATTGACTCTTAACTGATACAATGACGAGCACAGGAACACTCTGTCTTATTGCTTTTATGAACCCTACTAGGAAAGGTGGAATGGGTTCCCATCTACTTAGGCCCCCAAGCCTACCTGGGGGTTCCAACTTTCTCTCTAGATGGATAGAAAGTGAGAAGGTCTAGAACAGACCCCCATATGATGAATTTCTCAGCATTTGCTTCCCTCTGGCTCTCCCCTCCCCTCCTCTTTTCCCCTGTCCTCTCCTTTCCTCCTCTCCCTTCTCATCTTCTTCCCCTCCACCTCTTCTCTCCCCTTTTCTCATATTTGCTCCTTTCCTTTTGACATAGATTATTTTCCTAATCTGGGGGTGGAAAAAATGTTCCAACTGATTACATGGTTTTGAAAAATGTTATGCCCCAAGTCTTTCAGGGCTTGGGCTTTTGAAGCTTAAAGGCCCAGGATTTTTATCCTGTGTTCTTTTGTAAGAACCTTTTCCTGACACATAGGAGTAGAATCGCCAGCTGTTGTCTGAAGGGTCACAGAGTGACAAGAAGTAGAGAATCAAAGCACATTATAAAACACATCAAAATATAATTCCCCCACAGCACTTACCACAAGGCTGAAGTGCCTGGGGGAATATTTGTTGACTGAATGGAGTAAAGGTTAAAATGCTTTATTTAGTTTTTAGGAAACTTTGAGGAAAGCTCAGGTTTTATTTTTAAAGACTGTGTATTAAAATTTTATCTACAGAGGACAAGTTAAACACTTAGGAATATAGGCCAGGCACGATGGCTCATGCCTGTAATCCCAGCACTTTGGGAGACTGAGGCAGGCGGGTCACTTGAGCCCAAGAGTTTGAGACCAGCCTGGGTAACATGATGAAACCCCATCTCTACAAAACATACAAAAATTAGCCGGGTGTGGTGATGTGCACCTATAGACCCAGCTACTCAGGAGGCTGACAGGTGGGAGTATGGCTTGAGCCCAGAAGGTTGAGGCTGCAGTGAGCTGTGATTGTACCACTGTACTCCAGCCTGGGAAACCTGGGCAACAGAGTAAGATCCTGTCTGAAGAAAACAAAAAACAAAAAACTTAGGAGTATGGCCTCGAGTTCTAGTCTCTGTTTTTATTTTCTTCTGAAGCATATATGTAATTTAAGAGAATTGTAAATGGATATCTATGGGGAAGTATACTAATTGTTTTCTGCTAAAAGATTGAAAAAAATAAGTCTTCTGTTGTTTTCTTCCTCCAAGTCAGTTAAACTCTGATCTAAAAGGCAAATGATTGACAATTACAGTGCTACAACAGCTGAGGAAGCTAACCTCAAACAGTGAAGTTAAAATGAGTCAGCCCGGATGTCAACTTGGGCAGCTAAACACCAGCCTGATTGATTATAGGTCTGAGTAAGTGCAAATTTGACTACAGACGTAACATTCAGGATTTAAACTCTGGAATGTTACAGATACCCACCAAAGATCAAATGTGACCAGTTGTGCCATTTGGGAGAAAATTTCCCATGTTTTCTAATAATTATGTTCATTCTCAATTCTTAATGGTGAATTTTCAGTTAGAATCACACTACACATTTAGTTAACAAGTATTTACTCTGACTACATTGTGCTCAGTGCTGAGAATACTGGAATGAACAAAACAGACATGATTCCTCTTCCTAGTACTTACATTCTAGTGGGAAGACAGGAGTAGGGCTAGTGGTTACAAAGTATGACGAGTGTGAAAAACAGAGAGGGGAAAGCTAACCTAGCTCAGAGATTCTTTTCCCAGAGAAGAAAGGGTGTTCTGTGAGCCAAAGAAGCAGCCTGCACAAAGGCATGGAGGTTTAAAAGTGTGAGATATCAAGAAACCTACACATTTGGGTATGGCTTATTGGCAAGAAGTATGGTGAGAGATGATGTTTGAGAGGTAGACAGGGGTCAGGTCATTGAGGGCCCAGAGGCCACATTAAGGAATTTTAACTCTGCTCTTTGGACCGTGGAAGGACATTCAGTATTGTCAGTTAGAACAGTAACATGGTCAGATTTATATTCCGAAAAGCTCACTTCTATCTGCTAGACAGATATGGGAATCACAGATGCATAGTGACCAATTGTCAAGTAGTCATCCAGGTGAAAAGTTATGAACGCCTGTGTTAGGGAGAGGGCAGTAAGCATGTAGCAAAGTCAGCACAGTTGGGAGACACTGAGGAAGAAGAAACAATGAGATAGAGCTCAACTGAATGTGAGGATAAGGAAGAGAGGGAGTGAATCAAGGATGGCACCAGATTTTTGGCTTGAGCATCTGCATAAAGGATGGTGTGCCTTCCTGAGCTGTGTCCCTTACACAGTCAGGGAGCAGGTTTGCTGCAGGTTGGGAAAACGAACATGTTTAGTTTGATTCACTTGCAAGACAGCTTTATAGAGATGTTGCTCAGGAAACTAATTGAAATTCACACCTCAAAAGTAGAAGAGCTCTTTGGGGTTGGAGAGGCTAAAGGGACACTGTGTTCTGAAAAATCATGAAAACTCATGAAGACGTTGATCAGCAAAGGCAAAAATCCAGACATTTAGAAATCCAGAAAGATGTTTATTGGAGAGAGCTAACTTAAATGGGGGAAGCAAAGAGGAGAACACAGTTATTTCAAGATTTGTGTTTCTTATAATAATCTTATTCTCCTCAGTTATTCCTTTTGTGGAAAATAGTGAATCATTTATTGTATCACCCATGAATAAAAGTTGTTTAGGAAGTTACCTACCAAGTACATATTAGGGAAAGAGGAAATATGTCAATTTGCCTCTTCTAATATAAACAGGATAGGGTTTCTAAGTGGGAGAAATAGCTTACTAATGTGATAATATCTTAAGGTATCTTTAGAAATCTTTAATCTTCTACAGCTTTTCAAAATGTTCACTTAAATGGGCTATTATTCATTCCCTTCCTGCTCCAGAGGATTATTTGAATGTGAGGTTATATCTCCATGTATGTGGGAAAATATTTCCTGCTAGTTAATTGGATTATCATTTGCTAAAGACCACAGGATCCATGGTGAGGGCAGTTCAGTCTGTTACTTAAGTTGCCTTAGTCACCGCCATATTTGTTGTTTAAAGGAAAAGTGAGTCACGGCAGTGTCCCAGACAGTGTGCTTAGACAGTGGTTTAAGAAGACTCTTTCATTTGCTTGATTTTCAGAATTTTTTATTATGAGTACAAGATCTTGAGCGCCTGTTATGTAGGTCCTGGAGTCCCCTCACTAGAATATCAGATCCATGAAGACTGAAACGTTGTTTTCCCAGAACCCTGGGAAGTAGTAGGCACTAGATTAATTGCTCATTGAATGAAGGAAAAAAATGCTAGGCTCTAGGATTAACAAATGTGAGTAAGACCTATTTTCTGCAGCCCAATTTGGAAGGGTGTGTGTGGGGAATTTAGATGTGATGGGGCAGGCATAGTGATAGAGGTGAGGAGAGGAAAGGATCTCTTAATTCAGCCTGCCCAACACAGAAGCATGTGAATGTATCCTTGTTCAAGGAACTTGATGTAGCTTAGTCCTGCTAGAATACACTATATAAAAAAGATATCATGGAGGGAATGTCATGCTGTGTCAAGGAGATTGGACTTGAACCAATGGGTGATGTGTAGGGGAGTCATAGTCATAGTCAGCCTTCCATTTTAGGTAGATTATTTGAGTTGTTCTCTGGGGGACAGACTGAAAAGGAGAAGGACTGGGGGCAGGGAGGGAAATAGGAGGTATTTTAGTAGTTAAAGGAAGAGATGAGGAGTTCTTGAACTAGGTCAGAGGCTAGAACAAGCATGGAAAGGACATATTAAAGAATGTTTAGTAGCTAAAACCGAAAGAACTTGGTGATTGATTATTGTGGAAAATGAGGACCTCGGTGGAGGGATGGGAGGATAAGAATTGACTTAAAAGTTCTGGCTTTGGAATAAAAAAATTAAAAATTGGCCAGGTGTGGTGGCTTATGCCTGTAATCCTAGCATTTTGGGAGGCTGAGGTGGGCAGATCACTTGAGCTCAGGAGTTCAAGAGCAGCTTGGCCAACGTGACACAACCCCATCTCTACAAAAATACAGAAAAAAAAAATTTAGCCAGGCATGGTGGCATGCGCATGTAGTCCCAGCTACCTGGGGGGCTGAGGTGGGAGGATCACTTGAGCCCAGGAGGTCAAGCCTGCAGTGAGCCGAGATTGTACCACTGCACTCCAGCCTGGGTGACAAAGTGAGACCCTGTCTTAAAAAAAAAAAATTAAAAAAATTTTTTTAAAATCTGGCTTTGGGAGGATGGAGGTCCCACCTCTAAAAAGATAGGTAATATAGGAGAAATAACAGGTTTTGAGAGAAAGATGGTTTTGGTTTTATCAGATTGAGTTAGAATCTGTGGGATATTCAGGCCAAAGGATTGGGAGAGAAATGATTACCGGACCTGCAGATGGGGGAGTCATTCTCATGGAGGTGTGAATGTGGCCAAGATCCTCAAGGAGGGCATAGGGGCATGAGGAGAAATGTACTCCCAGGAAGAACATAGCAGAACATCAGTGTTTAAGGAGTGGAAAGAAGAAGATGAATCCATGAAGGAGACTAAAGAAAGAAGGTCAAAAAGATTGTAAGAGAACCAGGTGATGTAGTCAAGTGTGGAGTGTAATGGGAATAACAACAGTGTCTAATAAAACCGAGAAATTAAATCACAGAAAGATGAGAATTAAAGAAAGAAAAATTTTTTTAGAGAAAGGGTCTCACTCTGTCCCCCAAGCTAGAATGCAGTGGCACCATCAAAACTTACTGCAGCCTCGACCTCCTGGGCTGAAGCAATACTCCTGCTTCAGCCTCCTGAGTAGCTGGGACTATAGGCAAGTGCCACTACACCCAGCTATGACCAAAATTTGAAAGAACATTTACTGTTAATTAAAGAAACCCCTGTCTACCACTCCAGGACCACCTCATGCCCCTGCTCTGCTCATTTCCTTTCCCTCAGCCACACTGCTTTCACTTAGCTCCGCAAACAAGCCAAATCCCTTCCTACCTCAGGACCTTTCTGTATGTTACACCTCCTGCCTGGGTCTGCGACTCCTTCCGTTCTTCATGTGCCTGGGTAGGGGCAGATGCTGAGCAAGTAATCACTGATGATAATGACAAAAAAGCATCTTGACATAAGTTAATAGTGCCAATTTTTATATTTATGACATTATTTTTTCTATTATAAATATTGGTCATGTTGTCCATAATTATCAGAAAATCACACTTCTCAATCTAGATCATTTCAAGGCAATATCAATGGGTTTATATTATGGATTCATTCTTTCTTTAAGAAAACATAAATCATATGGTGATGGTTAATGTCTCTAGATTTTTAAAAAATAAGTGTTGTTTAGTTCCTAATGTGCTGTATATTATCTCTGCCACATTACAGCATAGTTCCCTAGAGAAGTGTTACCTATTACTATTATCACAGTAATAATGGGTCTTAAATTACTGATAGCATACAGATTATTTTCAAATTGAATTGCAAAAAGAACTCTAATTGAATATTGGCATGCCGTTTCCATGTTAGTTTTAATTGTATGTGTTACAAGGCTATCTAGTTTCAGGTATTTCTAGCCAAAAAATCTACTACTAAATACTATACTAGAATAGAAAGAAGCCAATGTGAGAACTTTAATAGTCATTGGTAGAGTCTAATCATCTCTTATAACTGCCCATCTGCCTCCTCTCCATCCCCACTGCCCCTGGCTTGGTTCAAGCACTGTTTCTCGTACTCACCTTTGCTGCAGTGTTAGCTTCCAGCATGCAAATCTGAGTCTGTCTATAAAAACAGACACACAGACCAGTGGAACAGAATAGAGAAACCAGAAATAAGCCCACACATTTATAGCGAGCTGATTTTTGAAAAAGGCACCGAGAACACACATTGGGGAAAGAACATTCTCTTCAATAAATGGTGCTGGGAAACCTGGATAGCTACATGCAGAAGAATGGAACTAGATTCCTATCTCTCACCATATACAAAAATCAACTCAAAATGGATTAAGGACTTAAATGTAAGAGCCAGAAATATGAAACTATTTGAATAAAGAATAGACGAAACACTTTAGGACATTGGTTTGGGCAAAGATTTTTTTGGATGGTACCTCGAAAACACAGGCAACAAAAGAAAAAAAATGCACGAATGGTATTACATCAACCTAAAAAGCTTCTGTACAGCAAAGGAAACAGCAGAGTGAAGAGACCACCTATGGAATGGGAGAAAATATTTACAAACTATGCTTACGTGACAAGGGTTCAATATCCAGAGTATACAAGGAACTCAAACAACTCAATAGCAGAAAAACAAATAATCAGATGGGCAAAAGACCTGAATAGATATTTCTCAAAAGAAGACATACATGTATACGGCCAACAAGTACATGAAGAAATACTCAACATCATTAACACCAGGGAACTGCAAATCAAAACTGCAATGAGCTATTGCCTCACGCCAGTTAGAATGGCTATTATCAAAAAGCAAAAAGTAACAAATGCAGGCGAGGATGTGCAGAAACGGGAACTCTTATAGACTGTTGATGGAAATTACAATTAGTACAGCCATTATGGAAAACATTATCGAGGTTCCTCAAAAAATTAATAATAGAACTATCATATGTTCTGGCAATCCCACTACTTGGTATATATCCAAAGGAAATGAAATCAAGCCAGGCACAGAGGCTCATGCCTGCAATCCCAGCACTTTGGGAGGCCAAGGCAGGCGGATCACTTGAGGCCAGGAGTTCAAGGCCAGCCTGGCCAACATGGCGAAACCTCGTCTCTACTAAAAATACAAAAATTAGCTGGACATGGTGGTGCACACCTGTGATCCCAGCTACTTGGGAGGCTGAAGCATGAGAACTGCCTGAACCCAGGAGGCAGAGGTTGCAGTGAGCCCAGATAGTGCCACTGCACTCCAACCTGAGTGACAGAGTGAGACTATCTCAAAAACAAAACAAAACAAAGCAAAAAAACCACAAAGGAAATGAAATCAGTATGTCAAAGAGATATCTGTACTCCCGTGTGCACTGCAGCCAATATATACAATCAACCTAAGTGTCCATCAATGGATGAATGGATTTAAAAATGTGATATATATATATGCACAATAGAACACTATTCAGCCCAAAAAAGAGTGAAATCTTTTCATTTGTGACAACATGGATGAACCTAAAGGACATTGTGTTAAGTCAAATAATCCAAGCACAGAAAGACAAATATCTCATGATCTCACTCATATGCGGAATCTGAAAAAAGGGGATCTCATAGAAGTAGAGAGGAGAATAATGGTTACCAGAGGCTGGGGAGGGAGTGGTGAGGGGAGATGAGGAGAGGTTGGTCAATAGGTACAAAGTTACAGGGAGATAGGAGGAATAAGTTCTGGTGTTCTATTGCACAGCAGGGTGACTATAGTTAACAATAATGTATTATTGTATATTTCAAAGTAGCTAGAAGAAAGGATTCTAAATGTGCTCACCACAAAGAAATGATCAATGAGATGATAGATATGCTAATTACTCTGATTTGATCATTACACAATGTCTACATGTGTTGAAACATCACACTGTATCCCATAAATAAGCACAATTACTTTGTGTCAGTAAAAAACAAAACTTAAAAAATATCTGGCCAGGCACGGTGGCTCACGCCTGTAATCCCAGCACTTTGGGAGGCCGAGGTGGGCAGATCATGAGATCAGGAGATCGAGACCATCCTGGCTAACACGGTGAAACCCCGTCTCTACCAAAAATACAAAAAAAAATTAGCCAGGCATGGTGGCAGGCACCTGTAGTCCCAGCTACAGGAGGCTGAGGCAGGAGAATGGCGTGAACCCGGGAGGCGGAGCTTGCAGTGAGCCAAGATTGCGCCACTGCACTCCAGCCTGGGCGACACAGCAAGACTCTGTCTCAAAAAAAAAAAAAAAAAAAAAAAAAAAATATATATATATATATATATATATATGTCTGAGCCTATCACTCCCTGGCTCAGAGTTCCTTGGGGACTCCACACTGCTTACAGTATCAATGGGCTGGTGGACCAAGCTCTTCCTGAGGCGGCCCTTGGCCACCCCTGAAGCCCTGCTTCCAGCTGACTCCCGCCTCTCATCCTCAGCTCCAGACACACAGAACTGACTCTCCTACAGCTCCTCAAACATGCTGTGTTCTTGTTTCCCCATCTCTACAAGTTATTCCCTCTGTCTGAAACACCTTCTCCACTACTTGTCCACCTAGTAAATTCTTCTTTTTTTTGTTTGTTTGTTTGGGTTTTTTTGGATACAGAGTCTTTCTGTGTCACTTAGTCCAGAGTGCAGTGGCATCATCATAGCTCACTGCAGCCTCAACTTTCTGGGCTCAAGCAATCCTCCTGCCTCAGCCTCCCGAGTAGCTGGGACTACAGGCACATACCATCATGACTGGCTGATTTTTCAAATTTTCTTTTGTAGAGCTGGGGTCTTGCCATGTTCCCTGGGCTGGGCTGAAACTCCTGGGCTCAAGTGATCCTCTTGCCTTGGCCTTCCAAAGTGTTGAGATGTTAGGCGTCAGCTGTCATGCCTGGCCTTGCTTATCTCTTAAGTTTCAGCTGTGGGGAAGCTTTCCTAGAATTTCTGGGCAGGCTTAGGATCTCCTTCTTTGTATTTCCACTGCACTTTGTATATGTCTCTACTGAAGCAATCAGCTTGTTATATTCTAGTGTCTGTTCCATGCCTGTCTCCCTATAGCACTGTAAGCTTCCCAAGAGCAGAGATAGGACCATCCCATCTTTGGGATGCCTAGCAAGATGTTCATAGGAGGCACATAAAATGTTTGATCAGTGAGTGAATGAATGAATCTGGCACCATTTCCTTCCTCTTAACCAAACACTTAAGTCTTCTTTAAGTTCCACATTGTCTCAGCTATGCTCTGGGCTGGAGTGGAAGCACTTACAGCTGCGTGTCTTAATCTGATGATACAATTGCAAGAGACCACCCATCTGCATGGAACACACACACAAATAAAGCCTGAGTCCAGTGAAGCAAAACCTCTAAAGCAGGAAACACATGAAATCACTTGGGATTCAAGAAATAGGAAGAATGAGAGTTGAAAGGAAGCACGGTAGTTCAGAGACAAATGGATTTGCTGTGGATTTTCAAAAAGCACATAACAAGAAGTCTGCCCAGTTATGGGCTTTTGGTTTTTTTTCATATGGAGCTGGACCTCTCCTAGTCCTCCTCAGGCCCTTCTCTCCAGCCAGTGGCCTTACATGACTATGTTGGTCCCATCAAGCTAGTGATAGTGGTTCCTTCTCACAGAGGTGATGGTCCATTGTCTCCTGTTTCTAGCAAAGTGCCTACTAAAAACACTGCAAACAGAAGTGACCAACTTGAGCCTGTCACTTCCCTCAAGATGGATCTTTGGCAGCATGACTCTCCTCTCTACCTCCATCAAGTAGGAGGCAAGCAGTCTCAAGGCAAGTTGGTCTACTTTCAGGTAACAGAGATGCCAATTTTCCTTCCTTCTATAAGCATCACAATACAGAATCTATGTCTGTGTGGTGATCAAAGCTTGCTTTCCTTTAGACTTGTAGGTCAATAAATTAGGTCAGAGAGGTTGATACATTTTAAAAAGAAATATGATTACAAAATTCATACTAACAATTGATTAAGTAGAAATAAACAAAAATAATTGAGAAGACTAGTAGTTCCAGCTACCGAGGAAGCTGATGCTGGAGGATCCCTTGAGCCCAGCAGTTTGAGATCAGCCTGGGTGATACAGCGAGACACTGTCTCTTAAAAAGTAAAATAAAATAGGCTGGGCACAGTGGCACACCCCTGTAATCCCAGCACTTTGGGAGGCCAAGGCAGGCGGATCACGAGGTCAAGAGATCGAGACCATCCTGCCCAACATGGTGAAACCCCGTCTCTACTAAAAAAAAAAAAAAAAAATTAGCCAGGTATGGTGGCGCGTGCCTGTAGTCCCAGCTACTTGGGAGGCTGATGCAGGAGGATTGCTTGAATCTGGGAGGGAGAGGTTGCAGTGAACTGAGATCACGCCATTGCACTCCAGCCTGGTGACAGCGCAAGACTCCGTCTCAAACAAAAACAAAAACAATCAAACAAAAAAAACACAAAAATAAGTAAATAAAATATTGAGAAGAAAAGGTACATTATATTTATAAAACCATAATTACTAACTACAGTAGAAAAGGGAAGATCGCTTGGGAGATGAAGAGAAATTTTCGAGAACATTGTACATGACAGTATTATCAGTGAATTTAGAAAGAGGATGTGCTAATTGAGATAATACATATTTCCAAGTATAACTTTTGTTCTTTATTTCTGAAAGAATGCAGTATGCAATACCAAACAGAGCAAATCTTTCAGAAAGAAGCATGTGAAATGTAAACCCTGATTCAAAGAATTCCAAATGGAAATGCATTTCATCCAAAAATTCTGAGAGTATGCCAGCAAGATAAGAGAAAATTGAGTCCGTATAAATAGATAATTTTATAGGTAGACTGATTCACTCAACAAATATTTACTCATTGTCAACTATATATCATACACATTGTTAAGTTCTGGGAGTACCAAACTGAAAGAGTACTGGTCTCAAGGTACAGTCTAATGGCAAAATAACAACAAGAAAAGCAACACCACTGTGTAGTTAAAAGTTACTAAAAGCATGAATTCAGAGTATGGGTTCATATCTCAGCTGGTGCCACGGCACTTTGAGACCGCAGGCAAGTTACTCAATTTCTCTGTGCCTCCATTTCCTTCTCTTTAAAATGGTGATTATAATATTACCTACCTCACAGTGTTGTTATAAGGATTAAGTAAGGCAATGCATGTAAGCTGGCACATGGCAAGCACTATATGCATCTTAGTGATTATTTATTTGAATTATGACATAATAAGATTTGTTTGCTGAAAAGGAGATGGAGGCATTGCACCACAACAGCACAGATGAGTTAGAAAATGAACACTTGGCTGGGTGCGGTGGCTCACACCTGTAATCCCAGCACTTTGGGAGGTCAAGGAGGGTGGATTACCTGAGGTCAGGAGTTCGAGACCAGCCTAGCCAGCATGGTGAAAGCCCATCTCTACTAAAAATACAAAAATTAGCTGGGCATGGTGGCGGGCGCCTGTAATCACAGCTATTTGGGAGGCTGAGGCAGGAAAATCGCTTGAACCCAGGAGGCAGAGGTTGCAGTGAGCCGAAATTGCACCATTGCACTCCAGCCTGGGCGACAAGAGGAAGACTCCGTCTTCAAAAAAAAAAATGAACACTTGTCTCTGTTGTCTCTGTGGAGGAGTCAAGGGAAGCTTTTCAGCTTTTGGGGTGCAGCTGAAAGCTGGAGGAAGAAGCAGATGATAAGGCCTGGAGGCATAAGGAGGGTTATGTGTTGGGATTCACAGATGACTCAGTGCTGTCAGAGCATGGCCAGAGAAGAGAGGGGATGTGGAGGGAGATGAGGCTGGAGAAAGAGATGGAGGGCAGAATGTGGGTGGCCTTGAGTGCCCTGCACAGCAATTCAGGCTACATGCAGTATGCAGTAGGAGCCATTGAAGAACTCTGAGTAGGAGAACAGGACAGATTTGTGCACAAGAAACATAACTCTGGTGGCAGTGTGGATGATCTATTGAAGAAGGGATGAGCAATTGCAATGATAGCTAGAAATAATGAGGTTTTGATAGTGGCGGCAGAGGGGGCAGATTTGAGAGATATTTAGGGGGTGGCATTGGTAGGGCTTAGTCATTGGCTGAATATGGGGAACAGGGAGGCAGAGAGGAGACATAGACGATGCTCAGGTTTTTTATTTGGTCAGTTGTGAACATGGTGGTGCCACGAACCAGGAAAAGAACCTAGGAGAGCGATTAGGGCATGGAGACAAGATACTGAATTCCATTTTGGACATGTTTAATACTAGTACTAGCACATCTCTCTAAACTATGGGCCCCTTTGATTCTGGGTGACAGAGAAGACAAACACCCATCTGACTTTTGGAATCTTTGTTTTGGTTTTGTTTTACTTTGCTTTGTTTTCCTCAGGATATCTGGAACCATAGGGATTCAGTGTGTTCAAATTCAAGCATTTCTGAAAGAAAACTCACACAAGGATTTTCAGTACCATCCCCCCCCCCCCATTTTATCCCCTCTATCACAGCAAAAACTTATACTCTGTTTTATCCTTAAAAACAAATAAAAAAGGCATGAAAGAAGCCTTCTTATGTTTACTGACTGTCGGGGGACTTTTTAGATTTCCCATGATCTATACCCCCAGTAACTACATCCTGGAGTCCTGCGTGCCCCATTCCATCTTATTTCATAGAGTGCATTTTCCAATATCCTGAATTCAAATATCAAATACCCTAGGTTATATAGATTTCTCATATAGAGAAAGTGGAGCCCTATAAAGAGGGTCATAAAGGTACAAAATGCAGAGGAAGGAGCCATTGTATTTAAATCAAAGGAAAGTCAATCACGAGCATTCATCTTTCACAGACTCCTGACTGAAGCTAGCAAAAAGAATAGGAAGAGCTCAATGAAATCTCATGGCTTCCAGTTTGAATTCTAGTTCTCTGAAAGTAACAGTGCTGAGTTAGAGGTGCCTATGACACATTCAGATGTCTAGTTATCAGTTAGAGAACAAGATCTGTATCTCAGGAGAGAGATCTGGGCTAGATCTAGAGATGGCTGAAGTGGTCAAAGCCATGGATGAGAGTCAGAAAGAGAAGAGAAGGTCAAGTTCCAAGCTCCAGGGAACATCAGTATGTATTGAATAGATTTGGAAGATGAACCTACAAAGGAAACTGAAAACGAACATCCAGAGAAGTAGGTGGAAACAGAGGTCAGAGTAATATCATGAGAAACAAGGAAGATGCTATTTCAAAAAGCAGGGGATGGTCAGCAGAGTCAAGCTTCAAAGCTGGGTCAAGTAATATGAAGATAGAGCAGTATCCATCAATTTTTGTAAAGTAAAACTGTTCATCTATGTATATAATACTTGTACATGTTAACATTCATAGCTGAGTACTTTGCTTGAATATTAGCACATTTGTGCTGATGGTTTGTTTAGAATAGAAAGTAAACTAACCAGAACTGTGTTGCTTTGTATAAAGAAATAAAGCCTAGTGTAAATATTTTATATAATTCTTTGTTGATACACAAAAATATTCAATAACAGACACATATTGGGTTTTTCCTCCAAATTATGCTATTTTCACAAACACTAGTAATACAAAAAGAAATATGAATAATGAAAAAACATATTCATATCATTGCGCACCCTCCAAAACGTCCATTTCTTTTCTTTCTTTTTTTTTTTTTGAGACAGAATCTCCCTCTGTCGCCCAGACTGGAGTGCAGTAGTGCAATCTCAGCTCACTGCAACCTCCGCCTCCTGGGTTCAAGCAATTCTTCTGCCTCAGCCTCCCGAGTAGCGGGGACTACACGCCTGGCTAATTTTTGTATTCTTAGTAGAGATGGGGTTTCACCACATTGACCGGGCTGGTCTCGAACTCCTGACCTCATGATCCACCCACCTTGGCCTCCAAAAGTGCTGGGATTACAGGCGTGAGCCACTGCGCCCTGCCCAAAACATCTGTTTCTTTTAATACACATATACATACACTATACACACACATATGCAGATGTGAATTTTTTTTTTTTTTTTTTGGAGACACAGTCTCACTCTGTCATCCAGGCTGGAGTGCAGTGGCACGATCTTGGCTCACTACAGCTTCTGCCTCCTGGGTTAAAGCGATTCTCCTACCTCATCCTCCCGAGTAGCCGGGATTACAAGCACCTGCCACCATGCCCGGATAATTTTTGTATTTTTAGTAGAGATGGGGTTTTGCCATGCTGGCCAGGCTGGTCGTGAACTCCTGACCTCAGGTGATCCACCTGCCTTGGCCTCCCAAAGTGCTGGGATTACAGGCATGAGCCACCGCGCCCGGCCTGCAGATACAATTTTGTGTACTGCTTTTTGAACCTAAGTATGTTACTATATATTCTTTATAACAAACACTTCTCATGTTTGCAGAATATTCTGGGTGTACTATAACATCTCAACAAATTACTTTTTAAATAAAAAGGGGTAAATATACCTCTTCTAATAAAGAGATCTATGGTAGTCATCTTCTGAACCAAGTGGCCCAACAGCATCACCAGTTGTGGAACAACTGGACATATGTGCCTCCCAGTGGGATGCTATAATAATTCAGGAGTATTTTTGCAAAAAAAGTTTACCTTGAATCTAATCATAAGGAACAATTAGACAAATCCAGAATGTGAGACATTCTGCATAATAACTGGCCTAGACCCTTAAAAAAAGTCAATGTCTTAAAAGAAAAATTTAAAGAAAAAAAGACTAAAAAGACATGATAACCAAATCCAATACACAAATTGGGTCTTGGATACAAAAAAATTTGAATGTTGACTTTGTACTAGATATTACGGTATTACTGTTAATTTTCTTGGGTGTCATAATACTATATATGTCTATACTATATATGCATAATACTACATAGTTACATAGGAAAATGTCCTTATTCCTAAGGAGATGCACATGAAATATTTAGGGGATAAAGCATCATGATACCTGAAACTTATTTTCAAGTAGTTCAGGGAAATTTATGTATATTTGTGTGTATATATATGTGTGTGTGTATATATATAACTATATATAAACTATGCATGTGTATATAAAATTTTATTCATACATATATATGAATAAAATATGTAAGTTCATATACACACTCAACTAAATAAATGTGGCAAATGTTTATAATTGGTGAATTTATATGAAGTGTATGTCAGTATTCTTTATAACCATTCTTTAAACCTTTCTGTACATTTGAATATTTTCAAAATAGAGAGTTGGGGAAGCATGTTTTCTGTTTATGTTGGTGATAGTCTAAGCCAGATGTAGTATGACTCAGCCGTATAGTAAGTACACACCACACACACACACACACATACACACACACACAGAGCATTCCAACATTTGGTAACTAGTTCATTGCCATTGTCTATGTACATCAGCTAAACAATTCCAGATGAAAAAGTGTGGGGAAAGTGTAGTGTTCAAGGATTTGTCCGCTCTCAAATGTCTGTGTGCATGTGTCTGTTCCTGGCAGTGTTCCATCTTCCCTCCCACTACTCCCAGTGACCCCAAACTGAACTACTTCCCAACAACTCACACTTTCCACATGAAGTCTCTGTCCATGCTATTTCTTCGGCCTGAAACACTGTTCCCATTGTTTCACTTGTCAGAATGATACTTAATCTTTAAGGCTTGATTCAAAATCTCCTTCCTCTGTGAAACTCTTTTCTAGACTGCCATCTCTTTCTTCCAACTGGAAGCATTCATTCCCTGCTGTGTGGTCCCTATAGCTCTCTTGAAACACATACTTCATTCTTTCTGTAGAGAATGAGTTGGTACATAAGGAACCTCATTATAGTGACTTATGTACCCACTCATATTCCCCAGAGAGAGAAAGTTCTATTTAATTCTGTTGCATAGGATGAAGTCCAGATTCCTTAGAATAATGTACGAGGTTCTTGTGACTTGGTGCTTGCTTCCTTTTGAGCCTTATGTCCTGATATGCCCCTCAATGAACGTGATACTGGAGCTATAACGAAGCCACTTTTCCACTCGGGACTCCTGGGCCCCTAAGATTCAGGCCCCTTAATTCCATTAGCAATGGAGGAGCAAAGTGCTCCCCAGGATTCCTGTGAATTTCTGGTGCCTCACATTCTCATGCAACTTGCAATGCTGGTGACTTCCCCAGGCCACCACTCCAGCTGCTTTCCTCTGCACTTCAGCTGACCATAAAATGTAGTCCCTTTTTATGCTTTGGGAAAATAAAAGCAAAACCTCTCTCCAGCAAAAGCATTCATGAGTTTGGCTGACTTATGAGGGAGACCAAGGATGATTTCCATTGCAGTGATGCCACAGCTTTCCTGAAAGGTAAGCATCAATCTGCCCTTTGCCCCACTGAGACCGAGTCACTCTATCTTGCTGTTACCTCTTGCCTCCTCATTTTTGGCTTGTCTTCCCACTCCACTCTTCCCACTCCACTCTTCCTGTCCCTCCCAGGGCTAAAACCTTGGCATCAGAAATCTGTAAAATGTAAATGTCACTTGTTTCAGAGAACACCTCCTAATCTGGAGCATTTATGAACCTCACAGTGCCAAACAGAATATTTACCTTGCTGGCTCTGACATTCTTTAGGTCACTAATCTAAAAAGTTTCTGAGAAAAAAAAAAAAAAAACACGTTAAAAGTGAATCCTGTTGCCTGAAATAGTGTGTTTCACTTATTAGGCAGTGAAATTCACTGGCCTCCTGTAACCAGCATGAGGCAATTTTTAGTGGAGGCCTCATCTCTGCCGGCTCGATTTGTTGCTGCTCAGTTACAAAGATGTGTTTACTTACAGCAGAAAGGGCTTCTAGTTACTTGTCTAACACATGAGCAGGGTGACATCTCTTGCTCCCCGTTTTGCTAATATTTTTGTCATCAGGGTCTGAAGTTGCTAACAAAAATATATTAAAAGTGGGTAATATCTATATTCATCTTGGACTTAAGGATGCTATAGGAATATTTTCTGAGTTTTATGTACTTATACAATTATTACATCAATCTTTTTTTAAACATTTTTTATTGAGACATAATTCACGTACCATAAAACTCACCAATTTAAAGTATACAATTCAGTGGTTTTTAGTATGTTTGTTTGTGGTGGAACTACCACTAGAATCTAATTCCAGAACATTTTCTTCACTCCCAAAAGAAAAGCCCTTCCCATTAGCAGTCACTCCTTATGCCTGTCCCACCCTGAGCCCGCTTTAGGCAACTGCTAATCTACTTTCTGTTTCTATATATTTGCCTATTCTGGACTCGTCATACAAATGGAATCAAACAATATGTGGCCTTTTGGGTCTGTCTTCTTTTACTTAGGATGATATTTTCAAGTTTCGTTCATATAGTAGCATGCATCAGTACTACTTTTATTACCAAATAATATTCCATTGTATGGACCTAACATTTTATTTATCCTTTCATCAACTGATAGGCATTTGGGTTTCCACTTTTTTCTTTTATTTTTAGTTGACACATAATAATTGTACATATTTGTGGAATGCAGAGTGTTATTTCCTTATGTGTAATGATCTAATCATGGTAGTTAGTATCCATCACCTCAAATATTTATCATTTTCTTTGTGTTGTGAGCACTAAAGATCCTCTCTTCTAGTTTCTTGAAAATATACAATAAATTATGGTTAACCATATTCACCCCACAGTGCTGCAGAATACCTGAACTCATTCCTCCTATTAAACTATAATTTTGTAATTCTTAACCAACCAATCCCCATCCTCCCTCCCTGCCACTCTTCCCATCCTCTAATTCCCACAATTGTACTCTACTTTTTCTTAGCTCCCATGAGTGAGGACATGTGGTATTTATCTTTCTGTGCTTATCTTATTTTGCTTAACATCATGTCCTCCAGGCTCATCCATGTTGCTGCAAATGACAGGATTTCATTCTTTTTTGTGGCTGAATAGTATGCCATTGTGTGTATATACTACATTTTCTTTATTCAGTTGTCTGTTGATGAACATTTGGGTTGATTCTATATCTTAGCTATTGTGAGTAGTGCTGTAGTAAACATGGGAGTGCAGGTATCCCTTTGATATACTGAGTTCCTTTCCTTTGGGTAAATGCCCACTAGTGAGATTGCCGGATCATATGATAGTTCTGTTTTTAGAGAAATTTCTATGCTGTTTTCCATAATCGCTGTATTAATTTATATTTTCACCAACAGTGTATAGGAGTTCTCTTTTCTCTGCATCCTCACCAGCATTGTTATTTTTTGTCTTTTTGATAATAGCCATTCTAACTGGGGTGAGATGACATCTCATTGTGGCTTTGATGTACGTTTCCCTGATGATGATTTTTCATATATTTGTTGACTATTTGTATGTCTTCCTGAGAGGTTTGGAGGTTCAAGCAGGGGAGTGCAGCTACTTGTATCCTAGACCAATAACCCATCCTCTTCTATCAGGGTTGGCTATCCTCTTTGACCCAGCACGCAGCTTTGGGGAGGGACACACATGGAACGGTGAGGGAAGAAGGGGACACCTGCCTAGCCAGCCAGATCAGCCGAATCAACCCTGGCGATCAATGGGGTGACAGATATCACAGCCACATCGCCCTCACATATGTCTTCTTTTGAGAAATGTCTGCTTGGTTCCTTTGTTCACTTTTTAATCAGATCATTTGTTTATTTGCTGTTGAGTTGTTTGAGTTCCTTGTATATTCTGGATGTTAGTCCTTTGTTGTATGACTAGTTCACACATGTCTTCTCCCATTCTATAGGTTGTCTCTTCACTTTGTTTATTGTTTCCTTTGTTGTATATAATCTTTTTAGTTTGATATCATCCCATTTGTCTGTTTTTGTTTTTGTTGCCTGTGGTTTTGAAGTCTTAGCTATATAAAATCTTTGCCAAGATCAATGCCCTGAAGCATTCCCCCTGTTTTCTTCTAATAGCTCTATAGTTTCAGGTCTTATGTTTAAGTCTTTAGTCTATTTTGAGTTTATTTTTGTATATGGAGATACAGGAGTCTAGTTTCATTCTTCTAGATACAGATATCAAGTTCTCCCAGCACCACTTATTGAAGAGCACCATTTGTTGAAGAATGCATGGATTTTATTATAAATAGTGCTGGTATAAACATTCATGTACAAGTCTTTGTAAACATATGTTTTCACTGCTTTTGGGTATAAACCTAGGAGTAGAATTGCTGGGTCATATTATAACTCTATGTTTAATTTTTGAGGAAATGCCAGACTGTTTTCCAAAGTGGCTGGCTCATTTTACATTTCCACTAGCAGTATATGAGAGTTCCAGTTTGTCCACATCCTCACCAATGCATTTTATTATCTGTATTTTAAATTATAGCCATCCTAGTAGGTACGTTGTGGTATGTCATTATGCATTTATCTAATGGCTAATAATGTTGATCAATTCAATTTTTAGGCCATATGTTTTAATGAACAATTACAGTGATGAGACATGGCATTCTGTTTTAATATTTTAATTTTTAATGATTTTGAATAAAGTAGTAAGCATATATGTTGTTATATGTCATATTTAGCAAATGCACTTCATTTACAGCTTATCTTAAAAATTCTAACTTGACTACATAAAAGTGAAATCTAAGTGAAAACTTCAGAGATAGTTTCATAGGACAAATTTTCTATAGCATACTAAAACATACTTAGCTATTATCAAGTATAGGGTAAAGAGACAAACTTTGCATCTGTTACTTGATATTTGTGTTCAAACAATTTGGATTCTATTGGGGAATATCTAAACTCTTCCAATTCTTTTAACATGAATAAAATAGCATCCACATCTGGAACCCAGACCACATGTGATGGCTCCACAGGATTTGGTCAGACTTTGTTTTGAAACAGGGAGGCAGAAAACATAATGTGTTCCTAGCAAAAGAATCCACAGTCAACAATAAAACTGAAAGAATGAGGTTGCATAGAAGAAAAAGATATTCCTGAAGAAACTGAAGAAACAAATAAAAACTTATGGCACAGGAATAAATTCAGCATAAAATAAATGCAAATAAAAGTTTTTAAAAAGTTAAAAGAATTCACAGATTTTATTTTGGAGTGGTATGCAATACCATTAAAAGAAATTAGAAATCATAGTTTAAGCAGAGGCTTAAATAAAACACATTTTTATTAATACAGGCTTTTTTTTTTTTTTTTTTTATGAGAAGGCCCAATCTGTGCATTGGGAATTAAAACAAAACAAAACAAAACAAACAAACAAAAAAAAACAAGATATAATATTTGCATAGCCCATTTTAAATTATGGTCCAAATGTTGTATTTAAGATCGATAAAATATAAACCAATCCTGCAAATAAAATATAAAAAGGACAAATCTACGTGTCATTTCTGGTATTTTCCCTGCCAGCCAGCCCTGGAATCATAGAATGGCGGCAGGTGAGGGGTGGTTTGGGGGGTGGTGGGGGGAACAACCCTGCTCTTGTCCACCTAGTTTAGGAAGTACATTGTATGGGATTACATAAAAGTAATGTGATCCTGATTGAAAAACAGAAGGATGGCATCAATAAGCCACATTAGTCAGTTCCTTATCTGAGTGTTGTGCCAGTAAATTTGGGGAAAAAGTACTGAGAAATGGGACAACACAAGCACACATAAAAAAAATTAAGGCTGAAAGTGCAATCTCTTTTTTTAAATTAAAAAAATCCAAGGCCTTTAACCTGAAAAAGAAATGATCTATGACTGAATGATTATCTGTCTCTAGGCCTTTATATAAAGATCTATTCTCTTCCTCTTCAAGGGATTAATCATTATAAAATGAGCTAAAGATTTTTAGATGTTTTGGTTAGGCATAAATAAAAACATATTAACAAATAGGTTCTTTATCCACATGAAGTATCTTCAAAATAAATTAGTAAGTTGGATTTGTTTATATTGATTCAGATAACATTTATCTGGAAACAAGTGGCAAGATAATAACCTCCTAAGGAGTTTTCTGACTCTGGGATTCCATAAAAGCTTTTGTAAAACATTAGAGACAACCTGAAAATTTTACTTAATGGCATTGCCTAATCTAAGTGGTCTTATGATTTGTTAAGTGTAAAGAAATATGACAGCAGCTAAAATTTTTTAGTTTTCATAAATGGTTTTTTATGTTGTCAGTTTGTATAAATGGTTATTGGAACTATATATTCCATACTAAATGATAATCACAAAATGATCTTTATATTAAATATTTTTAGGGTTTGAATGTGCTTTCCAGACATAAAAAATTGAAGGAACTTTCTGTATCCGAATGTTATAGAATCACTGATGATGGAATTCAGGTAAGATCATTAAGATCATCTGTTAAAGAATTAAGATTGAAATTTTTCTTTTTTTCTTTTTTTTCCAATGAATAAAAAGGACTATTTTTATTGAAATAACAGAATTGCAAAATATAAATCACTTTTGCCTTTAGTTCTTAAGTAACTACAAAATAAAAATTTACAAGTACAAACAAAGCTTAAAAACAACAAAATTAATGATATTGTTATAACATGTAAAGTATTAAAATGTAGCTAAATATTTACTATTTTTTTATTATACTTTAAGTTTTAGGGTACATGTGCACAATGTGCAGGTTAGTTACGTATGTATACATGTGCTATGCTGGTGCGCTGCACCCACTAACTCGTCATCTAGCATTAGGTATATCTCCCAATGCTATCCCACCCCCTCCCCCCACCCCACAACAGTCCCCAGAGTGTGATGTTCCCCTTCCTGTGTCCATGTGTTCTCATTGTTCAGTTCCCACCTATGAGTGAGAATATGCGGTGTTTGGTTTTTTGTTCTTGTGATAGTTTACTGAGAATGATGGTTTCCAATTTCATCCATGTCCCTACAAAGGACATGAACTCATCATTTTTTATGGCTGCATAGTATTCCATGGTGTATATGTGCCACATTTTCTTAATCCAGTCTATCATTGTTGGACATTTGGGTTGGTTCCAAGTCTTTGCTATTGTGAATAGTGCCACAATAAACATACGTTTGCATGTGTCTTTATAGCAGCATGATTTGTAGTCCTTTGGGTATGTACCCAGTAATGGGATGGCTGGGTCAAATGGTATTTCTAGTTCTAGATCCCTGAGGAATCGCCACACTGACTTCCACAATGGTTGAACTAGTTTACAGTCCCACCAACAGTGTAAAAGTGTTCCTATTTCTCCACATCCTCTCCAGCACCTGTTGTTTCCTGACTTTTTAATGATTGCCATTCTAACTGGTGTGAGATGATATCTCATTGAGGTTTTGATTTGCATTTCTCTGATGGCCAGTGATGATGAGCATTTTTTCATGTGTTTTTTGGCTGCAGAAATGTCTTCTTTTGAGAAGTGTCTGTTCATGTCCTTCACCCACTTTTTGATGGGGTTGTTTGTTTTTTTCTTGTAAATTTATTTGAGTTCATTGTACATTCTGGATATTAGCCCTTTGTCAGATGAGTAGTTTGCAAAAATTTTCTCCCATTTTGTGGGTTGCCTCTTCACTCTGATGGTAGTTTCTTTTGCTGTGCAGAAGCTCTTTAGTTTAATTAGATCCCATTTGTCAATTTTGTCTTTTGTTGCCATTGCTTTTGGTGTTTTAGACATGAAGTCCTTGCCCGTGCCTATGTCCTGAATGGTAATGCCTAGGTTTTCTTCTAGGGTTTTTATGGTTTTAGGTCTAACGTTTAAGTCTTTAATCCATCTTGAATTGATTTTTGAAAAATGATTAATTCACTTTATTTCTTATTTCCATAGGTTTTTGGGGAATGGGTGGTGTTTGGTTACATGAGTACGTTTTTTAGTGGTAATTTGTGAGATTTTGGTGCACCCATCACCTAAGCAGTATACACTGTACTGTACTCAATTTGTAGTCTTTTATTCCTCACTCACTTCCCACCCTTTCCCCCAAGTCCCCAAAATCCATTGCATCATTCATATACCTTTGCATTCTCATAGCTTAGCTCCCAATTATGAGTGAGAACATACAATGTTTGGTTTTCCATTCCTGAGTTACTTCACTTAGAATAATGGTCTCCAATTCCACCCAGGTTACTGCAAATGCCATTATCATTTTTATGGCTGAATAGTATTCCATACCACAATTTCTTTATCCACTCATTGATTGATGGACATTTGGGTTGGTTCCCCGATTTTGGAATTGCGAATTGTGCTTCCATAAGCATGTCTGTGCAAGTATCTTTTTCGTACAATGACTTCTTTTCCTCCGGGTAGATACCCAGCAGTGGGATTGCTGGATCAAATGGTAGTTCTACTTTTAGCTCTTTAAGGAGTGTCCACACTGTTTTTCATAGTGGCTGTACTAGTTTACATTCCCACCAGTAGTGCAGAAGTGTTCCCTTTTCACTGCATCCCTGCCAACATCTATTATTTTTCGACTTTTTGATTATGGCCAGTCTTGCAGGAGTAAGATGGTTTTGCATTGTGGTTTTGGTTTACATTTCCCTGATCATTTGTGATGTTGAGCATTTTTTTTCATATGTTTGTTAGACATTTGTATAGCTTCTTTTGAGAATTGTCTGTTCATGTCCTTAGCCCACTTTTTGATGGGACTGTTTGTTTTTTTCTTGCTAATTTGTTTGAGTTCGTTGTAGATTTTTGGATCTCAGTCCTTTGTCAGATGTATAGATTGTGAAGATTTTCTCCCACTCTGTGCATTGTCTGTTTACACTGCTGATTGTTTCTTTTGCTGTGCTGAAACTTTTTAGTTTAATTAAGTAGAAATTGAATAAATTTTGTGGGTCACAATAGAAAAAACAGAAATGGATTGGAAATGTAACAACACATATGTGATCTTAGTTGAACCAAGTTCACCTCCAGGCTCTTAGTTAGGTCTCCACAGCCAAAGTGATTGAGATTTATTTTCCCATTTTTCCCTGTCTACTCTCTCCCTTCCTCATGTCAGATTCAAAATAAACAGGGATATTTTACATGGAGAGTGATGAACTGCAGTGTGGTAAAAGTCTTCTCATATAAACAAAGTATTCTGTGGATAGAAATGTTATATGATCTAATCATGAAAGTTGGGGGAGTTTGAAAAATTATGCCAGATACTCAACAGTTAGGAACTTAAGTTACTCAAACATACTTCCTAACATCCTTTATGGGAATGGAAAGCATGAGATAAATAATTGGCTAGGATAAATGATTACGTGCTCAATTGATTCTTCAAGAGCTTTTGAGAAAAGTAAAATTCCTAGACCTAATCTTAAGTGATGTGTAGGAAGTCATAAAGTACATATTGTGAGCAAGCCACAGTGTAATTTTTTCATCACTTCAAGCATATCAATATGCTGTTAGAAAAAACCCCAAAGTCATGTGTCATACATGTATTGAACAAGAAGGGAAGCAGTAACCTAGGAATGCAAGCACTGAAACACATTGGAAGTTCTAGATAAATGTGCCTTGAGAGTTTAAAACCCCAACCACTCATAAAAACCTGAAGCTAAAGTAGGAATAGAAAGAGAGAGAGAAAGAGAAAGAGAGAGAGAGAAAGAAGAAGAAGAAGGAGAAGGAAGAGGAGGAGAGGAGGAGGAAGAAGAAAAGAAGGAGGAGGAGAGGAAGAAAAGGGAGGGAGGGAGGGAAGGAAGGAGGGAGGGAGAGGGAGGGAGAGGGAGGGAGGGAGGGAAGAAAGAGAGAAAGAAAAACCTATAAAAGGGTTTGTCCCACAAGTAGGAAGATAATGCAATAATAGCTGAGAAGTCCACAGAGCATGGCAAACCTTAAATTATCTCTGTCAGTTTGAAGTAGACTTTCCAAGAAGTTTTAACATGACTAACAGGAGACTGTTAAAATACCATCCCAACTAGTGGGCTGTAGAGGATTCCAGGTCAAAAGATTCTCTAGACCTCTAGCATTGAATTCTAAACTTCTGGAGCTGAAAGAATCTTAGAAACATCTAAAGCAACTCCCTAATGTTAAGGTAGTAAGAATAAAAAAATACCTCAAAGGCCAAGAGGGCTTAAATGACTGGCCCAAAGTCTTATACCTTCTCAGCAAACTAATTCAGTAACAGTTTTATGGAAATGAAAGGTAGAAACGGAGAACGGCTGTTCTGAATGGTTGTTTGACAGCTTAGTGAGAAAAAAACGTTTTCAAATTATTTTTGCTGTTTCTCACTGGGTCTGCTGTTTCTCACTGGGAACAATGTAATCATACTTAAGGGAATCTACTTTAAGGAGCATTAGTGTCACATAATGTCAATTTCCCCCAATTTTAGACCAAGGATACTAATGTTCTAAGAAGTCCCTAAGAAATCTGCCTGGTAGTATATTTAATAGTGTAGAGTTAAATAAACGAACACAAAACAAATATCCCAGAGAGGACTAGAAACTTCCATATTGGAAATATTGTAACTCTTTAATAACAAAAAGGGTTACAAATCATTTAGATGTATGTAACCTACTAAGAGAAAAAGTTGAAAGATTCCTCTAAAGTTAAGCCATGATTTACCTGCTGCAATTAACTTAAGGGTTAAACATGCATTTATACAAAGTTTTATCTATGAATATGATATAGTCAGGCTTTCAAAAGATCTTTGACAAGGTGATAGACTAGACAAAACAGTTTAAAATATTAACATTTTTAATACTGGGTTATATTTCTCATATGGTGACCAATTATATTTGACCAATAACTAGAAATCATTTAGAAGTATTGAAACCTACCATGGTGATGACATAGCTTCTTAATGTACATTATTGATTAATTTTTAGATGCTCCTCTCATTCTTGGGATGAAGGAGTATTGGCCAAAGTTTGATGTTAAGTATCAGGAGACCAGTGTTTTCTGTCATTCTTTTTTGATTCTGTGGGGTCCAGACATTTTTCTTTTCACTCTTTGGAGCCTAAAAATTGTACTATTTTTAGGTGCTCTGAGATTGTAGATGAAAGCATTTACCCATTTGGTAACTATATGACCATACAGCTGAGTTCTGGCATATCTTTAAAACAATTTAATCTTTTACAAACTGACATGTATTTATTTTCAGTAATCTAAGAGATTACTTGTTCTACTCAAATTCATGAACAATAAATTTTTCTTTTTTTTTCCTAAAAAAACAAAACAAAACAGGATACACGTGCAGAACATGCAGGTTTGTTCCATAGGTATGCGTGTGTCATGGTGGTTTGCTGCACCTATTGACCTGTACTCTGAGTTCCCTCCCCTCACCCTCAACCCTGAAATTTTTCTTTTTCATCATTTCTCATCCTTCTTTTTCTCCTCCCTGCTTTTGGTACGTGTGTGTCTGTGTTGTGGCTTTTAACCAGTTTTACTTCTTCCAAGATTCATACTTCTGGGCATGTGGTAATCTTTCCCCTTGCCTCCTCCAGCCCAATTATTAAGTCCCAAAAGGGAACAGACAAAGCCGGGGGAGGAGAAAGTGACTTACAAACTAATTTCACAATTCCTTACCTGGATTTAAAAAGAGAAGGAAAGAGAATAAAATAAAGTGAGTAAATTGAGATGTTTAGATTATCTGCACTTTATAAAGAATGCTCTCTCGTTACTTAGATAAGGTAACTATAGGAGAGATTCTGTTTTTAGCACAAGACATCGAAAACTTACACACTACATAATTCGCTTAATGAGAAAAATGAATAAATTTTTTACCCTGGTTAGGTTTTGCAAGAGTTGTGAACATAATAAGAATAAAAAATTACCTCATTTTAGTGTTTAGTGGAAACCACAGCACATGCAGAGTCAGTGTCTGGAGCCTCAGATGTATTGACTTTTAGGATCTGGCTTTAATTACTTTCTCCAACGTTAGTTCTTTTCTGAGAACAACAGACATTCAATGATTATGTTACACTAGAATTATTTGGTGCTCTTGAAAGGCATTTTGGAGAAGATGTTTGATGCAGCTGTAACTGAGCATTTCTTAAGAAATCGTTTTCTTGAGGATTTTATGAGGTCAGTTAAATAACAGACGGCCAAGTATGGCAAAGAAATTGGCTTAAATGCAGTGTTACAGTTCAGACGTATTAGAAGTTCCATCTTAATAAGCTGTTTTGATAGAACCAATGGAATAAATCCAATTATTTACTCTGGTTGCTGTTTTTTGAGATGGAGTTTCGCTCTTGTTGCCCAAGCTGGAGTGCAATGGCACGATCTCGACTCACTGCAACCTCCGCATCCTGGGTTCAAGTGATTCCCCTGCCTCAGCCTCCCGAGTAGCTGGGATTACAGGCATGCACCACCATGCCTGGCTAATTTTTTGTATTTTTAGTAGAAATGCGATTTCACCATGTTGGCCAGACTGGTCTCGAACTCCTGACCTCACCTCAGGTGATGCACCTGCCTTGGCCTCCCAAACTGCTGGAATTATGGGTGTGAGGCGCCGTGCCTGGCTTCTGGTTGCTTTTTATACTCTTAATCTGGTTTGCATTTCTCATTCCTCTTTCCTAGAATGAAGCATAATATAAATACATTTATATAATATCCGTACACACGAATGTGTATTTTTTTATGCAGATTATCTCTAAATGAAAATCTTGCAGCTAGACAAAAATTTCTAATTATTTCAATGTTAGCAGGTTGAGGTAGTTGATTAAGAAATGTCATTAGCGGCCAGGTGCTAATGTCATTAGCAGGAGAAAATCAGGTTTCATTAGGATGCACCAGAAGGACTGGCAGGTGTGTATGCAGTGAAAGTGTGCATATATGTGTGTTTACATGCAAATATATGTAAAGGTACATCTATGTCTAGTATATATAGGTAAATTAAATATATGTATACACCTTGGTATATATTAGATCATATACATATGTCAATGTGTATATGTATTTATTACACCCAAATTGTGTATAGAGAGATGCTATATGATTATACATTTCTAGGCTAAAACCAATAGATGATGGTCAGTATTCAAAGCAGATAATAAAAATTGGTTTGTTGGTTGGGTGCAGTAGTTCACACCTATAATCTCAGCACTTTGGGAGGCTGAGGTGGGTGGGTTACCTGAGGCCAGGAGTTCGAGACCAGCCTGCCCAACATGGTGAAACCCTGTCTCTACTAAAAATACAAAAAAATTAGCCAGGCATAGTGGCGCACACCTCTAGTCCCAGCTACTCCGGAGGCTGAGACAGGAGAATCACTGGAACCCAGGAGGCAGAGGTTGCAGTGAGCCGAGATGGCACCACTGCACTCCAGCCTGGGCGACAGAAAGAGACTCCATGTCAAAAAAAGAAAAAAAAGAAAAAAAAATTGGGTGTTAAAGAATTACCTTTTAGTCTACGTTTTATTTTAAAAATTAATCATCCATTTAAATGACAAAGCTCTTTTTCCTGTGGAAGTGTGTGGATTAGCTCTCTGATAGCAAAAGTAATAATATAATTTAGGGAATGTGGGACTAGCTGTCAAGAGTCCTAATTTTTATTCCAATTCTGCCTCTTACATGGCCACATTTTCTTAAGCAATTCACTTAGCCCACAACAATTCATTCCCCTACAGTGACTACAATTGTGAAGCAGACAGGAGCTTGCACCCTAGAGCAGGGGTAGGCTTTTTTTTTTTTTCTGTAAAGTTTTGAAGGGTCAGGTAGTTTCTGTTTTAGGCTTTGCAGGCCATACAGTCTCTGTCGCAACTTCCCAACTTTGCCATTGAGCATAGAAACAGCCATAGACAATATGTAAATAAATGAGAGTTGCTGTATTCCAATAAAACTTTATTTATGGACACTGAAAATTTGAATTTCATATCATTTTCACATAATCATGAAATATTATTCTTCTGTTGCTTTTTTTTTCAACCATTCAAAATATATAAACACCATTCTTAGAGTGTAGGCCATACAGAAGAACTACAGGTTAGCTGGGCAGGCAGACAGCCACCGTCAGTGAGCATTGAGCCTGTGGCTGTCATAAGCAAATGCTGTTTGTGTTCTCTACCCTGCAGCCTGGTGGGCTGGCTGTGCTCGCATAGGTGGCCTGTGGCTGTCCCAAAGTTCAGGCACTTTGGTCATGTCCATTAAGCTTAGGAACGATTCTTAAGCTTCCTTAGTACAACACTGGGGTATTATTTGCAATTAGCAAGTTGGAAAGAGCTTAGATGATTAATTAGGCTACTCCATACCTTCAAGTAAGATCATGCTCAAACCATCTCATTTCAGATTTTTTTTTTTTTTTTTTTTGAGACTGAGTCTTGCTCTGTTGCCCAGGCTTGTATGCAGTGGCACGATCTTGGCTCACTGCAACCTCCTTCTTCCGGGCTCGGACAATTCTCCCACCTCAGCCTTCCAAGTAGCTGGGATTACAGGCATGTGCCATCATCCTCAGCTCATTTTTGTATTTTTAGTAGAGATGGTGTTTCACCATGTTGGCTGAGGCTGGTCTTGAACCCCTGACCTCAGGTGATCTGCCTGCCTCAGCCTCCAAAGTGCCAGTATTATAGGCATCAGCCACCATGGCCAGCCTCAGATTAATTAATTTTGTGAAAATGTGACCATCTTGCTCAGTGATTGAACACAAAACATTTTGGATTAGACTTTCCATGTAGAGGACATGGATAATCTGTTTGTTTTTTGAAAACAGAAATCATTATAATTTTTTTTTAAATGATGAGGCTAGGTTTAGTGGGTTAGGCAGATATATAAGCAGAAAAATTCAATACTATGTGGTGGTTGTCAGCTCATATCAATTTAGCCCTTACTACATGTCAGGCACTGTTGTATTTTCCATGTATTAATTTCCTACTTTATGAGGTAGGCAATACTTTTAATTCCATTTTACAAACTGGAGGTTCCAAGAGGTTAAAAACTTCTCCCAAGTCATGAAACAGGTAAGTACATGAGCTAGTGTATAAAATTTCTAATTCCAAAAGGATGCTTTTAGTCATAATTCTGTGATAAAGGTATGTAGGAGGCTATGGGAGGATTCAGGCGAGGTACCTAATCCAGCATGGGAATGCCAGGGAAGTTTATCTGTCAGAAAAATCACTTTAACAAGGAAAGTGGAAGTTACATTGAAGAGCAGAAGGGGAAAAGGAGAGTGAAGGTAGGAATCTAAGAGTTTTTTGTTATAGTCCAGGGGTGACAGGATAGCAACCTGAACAAGGGAAGTAACAGGGAGGCTGGGGAGAAGGAAATGGATTAGAGAACATTTAGATAGCAAAATCCATGAAACTGTTGATAGTTCAGATGAGGGATGAGTGTGAAGATGTGGTTAAAGACAATGTCCATGCATCTGACTTGGCTGCCAGGAATGTTGGTGGTGTCCCCGCTTTCAAGCCCTATGAACTACCAAGATCTATTCAGTATTTTGGCACTTACTGTTGTCAGAATTTCTCTTCTTGTGAGTATGTGATTTATAGGAAATATATATATCTTGGTCTTTATCCACAGTCCTGGCACAGAGCTCCTTAAAGGGCTTGTAACTTTCTGAGCAATAGGGGTAATAGGTATCTTTTGTTCTAATATTTGGTCGTTGACCATGGTTCCTGATGCAGAACTCCTAATTCCTTGGAGTTTCCTGGGTGTATCTTCTGTTCTAATGAGGTGACTCTTGGTGAGTTCTTGGTTGGGGGCTGGTCATGAGAAAGGCCAGGCCACGATTAGAATCTTGGAACTTTCTGCTCCATTCCCCATCCTTTGGGAAGGGGAGAGGGGCTGGAGATTGAGCTAATAATTGATGGTGTCTATATGACGAAGCCCCCATAAAAATCCCTGAACTACAGGGTTTAGAGTACTTCCAGGTTGGCAAACACATCCATATGCCAGGAAAGGGGTGCACTCCAACTCTGTGGGGACAGAAGTTCCTGCACTCAGGACCTCTACACCTAGCCCTATGTACCTTTTCATCTGGCTGTTCATTGGTATCCTTTATTATATAATAAGCTGGTAAACATGTTTCCCTGAATTATTTGAGTTGTCCTAGCAAATTATCAAGCCCAAGGAGGTAGTTATGGGAACATTAATATATAGCTGGTTCATCAGAAGTCCAAGTGACAACCTGGGACTTGCGATTGGCATCTGAAATCTACTGGGATTGAGCTCTTAACCTGTGGGGTCTGTGCTAACTCCAGTTAATGTCAGCATTGAATTAAATTGTAGAACATCCAGTGGGTGTCACAGAATTGGTCAGTGTATAGAAAAACCCACACATCTGGTATCAGAAGTGAAGTGTTCTGGAAGTATTGAGAGTGGTGTGACTATAGAGAAAAAAACAGTTTTTTTAATATGGCATGATTTTGTCTGTGTTTCCTCTAAGCTCTCTTCACCTCTCCACTCTTACGACAGTCTTTTAGGCATTCTCTCTCCCACTCTATCTTTAGGTTTGTGGCAGCCGCAGGCAGGCTAAGGGAGCTCTGTTTGAATTTGTTTTTACTCTACCTACAAGTAATTTGAAGGCTGTATTGTTCTCTTAGTTCTAGTAATGATGAATGTATGGGTCCTGTGCAGTTTTATTTCTTTTCTCTTTATATTTTCTGGTTTGGAGGGGAGGCGAAGATTCAGACTTCGATAATCGTCATTGTTCTCCAAACCCAAACATAGCTCCCTCTTATTTTTATTAACTATAAAAGATAATTAATAAATGACTCTGAAGTTAATTATAAAAAAGTATCTCTAACAGAGACAGTTCATCTGCTTTTTAAAGCCCTGAAACCAGAATGCAGTGGGTAGTATTTATAATTACACAAAAGAAGGAAGTCTGTGGTAGTGGTTCAGCCTCATCTGCTCTCTTGTCTTTTCTGCCTGGTTTGTGGCTTATATTCTTCACAAGCTGGTTTACTAATATCTTGCAGATGGCACCACTGATGAATTTTAAGGGTGTAACCTAGGTCAGCGCCCTGTTGTCTGATGATCACTTAGGTATCTGACTTCGGCTTATGGAGTATAAACGGCAGTAGAGATATTAGAACCTCCACTTCTCTCATTGTCCTCTTCAGGCCCCGTCTTTTTTGAGACCCTCAATCTTGCTCTAGCTGCTTCACATTGGATTTTTAAATTTTTATTATTATTTTTTTTATTAAGACGGAGTCTCGCTTTGTCGTCCAGGCTGGAGTGCAGTGGCGCGATCTTGGCTCATTGCAACCTCCGCCGCCTGGGTTCAAGCGATTCTCCTGTCTCAACCTCTGGAGTAGCTGGGATTACAGGTGCCCACGACCATGTCTGGCTAATTTTTTGTATTTTTCGTAGAGACGGGGTTTCGCCACGTTGGCCAGGCTGGTCTCAAACTCCTGACCTCAAGTGATCCACTCGCCTTGGCCTCCTGAAGTGCTAGGATTACAGACGTGAGCCACCGTACCCAGCCTTTCTTTAAAAGCTGTGGCAGGTTTTTTTGTTTTTTGTTTTTGTTTTTGTTTTTGAGATGGAGTTTTGCTCTTTTTACCCAGTCTGGAGTGGTGCGATGTTGGCTCACTGCAACCTCTGCCTCCTGGGTTCAAGTGATTCTCCTGCTTCAGCTTCCCAAGTAACTGGGATTACAGGCATGCGCCACCACGCCCAGGTAATTTTGTATTTTTAGTAGAGACGGGGATTCAGCATGTTGGTCAGACTGGTCTTGAACTCCTGACCTCAGGTGATCCGCCTGTCTCAGCCTCCCAAAGTGCTCGGATTACAGGTGTGAGCCACCATGCCCGGCCTACCACTTGAAATAACATACTCCTTCTCTCCCTTAATCTTCATAACCTTTTATGATACATTCTCTTAGATTATAAACTTTCGATTTTAAAAATTTGCCCTTTGGTAACATTTATCTTGATTTACAAATAGAAAAGGAGGTAGAGGAGGAGGGATTCGGCATAAGGGACTGGGAAGGGCGGCAGCCATGTGGCACAATCATAAGCTACTTCATAGTTGGGAGAACAACAGAGCAACAGTCATTGCTGTTCATTTGACTTTTGGTCTGACCCAGGAATGTTCAGTAAGTTGAGTGGCTCCAGGCATAGTCTAAGTAGAAACTGAGGGTTCAGAGTTCTGAGTCTTGTACTCTGGACTATCTGTGCTATGGAACTGAAACCCCTAGAATTTGTAAGGAACATCTGCAAGGATACTCAGGTCAGAAAGGCCCAGGAGTACCTACCTCATTCAGCAACAGTCCAGTCAAAATCTTCCTCCCCGACAATGGCCTATGACCAGCCTGTTCTACACATTCCTCTCTGGAGTGTAAGAAGGGTTGAGTTCATGTGCTCTAACAGCAAGAACTGGATTATTCTCCAGTGACTCTCTTCTGATCTTAAATACTTAGTTTGAATCACTAAACTTTCTAACTAGTTATAAATGTTGTTTGTGCAAGATTCTCATCAATCATTCTCATCAGTTGATAGACTCCACCCCCTGGTGCTCAACCAAAGTTGATTTTGGTAGCCTTTGACACATACTGACTTGTAATGCCAAAGATGGATTAGACGTGTTGGCTCCATGTAGCAACATTTTTTTTTAAAGAACTCAACATTGATTTCTATTTGTTTTCCAAGATTAAGTCATTCAGTAATTATCAAAGCATGAGATTTCAGTAACTCCACCTCTTCTCTAGGGTTACAAGTTGTGTTTATGGTTCGCAACAGAAGCAACGGAGGACTCCTTTCCAAAATGACTTTAATCATTGGCCTTTGTTGCAGCAGAAGCTCTGAAATCTCTTGTATGGGGAGGTGGAACGTCCGGACATTTAGATCTTTTGTCTCTTGACCATATTGCTTGGCAAAGTCTCTCTTCTCATCCAATACTCCAGGTTATGATTAGGAAATAATTGACTAAACTGTCTATGATGGAGATTCCAGAGGGTCTCTGGTTTAGAAGTGTTTTACAGGGTATTGGGAGAGGAAACTAAGGAATTCCTCTGGTAGAATGAAGGGTAGTGGGGATATCTGGTAGCTTGTGGAGAAAGCAACCCCCTACAAAACCTGGAATAATTAAGAGTTTTACTATGGAAATCTGTGCTGCTTGGCTATCCATGCCAAGGATAGTTTCCTAAACTTTATAATAGAACAACATACCCCTGGAGACCCAAGACACCTGGAATCAACTGGGAGTCACAGATAAACTCTTGCCAAGATACCCAGGCATTATTCTTTCTTCAAAGCCTGTGAGCAAAAGAAATAAACAGTATTCTCTGTGGCTCCTGACACTAGTGTGTTTCTAATTGTGGAGGCAGTTCAAAAGAATTAGAAATTTGCTAGACTTCAAAGGATGTGGGATTTGACAGTTTGTCAGTTTCCCATTGTCTGTAAGGTTCCAAGGGATACTGGAGTCATGGATACTATGTTTTCTTG
This sequence comes from Pan troglodytes, assembly GCF_028858775.2. Lineage (NCBI taxonomy): Eukaryota > Metazoa > Chordata > Mammalia > Primates > Hominidae > Pan > Pan troglodytes. The sequence goes on along the minus strand of NC_072404.2, from coordinate 118,205,918 downwards.
GCCGAAAAACAGCTGAAGCTGAGAACACCCCACACCAGTCCTGGCTTCTTGCCCACTCCCATTGGGGAAGAACCACTCTCAGACAACTGAAGCACTGCTGAACTTGCTAAATGAATGTGCACATCTGTTCTTTTCATGTTGAGCATCCACAGAACAGAACTAAAAGAGAATGTGTTAAAAGGAAGATAATCCGTAGGAGCCCTCTCCCACTCTTTAAGCTGCCCCTGGAACATTAGTTTATCCTTTGTAAGATGAAACTTGCCAAAAGTTAAAAAAAAAAAACTGTCAGATTGTCTGAAGGCAAAAATTTAAAAAAAGGGAAAATAAACATCAGAATGTTTGCTTCTTTTGTTTTTTAAACCTATGTTTAGGTTTTTGATATGTTTTTGATCCCTCTTCTATGTGACACACCTAGGCTTTGCTCATTGTGCCTTGCCTGACATAAACCAAGGGCCTGTGGCATGTCTCACAGGAGCTATGATTTCTTCATGTTATAATTTGTAATAACCCTCCCTGTCAATTCCAGTTAAATTTTGTTCATTATATTTCCTCATCCTAAAGCCCTCATCACATACATCACAGATAGGATCGTTCCAGGATCTCTCTGGTTCACAGACAAAAGCCAGGGTCCATGTCTTCCAAGTGCTTTTGGAATACTCATTTTCTTTTAATCTTCTAATAGGCCTATGAGATAGGTAGACAGTTATTTTCTTTCTCCTCTTATATATGAAGAAACTTGAGGTAACATGACTTGTTCCTGGTCACATAGATACAATTTCAGATTCCAGGCTCTCTTTTTTTTCCACTAGACTGGTAGCCTCCCTTGATTAGATCACCTCTTATTCTATTATGTCCGCAAATGGGAGGTGAAAGCAGTACTGATGATAGTTCATGAACTCGTTATTTCTTAGAGATCCTTAAATGGAAGAGGTCATAGGATGGTGTGACTGTCCTTACAGTAAACATTATGAGTTGTCATTTTCTTGGGAAAGACTAAGAACAAAAAGTGAGGTGGCTGGCTGTGCAAATAGACACCCATCAACTCTTTCTGGCTGATTATTTTAGCTTAAGGAATTCCCCCGCCTTTCTTGCCCCACAGAGGACCCTGGACTAGTGCCAGGTAATTGGGCCACTAGGCACCACTTTTTGAAATAAACTTAGAGAAATGTAAAAAGTGTGGGTTATGCCACAGGCAACAAGAAAAATATCTGATTGCCCTTTGGGTAATTCAATCCTGGTTCATTTTTATTTTGGAGAGAAAATCTAAAACCTGAAGCTGTTCTAAAATTTTTCTCAATAAATTCTAGTTACCAAGTACAATTCAAAGATATTTTGTTTTGGTCTTTTCCTGGTCATCTTTCCTTTTGGTTTTCCCAATATACATTCTCTTTCACTGCTTACCCTTTCTGTTCTTTAATTTCTTCCAATTTGCCTTCTTTTTATGCATCTGTCAAATTTTATATGTTAAAGATAATTCCTTTGTTTTTACAAAATGCTCGCGATCTGTGCAGCCAGTAAGCCATCAAGATTTACTGGCAACCAAAGGTGTGCTGTTGGGTAGGTGTCTCTAGAGAAAGCATGTACTCCAGCAAATGAACAACACAATTTTTTTGGTGTGACAAGAAAATATTAAAAGTTCTAGAAATGTCAGATTTATTTTTTATCTCATACATTCTATTTTATATGTTTAAATATATAAAATATATTTGAATAGTTTATGCCTATATAATTTACAAAGTACATTAATATACATTTACTGAAAGTGTATGCTCAAAATATTTTTACTATGCCAGGCACAGTGGCTCACATGTGTAATCCCAGCACTTTGGGAGGCTGAGGCAGGCGGATCCCTGAGGTCAGGAGTTCAAGACCAGCTGCCAACATGGTGAAACCCCGTCTCTACTTAAAAGTACAAAAATTAGCTGGGCGTGGTGGCAGACACCTGTAATCCCAGCTAGAGGCTGAGGCACGAGAATCTCTTGAACCCAGGAGGTGGAGGTTGCAATGAGCTAAGATCATGCCACTGTGAAGGGGGCCAGCCCCTCCACACCTGTGGGTATTTCTCGTCAGGTGGGACGAGAGACTGAGAAAAGAAATAAGACACAGAGACAAAGTATAGAGAAAGAACAGTGGGTCCAGGGGACCGGCACTCAGCATATGGAGGACCTGCACCAGCACCAGTCTCTGAGTTCCCTCATTATTTATTGATTACCATTTTCACTATCTCAGCAAGAGGAATGCGGTAGGAGAGCAGGGTGATAGTGGGGAGAAGGTCAGCAAGAAAATGTGAGCAAAGGAATCTGTGTCACAATTAAGTTCAAGGGTAGGTACTATGCCTGGATGTGCACGTAAGCCAGATTTTTGCTTCTCTCCACCCATACATCTCAGTGGAGTAAAGAATAACAAAGCAGCATTGCTGCCAGCATGTCTCGTCTCCCGCCATAGGGCGGTTTTTCTCCTATCTCAGAATTGAACAAATATACAATCAGGTTTTACACCAAGACATGCCGTTTCCAGGGGCAGGCAGGAGACAGAGGCCTTCCTCTTATCTCAACTGCAAGAGGCCTTCCTCTTTTACTATCCTCCTCAGCACAGACCCTTCACGGGTGTCGGGCTGGGGGACCATCCCACGAGGTCTTTGCCATCCCACGAGGCCATATTTCAGACTATCACATGGGGAGAAACCTTGGACAATACCCAGCTTTCCAGGGCAGAGGTCCCTATGGCTTTCTGCAGTGCATTGTGCCCCTGGTTTATCGAGACTGCAGAATGGCGATGACTTTTACCCAGCATACTGCCTGTAAACATTTTGTTAACAAGGCACATCCTGCACAACCCTAGATCCCTTAAACCTTGATCCCATACAACACATGTTTCTGTGAGCTCAAGGTTGGGGCTAAAGTTACAGATTAATAGCATCTCAGGGCAAAGCAATTGTTCAGGGTACAGGTCAAAATGAAGTTTCTTATGTCTTCCCTTTCTACATAGACACAGTAACAGTCTGATCTCTCTTTTCCCTACACCACTGCACTCCAGCCTGGGTGACAGAGTGACACTCTGTCTCAAAAAAAAAAATTTTTTTTTTACTATGGTGTTCATGATTTAAAAAGTTTGGCAATCAGAGCCACAGAGAAGCAGTGCATACAAATAATAATACTAGCTACTATCTACTGACTGCTAACTATGTGCAAGGTACTGTTTAACTGCTTTATTCATATTAACTCATTTAATCTCCCCAACAACTCTATGAAGTAGGTGCTACTCCTCATATTAAGCTACTCCTGTGTAATTCCCACACCACTGATGAGAATATTGAGGGGTAAGAGAGGTTGAGTAACTTATCCAGAGACACAAAACATCTCATGGAAGGATTTGAACTCAAGCCAGTGGGCCCCCAGACTGTGCTCTTAACCAACCCTGTATGCTGCCTGTGGCAGTTACTGAACCGAGTGAGAAGGACTGGGCTTACTATTCTGAGGGCCATATATGGAAGCTCATTCTCCTCACTCCTGTGCTGAGAAGCATTCTTCATTCATTTTGGATACTCTCTCATCTTGAACTAATTCTGTATGCCAGATGTTAGCAAAGATAAATTAGACATGGATTCTACCCTCAAGAAGTTACAGTCAATGCAGAAGATAAGACACTTATATGAATAACTATAATACAAGTAGAAAGTGAGGAAGTTGCCTGGGCATAGTGGCTCATGCCTATAATCCCAATGTTTTGGGAAGCCAAGGAGGAAGGATCACTTGATGCCAGGAGTTCGAGATCAGCCTGGGCAACATAGTGAGACCCTGTCTCTATAAAAATTAAAAAATGAGCCAGGCATGGTAGCATGCACATATGTGGAAGGCTGAGGTAGAAGGATCATTCAAGCCCAGGAATTTGAGGCTACAGTGAGCTATGATCATGCTGCTATGCTCCAGCCTGGGCAACAGAGCAGGACCCTGTCAAAAAGAAAGAAAAGCTTATAAGAATTTGAAAGCGCATCTCTTCCACAGAGAAGAATTGGGGAAGACTGTAGAATAAACCACATTTGAGCTGGTTTGAAGCCAAAGTTTATCCCTCAAATCACCATCTAATTTTATAACAAATTTCATCATGAAAGTGTCTTTGGAAATATTTGTTTTGGTCCTTGGCCTTATCCCCCTTTCCCTTTCAGAGTTCTCTCCATGTTTTAAAACAGGGAGCTTCTCTGAGGCTGGGCCTTTGCTAAGCCTTGCTCAGCCTGGTTTCCCTGGCAGGGAAGGTGGGAATGCAAGAGTGGCATCTCCAGGAGGGGCAGCTTCAGGCTCTGCAGAGTTTAGTTGTGGTGCCAGGCCATGACCAGTCCCACTTGCTCTGATGCCCAGTGGGAACACCATTGTTGGTGGAGTGTAGCTCTCCATCTCATGGGATATGCGAAGTAGGTATCTTGGGATATGCCCAAGAAACTGAAGTTTTTGTATTTAGTTGATATCTTAAAATTGTGGAAGTTGCATTTTAGCCTTTGGGGCAGCCAAAAATGTCTTCATTATAGAAAATGGTTCTTGACAGCACATTTTTTCCAGAATTACCAACAGGGAAAAGCTCCCCAACTTTGCAGTAGAATTAATTGGGACCTAATGAGGCAAATAGTCAAGAGATGGTGTTATGAGTATGCAACACGAAGTGAGCTTTTCTAAGGCTAGAAGCTGCCACCTGTCAAAGTGGTTTAATTCAGGATTTTGGCAGAAGCACATTATTGTGACAGTCAATAAATGTGAGTGAAATTCAGTCTCCTCTACGTACCCTATTTAGGAATGTAGTCATTAAGCCCCTACGCTGTGACTCAGCTCAGAAGACACAAGAAGGAATGATCTAACTCGCTAAGAGATATGGAAGTTTTCTTCCAGATTGCTAACACACAGCAAAATTGGCTGATACATGGGAAAGGAGCCAAACTTGATAATGTTTGCATTTTTATCTCTGTCTTTACTGTAAAAGATTTTGACTTGGAAGAAATGTAGTGTTGCATTTTCCAAGAAAAGAAAATCAGCAGCATTGATAGAAGTATGATTCTGCAGCATTGGAGCCAGAAGTGTATATTGTAATCTTATCTGTAGGGGGGAAATGGAATTTCATGAGTGATTATGTTGAAACATGCTTGCAGATTTAAGTACTTAATATGACTTATATGTGTTTAAAGGAAAACACAAATTCTAAGAGAGGAAAAGTTCTGACTTTAGTTCGCCAATCTGCCACTGATTTAGCATAAAGCCTTAGACCAATTTTTGTGCCTCAGATTTTCCATGGATGAGAATGGTACCATGAATGTATCATAGACCTTGTAATCATTTTTAAGTTAGTTTTAAATTTAAAACCTCTGAGAACATTTGTCTTTAAAGAATATTAGAGCTTTTAAAAAGGCATAAGGCAGAATTGATTCGAGCAGTCCAAGACATTGGCAGATGCTACTGAAGAGGGTTTTCAGACACGAAGAGCCTTGAATCTCCCTTTAAAGCTTGTTTCATCTTTCAATAAATTATTCTTATAGTTTAAATATTCTTTCTTGCTTTGATTTTTCTCTGGTTCCTCTAACTCTGTCCATTCTCTCTAACAATGTTAATGTCTCTAACAAGGGAAAAACAATGTCACCTTACTTCTTGCAACATAAAAATTCTTGTATTATTAAAAGAGACTTCTTAATTTTCTTGAAGACATAAAGGATCAGTGAACCAACTAGTATTTACTGAGCGCTTACTGTGTTCTAATATGATGTTTGGGAAAGGGATATGAAAGCTAGCAGATTTCCAGGCAGTACAAGGGGCTTATTGCATTCTTATTGAATCTCCAAACTGAGATTCCAGGCCACTGATTCCAATAATTCAAAGGTAGATTCCTTTCTGTACCTCCTTGGGTGTGCCCCACTATGCTTGATTATCTCCAGTGACAGGTCCCAAGCTATCTCCTGACAAGCTGCCCCTTCTAATTTTTGCCATCACGTAGTTGCCAGACAAGACAGATTTTCATGCAATACAGGAATGAGTCAAATACCCTAAGTGCTGAATCAGTTGAAAAAGACAAGTTCTGCATGAGATCAAAGAATGAATCACTGTTAGCTGTTGTGGTCAGGAAAAGATGATGACTTAGGGTTAAATAACCAATATCTTTCAGTTTTTCTCAAAGTACAATACATTTGTGCATCTTTATTATTATTGGTGTCATGTGCAAATCCTGATAGTAGTTAACATTTATTCTTTTTAATGGCTTAAAATTTTTAACTGACAAATAAAAATTGTATATATTTATGAAGTACAACATGCTGTTTTGACACACACACACACACACACACACACACATTGTGGAATGGTTAAATCAAGCTAATTAACATTCATCACCTTACATACTTATGATACTTTTTATGGTGAGAACATTTAAAATCCATTAGCAAATTTCAAGTATACAATACATTGTTACTAACTATAGTCATCATATACAATAGATCTCTTGAACTTTCTCCTCCTAACTGAAAAAAAAATTGAATGTTTCACAAATCTGTGTCATCCTTGTTCAGGGGCCAGGCTAATCTCTGTATTTTTCCAATTTTAGTATCTGTGCTGCTGAAGTAAGCACTAGTTAACTTTTATGGGGTGCTTACTATGTGCCAAACACCAGCCAGTGTGCATACTGCCTCTCAACTAACACAGTATATAAAATCTTAGAGATAGCTAGAGAATCTGTTTTGTGCTAAGAGCCACATCACATATATATATATAATCACATATATATAATATATATAATCACACATATATATAATATATATAAAATCACATATATAATATATATATAATTTATATATAAATAAGAAGTATCTTTAGTAACCCATTAGGGTTACTAAAATCTAGTACTTACAACTAAAATTAATGGTAAACTACCATTTACTGAGGTCTCTAACTTTGTATTCTAAGAGGAACTGCTTCATAATGAGGCAGAATTCTTAGAGTGATTGAGCACATGTAGATAATTATAATAATTCTCACATTTTGGGGGAGGAAATTTCCTCCTTTTCTTTTTCTTTTCTCTTCTCTTCTCTTGTCTTCTCTTTTCTTTCTTTCTTTCTTTCTTTTCTTCATCATGGTTTCCAATTTCTACTCCTATTGCTTTTTAAATATATTTTTACAATTACGGTTAGGTTTACTTTTGTGGATTGTTTTGTTTTTGTATAACTGCTGAGTTGTAAACTTTTAAGTGTTATTTCCTCATGGATTCTTATCACTGAGTTATTTTTTAACTGAAAAGTAGGAATGAAAATTAAGAAGTATAGATATAAAGGGAATGATTTCCAGGCCTTTTTCTAGTCCTAGATATTTCAGGTGAACATTTCAGCATTTCAAAACAATGCTAGAGAGTAGATATTATTTTCCCTAAGTTAAAAAAGAGGAGCTGGGCACAGTGGCTCATGCCTATAATCCCAGCACTTTGGGAGGCCGAGGAGGGTGGATCACTTGAGGTCAGGAGTTCAAGACCAGCCTGGGCAACCTAGAGAAACCCCATCTCTACTAAAAAAAAAAAAAAAAAAAAATTAGCTGGGCGTGGTGGTGCACGCCTGTAGTCCCAATAGGCACAAGAGGCACAACACCACTTGAACCTGGCAGACAGAGGTTGCAGTGAGCTCAGATTGCACCATTGCACTCCAGCCTGGGCAACAGAGGAAGACTCTCAAAAAAAAAAAAAAAAAGGAAACTGAGGCTCAGAAAGATAGTAACTTGCTAAGATTTAAGAGGTAATAAATTGTGGAAACGAAAGCAAAACTCGGGTCTGTCTGATTCCAAAGAATCTGTTCTTTCCATTACATTCCACTGTCAATCTTGGAGTGTCTGCCATATAATCTTACCCTCAGATTTCTTTTCTTCTACTCATTACTGACCATATGAGTCAAATTTCATTAGACCTAACTTCAAGAAAACCAAATTTTGTTAGCAGGCATTTGAATGTCACTAAGCTGTTAAGCTGCTTTGTGAATATCTTTTGCTATAAACAGATGTTGGATGTAACATGGGTTTTTAAAATTATTTTTTGGGGGCATCAAGATCTAACATCTGTATTTCAGGGACTGAAACGTGCATTTAATAAGCTGCTATAAGTAAGACAGTTCTAGATGACTAAAGAAAAGAAAAAATTTGACCTTGGAATTTTTTGCAGGCATTCTGCAAAAGCTCACTGATCTTGGAACATTTGGATGTCTCTTATTGCTCCCAGCTGTCAGATATGATTATCAAAGCACTGGCCATTTACTGCATTAACCTCACATCTCTCAGCATTGCTGGCTGTCCAAAGGTATGTGCAGGAGTCAGGGCTCAAACACATCCAATTTAAGCACTGCCAAGGGACAAGGCAGGACAGCGATCAGGGCTGGACTCAGAATATGTTCTCTTTGCCATGGTTGAGGTATTCATTGGATTTTTTTCTTCTATCCTCAAATTGGAAATAGCTTATGATTCCACTGGTGTCAAAGTAGAATTTTCCAAAAGTTAAAAACATAATTCTCATACAAATATAAAGATGTGTCAAAGATTTCTTTAATTCACTAATGAGAGAACCAACAAAATGACAAAGCCAGTGCGTAGAGCATTTGAATGAACTTAGTATTTGTAGGAACTGATGAAAGAATGTTGCATTAAGAGTGTTAGGTTAGATCTAAAAGTGTTTTACAAGTTATTAAATCCATAACCTTGGGGTTACAGTTTATACCAGATACAAATAATTTGCATCTTTCCTGGACAAAAATATAACAACGTATAACTTCATTGAGCTAGGGCCTTAGTGGACAGTAAATGGTATGTCAAACAAAGGCATGATTTCCTATAGAATTCTCCAGGTAGGCCTGTTAAACAGTGTTCCAGTTTGACACTCCAAGGACATACCATCATCTTTTGTGTTATTTTCAAGTGTTTTATAATTTTTCTGGGACCTCTGTATATAAATGAAGTAAGTACTCATTATGAAAAATTTGGACTACATATAAAAGCTTAAGGGAGAAAGTAAATATCCATTGTCCTGTCACCACCTGGACATAACCATCGCTGGTATTTTATTCTTCTAGATTTTTTTCTATGCACAAAAAGATTAGAAATAGTTACAGAAAGTTTGTGTTTTGCCTTGTTTTTTAAAATAATAGAATTATACTTTCCAAAATCCATTGTAACCTACTTTTTAATATACTATGGACATATCTCCATGTAAAGAACTAGAGATCTCAGGTTCTGGATTAATAATAGTAGACTGAATATACACATATAATTTTGTTCCTCTTGAAACCCTACCAAAACTAGAGATGAAGAGTGCGGGCCCATATGGATAAGGAAAACAGGAGAGGAGATAAGAGCAACAAAAATTTGGAAGCTTGAAAATAGATGGACTAATTTAGCAGACCAGAGACTGCTTTGAATCCTAAGCCAACAGTAGAGAAAACTGGAAAAAAAATCTGATTTACACCACAATCTTCAAGCTTGGGAGCACCGTGTACCTTTGGAACTGGGTTAAGAGTGGGGATGAAAATAAGGGAGACTGAGTTAGAGATTCTTAAGAAGTAGATAGATCTCTAGATTCCAGCCCCTACTCCATAAATCTGGGCAACTGTCTCTCCCCACCCCAAACAGAAGCCTGGAGATTTATTTCCTAAATTCTGGTTCTTCATCCCTGACACTATTGATATTTTGGACAAGATAACTCTCTGTAGTGGGGTGTGTGTGTGTGTGTGTGTGTCCCGGGCACTGTAGATGTTTAACAGCATGCCTGCCCTCTACTCACTATATGTCAGTAGCACATAAGATCCCATCCCTCCAGACCTTACCACATGTTCTCTGGTGGAGGTGAGGGCCAGAATTGTTCTTGAATTACCCACTACTCTAGAGATACTAAAACAGAGGGTTGCTAGGCTAACTAAGTGACTCAATGCTGAGTGCAGAGATATTCAAGCACTTTTTCCAACTGAGCATCAAGAACTTGGCTGCCAGATCTTTTTCTCCAGGTGGGAGATTGGTAGCCTCTTCTCTGGGAACCCTGACTAGCCCAAGATGAAAGACCTAAAATGACTGACAGGGGTGGTTCCCGACAAATAACACACGTAGATCATCCTTCATTGAAGCTTACAATAGAGATGCGTGTACTCAGACCTTCCGATTAGTTTTTAGTCCTCCACTCTTAATCATGAACAAAAGGATTACCAGACATAAGAGGAAAGTCTCTAAAGTGGAAGATATTGATCAACACAAATTAACAGGAAAAACTTGGAGTTAGCAAAATATGAAGAAGGAAGAAAACTAAGAAATTTTTTTGAAAATCCTCAGAAATTACAAGGTTATTAACAATCGTGTTCTCTTCTATTGTACACACTGAAGGCTTTTGTTTACTACAGCATCACACCAACTCTCAAGATGCCCTACGCTTTATTTAATCTAGAAGTTCAGCTTCTATGTTGTTTGGTTTGTATGGTTAGCTAATTGTGCTGCAATAAAAAGGAGGAGGCAGCAGGGAAAAAGATGTGGTAAACCGTGACAAAACTAAGCCAAAAAGTTCACAGCAAAATTATTTTTGTTTAATAATATACTTGTTTAGAACTAGGGGAACCAGATGTCTTTCTGGTCAGCATCATCTGGTTCTATTAGTGAGCTGGGTCAAGGGACCCAGAACACTAGCAGCGCTGACCAACTGACTCTCTGCAACTTAAACAGTGATAGTTCACAGGGATTCTTGCGTTCATAGCACACAGACATATGGGCAACACATGGCTTAATGAGAAGTGAGAACTGCCCTGGCTATAAAGCAGATACAGATGGAGACTGGGTTTCTTAGTGGCTCTAAAGCAGAAAGTAGGAGAATGAGAAATGAAAAGGCTCCAGTGCAAACAGAAAATAGGGCAGAGGATTTTGTTTGTTTGTCTGTTTGCTTTGGTTTTTTGTTTTTTGTTATGAAGGCTGAGGGAATTCCTTCTGTAAACTGTGCATGGCTATTGTCTTGCAGCCCAGAAGCTAAGGGGGATGTTAAACAAATATGCATGAAATGCATCACTCTGTATCAAAGGTTTAGAGGGAGAAAGAGGAAGAAGGAAGAGTCAATTATTTTAGAACGCTGATACAAAGGAGTAGAAAGCTTTAGCTTTACCATCTGAATTGTTCTGGTCAGACTGTGGGTCAGATGAGTATCCTGACTGAGAAGATGTGGGGACCATCATCTGGACCAATCTGAATACTCCTCAACTCACCCTGAATTCATAAGGCTGTGGTCCAACCTAACATATTCCACTTACGTTGATTTTGATGAGCCGTAAAACACATTGGTGTCTGGCTCATCATTCTGTGCCAGGTTTCCCAAAAGTCCACAGGTGAATTTTGAATGGTCACCTTATCTATCCCCAGAAAGGCCAGCTTTTCCTTGCAACCACCTCACCTCGAAGGTCAGTTAGTAGTACTGTGACCTCATCCTACTCGACACTAAAATGCCAAGGAAAACAAATATAGCTACAAATCAGAGGAAAAGCTGGTTGCTCTGGGGCCAGTTCAAAGCACTCAGCAGTGCACTAGGCCCTGTGGTTATCACTGTCACTTTTGACCCTCATGACTGACGTGAAGTGGGAGTTAGTAATGATTAGAAAGAAAAGGGGGTGGGAAATGAGAAAAATTAAAGCAAAGCCCTGAACAATGACAAAATGTCTCTGCAATGCACCTCTGAGAGGGATAAGGTAAGCGAAAGCAGGCCAGTGCTTTAGAACTGCATTTCTGTCCTACAAGTGTAGGTGATGTGAAGCAGGTCCACTGTGCACTGATTACCAACTTATCTGAGTCTGGTGAGACAGGACACATTCATATGCAAAAAGCTTCATGAAGCAGACTACTTACAGATAGGCAGCAAGTGACAACAGAAGCCGAGGATTCCTGGAGGGCCTGTTTCCCAAGGCTCAGGAAAGCTGCTCAAGGTGGATGAAATCTCAACTGTAAATGTTCCACTTGCACCGCAGCTAAGGGACTCTGGAAGGTGGACCATCTTGGGTTTTATAACCTTGGGTTCACTTGACCCACTGGGCTGAAGCACGGAAAGATGTCCTGTTTCTAGGGGGAACTGGAACAGAGCCTGGCTGTTCCAGTCAGTACCCCCTATCCTCAGTCTCAGGATGTTACATCCCCAGCACATTCTATAGTTATTCTTGAGAATGACAATCTACAAAAGGGAGAGAACTGGGTGTGCCCAAGGCTACTTGAACTGTCCTGCAGGTGAAATACATCTGAGAAGGTGATTGAGCCAGGTCACAAAGCCTGGCTGCTCTCCCCTAAGGCCCCAGGCTCAGCTAAAGCTACACAAACTTGTGAGCTGGGCGAAATCCCCAGGGCATGCACAGAATTTCTCTTATACTAATATGGTAAAACATTTTACCCAAAAAGTTCATTATTTGGAGAAATGTCTCCAGACCACTGAAACACTGGGAGATGAGAGTAAACACTATTTTTTGTCTGTTTTAAATTACCCTCATTTTACAGATGGGGAAATTAGGAGTGGAAAGGCATGGAGTATTGAGCAAATAGGATTTAGTGAGGTAACTTTATCCCAATTCTACAGACTTATAATGTAAAGGGAGAGGAGTAAGAGATTTGCTAATTCTGGGATTCCCCATGACAATCCTACCCTTTTCAACCTTTATTTTCTTAGTGCAGCTGGCTAACATGTTTGGAAATTCTTTCAGCTTAGAGGTTTTAAAATGAACATAAGGAAAATCAATTAGAGGTTTCGAAATGGTCATAAGGAAAAGAAATGATCACAATTGCTTCAAAGAGAATAAAATACCGAGGAATCCAACTTACAAGGGATGTGAAGGACCTCTTCAAGGAGAACTACAAACCACTGCTCAATGAAATAAAAGAGGATACAAACAAATGGAAGAACATTCCATGCTCATGGGTAGGAAGAATCAATATTGTGAAAATGGCCATACTGCCCAAGGTAATTTATAGATTCAATGCCATCCCCATCAAGCTACCAATGACTTTCTTCACAGAATTGGAAAAAACTACTTTAAAGTTCATATGGAACCAAAAAAGAGCCCGCATCGCCAAGTCGATCCTAAGCCAAAAGAACAAAGCTGGAGGCATCACGCTACCTGACTTCAAACTATACTACAAGGCTATGGTAACCAAAACAGCATGGTACTGGTACCAAAACAGAGATATGGACCAATGGAACAGAACAGAGCCGTCAGAAATAATGCTGCATATCTACAACCATCTGATCTTTGACAAACCTGACAAAAACAAGAAATGGGGAAAGGATCCCCCATGGATGAAGCTGGAAACCATTGTTCTCAGCAAACTATCGCAAGGACAAAAAACCAAACACCGCATGTTCTCACTCATAGGTGGGAATTGAACAATGAGAACACATGGACACAGGAAGAGGAACATCACACACCATGGCCTGTTGTGGGGTGGCGGGAGGGGGGAGGGATAGCATTACGAGATATACCTAATGTTAAATGATGAGTTAATGGGTGCAGCATACCAACATGGCACATGTATACATATGTAACAAACGTGCACATTGTGCACATGTACCCTAAAACTTAAAGTATAAAAAAAAAAAGATCAATGGGTCATATTTTACCATATATTACAAAGGATGAGATTCCTGGCACATAGTATTGGCTGATCTTTTGCTGTGTAACCAGTCACTCTCAAACTCAGTGGCTTAAGACAACTACCATTTTATTTTCTCACAAACCTGTGGGCCAGGAATTTGGGCTGGTTTTGGCTGCGTGGTTCTTCTGACAGTGGTTGGCTCCAGGGTTGCCCAAGGAGCTGCAGCCATCTCTTTGCAGTCATCTCTTGACTCCCCTTAGAGCTGGTTGGCCTAGGGGACCCAGCTGGGACAGCTTCCTCCTGCTTCATGCGGTCTTATCCTCCAACAAGCTAGCTGAGCTGCTTCAAGGGCAGTAACACATTCCAAGAGGCTAAGGGCTAAAGGTAGAAGCTGCAAGGCATCTTGAGGCCTGGCTCAGAAGAATATGACTTCTGCTCCATTCCTTTGGTCAAAGCAAGTCACAAGGTTAGTTTAGATTCAAGAGGTGAGGAAACAGACTCTACTTCTTGCTGACAGTAGCTGCAAAGCATTTGTGGCCATTTTTAATCTACCACAGCTACATTCTCACAAATAAATGAAAATAATATGATAGAGCTCTTAGGAAATAGCCAAATATAGCATAATATAACATAATATGCAAGAAGATAATTTCCTAAGAGCCTCTCCCTCTCTTGGAAATATATCATATATATTATATATTAGATATATTATATATAAGATACATTTATTAGATATATATTAATATATTAGAGATATATATACATATATATATATGAGACAGGGTCTCACTCTGTCTCCCAGGCTGTAGTATAGTGGTGCAGTCACAGCTCACTGCAGCCTCAACCTCCCAGGCTCAAGTGATCCTCCCACCTCAGCCTCCTGAGTAGCTGGACTACTAGCATACCCAGCTAATTTTTGTATTTTTTGTAGATATGGGGTTTCACCATGTTGCCCAGGCTGATTTCAAACTCCTGGGCTCAAGTGATCCACCTGCCTCAGCCTCCCAAAATGCTAGGATTATAGGCATGAGCCACCACGCTCAGCTTATATTCAAAATATGTTTGTTATATTTAAAAGCCCTCCCACAGTTCAAGGGTTTAAAAAAAGCTAGAGCTTAGACTCTCTTTTTGGCCTGACCTTTAAAGCACATTATTTCTTACTGCATTAGATTTTCATTAGTTAATATCTCATGAAACCAACTGTTATTAACCTAAAAGTTCATTTTGTGGACTATTCAGCCCCTTTCTTGCTGTCCATCTTCAAGGCGGTTTTTTCTTGGGATCGTCACCAGAAGTGCTAGTAAAATTACCTGACTTCTCACACAATCAAAACAGGAATTGGTGGGGAGGGGGCAAAGGGGAGAAGAAACAAAAGTATAATTCAGCAAACTGAAAGCCAACAGTCAAGTTCTCTTTTGTATAAGGAGGTCCTACTAAAAAAAAAAAAATCGCATCTATTAATGGCAAAGGAGATGAATAATCATAATTATAGCTACCATTTATTGAGTGCTTACTTTATGCTAGTCACTGGTCACATACATGTTCTCCTTTAGTTCTGTGGCAATCTTGGGTAACCATTCTACAAATGGGGAAACTGAGGCTCAGAGAATTTAAGCAACTTGCCTATGGTCACAATTAAATAGTGCCAGAGCTGGGGAATTCAAATCAGAGAAAATACTACTAGTAAACAATGTGGGAAAAGATCCAACATAAGAAAGAAATCCAAGTTAAAACATTATTATTTGAGGTATCATTTATTACCTACCAAATTGCACATTTTTTAATGGTAATGCCCAGTGGTTGGCAGGGGGTCAGTGAAACTGGTCCTTATACTGTAGATAGCATTATAGATGGGTATAATCCTTTTGTGAAGCAATGTGAAAATTCGTAAACAAGAGCCACAAAAGTGGTCATACCCTGTCTTAGTCCGTTTTCTGTTGTGTATAACAGAATACCTGAAACTGGGTAATTTATAAGAACAAAATTTAGTAATATTACATTTCTGGAGGCTGGGAAGTCCAAGGTCAAGGTGGAGCATTTGGTGGAGAACCTTCTTGCTGGCAAGGACTCTCTGCAGAATTCCAAGGCAACGCAGGGAATCGCATGGCAAGGGAGATGAGCATGTTAACAGGCTAGTTCAGACCTTTCTTCTTATAAAGCCACCAGTCCCACTCTCATGATAACAGGTTAATCCACTGATGAGAGCAGAGCCTTCATGACCCGATCACCTCTTAAGGGCCCCACCTCTCAATACCGCCACATCTTGGGTTAAGTTTCAATATGTGTTTTGGAGGGAACAAACATTCAAACCATAGCATACAAATCCACTTTCTGAAATCTATCCTAAGGGTAACAGTCCAAAACTTGGAAAAGACTGTATTTATGAACAGTCATCAAAATGTTATTTAAATAGTAAAAACTTAAAAACAACGGAAATGACCAGAAATAAGTAAATGATAAACTAAACTACATCTACTAAATAAAACATTTTATAATAATTAAAGATTGTAAATATGAAGACTGTGAAGTAGTATAAGAATGCACTAGGAAAAACAAAAAAGCAAGATGAAAGCGAGGTTTGGTGGTGTGCAGCTATGGTCCCAGCCACTTGGGAGGCTACGGCAAGAAGACAGCTTGAGCCCAGGAGTTCCAGGCCAGCCTGGGAAACATGGTGAAACCCAACTTGGGAAAAAAAAAAAAAAAAAGGCCGGGCATGGTGGCTCATGCCTGTAATCCCAGCACTTTAGGAGGCCAAGGTGGGTGGATCACTTGAGGTCATCAGTTTGAGACCAGCCTGACCAACATGGTAAAACCCTGTCTCTACTAAAAATACAAAAATTAGCTGGGCGTGGTGGCGGGCACCTGTAATCCCAGCTACACAGGAGGCTGAGGTGGGAGAATTGTTTGAGCCTGGGAGGTGGAGGTTGCAGTGAGCCGAGATTGTGCCACTACACTCCAGCCTGTGCAACAGAGCAAAATTAAAAAAAGAAAGAAAAAAAAGAGGATGCAAAATAAATGTAATTACTGTATTTACAAATCTGTTAATGGGGATAGGAATGAGAAACAAGCAAGAAATACTCCAGAACATTAAAAGTAGTTATGTTAAGTGATAAATTTGTAATTGCTTTCCTTTGCTATTATTGCTATTTTTTTTGGCAATGTGCTTATATTATTTCTAAAATATAAAATAATTTCATTTAAAAATAAACCAAAACATTTTTTCAAGGAATCAAAAGTAGTTGTGTTGGAAGTAACATAATCTGCCCAATGAGGCTGGGACCAGGACCTTATATCTGGGAGTTAAAAATGCAGCAAAGTTATTTCCATCTGTAGTTCCCAGCCTTTAATCCATAAATCCCAACAGCATCACATCAGTCATTGAACAACATGAGCTACTGATCTACAGGAACTGTCAGGCTCCTTTTCAGCTCTCCTAGTATCAAACCAAACCTGCTACTCTGAACTCCACCTCCCCTGGACTTTTCCATCACCTTGTTGTCTTTCCTTTCTTCTACAATTCTGTGGGCCTTTTTTTCTTTCATCAATGACATCAGATCCTCAGAGATCAACCTAGTATGGCAGGAATGTCTGAGGCATTTTTGTGAGAGTCAGTTATAATGTTTAACCTTGGTCCTGAGCATGTTCTGGAAACAAAGCATGTTTAGACAATGACAACGTCTCTTTTTCCAAACTTAAAAAGTGTATGTTCCAAACTGAAGTGCTTTTTCTTTTAACTTTATGTTAAAACAAGAGCCAAGCCTCATGGCCTATGTTTTTCAGAATGTTCAAACATTTAAAATAAGAAATTGAATCCAGTTGGAAAAAAATTCCTTTGGAGAGAGTAATCTAGTTGATTCTGCAGCAAGGCTCAGTTTAGCTATAAATTTGAAAGCTTATACTGGAGTAAGTGAAATAGTCTAAGTAGTATACTTGAATTACCTCTGTAGGACATCTGGGCAAAACTGTGATATGTTGGAACCCTTGGCAGGATATTTCAGAGCGGGATTTGTGTAGTCTCTGTGGCTTCTGCTTCTTTCTCCCCTTGCTTCCAAACATCTGTCTCACCTACTTGTCCCTTTCCAGAACTAGGTTACTCCATCTTTTTTACATCTAAACCATCAGTGATGTCCAGGTCTCTTCTCATAGTAATATGAGCCTGTCTGCAGATTAACTTTGGGGGATATATATTTTGTAGTTTTGTAGCATGTAATGTTATTAAACATATGTTTTTAAATTGATGATGCCTTAGAGAGGATTTTAAATTTAAAGCCAAATCCCATCTCTATAGCATTTCATAAGTTGCTCATATTGGTGTGACAGGTATTACTAAAAAATTTTGATGAAGTTTTCCATCCAAACCAGAGGACTCTTAAATGAAAATAACAGCAAAATCACAACTTTTTTTGTGTGTTTGGGGGCAGGGCACAGGGTCTCGCTCTGTCACTGAGGCTACGTCACCCAGTGCAGTGGCGTGATCTCGGCTCACTGAAGCACTGACCTCCCAGGCTCAAGCAATCCTCCCACGAGAGCCTCCCAAGTAGCTGGGACTACAGGCACGTGCCACCATGCCCAGCTAATTTTTGTATTTTTGGGAGTTTCACCATGTGGCCCAGGCTGGTCTCGAACTGGGTTCAAGCAATCTGCCTGCCTCAGCCTACCAAAGTGCTGGGATTATAGGCATGAGCCACTGTGCCTTGCTAAGATCATAATTTCTATTGGTGCTACTTGAGGCAGATATTTTACTGTTCTGACCTTATTTGGAAACAGTTAAACAACTCACTTGAATTGTAGGCCCATTATGTGACAAGCTGGGTGAAAGAGAATATGCAAGTGTCTGATTTTGTTACTCTATTTGTTATGAATTGAATGTTTGTCCTCCAAAAATTATTATGTTGAAACCCTAACTCCCACTGTGACAGTAATAGAAAGTGGGGCCTTTGGGAGTCAACAGATTTAGAAGAGGTCATAAGGGTAGAGCTCCCATGATGGGATTATGACCATATGAGAAGAGAAAGACTAGAGCTCTCTCTCTCTCTGCCATGTGAGAAGATAGCAAGAATGGAGGCATCTGCAAATAAGGAGGGACTTCCCAAGACACCAATTGCAGGTACCTCTATCTTTATCTCAATCTTGAACTTCCCAGCCTCTAGAACTGTGAGAAATAAATGTTTGATGTTTAAGCCACAGTCTGTGGTAGTTTATTATAGTTGCCCAAAGTGACTAAGGTACTGTTCTTCCCTGAGATAGTGTTTGAATAACCAGTACTTACTTTGGCTCTGTGTTCAGATTACTGACTCAGCGATGGAGATGTTATCGGCAAAATGCCATTACCTGCACATTTTGGATATCTCTGGTTGTGTCTTGCTTACTGACCAAATCCTTGAGGACCTTCAGATAGGCTGCAAACAACTCCGGATCCTTAAGATGCAATACTGCACAAATATTTCCAAGTAAGTATGTACCTGACTATGACAAACTTTTGAGAACTACTTTCTGAGAAAACATAGTATATGGCTATAAGGTTCATAATACATAGCAGCTTTCAGTGTTAGGAAGTTTCATTTCATTTTATTTTTTGCCTAATTGAAGCTAACATGGTGAGTTGTTCTAAAATGGCCTTTGTGGTTTCCTATCCCTTTTCCAGTAGGCCTTTTACTTTAAGCATCTTCCCTTCCTTGACTAAGCAGGTGTCCAAAGCTTTAACTCTAGCTCTTCCTCTGCTCATTTCTCAAAATACAGTCCATTCAGTTAATCTCCCCTAGAGGATTAAGAGAATCATCTGATTAAAACAGCTCACAAGTTTTTGCCTCTTGACTGAGGGCAAAAATGTGCAAGTATTTTAACTGACCTGATAAAGTAACATATGAAATGCTTAAAATGAGAATCCTTGACCATTCCCTGACATAGAAGGTAAGGTTCTATTAGGCAGATGTGAAAAGTTAATACTATGAATTAATATTATCAAAGTATAAAGTGTACAATGTGGCTCAAGCATGTAGATTTCACAGAGGAACTTTCTTAATTAAGTAGTTATGGCATGAGCTGAACCATGAGCCCTGGTTTCTTGAGGCCTGAGGAAGAACATGGTTTCTTATCCAAGGAAGTGTGTGTTAAAATGAAATGGAAAAAAGAAAGAAAAATTACTTGTAAAATAGACATTCCCACTGGGCCAGGCCTGCAGGGGTAGGGCAGCCAGCTGGAGTTGGATCAGAGAGAAGGGGGTAGGTCCTTGAAAATTTTTGAGGAGGGTTGGAGACTCAACCCTTCCTGATAGGTCTGGAGATAACTCTGATATGAATACTGCTAACCTCATTTAAAGGACATACAATGAAATAGGGTCCTAGGAGTCTCTGCCAAACTTGTTAGATTATTAACAGACAACTTTCAGCAAGATGACAGTGAATGAATAACGTGTTACTCAAAGGAGTTTAGCTTCTAATTTTTTGATTATATTTTGCCAATCACTATTTATAAGAGGTAATATTATTGAATTTCTAATAAGTAAGATTCTAGAATGAATGGAGACTTTCTGGCAAGGGGCTCTTTGAACCTAATCATGGTGTGATGCTATGGTTTGAATGTGGTCCCCCAAGTTCATGTGTTGAAAATTAATCCTCAATGCAACATTATTGAGAGGTGTGACCTTTTCAGAGGTGATTAGGTGATGAGGGCTTTGCCCTCATGAACAGACTAATGCCGTTATCATGGAAGTGAGTTAGTTATCATGGGAGTGGGTTCCTGATAAAAGGATGAGCTAGGGCTCCTTCTTTCCTGCCATGGGATGATATTGGACTTCCTAGCCTCTATAACTATGAGCAATAAATTTCTTTTCTTTATAAATTACCCAGTCTGTAGTAGTTTGTTATGGCAACACAAAATGGACCTAGACATATGGGACACTGAAGTATGATTAATATAGTGAGTGGTCAGGAAGACCCAGGATATCCAGTAACATCCGAATCCTGCCTTAACTGCTCGGTCTTCTTGCTAGGTCCCTAGATTTAAAAAATATACGTGCAAAAAAAATAAAACAAGGCATAGTAAGACTTGACTACTAGCTGAGCTTTGTCCCAAAACCCCAATGTAGAACTCTAATTAACCAGCTATAGCTGTGAAAAATTCCATTGTCTAAGCCATGACAGCCGAAGGCCTATTTTGTCTTCTGCAATCAAACTTGGCTGTCCCTATGCACAAGAAGCAGGCAGAGACTTGGCCCTAATGCTTAGAAAGGGGCTGGTTTGGTGTGTGCACTTCGTTGTCTAAAGAGGCCACACCACTACCTTTTAGTCTCCCTGAAAGCTCCACCCTTGCTTAGCTCTAGCAGGAAAGAGGCCTAGAATCTCTCGATTCCATCTTTGTCTAGCAATGGAGAAAGACAGTCCTCACTGTAGAGTGGCTTGGAGAGTCCCAGTGTTTGGACTAGTAAAGCTCCAGAAACATCTGTCTTTATGTTCAACATCTAGGATAGGGTGCTACTTGTCAGTTAGGGGGCTCCTGAAATACCCTGGCCTCAAATTTTTTTATTAGAGAAGTGGTAAGGGGGCCTAGTTGCATGCAGCTTTCTGCGATCAGCTCCGGGTGCTCTATGGAGCAGCTTCGTTTTGCATTTAGATCCTTCAGTGCAGTTGGAAATGCACAGTGTAGGTAGACCCTTCAAAACTCAAGCCCTTGATGATCTCTAATCCCTTACCTATGCTCACTCTCTAATCAGGGCCAGTGTGGCTCCCTCAACTGCAGAGGCTTTGATTTGTCTGGGTGAAACAGAACCTTTGGCAGGTGGGATAAGAGAGATTTTTCTG
This sequence comes from Pan troglodytes, assembly GCF_028858775.2. Classification (NCBI taxonomy): domain Eukaryota; kingdom Metazoa; phylum Chordata; class Mammalia; order Primates; family Hominidae; genus Pan; species Pan troglodytes. The sequence continues at coordinate 118,184,530 of NC_072404.2, read as the reverse complement.
GCTTGGGAAGAAGCTCAATGTCTTTGAATCACAAAGCAATGCTCTCCACATGCTTGATTCCATTTTGAACATGAAAACAATGTATGATGCAGCCCTTAAGATCCAATTACAGCCGTCAGAAGAGGCTGTTTTATACATAAATTCACTCATACTCAATGGAATCTGAAACTACTGCGCCAGCTTTGCAAATCAAAGATGTCTGCTCAGCTTACCCTTTCTGAACCAGAGGAGTAGCAAACTTTTGGTCAATGAGCAAATTGGCTGTAGCCCTTTTGCAGAAGAGTTTCCTGCAGAAGATATGGCTGGCATTCTACCAACCCCAGAGTCTGAAGGGTTTCCAGGAAGTGACCCCAGAAGCACCGTGTGGATGCAAGATAAAGGCTCCTTTATTTCAAGGAGGAATAAGTAACAACTATGATCAGAAAACATGACAAGCTATTTGTATTTGAAGCAGCTGTGACAGCCAGCCATTCAACTTATGGCCCTCTGTGGGGAAAGGCAACAAGGTAGGAGGAGTGAGAGAGAGGAAGAAAGACCCTCACAATGGCCCCCACAACCCAGGAGGGCCTGAACCACAGAGAACCTGAAGAATCACTAATTGTATAGTTAGCGAAAAGGCTAATCCAAGAACAGAAAACCAAATAACGCATGTTCTCACTTATAAGTGGGAGCTAAATGATGAGAACACATGGACAGATGGATGGGAACAACACACACTGGGGCCTGTCAGAGGGTGGAGGGTGGGAGGAGGGAGAGAATCAGGAAGAATAACTAATAGATACTGGGCTTAATACCTGGGTGATGGAATGATCTGTGCAGCAAAACACCATGGCACACGTTTACCTATGTCACAAACCTGTATATCTTGTACATGTACTCCTGAACCTAAAATAAAAGTTGGAAATAATTTTTTTTAAAAAATAAAGGGAACTTTCTGATATATTTCTATCTGGAGCCCAAAACCTTCAATTCTAGAGAACTAGTAGAGAAAGTCTTAGTGGCCTTCAGAGCCCCAAATCACAGTATGAAATTCCTGGAAGGCCTTCTTTAGCAGTTGCTAGAAGCTTAAACTCGGACAGTCCCTACTGCTCAGGCATTCTAGGAGATCTGTGTTGATAAAAAATAAAACGCTTATCAGAGTTCTCCTCTCTAGCTCATGGAAAGGTTCAAGCCTTTCTGATGTGGAGCTGTTGACTTTTATTATCAGTATGAACAAATAATGTTATTTAACAATTATTATTTGCCACGTACTGTGCTAAATCCTATTTTACAGATATTGCCTCACAAATACACTTTATCATCAAAATGGATAAGGAAACTGGTTTAAACAGGTTAAATAATGTGCCCACAGCCACACAAATAAGGAGAGCCATACTTTGTACCTAGGTCTTAATCATACTGTGCTGCTCTTCGCCTTTATATTACATTCTCAAGCTTTTAAAAAGCTCTGACATTCAAGGGATGTGGTCAGGAAGGGTAGACACGTGCTCTGTTTTGCCTAATTTATGTCTGATGCACAATAAGAGAGGCTGTGGATTATGAGCAATCCTTGGTGGTGGCTCCAACATTCCCTTTTTTTGCCTACTCAAGAGATTAGAAGGAAATGTGAGCTAAGGCACACAGTGTTACTACAGGGCTAACCCTGAATCCCTTTTAATTTATAAGAAACAAAAATCACTAACAAACTTCAGTACAGTGTTATTATTAACCATCTAATGTGAAATGTTACAACTTTGACATATCATGTTTGAAAATCACTGTTCTATACTGATCCAAAGAAACCTCTCTCACCAGGATAAATGAGTAATGATGACTAACCATTGCAGCAGATTGGTTCAATTCCCAAATCATTTCATACAGGGTCTCACAGTCACTTAGGCCAAAGCAGAATGGAATGCAGTCAAAGAATTCCATATGTGCTCTATGGAATTTAGAACACACAGTGGTTCCTAAGAATACATGTTCTTTTCAATATTTCCTAGCTCCAATGTGCTGATCATACTACAGCATCAAGCTATTAAGAGAGAAAGGGGAGGGGCAGGAGAGAGAGAGAGGTTTCTCCCAGAAATATAGTTTCTACATTTTTAACTTTCCTGATACGATTCAAAATACATGTGTAAGAGCTTCTGCACAGCAAAAGAAACTATCAACAGAGTAAAGATAATGGGAGAAAAATATTAGCAAATTATGCATCCGACAAAGGTCTAATATCCAGAATCTAGAACTTAAACAAATCAACAAGCAAAAACCAAATAAGCCCATTAAAAAGTGGGCAAAAACATGAACGGACACCTCTCAAAAGAAGACATACAAGTGGCCAACAAAAATATGAAAAAATACTCAACATCACTAATCATCAGAGAAATGCAAAATTACCATCACAATGAAGTATCATCTCGCACCAATCAGAATGGCTATTATTAAAAAGTCAAAAAATAACAGATGCTGGTGAGGATGTGGAAAAAAGGGAATGCTTTTACACTGTGGTGGGAATGTAAATTAGGTCAGCCAAAATAGAAAGCAGTATAAAAACTTCTCAAAGAACTAAAATAGAATTACCATTTCATCTAGTAATCCCACTACTGGGTATCTACCCAAAGGAAAAGAAATAATTCTATCAAAAAGACACCTGCAGTTGTATGTTTATTGCAACATCATTCACAATAGCAAAGTCATGGGATCAACCTAAGTGCCTGTCAGTGGTGGATTGGATAAAGAAAATGTGGTACATTCAGACCATGGGGTGGTACATTCAGACCATGGGATGCTACACAGTCATGAAAAATAATGAAATCATGTCCTTTGCAGCAACATGGATGCGGCTGGAGGCCATTATCCTAAGTGAATTAACAGAGAAACAGAAAACCAAATACTGCATGTTCTCACTTAAAAGTAGGAGCTAACCACTTGGACATAAAGATGGAAACAATAAACACTGGGAACTCCAAATGTGGGGAGGCAGGGAGGATGGCGAGGGTTAACAAAGTACCTACTGGGCATTATGTTCACTATTTGGCTGATGGGTTCAATAGCAGCCCAAACCCCAGCATTACGTAATATACCCACATAACAAACCTGCACATGTACACCCTGAATCTAAATTTTTTTTTTTTAAAGGTGCATGTGTGCAAACACACAGCTACATAGGATGCTATGATAAAGAACTCAGAAAAACCTTCTGGCCGTCACTTGCCAATCTCTTCTCTTGGCAAGGTCCTGGGTCTTAGGATAGTCAGTCCGTGTGAGGATGCCAAAGGTGGTGAGGACAGCTAGTCATGGCTAAGGATTTTCTGAAGGGCAGGAAAGAAGTGGAATAGGGAATAGTCTATACTAGTATCCATAGCTCTCTAAAAATAATCCTAGATTTGCTCCAGGACAGATTCATATTTTCTGTTTTTCCCTAGGACCACCCTTGCTGTGAAAGCACTTCAGACTAAAACAGGCCCTAAAGACATACCAGGTGGAGGAAGCCTTAACCTCCCAGAACTTGAGTCTGGAAGGAGAGTGGGTCTGAGATCTGATCCTTTGCTCCCCTCCAGTCAGTAAGCATCACTTCCAATAGTCAGGGACCCACTGATGTTTGGTTTCACTAAAGCTGTCTGTGGGTGGAATGGAGAGGAGAGCTAGGGTAAGGGGGACAGGGATTAAGGAATGAGTACATTAAAGAAATGCATATACCAGTGGGCACTTCACCCATGGCTGGGGTTCAACATGCAGCTCATTTCGTTCTGTCCCATCACACTGCATTAAATGAGTAGTCTCCCTGTTCACTCACTATTTTCCTTATCTTATATTAAGGAGTCAGCATTCTCACTTTCCTTTTTCTTGTTATTTTCTCAAACCCCCACTACTTGCTAATTGTTTTATATCACAATTACCATCTAATTTACCCTGGCTCGTAGCTGACTGAGCAACTATAGGACTCAATATTTACACTTTCCCAGACTTATCATTAGTAGTACTTATCCTCTTACCAGTTATCTAGAGCCGTCAAAACTGTTGCTCTTCTGACATTAAGGTAAGATGTAACTTGGTGAATTAGGATTTGCAAATCTTTTACTCCCTAAAACAAGCATTTCCTTTTCCTATAGGTCAAGATCATTGTTGCCTCTAACTGTGCTACTCTTGTACTACAGTCAACATCAGTGGCATTGAATGATTATGAACAACTGTGAACTGCAGTGTGTGTCCAGAACTCTGGTGTTTGGGAGGCAGGGGGCAGGAGGGTGTTGGAAATAGGAACATAAGAATGCCCCTTCTAGACCAGCAAACCAGCAGAAGCCAAGAGGGTTAAAGGACTTCCCTTCTTGGTGTAAGCTGCTGAAATCTCTCGTTTGAGCTATTCATGATGAGTTTCAGGGAGATGCAAAGACATGTAATAAACTCTTAAGTAACTTACTACCTTCTTAAACAAAAGGAAAATAACAAAGTTTAAAATTATAAATAATTAATGCCCTGAAGCTATGTAATAGAAAGAAATTAATTCTATGATCAACTTCCTGTAGATGTTTAGAGGAGGAGAAGACTGGGTTTGAGCCATTTCCAGGGAAGCTGGATTGGTTTGGAGTTTTGAAAAATGGATAATGTTTAGACTGATAGAGATGGGTGAAGGGTAACAGTGGAGCCTTGCTGTTTGTTACATGAAACTGATGGTGCTAATGTTATATGCCTCAACATTTGGTATTATATTTCAGTAAGTCTTAAGGGGAAAAATGTTCAGAAAATGTGTTGAAAGATATGATAATCTCACCTTTATAGAATTGAAAAGGGAGAAATATCATTAGGAGAATAATGTGGGAAAAGCAAAAGATATAAACCCACTACTTTTGCATAGTAATGTTCTACTTTGAGGATATATAAAGATTATATAAGAGGTTTAAAATGCAGGCTAGCACCTTAAAAAAAGATAAAAAAATTTAACAGAATGCAAAACATTATCTTTGACAATAAACTTACCATTTTCAAAACTGAGAATAAATATTTCTCTGAAGAGAATAAACTTGTTTGCCAAGTTTTAGTCCATAGGGATTGGTGGCTCCAAACTAGGAATTAGTATATGATAATTGCTTTTACTCAATTTGTTCTTTAAGTTTGTAGAAGTTTTGTGTGAGAGCCAATAATAAGCTAAAAAGCAATGTGCTTAGAGGCAGAATTAGCAATGCTTTGGTTACCTCCCTGTTGAGTTTGGTTACAATTATTTTAATACATCTAAAGTTTGATTTAACTGAAACAGCATTTTAAACTGTTATCTCTATGTTGTTGGGTTTTTTTCTTCCTATTTCATTGCCTTACCTGAACTCATATGGCCATTCAGCACAAACTTAACTTGAAGTGTATGGTAATGCCAGCTCCATATCAATGACTCAGTTTCCAGACTTTTGCAATTAATAACTCGATGTAACATACAGCAAGAGTGGGGAAGGTAGTGCCTTCATGGGTAAACATCATAGTTACTCATTTCTAATCGTACAGAAGTGGTCAATTACTCATCTCCTTTTTAGTACTAATCTCGTGATTCAAACCAACTTTCTAGGAAAGGAAATTCTTCCTTCTGTCCTCAAAATGGCTTTGTTTTCAAGTTAGACATACTTTTTTTCTGATGCATTCTTTACTTTCTTGTTTCCTGCTAAGAAAGACTATAATAGTATTTTTTAATACTGTGTTATAGTGTTGTGACACCTTTGAGTCACAAACCTTCTCATAAAAATGTGTATTGTAGACAACACTGCATGAACTTTCAGGGAGTTCATGGACCTCCCTGAAGTTCATCCATGCAGTCAAAAGGGATCTGTGAACTCTGGGTTAAGAACTCCTGGCCTGGTGCATGGTCAGCCTTCACAGGTAGGCTGGTTAGGTTACTCCCTCATCAGAGAAACTAGAAATACCAAGGAAGGGGCTTACTTAAAGCAGTATAAATAGAGGCCTCAGTGTTCCTCTTCCATGGCCATGTGTAGTTTCCTTACCCATTCACTGTATCTGTTAATTTCTGAACTGGCTGAATCAGAGTTACTGAGGCTTTGGGACCCTGTTTATTTGTACACTTACCCATATCCTCACTCTCAGCAAGGCAAGAGAGGTCTCATGTGAATTCAGATTGTGACAGTGAATTCCCTAACTCCAAATTTGGTTGAGTTTGAAAATTTTGCACTAGGGATTACTTCTGCAACTAGCTAATGCTAAGCACTGTTATTACAGGAAGGCAGCTCAAAGAATGTCATCTAAAGTTCAGCAGCAGGAATACAACACTAATGACCCTCCACGTTGGTTTGGCTATGATAGGGAAGGAAACCCTGTTACAGAGCTTGACAACATAACATCATCTAAAGGAGCCTTAGAATTAACAGTGAAAAAGTCAACATACAGCAGTGAAGACCAAGCAGCGTGACCTTCAGCCTCAAGCAGGAAGAACAAAAAATCAAGAACTTGGCAAGTTTTCTCCATTTGTTGCAAGTATGTTTACTAGCTGAATCTCAATAACAATGTAAACAAGCAACAAACCATCTTCTGATTCTTATTCCAACTACAAATATTTCCAAACACATCAGTAGTTCTTCTGTCTAAATAATCATGATTTAAAAAAGAAGCCAGGCCAGGAGCGGTGGCTCACGCCTGTAATCCTAGCACTTTGGGAGGCCAAGGCGGGTGGACCATAAGTCAGGAGTTCAAGACCAGCCTGGCCAACATGGTGAAACCCCATCTCTACTAAAAATACAAAAATTAGCCGGGTGTGGTGGTGGGCGCCTGTAATCCCAGCTACTCAGGAGGCTGAGGCAGGGGACTTGCTTGAACCTGAGAGGCGGAGGTTGCAGTGAGCCTAGATCACGTCACTGCATTCCAGCCTCGGCGACGACAGAGCAAGACTCCGTCTCAAAAAAAAAAAAAAAAAAAGAAGCCAAATCAAGTACTGACTACACAAAATTTCTGCCTAAATTTAATCAAACCAATAGTTTTGATGAGATTATAAAATCTAGTTATATGAAACAACCCTGAGAGATGAGACTTTTTTGACAAGAAATTAAGAAATTTTTCTTTAGAAAGGAAAAAGAAAGCAGAGATGGCCATATGTCAAACTAAGAGTTTGAGCCAGGGGAATACTTTAAGGATCTGTGACGCTTTTTAAGGCTTTATAAAGAATACAGACATATATTAATATTTTCAAAGGAAATGTGGCTTTTCTGTGGTTTCCAGACATTTAACAACAAAAGAGAACTAAATGCCGCCAATTAACTCTGTACTTATCTCAACATTTGACTTAGTCAGGGGCAAATTAAATAGAAACAAGAACTATCTGAATAGAAAGAATGTCCCTGCAATGTCTCAGAAAGACATCTCTTTAATCGAATTTGCACAACAGAGGAATTCTTAAACTATGCTATGCCAAAAAAGATGCTCCCTCAATTTTATGCTAGGAAGTATGGGTTATTAATTGCATATCTACATATTAGTTTTTAATAAGCTTTAATCCATAGGTTTTAGTATATGTGCTGCCAAAGTGAGCACATCTGTGGGTTTTTACCATTATTTGATATTATGTAACACTGATGTTGACACAGTCCAAGAGAAAGCACAACTCTGTTCTGACTGCCGCAAACAAGCCTTGTCAGCAATATCAGATCAGCCTTTTAACCTTTCTATTTCCTCAATTACTTATCTCTCACGTGGAGTTAATTCTCTTTTTGTATCCCACAAGTTTCAAATAAGGATTAAAAACTTAAGATAAAGCATCGTTATTTTGAAAAGTTTAAAAAAGATTGTACAAAGTATTATTATAGGCTACCTTGTATTAGCTAAATGCTTTTAGTAATTCTCCCCCACTGAGGTTGACTTGCAAAGTTTTTGAAATAAGGTAATATTACTTAGCTGTGGAAAGGTTCCTAGGAGTGGGCACACAGGCAACAGAATCATTTGAGTGGGAAGTTTTAGAACCATAGCCAAGAGACATAAGATGACATAAGAGTATGATTTTAACCTAAATTTGGAAATTTCTGGCAGCTGCATTAAAGATGTTTTCAAAAATCTGATCCCTAAGTGCTTCATGCACACAACTGGTGGAACTTAGAAAAGAGGCAATTGCTTTCTAAAGGAATGACACCTGCACTGGTTAGACCCCGGTAAGAAACACACCCTGTTATGTTCTCCAGAAACCTAGCAGGTTGCTTTACATTCAAAGCTTGCTCCAAAGCTCTTTGAGTAACATCCTTTCTTAAACAAGAACAGAAGACACATTCATTCATTCTGGGGAGACAAATTTTACAGCTACATAAATGAAGAAAAGGAGTAGAAAAAGTGAGCTATGAAAGGAGACCAAGAATAGGGATACAGGTAGAGAAATCTTTTAAGTTTTCGATGCAAACTACTCAAAATATCAAAGATATTAGTTAGGTCTTTAGCCCTTACGCATTTCATATTCATAGGTCTGTGTCCAAGAGAGTAAAATATGGCAGCTTTTTCTTTTTGTCTGGGACTTAACAATGTGATCCAAATATGTACAATTCCATTAGTAGCTTTAAATATAGTTGACTGCTGTTATGCTTATGACTTTTCTGGCTATGGTTAGCTAATTTATTTTTAGTCATGAAAATGTTTATATAATTGCATGAGGGTGAAAAAAGATTATCAAAACTGCCTCACGGCCACACGGTTTCCTCTACTTAATAGTATAACACACCACAACCATACCAAATATACCAATGTGTGAGTATCTTTCAGACTTGTATACATTCTGATTTCATGAAGGGTGAACTAAAAGGAGACTCTGAGATATCCTACAAAGCTGACTTTTGTTTCATAAATAAGAAGTTAAAAACAGAACTCTAAAGAAATGGAATATTAATGAAAAGGAGGCTGGGCACAGTGGTTCATGCCTATAATCACAGCACTTTGGGAGGCCAAGGCAGAAGGACAACTGGAGGCCAGGAGTTCGAGACCTGATGAACATAGTAAAACCCATCTCTATAAAAAATTTAAAAATTAGAGCATGGTGGCACCTGCCTGTAATCCCAGCAACTCAGGAGGCTGAGGCAGGAGGATGCCTGAGGCCAGGAGTTTAAGGCTTCAGTGAGCTATGATCATGCCTCTGCACTCCAGCCTGGGCAACAGAGTGAGACCTCATCTGAAAAAAAGAAAAAGATCATCATAAATAATAATATTTGGAAAGGTTTATTAAAAATTAGTGTTTAAGAATGGACTTCTCCTGGCCTGGTGCAGTGGCTCACACCTGTAATCCCAGCACTTTGGGAGGCTGAGGCAGGCAGATCACATGAGGCCAGGAGTTCAAGACCAGCCTGGCCAACATGGTGAAACCCATCTCTAGTAAAAATACAAAAATTAGCTGGGCATGGTGGCGTGCACCTGTAATGCTAGCTACTGTGGTGGCTGAGGCATGGGAATCGCTTGAACCTCGGAGGCAGAGGTTGCAGTGAGCCAAGATTGTGCCACTGCACTCCAGCCTGAGTGGCAGAGCAAGACCCTGTCTCAAAAAACAAAAAACAAACAAACAAAAAAAGAATTGACTTATCTTAATCATAAAAAATATAATCCAAGCGATTTAGGCCATTCTTGTTTTGCTATAAAGGAATACCTGAGGCTGGGTGATTTCTAAAGAAAAGAGGTTTAATTGACTCACGAGGTTTAATTGGTTCTGCAGGCTGTGAAAGCATCTCACGGGCATCTGCTTGGCTTCTGGGGAGGCCTTAGGGAGCTTTTACTCATGGCAGAAGGCAAAGTGGGAGCAGGCACATCACATGGCAAGACCAGGAGCAAGAGAGAGACGGGGAAGATACCCACACTTTTAAACAGTCAGATCTTGCAAGAACTCACTATCACGAGGACAGAACCAAGAAGATGGTGGTAACAATTAATGAGAAATCTGCTCACATGATCCAATCAGGCCCCACCTCCAACACTGGGGATTACATTTCATCATGAGATTTGGGGGGACAGATATCCAAACTACATCACCAAGAGATAGGTCTGGTCTTATAGTATAGTTATAGTATTATATAACTTATTTGTTTATTTTAATTAATTTTTTTGAGACGGAGTCTCACTCTGTTGTCCAGGCTGGAGTAAAGTGGTGTGATCTCGGCTCACTGCAACCTCTGCCTACCAGGTTCAAGCGATTCTCCTGCCTCAGCCTCCCAAATAGCTGGGATTACAGGGATGAGCCACCATACCCAGCTAATTTTTTTTTTTTTTTTAATTTCTTGTAGAGATGGGGTTTTACCATGTTAGCCAGGCTGGTCTCGAACTCCTGACCTCAAGTGATCCATCCACCTTGGCCTCCAAACTGCTGGGATTACAGTCATGAGCCACTGTGCCTGGCCAGTATTATATAATTTAAATGTTCCGCTCTCCCGTCTCCCTCTCCCGTCTCCCTCTCCCTCTCCCGTCTCCCTCTCCCTCTCCCGTCTCCCGTCTCCCTCTCCCGTCTCCCTCTCCCATCTCCCGTCGCCCGTCTCCCGTCTCCCGTCTCCCTCTCCCATCTCCCTCTCCTTTCCACGGTCTCCCTCTCATGCCGGGCCAAAGCTGGACTGTACTGCTGCCATCTCGGCTCGCTGCAGCCTCCCTGCCTGATTCTCCTGCCCCAGCCTGCCGAGTGCCTGCGATTGCAGGCACACGCCGCCACGCCTGACTGGTTTTCGTGTTTTTTTGGTGGGGATGGGGTTTCACTGTGTTGGCCGGACTGGTCTCCAGCTTCTAGCCGCGAGTGATCTGCCAGCCTCGGCCTTCCGAGGTGCCGGGATTGCAGACGGAGTCTCGTTAACTCAGTGCTCAATAGTGCCCAGGCTGGAGTGCAGTGGCGTGATCTCGGCTCGCTACAGCCTCCACCTCCCAGCCGCCTGCCTTGGCCCCCCCAAAGTGCGGAGATTGCAGCCTCTGCCCGGCCGCCACCCCGTCTGGGAAGTGAGGAGCGTCTCTGCCTGGCCGCCCATCGTCTGGGATGTGAGGAGCCCCTCTGCCTGGCTGCCCAGTCTGGAAAGTGAGGAACGTCTCTGCCCAGCCGCCATCCCACCTGGGAAGTGAAGAGCGCCTCTTCCCGGCCGCCATCCCATCTAGGAAGTGAGGAGCGTCTCTGCCTGGCCACCCATCGTCTGAGATGTGGGGAGCGCCTCTGCCCCACCGCCCCGTCTGGGATGTGAGGAGCGCCTCGGCCAGGCTGCGACCCCATCTGGGAGGTGAGGAGCGTCTCTGCCCGGCCGCCCCGTCTGAGAAGTGAGGAGACCTTCCGCCTGGCAACTGCCCCATCTGAGAAGTGAGGAGCCCCACCGCCCGGCTGCCACCCCATCTGGGAAATGAGCATCTCAGCCTGGCAGCCACCCCGTCCGGGAGGGAGGTGGGGGGTCAGCCCCCCGCCGGGCCAGCCGCCCCGTCCGGGAGGGAGGTGGGGGGGTCAGCCCCCCGCCTGGCCAGCCGCCCCGTCCGGGAGGGAGGTGGGGTCAGCCCCCCGCCTGGCCAGCCGCCCCGTCCGGGAGGGAGGTGGGGGGGTCAGCCCCCCACCCGGCCAGCCACCCTGTCTGGGAGGTGAGGGGCGCCTCTGCCCGGCCGCCCCTACTGGGAAGTGAGGAGCCCCTCTGCCCGGCCAGCTGCCCTGTCCAGGAGGGAGGTGGGGGGCTCAGCCCCCCACCCGGCCAGCCACCCTGTCCGGGAGGTGAGGGGCGCCTCTGCCCGGCCGCCCCTACTGGGAAGTGAGGAGCCCCTCTGCCCGGCCAGCCGCCCCGTCCGGGAGGGAGGTGGGGGGGGTCAGCCCCCCGCCCGGCCAGCCGCCCCGTCCGGGAGGGAGGTTGGGGGGTCAGCCCCCCGCCCGGCCAGCCGCCCCATCTGGGAGGGAGGTGGGGGGGGTCAGCCCCCCACCCGGCCAGCCGCCCCGTCCAGGAGGTGAGGGGCGCCTCTGCCCGGCCGCCCCTACTGGGAAGTGAGGAGCCCCTCTGCCCGGCCAGCCGCCCCGTCCGGGAGGGAGGTGGGGGGGGTCAGCCCCCTGCCCGGCCAGCTGCCCCAGCCGGGAGGGAGGTGGGGGGCCCAGCCCCCCGCCCGGCCGCCCCGTCCGGGAGGGAGGTTGGGGGGTCAGCCCCCCACCCGGCCAGCCGCCCCGTCTGGGAGGTGAGGGGCGCCTCTGCCCGGCCGCCCCTACTGGGAAGTGAGGAGCTCCTCTGCCCAGCCAGCCGCCCTGTCCGGGAGGGAGGTGGGGGGGTCAGCCGCCCGCCCGGCCAGCCGCCCCATCTGGGAGGGAGGTGGGGGGGTCAGCCCACCGCCTGGCCAGCCGCCCCGTCTGGGAGGGAGGTGGGGGGCTCAGCCCCCCACCCGGCCAGCCACCCCGTCCGGGAGGTGAGGGGTGCCTCTGCCCGCCCACCCCTACTGGGAAGTGAGGAGCCCCTCTGCCCAGCCAGCCGCCCGGGCCGGGAGGGAGGTGGGGGGGGTCAGCCCCCCCGCCCGGCCAGCCGCCCCGTCCGGGAGGGAGGTGGGGTACTCAGCCCCCCACCCGGCCAGCCGCCCCATCCGGGAGGGAGGTGGGGGGGGGTCAGCCCCCCGCCCGGCCAGCCGCCCCGTCCGGGAGGGAGGTGGGGGGGTCAGCCCCCCGCCCAGCCAGCCGTCCTGTCCGGGAGGGAGGTGGGGGGGTCAGCCCCCTGCCCGGCCAGCCGCCTCGTCCGGGAGGTGAGGGGCGCCTCTGCCCGGCCACCACCCCGTCTGGGAGGTGTGCCCAACAGCTCATTGAGAACGGGCCATGATGACAGTGGCGGTTTTGTGGAATAGAAAGAAGGGGGAAAGGTGGCGAAAAGATCGAGAAATCGGATGGTTGCCGTGTCTGTGTGGAAAGGGGTAGACATGGGAGACTTTTCATTTTGTTCTGTACTAAGAAAAATTCTTCTGCCTTGGGATCATGTTGATCTGTGGCCTTGTCCCCAACCCTGTGCTCTCTGAAACATGTGCTGTGTCCACTCAGGGTTGAATGGATTAAGGGTGGTGCAAGATGTGCTTTGTTAAATAGATGCTTGAAGGCAGCATGCTCGTTAAGAGTCATCGCCAACTCCCTAATCTCAAGTACCCAGGGACACAAACACTGCGGAGGGCCGCAGGGTCCTCTGCCTAGGAAAACCAGAGACCTTTGTTCACTTGTTTATCTGCTGACCTTCCCTCCACTATTGTCCTGTGACCCTGCCAGTTCCCCCTCTGCGAGAAACACCCAGGAATGATCAATTAAAAAAATAAAAAAATAAAAAAAAAAATAAATAAATGTTCCAGGAATAGAGACGTTTGAAAGAAATGGAATTCATAAAATATCTTTATACAGTATACCTTTATAAAAATCTATCTTCATACATCAGGCTATAAAATAGCTGTTTCTTTTTTCCTAATTAGCTATATCTTAAGTTACACAAAATATATTAAGAATCAGTAGCAACTGCTTCACATATTTGTTTTTTATTTACAGCTTAAATTTACATTGATGCCATAAAAGGTACTAAGTAGAAAACCTGTCATGTGAGAGCTACATTATAAAGAATTCTAAGCTAATTGTCCCCACATGATGGATGCCTTTGTATAATCTCCTTTCCTTGAGTGGGAGTGAAAACTGAATGTGATGGGCCATCACTCCTATGAATGTTACATTATATGGTAAAACAAAGGTTATCCTGGGTGGGCCTGACCTAATCAAGTGAGCCCTTTAAAAGTATATATTCTTCCAGCTGGCTCTAGAAGAAGTCAGATATTCAAAGTATGAGAAGAACTCAGTGCATCACTGCTGGCTTGAAGATGGAGGGGCAACATGAGAAGGCATGTGGGTGGCCTCTAGACGCTTAGAGTGATTGCTGGCTGACAGCCAGCAAGAAAATGGAGACCTCAGTCATCCAGTCACAAGGAACTGGATTTTCCCAATAATCTGAATGAAGTTGGAAGTAGATTTCTTCCCAGAGACTCCAGATGAGAACTCAGCCTAGCCAAAATCTTGATTCTAGCCTTGTGATTCCCTGAGCGGAGAACCTAGACATAGCTGTAAATGAGTATTATTTTATGCTGCTAAATTTGTGGTAATTTGTTACAGAGCAGTAGAAAATGAATACAATAGCAAAGCACAGATTTTGAAAAAGCCTCCCAAAACAGTTCACCAGTATTCATTCTCAATTTGTTGTTTTCAACTTTTATATGAATGGTGGGATTTACATTTTTGTAGTCACAGATCTGCGAATCATTGTTAAAAATCATAAATCCAACTCAAATCAGTTTTAGTCCTGCAGTTTCAGGGACTGAAACCAACTTTGCCTTCTAAAACTTACAGTGCCTTTTGGGGCATCAGCCTTAATCCATTTTTCACGTTTGCTTGCTTGATTCATGAGTCCTAAAACACAAAATTGCATAAAATTATATCAAGAGCATTAATTGACCACATAGATCCTAGCAACACATCTTTAAAACTGAAAAACACCTTAGAACATCAAGAATCTTGGTAAAGATAGTCTGAACTGGGCAAGAGTTGCAAAGAGGTTATCTGGGCTTGCTCCCCTCCATTCATTTTCTCAGAACAACCCTGAGAGGGAGGCTACTCTTGTTTTGTTTTGTTTTGTTTTGTTTTGTTTGAGACAGAGTGTCACTCTGTTGCTCAGGCTGGAGTACAGTGGCACGATCTCGGCTCACTGCAGCCTCTGCCTCCTGGGTTCAAGTGGTTCTCTGGCCTCAGACTCCCGAGTAGCTGGGACTACAGGCACGCGCCACCATGCCCGGCTAATTTTTTTGTATTTTTGGTAGAGATGGGGTTTCACCATGTTGGCCAGGCTGGTTTTGAACGCCACGCCTCAGGTGATCCACCCACCTTGGCCTCCCAAAGTGCTGGGATTACAGGCATGAGCCACCACACCCAGCCTACTCTGTATTTTTTTTTTTTTTTTTTTTAAGTAGAGACGGGGTTTCACCATGTTGGTCAGGCAGGTCTCGAACTCCTCACCTCATGATCCACCCGCCTCGGCCTCCCAAAGTACTGGGATTACAGGCATGAGCCACCAAGCCTGACCTCTGTTTTTTATTTGTACAGGATGAGTATCCCTTATCTAAAATGCTTGGGACCAGCATTGTTTCAAATTTCAGATTTTTTTTTTTTGAATATTGGAGAAGACATACTAGTTGAGCATCCCTAATCTGAAGATCCGACATCCAAATTACTCCAATGAGCATTTCCTTGTTTCATATTTTGGAGCATTTCAGATTTTGGATTTGGAATGCTCAACATATATTATTTTTAAATGCAGTCTTTAAAAAGAGCTTTACTGGAGTATAACTGACAAGATAAACTATATGTACTTAAAGTATACAATGTAGTAAGTTTTGACATAGGTAAAAATCTGTGAACCATATCCTTAATCAAGATAGTGAACATATTCATCACTCCCCAAAATTTCTCTCTAGTCAAGTACAGTCTTTCCCTCATGCCCCTCCCTTCCTGTCACCCTCTGACCCCCACCCCCTTCAATCACTGATCAGCTTTGTGGCACTATGGATTAGTTGCTCTTTCTAAAATCTTATATAAATGGCATAAATGGGAGTATACAGTTATGCACTCTTTTTAAAAAAATCCGTCTTCTTTCATTCAGCGTAATTATTTTGAGGTTCATCCACAGTGGACCATGTATAGGTAGTTTCCTCAATGCCTGCTCATTAGTACTTTGCTGACTGTTCATGGCACCCTCCGCAATCCCCTCTGTGCAGCTTGCTCCCCTCCGGAACTCTTTCTTACGAACCCTGGGCAGCCCTGTCTCCCCAGAAGCTCAGCTCAGAAGCTCAGTCTCCTCCACTCAGGGAGTCTGCTGGGCTCTGCCTGTGCAACCTCTCCCTGCCCTGCAGCCTGGAAACTCTTTCAAGGTCATAGGCTGTGGCAATCACAAAGCTCCCCTCGTTTGTTTCTCAGATCTATTCTTCTAGTTCTATGTTTTCTTTACAAATCAAGGTTATAAAGGTGTTATATCTCCTCTGGAGTTCCACTGCACTTCTGGATTTAAGAAACCAGTCAAATTGAGACAGAACAGGGACCGCTTGTAGGGGCCTGTGGACTCTTCTCAAGCACAAAAATTTAAAACAAAAAAACAAAAACAAACAAAAAAACTTGGGTTCATTAAGAAATTCCAGGCACCTACCTAAGTAGCCTTAAAAAGCAAATGAGCAGGCAGGCGAGGTGGCTCAGTCCTGTAATCACAGCACTTTGGGAGACCAAGACGGGCAGGTCACCTGAGGTCAGGAGTTTGGGACCAGACTGGCCAACATGTTGAAACCCCGTCTCTACTAAAAATACAAAAATTAGCCAAGTGTGGTGCCAGGCGCCTGTAATCCCAGCTATTTGGGAGGCTGAGGTAGGAGAATTGCTTGAACCCGGGAGGCAGAGGCTGCAGTAAGCCGAGATCATGCCATTGCACTCCAGCCTAGGCAACAAGGATGAAACTACGTCTCAGGGAAGAAAAAAAAAAAAAGCAAATGAGCAACTTAATAAACAACAACAAACAACAACAACAACAACAAAATAACAGCTTTAAACAATAGCCAAAAAGGTTAAAATAGATGTTTTGTTTTCTATAAGAACCAAAGACAAAATCTGAACATATGTCTCTGAGTTGTTTCTCAAAAACCTGGACCCCCACACCAAACAGATCTGCTGGCACATGGACTTCAGATAAGGGGAAGCTCAGGACTAAACTCACCATTGTACATTTCTCAGGGGCCTGGAGGAGGTCACACCCATGAGCCAGAACTAACATTTTCTGCGGATCCCAGATTTTTAGATAAAGCTTCACTTTCTTAACCAATCAGAAATCAAAAAATCTTTAAATCCACCTATAACCTGCAGCCCCCCTGCTTCTAGATGTCTTTGACTTTTTAGGTCAGACCAATATGCAGCCCCCATGTATCAATTTATGACTTTGCCTATAACCTCTGCCTCCCCACCTTTATTTTATTTTAATTTATTTATTTTTAAAAATTTTCCATAGGTTATGGAGGTAAAGGTGGTGTTTGGTTGCATGAGTAAGTTCTTTAGTTGTGATTTGTGAGATTTTGGTGCACCCATCACTTGAGCAGTATACACTGCATCCTATTTGTAGTCTTTTATCCCTCACCCCCCTCCCAACCTTTCCCCCAAGTCCCCAAAGTCCATTGTATCACTCTTATGCCTTTGCGTCCTCATAGCTTAGCTCCCACATATCAGTGAGAGCCTATGATGTTTAGTTTTCCATTCCTGAGTTACTTCACTTAGAATAATCGTCTCCAGTCTCATTCAGGTCACTGTGAATGCTGTTAATTCATTCCTTTTTATGGCCAAGCAGTATTCTGTCGTATATATATATTCCACAGTTTCTTTATCCACTTGTTGATTGATGGGTATTTGGGTTGGTTCCTTGATTTTGCAATTGCAAATTGTGCTGCTATAAGCATGCCTGTCCAAGTATCTTTTTCGTACAATGACTTCTTTTCCTCTGGATAGATACCCAGTAGTGGGACTGCTGGATCAGATGGTAGTTCTACTTTTAGTTCTTTAAGGAATCTCTACACTGTTTTCCATAGTGGTTGTACTAGTTTACATACTCACCAGCAGTGTAGAAGTCTAACCTGATCACCACATCCACACCAACGTCTACTGTTTTTTGATTTTTTGATTATGCCCATTCTTGCAGGAGTAAGGTGGTATCATATTGTGGTTTTGATTTGCATTTCCCTGATCATTAGTGATGTTGAGCACTTTTTCATGTGTTCATTGGCCATTTGTATATCTTCTTATGAGAATTGTCTTTTCATGTCCTTAGGCCACTTTTTGATGGGATTGTTGTTTTCTTACTGATTTGTTTGAGTTCATTGTAGATTCTGGATATTAGTCCTTTGTCAGATGTATAGATTGTGAAGATTTTCTCCCACTCTGTGGGTTGTCTGTTTACTCTGCTGACTGATCCTTTTGCTGTGCAAAAGCTCTTCAGTTTAATTAAGTCCCAGCTATTTATCTTTGTTTTTATTGCATTTGCTTTTGGGTTCTTGGTCATGAAATCCTTGCCTAAGCCAATGTCTAGAAGGGTTTTTCTAATGTTATCTTCTAGAATTTTTACAGTTTCAGGTCTTAGATTTAAGTCTTTAATCCATCTTGAGTTGATTTTTGTATAAGTTGAGAGATGAGGATCCAGTTTCATTCTCCTACATGTGGCTAGCCAATTATCCCAGCACTATTTGTTGAAAAGGGTGTCCTTTCCCCACTTTATGTTTTTGTTTGCTTTCTCAAAGATCAGTTGGCTGTAAGTGCTTGGGTTTATTTCTGGGTTCTCTATTCTGTTCCATTGGTCTATGAGCCTATTATTATACCAGTACCATGCTGTTTTGGTGACGATGGCCTTAAAGTATAGTTTGAAGTCAGGTAATATGATGCCTCCAGATTTGTTCTTTTTGCTTAGTCTTGCTTTGGCTATGGGACTCTTTTTTGGTTTCATATGAATTTTAGAATTGTTTTCTCTAACTCTGTGAAGAATGATGGTGGTTTTTTGATGGGGATTGTGTTGAATTTGTAGATTGCTTTTGGCAGTATGGTCATTTTCACAATATTGATTCTACCCATCTATGAGCATGGGATGTGTTTCCATTTGTTTGTGTCATCTATGATTTCTTTCAGCAGTGTTTTGTAGTTTTCCTTGTAGAGGTCTTTCACCTCCTTGGCTAGGTATATTCCTAAGTACTTCATTTTTTTTTTGCAGCTATTGTAAAAGGGGTTGAGTTGTTGATTTGATTCTCTGCTTGGTTGCTGTTGGTGTTTAGAAGAGCTACTGATTTGTGTACATTAATTTTGTATCTGGAAACTTTGCTGAATCCTTTTATCAGTTCTAGGAGCTTTCTAGAGGAGTCTTTAGGGTTTTTGAGGTAAACAATCATATCATCAGCAAACAGTGACAGTATGACTTCCTCTTTACCAATTTGGATACCCTTTATTTCCTTCTCTTGTCTGACTGCTCTGGCTAGGACTTTCAGTACTGTGTTGAAGAGGAGTGGTGAGAGAGGGCATCCTTGTCTTGTTTCATTTCTCAGAGGGAATGCTTTCAACTTTTCCCCATTCAGTATTATGTTAGCTGTGGTTTTGCCATAGATGGCTTTTATTACATTGAGGTATGTCCCTTGTATGCCGATTTTGCTGAGAGTTTTAATCATAAAGAGATGCTGGATTTTGTCTAATGCTTTTTCTGCATCTATTGAGATGATCATGTGATTTTTGTTTTTAATTCTGTTTATGTGGTGTATCACATTTATTGACTTGCATATGTTAAACCATCCCTCCATCCCTGGTATGAAACCCACTTGATCATGGTGGATTGTCTTTTTGATATGTTGTTGGATTCGGTTAGCTAGTATTTTGTTAAGAATTTTAGCATCTGTGTTCATCAGGGATATCAGCCTGTAGTTTTCTTTTCTGGTTGTATCCTTTCCTGGTTTTGGTATTAGGGTGATGCTGGCTTCATAGAATGAATTAGGGAGGGTTCCTTCTTTCTCTGTCTTGTGGAGTAGTGTCAATAGGATTGGTACCAATTCTTCTTTGAATGTCTGGTAGAATTCTGCTATGAATCAGTCTGGTCCTGGACTTTTTTGGTTGGTAATTTTTAATTACCACTTCAATATCCTGCTTGTTATTGATCTGTTCAGGGTATCTAATTCTTCCTGATTTAAGCTAGGAAGTTTGTATCTTTCCAGGAATTTATCCATCTCTTCTAGGTTTTCTCGTTTATATGCATAAAGGTGTTCATAGTAGCCTTGAATGATCTTTTGTATTTCTGCTCCCATTTTGTTTCTTATTGAGGTTATTTGAATTTTCTCTCTTTTTTTCTTGGTTAATCTTACTAATGGTCTATCAATTTTATTTATCTTTTCAAGGAACCAGCATTTTGTTTTTATCTTCTGTATTTTTTTGTTTGTTTCAATTTCATTTAGTTCTTCTCTGATCTTGGTTATTTCCTTTCTTCTACTGGGTTTGGGTTTGGTTTGTTCTTGTTTCTCTAGTTCCTTGACGTGTGACCTTAGAATTTCAGTTTGTGCTCTTTCAGTCTTTTTGATGTACGCATTTAGGGCTGTGAACTTTCCTCTTAGGAGGAAAGGTGGCCTTTGCTGTATCCCAGAAGTTTTGATAGGCTATGTCACTATTGTCCTTCAGTTTAAAGAATTTTTAAATTTCCATCTTGATTTTGTTTTTGACCCAGTGATCATTCAGGTGCAGATTATTTAATTTCCATGTATTTGCATGGTTTTGAAGGTTCCTTTTGGAGTTGATTTCCAGTTTTATTCCACTGTGGTCTGAGAGAGTGCTTGATATAATTTCAACTTTCTTAAATTTATTGAGGCTCATTTTGTGGCCTATCATATGGTCTATCTTGGAGAAAGTTCCATGTGCTGTTGAATAGAATGTGTATCCTGCAGTTGTTGGATGGAATGTTCTGTATATATCTGTTAAGTCCATTTGTTCCAAGGTATAGTTTAAATCCATTTTTTCTTCATTGACTTTCAGTCTTGATGACCTGTCCAGTGCTGTCAGTGGAGTAATGAAGTCCTTCACTATTATTGTGTTGCTGTCTGTCTCATTTCTTGGGTCTATTAGTAACTGTTTTATAAATTTGGGAGCTCCAGTGGTAGGTGCATAAATGTTTAGGATTGTGATATTTTCCTGTTGGACAAGGTCTTTTAGCATTATATAATGTCCTTCTTTGTCTTTTTTTTTTTTTTTTGAGACGTAGTCTCCCTCTGTGGCCCAGGCTGGAGTGCAATGGCGTGATCTCAGCTCACTGCAACCTCTGCCTCCCGGATTCAAGCAATTCTGCCTCAGCCTCCCGAGTAGCTGGGATTACAGGTGCCCACCACCACGCCTGGCTAATTTTTATATTTTTAGTAGAGACAGGGTTTCACCATATTGGCCAGGGTGGTCTTGAACTCTTGACCTCAGGCAGTCTACCCACCTCGGCCTCCCAAAGTGCTGGGATTATAGGCATGAGCCACTGCACCTGGCCCCTTCTATGTCTTTTTAAACTGCTGTTGCTTTCAAGTTAGTTTTTCTGATATAATAGCTACTCCTGCTCACCTTTGGTGTCCACTTGCATGAAATGCCTTTTTCCACCCCTTTACCTTGAGTTTATGTGAGTCCTTATGTGTTAGGTGAGTCTCTTCAAGCAGCAGATAGTTGGTTGGTGAATTCTTATCCATTCTGCAGTTCTTATCTTTTAAGTGGAGCATTTAGGCCATTTACATTCGATGTTAGTATTGAGATATGAGGTAGCATTCCATTTGTCATTTTATTTGTTGCCTGTGTACTTTTGTTTTTTTTTTTTAATTGTATTTTTGTTTTATAGGTCCTGTGAGATTTATGTCTTAAAGAGGTTCTGTTTTGATGTGTTTCCAGGATTTGTTTTAAGATTTAGAGCTCCTTTTAGCAGTTCTTGTAGTGGTGGCTTGGTAGTGGTGAATTCTGTCAGCATTTGTTTGTCTGAAAAAGGCTGTATCTTTCATACACAATGCCTAGTTTCGCTGGATACAAAATTCTTGGCTGATAATTGTTTCGTTTGAGAAGGCTGAAGATGGGCCCCAATCCCTTCTAGCTTCTAGGGTTTCTGCTGAAAATCTGCTGTTAATCTGATAGGTTTTCCTTTATCGGTTACCTGGTGCTTTTGTCTCACAGTTTAGATTCTTTCTTTTGTCTCAACTTTGGATAACCTGATGTCAATGTGCCTACGAGAAGATCTTTTTGCGATGAATTTCCCAGGTGTTCTTTGTGCTTCTTGTATTTGGATGTCTAGGTCTCTAGCAAGGCCAGGGAAGTTTTCCTCAGTTATTCCCCCAAATATGTTTTCCAAGCTTTTAGATTTCTCTTCTTCCTCAGGAACACCAATTATTCTTAGATTTGGTCATTTAACATAATCCCAGATGTCTTGGAGGCTTTGTTCATATTTTCTTCTTTTTTCTTTGTTGGATTGGGTTAATTCAAAGACCTTGTCTTCGAGCTCTTAATTTCTCTCTTCTATTTATTCAATTCTATTGCTGAGACTTTCCAGAGCATTTTGCATTTCTATAAGTGTGTCTGTTTCCTGAAGTTTTTATTGTTTTTATTTATGCTATCTATTTCATTGAATATTTCTCCCTTCACTTATTGTACCATTTTTTGGATTTCATTGTATTGGGCTTCGTCTTTCTCTGGTCCCTCCCTGGTTAGCTTAATAACTAGTCTCCTGAATTCTTTTTCAGGTAAATCAGGGATTTCTTCTTGGTTTGGATCCATTGCTGGTGAGCTAGTGTGATTTTCGCGGGGTTGTTAAAGAGCCTTGTTTTGTCAGAAAACCAACACAGTTTTCTGGTTCCTTCTCATTTGGGTAGGCTCTGTCAGAGGGAAGGGCTAGGGCTGAAGGCTGTTGAGATTTTGTCCCATGGGGTGTTCTCTTGATGTAATACCATCCCCCTTTTTCTATGGATGTGGCTTCCTGAGAGCCGAGCTGTGGTGATTGTTATCTCTCTTCTGATCTAGCCACCCAGCAAGTCTACCAGGCTCTGGGCTGGTACGGGGGTTGTCTGCACAGATTCCTGTGATGTGAACCATCTATGGGTCTCTCAGCCATGGATACCAGCATAGTATTTCGGGTATCTCTTGGGTCCTGTAGGAGCAATCTGCTTCCTTCAGAGGGTCTGTGGGTCCTCTTAGGTTTCCTGATTTATTCCTGTGGTTGTTCTGGAGCTAAAATTCATGACGCGAGCCTCTACACGCTGCTCTGTCCGTCCGAGTCAGAGCTGCAATCTAGTCTTGCCACTCCTGGCCACCGGGCTCTCTCCACCTTTAAAAACCCTTACCTATAAGCCATCTGAGAGTTCAAGTGTTAAGTATAATCTGCCTGATTCTCCTTGCTTGGTCCCTACAAACAAACGCTTTCCCTTCTCTTGCTACAAGCCTTCGTTTAGATATGGTATAGATACGTAGTCTTATTACGCTGGGCGAGTGGACCCCCGTTTGGTTCAATAACAAAATCTGAACTGAGGAGAGTTGTGATTACACTATTGCATTTCATCATAAATATTTTCCTTGTTGAATCCAAGCACACAAAATACCGAATGATCCTCTTCCTCAGTACAGTTTTTCCCTCTGTTATAATAGTACCATGATATCCTCAGCTGAAGAAAAGGTGCTAGATGCTTTGTACCATCTGATCTTTTTGTCAGGTGCTTTTCTGATGCAAATTATTCTCTGAATTCTTCTCTCTCCCTTTCACTCTGAGCCATAATCTTGTCTATGTCCTGGAGCTCATTGCGTTTTTCCCAGAACACAGTTGAGTATTCAAGGACCTCCCGTAAGCTTTTTCCCTCTTCTTCTCTTGCTATATTTTCAGTATCACAACCCCATTTTAATTAGCTTTGATAAGCTGGTTAAAATCTCTGAGTTCAATTGGTAAATCCCTGTGTTAACTCTAACTCTTCATCAATAAGGGGTTCAGCTTATTTAAACTGTTCTTTTTCTGTGCCTATGCTGCATTTCGTAGGTCGTGATTTTGAGGTACCTTGCACCCAGTTGCTTTTCTGTAATACAGAGTTTCTTTTTCTAGTAATTAAAATAAATGTTGGGCCAGATGCGGTGGCTCACGCCTGTAATCCCAGCACTTTGGGAGGTCAGGGTGGGCGGATCACCTGACGTCAGGAGTTTGAGACCAGCCTGGCCAACATGGTGAAACCCCATCTCTGCCAAAAATACAAAAATTAGCTGGGCGTGGTGGCAGGTGCCTGTAATCCCAGCTACTTGGGAGGCTGAGGCAGGAGAATTGCTTGAACCTGGGAGGCAGAGGTTGCAGTGAGCCAAGATTGTGCCATTGCACTCCAGCCTGGGCAACAATAGTGAAACTCTGTCTCAAAATAAAATAAATAAATAAAATTTAAAAATAAAATAAAATAAATGTGGAGGAAAGAACAGGAAATCCTGAAATTTTTGTTTTTTCAACTTTTTCTTCTTTTTTAATAAATACCATTTAGCACCAATAATAAAGCATCAATAATAGTAAGGCTTTTCTACATATCTGAGATCTCTTCCTTAATATATTATTTATCACCTCCCCAATAATATATTTCTTACTTATGGAGTGAAAAGCCTTCAACCTATTTCCTTTTGCAGCAATAGAGGCCAAGCACAGTGTTACTGCTCTCAAGAAAAAGAACACACAAGCAATTTCAGCTTAGAGACAATACTCAAAAGGGAGGACAGTTTATAAAATTCCATCTAGGTTGCTTGAAAATAGCTTTCTCTATCTTGCCAATAAGTAATTTACTGAAACTTCTTTGTACTTTGACCTGAATCTGTGGAGACTCTATTCTATTAATAATTTGTAAAGTTTATAAATTCCTTCCTACAAAAGTTTTTCAACATATATTGGAATTTGGGGTTTCAAAAGCCTTCCTCCTTATTTACTTCCCTTTGCCAATTAAAATCACACACTGTTTCTTTGACCAAGAAATGGGAAAATGACTACTCTATCCCTATACACTGTGGCTTCCACTAAGTGGGAGGAAAGGCTTCCTAGGACATGTGTTTAACTCTGTAATTTGCTCTCGAAACTCCTGCCCCAATGTACCCAAATATATGAATCTCTATGTTCTTTTTATTTAACCCAAAATATACCTGATCTATTCTGCACTAAATATCAACAAAGACAGGGCTCCAGGAAGTAACTTGCAGAATTGTCTTGTTTAAAAATAGGATTAACAAGCTTCTTGGTAAGGTGAACTTTTTCCTGTCTCCCTCCCCACTCCCACTTCTAACCCTGTAACATTCTTTGTTTATGTACATTTGGTTCAGAGGGATACTTCTGCTGCTGCCTTATTATTAATAATAGCAGATTAAACTTCAGTGCATCAGGGTTGGAGGATTCTCTTTTATACTACAAACACTTTGGGCCGCCCACTATAGGAAGTGCCATGCTAAGTATATTAGGGAGGTTCAAAAGATGTGAAAAGACTCACCAGTGCTCTCACAAAGCTTACCAACTCACTAGGAAAATAAATCATACACTATGAAACAACATGAAAGTAATTACTCTGAAATTTTATTATTTTTAACACATACATTTCACAAACAATACCTTTAACACCACATACAATTCCATAACAAAATATTTTAATTTTGTCAACGTTCTTTTTTGTTTGTTTTTTGAGACGGAGTCTCGCTGTGTCACTCAGGCTGGAGTGCAGTGGTGCGATCTTGGCTTACTGCAACCTCCGCCTCCCAAGTTCAAATGATTCTCCTCCCTCAGCCTCCTGCCTCAGCCTCCCGAGTAGATGGGACTACAGCCGCGTGCCACCACACCCAGCTAATTTTTTTGTATTTTTAGTAGAAATGGGGTTTCACCATGTTAGCCAGTATGGTCTCTATCTCCTGACCTCATGATCTGCCCGCCTCGGCCTCCCAAAGTGCTGGGATTACAGGCGTGAGTCACCATGCCCAACCTTAATGTTCTTTAACTTTTTATAATCTTCTCTCAACAAAAGTGTAACCCAAGATACCTTGACAAGAAATCTTCCAGATAAAAAAAATTTTTGAGCTAGTTTTAATGATGCCTATCCACTAAATTTTCTCTCAAATACTTGCAATAATAATAAAGTCAACAGTACTCTAGGCAAGAGTATACTGAGGAAGTATACAATTAATCAGTTCTTCCCAAAAAATAATCGTAACAGTTTCTTCCTGAAATCTTTTCTTCTGCAATGTCTAATCTCATCCATTGTATTTTTCATCTCAGACACTGTAGTTTTCATTTATAGAAATTCAATTTTGGTCTTCTTTTTATACCTTCCATGTCTTAAGTGTTTGAACAAGTGCAATACAGTTATAATAACTTTTATTTTCCTTCTCTGCTAATTCGGTCATCTGTATCAGTTTTGGGTTAGTTTCAATTATTCTCTTCATTATAACTCATGGGTTTTTTTGCTCTTTGCATGTCTGATAATCTTTGATTCAATGCTAGACATTGAAACCACCTCTGCAAAAATCATAACTGAGAAAATTATTACAGTGAAAGAGATCTGACATAACCAGCTCCATCTTGCTTCTAATCACCAAGCTGTCCTTGTTCATTTCTAGGTACAGGCTGAAGTAACTTTTGGGAGGAACTTAGTTTATAGTTTAGCTTTGAAACCAAGACAATAACAGCCATTTCCCAAACAAACTCCATTCCTGCCTGGGGACTAGACTCCCTTTTCAGGACAACAAATTAGCCAAAAGATTAGAAATTGTGGTTTAGGAGTCATGCAGCTGGAAGCTGCCCAAATTGCTAAACCTCCCCAAATTGCTCCTGCAGATAACATCACTATTGTAAAACCTAAGATCAGTGCTTGAGATATTTTGCAGACCCTAAACTCAGTCGATTGGCTGGCATAACCCAGATTGATAAGCTGGCTCATCTGCTCTTGTGGCCCCCAGTCAAGAACTGACTCAACACAAAAGGACAGCTCTGACTCCCTATGATTTCATCTCAGACTGACTAATCAAAACTCCTAACTCACTGGCCCCCTATCAAATTATCCTTAAAAACTCAGATCGTCAGATTCTCAGGGAGACTGATTTAAGTAATAATAAAACTGGTCTCCTGCATAGCCAGCTCTGTGTGAATTTCTCTTTCTCTACTGCAATTCCCGTCTTGATAAGGTGGCTCTTTCTAGGCAGTGGGCAAGGTGAACCTGTTGGGTGGATTACAACATTGTGAATTTTACTTTGTTGGGTGCTGGATATTTTTGTATTCCTGTAAATCTTGAGCTTTGCTCAAGGATGCAGTTAAGTTACTTGGAAATAGTTTAAGCCTTTCATCTCTTGCTTTTATAATTTGTTAGGCAATTATAGAGTGGTGCTCAGCCTAAGACTGATTGTTTCCCACTACTAAATGCTCTACCCAATGCCCCATGAGTTATGATTTTCTTTCCAGTCTGGTGGGAAGAACAGGCATTATTCCTGGACCTGTGTGAGCACCAGGTTCTATTTTCTCTGGTACTTTGTCATGTGAACCCTGTCTTGATCTTTATCAACTCTCATCTTGATCTCCCCAACTCAGGGAGTGTTCTAGACTCCAGAGCAGTTCCCTTTTCCCGTACTGGAGCCTGGAGACTCTCAAGGCAGTAAGCAAGACTCATCTTGTTTGTTTCCTGTATCTGCTTAATTTTTAAATTTTTTTGTCATTGTTTCAGGTGGGAAGGTAAGTCAGACCCTTTAACTCCATCCTGCCCAGAAGACTTCATTATTTTTCTTTCTCCCTCTCCCTGCCTTCTTTCCAACCTCTTTTTAAACTTATTTTGGAATAATTTCATACTGACAAGAAGTTACAAAAACAGTAGAGAGAGGTTCTGTATACCCATCACTCAGTTCCCCTAATGGTGACAGCTTCTATAACTATACTGCACTATCAAAACCAGGAAATTAGCTGGCAAATTAACTGGACTATAGACCTTACTCAGATTTCACCAGTTTTTACATGCATTCATTTTTCGGGTATGTCTTTGTATATACTCATGACATTGTATCTATGACATATATAGATTCATATATAACCATCATTTTAATCAAGATATGGAACTGTTCTGTCACTACAAAGGAAGTCCCTTGTCATGTCCCTTTAAAGTCATACTCTCCTTCTCCTTCCCTAACCTATGGCAACCACTTGTCTATTCTCTACATCTTTAATTTTGTCATTTCAAGAATGTTATATAAATGGAATCATAAGAGTATGGACCATTTTGAGACTGGCTTTTTTCACTCAGAATAATGCCCTTAAATTCCCTTCAAGTTGTTTACATCAACAGATTGTTCCCTTTGTCGGTGAATTACCTTATGTGGACATACCATGAGTCATATGAACATTCAGTCATGGAAGGATATTTAAGTCATTTCCAGTTTTTTGGCTATTACAAATAAAGCTGTGAACATTTGTGTACAGGTTTTTGTGTGAACATAAGTTACATTTCCCCAGGATAAATGCCCAGGAATATAAATGCTAGGTGATTAATGGTAGTTTCTTTTTTTTTCTATTTTTTTAAGAAACTGCCAGACTGAGTTACAGAGTAGCTGTATCATTTTACATTCCCACCAGTAATGTAGAAGAGATCCAGTTTCTCTGCACACTTGCCAGCATTTGAATAATCAGTATTTTTAATTTTTGCCATTCTAGTAAGTATGTAGTATTTTATTCTGGTTTTAATGTGCATTTCCCTAATGGCTAGTGATGGTAAATATCTTTTTGTGTATTTATTTGCCATCATATATCTTCTATGGTTGCACTGTTTCTTAAAAGTTACAAGATTAAACTTTTGTGTGCACGAATCATGTTTTCTTCACTACTGGGGTTAGTTCACTTAGGATAAGGATTTGGCTATGGTTTAATATTTCTTGAATGACCAAAATAAATACAAAGACAATAATAAAACAAAACCCCACAGGCATCACAAACAGAACTCATAATGCTCTGAGATTGGGGCCTGCACTTTGAACTGTAGTCTAGGGATCAGCAAACTATAGCTCACAGGCCAAATCTGGCCAGGGGCCTGTTTTTGTATGCCCTGAAAGCTAAGAAGGGCTTTTACTTTTTTTTTTTTTTGAGACGGAGTGTCTGTCACCCAGGCTGGAGTCCAGTGGCACGATCTCGGCTCACGGCAATCTCTGCCTCCTGGGTTCAAGCAATTCTCCCTGCCTTAGCCTCCCGAGTAGCTGGGATTTCAGGCACCCGCCACCACGCCCAGCTAATTTTCGTATGTTTAGTAGAGACAGGGGTTCGCCATGTTGGCCAGGCTGGTCTCTAACTCCTGACCTTAGGTGATCCACCCACCTCGGCCTCCCAAAGTGCTGGGATTACAGGCATGAGCGACCGTGCCCGGCCGGGCTTTTACATTTTTAAAGGGTTATTTAAAAACAAAAAAAATATGCAACAGAGTCCATATGTAATCTGCTAAGTCTAACATATTTACTATATGGTGTTTACAGATAAAGTTTGCAGATGAATGGAAAGAAAACCTGATCTTCTTTTTTGGGGCAAACATTAACAACATTGACATCTGATTACCTATGATACTCTCAAGATCTTATTCTTTAACAAAAAGGTGGGGAAATAAAAACACCATAAAAGCGGCCGGGTGCAGTGGCTCACGCCTGTAATCCCAGCACTTTGGGAGGCCGAGGTGGGCGGATCACGAGGTCAGGAGGTGAGACCAGCCTGGCCAATATGGTGAAACCCTGTCTCTACTAAAAATACAAAAATTAGCCGGGCATGGTGGCGGACGCCTGTAGTCCCAGCTACCCAGGAGGCTGAGGCAGAAGAACCCCTGGAACCCGGGAGGCAGAGGTTGCAGTGAGCTGAGATGGCACCACTGCACTCCAGCCTGGGTGATAGAGACTCCGTCTCAAAAAACAAAACAAAACAAAACAAAACAAAACACCATAAAAGCACTATGACGTGAAAACAGTTCCTACATTAACTCCCTGTCAAAGTACTTTTAAGCAGATAGCTATAAGCCTTAGAGCATTCTTCATTCTGTTATTGAATTTCTTCCATCTGGTCCTGAAATATATATACATTGCTGACAAATTCATGTGCTATAAGCTTTGAAAAACCAAAAACTTTAGTGGGTTCTAAAATCAGAGCTATTTCCAAGAGTTAGTCATATCAAAAGACTGGATTTTTCCCGATTTGGAGAGAAAACAGTGTCTCTAGATTTTTAAAGTGGCATCTTATGAGCTTAGTCCCATTTCAACCTCTTTTCCAACCCATGAACGAGTATTCTACTATAAATAACAATTCCATTGTATGTTATTACCCTCTGTCCTTTAGACAAGCCAAGAACTCTTTTCTGACTTGGTGGTTTATTTTTATCCCAAATGAATTTATGTTGTATATGCTTTATATTTCCAGTTTTACTAAAATGAGGTAAACCCAGTAGTGCTAGCTTCCCTACTATCCAGACAATGACAAACACCAATCCGTTCACTGGCAACGCACTTTACCTCTAATATTCTTTGAACATTTAAACATCTAAATTGTGGAGTTGTAAAGACTAAAGGACTTTGTACAACATGCATACCTGGGCTTGGAGACTTGATGTTTACCACAGTCAAGTTTCATATCTAAGTTGATGAACCAAGTCTAAAACCTAATAGAGAAGCCAACTTATTAGAAGCATCTTACCTAAGCCACTCACAACATGTTAAATTTGCCACACATGGGTAGAGGACAAAACTTAGAATCAAGACTCTCATGAAGATTATAGAATGCAGCCCCAATACACACTTGTGCATAGCTTTTTAGTAGGTAAATGTTTCAGCCTGAGAGTCTCAGGTTTCCTTTTGACCTCAGAATAGCACATAATACGTGTAAATCATGGTAGGAATTATACACCTGAGTTATTTATCAGTGACAGCAATAGCAAAGGAAACCATGGAGCAGGAAATCAAATAAAATTATAGAGCTGACACATCAAAACCCTGTGGGAAGCTGGAACCTAAGGGAATAATTTTACTAGCATGGCTTCTTGCAGAGATTATCCAGAAGTCATGCTGCAGATAAAATCCAGGCTTTTAGCAATAAGAGTATTTCTATTTTTATCCCTCATGGGCTCTATGAGGAAGGCCAAGATGAGCTGAGCTCAGCTGCCTATAATAATAGCTCACATATAAAGCTGCTCATTATTTCCAAAATTTGGTTTCAGATTGGAAATCTCCACAGAAAAAAGCAATCTGCCCTGATTTTCTAGGCCTCTTAAATTATTTCATCCAGTTGATACATAAGGCCTGTGGCTGACTGGGTACTAAACAGTTTTAAAACCAAAATGAAATATGGAAGTTTCTCTTAAACCCAATCACCTGTTCATACTCACAGCTCCCTCCAGAGACTGCTGCTCTCTTCACCTGAGGTCCATTATTACTTTAATGGATTTAATTTGCTATCAGAGACAACATACAGATCCATCTGGGGACCAACCTCATAGGGTAGTCTGTGCTACTCTGCAAAACGATGCTTGATCAGTACCTAGATTCTTCCACTGTGAACAGGAAATAAACTCATCATTCTGCGATTTGGCCCTTCCTGCTTCAGGAGGTGGGGCCGGAGTATAAGCCATAATAACAAGGAACACACAAAAAGAACTCAATAGGCTAAGGTGCTTCATAATAACCAATGAGGTAAGCATGCATCTTCCTCATAGCATTCATTCGTCTTTATATTCAAGCAAAAGTTACTGAAGGCCTATTTATTTGCTGAGTTTAAGATAGCTCACTATGGAGTCCAGGCCCCTGTACTCCTTCTGCTGAATTACTGCAGTAACCTCCTAAAAAGCAAAAGTTGTTTTTTTCTCCTTCATCCACCATTGTTCTTTCTCATCTATCCCCACTCAACATTCAGAGTGATCTAACACAAAAATCTGATTATGTGAACCCCAAGTTAAAACCTTCCAAGGGCTTCCCAATGCTCTTAATATAAAATCCAAACTGTCCCATATGATCTGACCTCTCCCAAACTCTCCAGCCTACTTTTATGCCACTTTCCCCTTTACTCTCTATACTTTGGCCATATTTGACTTCTCTCACTTCCTCACCCCTGTGTTCTCACAGTACAATGTACATACGTTTATAACATTGATCCCACTGTACTGTATTCTCTGGTTTGCCTTTCCTCACTAGAATGTAAGCTCCTCAGAAGGCAGTGAGACCATGCTTTATATTACCCTTGCACTCCTAGTTTCCGGCAGTGTTGACTCAAACATTTGTTGAGTAACTGAGCAAATAAAGAAAAATAGAAAAGTCAGGAGAAGGAGGAGGTAGGCTAGGGGAAGATAATTTTGTTTTTAAACATTAAGTTTTAGGTGGCACTGGTTTAGTGGAATAGAAATGCACAAGAACAATAGAGATCAGGTCTGCATGTATTGACTTGGAAGTTATGTACATAGAAATAATGACTGAAGTCGTGAGAATAGTTTTAAAACTAAATCTAAATTTTAGAAAGGCATATGATTCTATGAATAAATGAATAAAAATATGACAAAATAGCTTTAGCTTATAATTCAAACATGCTTACATATGCAAATAATTTTGGTTATGCTATGATTCAGAGCACAGTTAAACAAACTTGTATTATTGTTTTAGATTATTGGGACCAAAAATAGGTAACTCTCTTGGCTCCTTATCAAATTCAAGCATTAGATCACAAGTTGATTCTCACTATATTTGATATCCAGTCACACACTGCATAATAATGTTTCAGTCAACGATGAACTACAGAAATGATGGTTGTCCCATAAGATTATAATAGAGGTAAAAAAACTCCTCTCACCTAGTGACTTCGTAGCCATCCTAATGGTTGTTTAAATGCAACGCACTACCTGCATTTGTGGTGATGCTGGTGTAAACAAACCCACTCCACTGTCATAAAAAAGTATAGCACATATGTTATGTGTAGGTCATAATACTTGATAATGAGAATAAATGACCATGTTACTGATTTATGTATTTACTATACTTTTTATCGTTAGAGTGTATATCTTCTGCTTATTAAAAAAAAAAAAAAAAGTTACGATACAACAGCCTCAGGCAATTCCTTCAGGAAGTATTCCAGAAGAAGGCATTATCATCACAGGAGATGACAGCTCCACGTGTGTTATTGCCCCTGAAGTGGGACAAGATGTGGAGGTGAAAGTGATACATTCTTTACCCAGTAAAAGCCTAGACTAATGTGTGTGTTTGTGTCTTCGTTTTTAACGAAGTTTAAAAAGTAAAATTAAAAAAAATTAACAATTTTAAAAACAAAAAAGCTTACAGAATAAAGATAGACAAGTATATCTCTACAGCTGTAAAGTGTGTTTGTGTTTCAAGCTAAGTATTATTACCAAAGAGTCAAAAAGTTTTTTATTTTATTTTATTTTTTTCTGAGAGGGAGTCTCGCTCTTGCTCAGACTGGAGGGCAGTGGCGCGATCTTGGCTCATTGCACCCTCTGCCTCCTGGGTTCAAGGGATTCTTTTTCCTCAGCCTCCTGAGTAGCTGAGATTACAGGCGCCCGCCACCATGCCCGGCTAATTTTTGTATTTTAGTAGAAATGGGGGTTTCACCATGTTGGTCACGCTGGTCTCGAACTCCTGACCTCAAACGATCTGCCCGCCTCGGCCTCCCAAAGTGCTGGGATTACAGGCGTAAGCCACCGTGCCCAGCCTCAAAAAATTTTTTAAAATGTAAGTTTATAAAGTAAAAATGTTCTTTGGGAAGTTGAGGCGGGAGGATCACTTAAGGCCAGGAGCTGAAGACAAGCCTGGGAAACATAGCAAGGCCTTGTCTCTGCTAAAAACTTTTTAAAAATTAGCTGGGCATGGTAGTACACACCTGTAACCTAGCTACTAGAGAGGCTGAAGCAGAAGGATCACTTGAGCCCAGAGTTTGAGTTTATAGTGAGCTATAATTGCATTCCAGTCTATGCAACAGAGAAAGCAGCTATCTCTAGAATAAATAAAGTAAAAAAGTTACAGTAAACTAAGGCTAATTTATTATTGACGAAACTTAAAAATAAATTTAGTGTAGCCTAACTGTACAGTGTTTATAAAGTCTATAGTAGTAATGTCCTAGGCCTTCACATGCACTCACCACTCATCATACTGACTCACTCAGAGCAACTTCCAGTCCTACAAGCTCCACTTATGATAAGTGCCCTATACAGGCGTACCATGTTTTATCTTTTATACCATATTTTTACTGTACCTTTTCTATATATAGATATACAAATACCATTGTGTTACAATTCCCTACAGTTTTCAGTACAGTAGCCTGCTGTACAGGGTGTAGCCTAGGAATAATAGGCTACTACACAGCCTCGGTGTATAGTAGGCTGTACCATCTAGGTTTGTATAAGTTCACTCTATAATGTTCACATGACAACAAAATTGCCTAATAACACATTTCTCAGAATGTATCTCTGTCATTAAGTGATGCGTGACTGTACTTAGATTTTCATCAAATTTTCGCCACTTAACTGTGAGTCTGCCCATTAGGAGGCATGCAGTTATATCTGGGAGTGTATAGGTATTATTTTTATTCCTGTTATGTTTATTGTTAATATTCTATGAATTTTAACAGACAACTTTCTTAATTTTCACGACATATAAAATGAATACCTAAAACTGAAATTTGATCTTATGAAGACCACCCTCCCCTACTCCCCAATTCTTCCTTTTTCTAGTTGGCATCTCATGGGTTTAGCTTGTAGCATTCATCCCTATACATGGTCTAATTGCAATGTCCTCCTTGATGCCATTCTGGTAAAATTTAAAGGAAAACTTCACCAGCATTAATTTTTTTATTCATTAAAACAACAAACCTTGGCCAGGCGCAGTGGCTCATGCCTATAATCCCAGCACTTTGGGAGGCTGAGGTGGGCTGATCACCTGAGGTCAGGAATTTGAGAGCAGCCTGGCCAACATGGTAAAACCCTGTCTCTATTAAAAATACAAAAAAAATTAGCCAGGCATGGTGGTGCATGCCTGTAGTCCCAGCTACTCAGGAGGGTGAGGCAACAGAATCGTTTGAACCCGGGAGGCGGAGGTTGCAGTGAGCCAAGGTCACGCCACTGCACTCCAGTATGGGCAATAGAGTAAGACTCTGTCTCAAACAACAAAAAAACCAACCAATGACAAACCTTAAAAAAAAAGTATCAGCCACCAGTGTAGCCAGATATAATGAAAAATGTACAAAAACGATTCACATTTGTGGGACTGAGAATTTGTTGTTCTGAAAGAGCAAGTTTAAAATGTACATACCAAACAAAATTCCGATTTACTCCAGTCACACGAAGTTAGTTTTAAATTTTGCATTATAATATATGTATTCAGTTTATTTTTACTTTCGAGAATTAGAAAACAGCTCTTCTAGAAAATTTAAAAATCAATTTTACCCAATGACAGGACTAATGAGTGTTCCTAAATGATTTAATGAGGTCTTTTTAAACAAAATGTCTGCATCATATTAATGATAAGCAACTAGAAGAAAAAAAGATGTCAAACATGAGGACGTAATAATGGAAAAATATAAAAAAGCTAAAATTTCCGTTAAGTGTACCACATTTCTACTTATGTATGGAGAATGGCTATTCATCTGACAGAGCAAAATGCAGCCTCCTTACCAGTCACTGTTACAACATCATCTTTACGAGCTTCAGCCATTTCCTGAACATGGACTTCTGAGTTCACATCAACCTCTTTCCCTGATAACTGTAAATGAGCTTGAAGTGAAGATGGGACCTTGACAATAATAGAACCTGTAATAAATATAATGGAGAGCTTAGTAATATAAAGAAATCAAAAGTACCAGAGTCTATTATAAATTTGACTGACAGGGTAGCATTGCTCCTGAGACACTGTTTTTACTCCTCAGCATACAGTATTTATTTAAACCTTTTCCTTATTCCCAGGTGCCCAAAGTTTCCTTACTCTCAAGGCATTCACAGTAACTTCTGTCAAGAATATGGGTTATTAGCACATTATTAACTGCTAGTTCTTCTTTTGCCAATAGTCCTACACAGCTCATCCAACACCAGAAAGTGAGTAATTTACTACACCTGTAGCTTATAGATAGGATTTGCCATTGAGCATTTAATATGAGCCAGATCCCTAATTACATTATGTTTTAATCCCCATATTAACTTTATGAGGTATTATTATCGCCCTGATTTTATAGATAAGAACTTGCTCAAGCTCCCACTAGTGCTCGTACTGGAACCTAGACTCAGCTCAATAATTACAAAGCCCATGCTTTTTTTTTTTTTTTTATTATACTTTAAGTTTTAGGGTACATGTGCACAACGTGCAGGTTAGTTACATATGTATACATGTGCCATGTTGGTGTGCTGCACCCATTAACTTGTCATTTAACATTAGGTATATCTCCTAATGCTATCCCTCCCCACTGCCCTGACCCCACAACAGGCCCCGGTGTGTGATGTTCCCCTTCCTGTGTCCATGTGTTCTCATTGTTCAATTCCCACCTATGAGTGAGAACATGCTGTGTTTGGTTTTTTGTCCTTGCAATAGTTTGCTGAGAATGATGGTTTCCAGCTTCATCCATGTCCCTACGAAGGACATGAACTCATCCTTTTTTATGGCTGCATAGTATCCCATGGTGTATATGTGCCACATTTTCTTAATCCAGTCTGTCATTGTTGGACATTTGGGTTGGTTCCAAGTCTTTGCTATGGTGAATAGTGCCACAATAAACATACGTGTGCATGTCTTTATAGCAGCATGATTTATAATCCTTTGGGTATATACCCAGTAATGGGATTGCTGGGTCAAATGGTATTTCTAGTTCAAGATCCCTGAGGAATCGCTACACTGACTTCCACAATGGTTGAATTAGCTTACAGTCCACCCAACAGTGTAAAAGTGTTCCTATTTCTCCACATCCTCTCCAGCACCTGTTGTTTCCTGACTTTTTAATGATCGCCATTCTAACTGGTGTGAGATGGAATCTCATTGTGGTTTTGATTTGCATTTCTCTGATGGCCAGTGATGATGAGCATTTTTTCATGTGTTTTTTGGCTGCATAAATGTCTTCTTTTGAGAAGTGTCTGTTCATATCCTTTGTCCACTTTTTGATGGGGCTGTTTGTTTTTTTCTTGTAAATTTGTTTGAGTTCATTGTACATTCTGGATATGAGCCCTTTGTCAGATGAGTAGATTGCAAAAAATTTCTCCCATTCTGTAGGTTGCCTGTTCACTCTGATGGTAGTTTCTTTTGCTGTGCAGAAACTCTTTAGTTTAATTAGATCCCATTTGTCAATTTTGGCTTTTGTTGCCATTGCTTTTGGTGTTTTAGACATGAAGTCCTTGCCCATGCCTATGTCCTGAATGGTATTGCCTAGGTCTTCTTCTAGGGATTTTATGGTTTTAGGTCTAACGTTTAAGTCTTTAATCCATCTTGAATTAATTTTTGTATAAGGTGTAGTAAGGAAGGGATCCAGTTTCAGCTTTCTACATATGGCTAGCCAGTTTTCCCAGCACCATTTATTAAATAGGGAATCCTTTCCCCATTGCCTGTTTTTGTCAGGTTTGTCAAAGATCAGATGGTTGTAGATATGCAGCATTATTTCTGAGGGCTCTGTTCTGTTCCATTGGTCTATATCTCTGTTTTGGTACCAGTACCATGCTGTTTTGGTTACTGTAGCCTTGTAGTATAGTTTGAAGTCAGGTAGCGTGATGCCTCCAGCTTTGTTCTTTTGGCTTAGGATTGACTTGGCGATGCGGGCTCTTTTTTGGTTCCATATGAACTTTAAAGTAGTTTTTTCCAATTCTGTGAAGAAAGTCATTGGTAGCTTGATGGGGATGGCATTGAATCTATAAATTACCTTGGGCAGTATGGCCATTTTCACGATATTGATTCTTCCTACCCATGAGCATGGAATGTTCTTCCATTTGTTTGTATCCTCTTTTATTTCATTGAGCAGTGGTTTGTAGTTCTCCTTGAAAAGGTCCTTCACATCCCTTGTAAGTTGAATTCCTAGGTATTTTATTCTCTTTGAAGCAATTGTAAATGGGAGTTCACTCATGATTTAGCTCTCTGTCTGTTATTGGTGTATAAGAATGCTTGTGATTTTTGCACATTGATTTTGTATCCTGAGACTTTGCTGAAGTTGCCTATCAGCTTAAGGAGATTTTGGGCTGAGACGATGGGGTTTTCTAGATATACAATCATGTCATCTGCAAACAGGGACAATTTGACTTCCTCTATTCCTAATTGAATACCCTTTATTTCTTTCTCTTGCCTGATTGCCCTGGCCAGAACTTCCAACACTATGTTGAATAGGAGTGGTGAGAGAGGGCATCCCTGTCTTGTGCCAGTTTTCAAGGGGAATGCTTCCAGTTTTTGCCCATTCAGTATGATATTGGCTGTGGGTTTGTCGTAGATAGCTCTTATTATTTTGAGATACGTCCCATCAATACCTAATTTATTGAGAGTTTTTAGAATGAAGCGTTGTTGAATTTTGTCAAGGCCTTTTCTGCATCTATTGAGATAATCATATGGTTTTTGTCGTTGGTTCTGTTTATATGCTGGATTATGTTTATTGATTTGCATATGTTGAACCAGCCTTGCATCCCAGGGATGAAGCCCACTTGATCATGGTGGATAAACTTCTTGATGTGCTGCTGGATTCAGTTTGCCAATATTTTATTGAGGATTTTTGCATCGATGTTCATCAGGAATATTGGTCTAAAATTCTCTTTTTGTGTGTGTGTGTGCCAGGCTTTGGTATCAGGATGATGCTGGCCTCATAAAATGAGTTAGGAAGGATTCCCTCTTTTTCTATTGATTGGAATAGTTTCAGAAGGAATGGTACCAGCTCCTCCTTGTACCTCTGGTAGAATTCGGCTGTGAATCTATCTGGTCCTGGACTTTTTTTGGTTGGCAAGCTATTAATTATTGCCTCAATTTCAGAGCCTGTTATTGGTCTATTCAGAGATTCAACTTCTTCCTGGTTTAGTCTTGGGAGGGTGTATGTGTCCAGGAATTTATCCATTTCTTCTAGATTTTCTAGTTTATTTCCGTAGAGGTGTTTATAGTATTCTCTGATGGTAGTTTGTATTTCTGTGGGATTGGTGATGATATCCCCTTTGTCATTTTTTATTGCGTCTATTTGATTCTTCTCTCTTTTCTTCTTAATTAGTCTTGCTAGCGGTCTATCAATTTTGTTGATCTTTTCAAAAAACCAGCTCCTGCATGCATTGATTTTTTGAAGGGTTTTTTGTGTCTCTATTTCCTTCAGTTCTGCTCTGATCTTAGTTATTTCTTGCCTTCTGCTAGCTTTTGAATGTGTTTGCTCTTGCTTCCCTAGTTCTTTTAATTGTGATGTTAGGGTGTCAATTTTAGATCTTTCCTGCTTTCTCTTGTGGGCATTTAGTGCTATAAATTTCCCTCTACACACTGCTTTGACATACCAGAGCATACCAGAGATTCTGGTATCTTTGACATACCAGAGATTCTGGTATGTTGTGTCTTTGTTTTCATTGGTTTCAAAGAACATCTTTATTTCTGCCTTCATTTCGTTATGTACCCAGTAGTCATTCAGGAGCAGGTTGTTCAGTTGCCATGTAGTTGAGTGGTTTTGAGTGAGTTTCTTAATCCTGAGTTCTAGTTTCATTGCACTGTGGTCTGAGAGACAGTTTGTTATAATTTCTGTTCTTTTACATTTCCTGAGGAGTGCTTTACTTCCAACTAAGTGGTCAATTTTGGAATAAGTGCAGTGTGGTGCTGAGAAGAATGTATATTCTGTTGATTTGGGGTGGAGAGTTCTGTAGATGTCTGTTAGGTCTGCTTGGTGCAGAGCTGAGTTCAATTCCTGGATATCCTTGTTAACTTTCTGTCTCGTTGATCTGTCTAATGCTGACAGTAGGGTGTTAAAGTCTCCCGTTATTATTGTGTGGGAGTTTAAGTCTCTTTGTAGGTCTCTAAGGACTTGCTTTATGAATCTGGGTGCTCCTGTATTGGGTGCATATATATTTAGGATAGTTAGCTCTTCTTGGTGAATTGATCCCTTTACCAATATATAGTGGCCCTGTCTCTTTTTGATCTCTGTTGGTTTAAAGTCTGTTTTATCAGAGACTAGGATCGCAACCCCTGCCTTTTTTTGTTTTCTATTTGCTTGGTAGATCTTCCTCCATCCTTTATTTTGAGCCTATGTGTGTCTCTGCACGTGAGATGGGTTTCCTGAATGCAGCACACTGATGGGTCTTGAGTCTTTATCCAATTTGCCAGTCTGTGTCTTTTAATTGGAGCATTTAGCCCATTTACATTTAAGGTTAATATTGTTATGTGTGAATTTGATCCTGTCATTATGATGTTAGCTGGTTATTTTGCTCATTAGTTGATGCAGTTTCTTCCTAGCCTCGATGGTCTTCAGAATTTGGCATGTTTTTGCAGTGGCTGGTACCAGTTGTTCCTTTCCATGTTTAGTGCTTCCTTCAGGAGCTGTTTTAGGGGCAGCCTGTTGGTGACAAAATCTCTCAGCAGTTGCTTGTCTGTAAATGATTTTATTTCTCCTTCACTTATGAAGCTTAGTTTGGCTGGATATGAAATTCTGAGTTGAAAATTCTTTTCTTTAAGAACGTTGAATATTGGCCCCCACTCACTTCTGGCTTGTAGAGTTTCTGCTGAGAGATCTGCTGTTAGTCTGATGGGCTTCCCTTTGTGGGTAACCCGACCTTTCTCTCTGGCTGCCCTTAACATTTTTTCCTTCATTTCAACTTTGGTGAATCTGACAATTATGTGTCTTGGAGTTGCTCTTCTCGAGGAGTATCTTTGTGGCATTCTCTGTATTTCCTGAATCTGAATGTTGGCCTGCCTTGCTAGACTGGGGAAGTTCTCCTGGATAATATCCTGCAGAGTGTTTTCCAACTTGGTTCCATTCTCCCCATCACTTTCAGGTACACCAATCAGATGTAGATTTGGTCTTTTCACATAGTCCCATATTTCTTGGAGGTTTTGTTCATTTCTTTTTATTCTTTTTTCTCTAAACTTCTCGCTTCATTTCATTCATTTCGTCTTCCATCACTGATACCCTTTCTTCCAGTTGATCGAATCAGCTACTCAGGCTTGTGCATTCGTCACATAGTTCTCATGCCTTGGTTTTCAGCTCCATCAGGTCCTTTAGGGACTTCTCTGCATTGATTATTCTAGTTAGCCATTCATCTAATTTTTTTTCAAGGTTTTTAACTTCTTTGCCATGGGTTCAAACTTCCTCCTTTAGCTCAGAGTAGTTTGATTGTCTGAAGCCTTCTCTCAACTCATCAAAGTCATTCTCCATCCAGCTTTGTTCCGTTACTGGTGAGGAGCCGCGTTCCTCTAGAGGAGGAGAGACGCTCTGATTTTGAGAGTTTCCAGTTTTTCTGCTCTGTTTTTTTCCCCATCTTTGTGGTTTTATCTACCTTTGGTCTTTGATGATGGTGACGTACAGATGGGGTTTTTGTGTGGATGTCCTTTCTGTTTGTTAGTTTTCCTTCTAACAGTCAGGACCCTCAGCTGCAGGTCTGTTGGAGTTTGCTGGAGGTCTACTCCAGACCGTTTGCCTGGGTGTCAGCAGCAGAGGCTGCAGAACAGCGGATATTGGTGAACAGCAGATGTTGCTGCCTGATCATTACTCTGGAAGTTTTGTCTCAGAGGAGTACCTGGCCGTGTGAGGTGTCAGTCTGCCCGTACTGGGGGATA
The DNA here is from genome assembly GCF_028858775.2 of Pan troglodytes. Classification (NCBI taxonomy): domain Eukaryota; kingdom Metazoa; phylum Chordata; class Mammalia; order Primates; family Hominidae; genus Pan; species Pan troglodytes. The sequence continues at coordinate 118,143,318 of NC_072404.2, read as the reverse complement.
CCTCCCAGTTAGGCTACTCAGGGGTCAGGGACCCACTTGAGGCAGTCTGTCCATTCTCAGATGTCCAGCTGCATGCTGGGAGAACCTTTACTCTCTTCAAGCCTGTCAGACAGGCACATTTAAGTTTGCAGAGCTTTCTGCTGCCTTTTGTTTGGCTGTGCCCTGCCCCCAGATGTGGAGTCTACAGAGGCAGGCAGGCCTCCTTGAGCTGCGGTGGGCTCCACCCAGTTCGAGCTTCATGGCCACTTTGTTTACCTACTCAAGTCTCGGCAATGGTGTACGCCCCTCCCCTAGCCTCGCTGTTGCCTTGCAGTTTGATCTCAGACTGCTGTGCTAGCAATGAGCGAGGCTCCATGGGCATAGGACCCTCAGAGCCAGGCGTGGCATATAATCTCCTGGTGTGCCGTTTGCTAAGACCATTGGAAATAAGCAGTATTAGGGTGGGAGTGACCCGATTTTCCAGGTGCCGTCTGTCACCCCCTTTCTTTGACTAGGAAAGGGTATTCCCTGACCCCTTGCGCTTCCCGGGTGAGGCGATGCCTCGCCCTGCTTCGGCTCACGCTCGGTGCACTGCGCCCACTGTCCTGCACCCACTTTCTGACACTCCCCAGTGAGATGAACCCGGTACCTCAGTGGGAAATGGAAAAATCACCTGTCTTCTGCGTCGCTCACGCTGGCAGCTGTAGACTGGAGCTGTTCGTATTTGGCATCTTGGCTCCACCCCAAAGCCCATGCTTTTAACCACCATGGTATTTCACACACTCCTACCTCATCGTAGTACAGGACTTGTGACCTCATTATTATAACACAACTAGAACACTGAGCTCTTGTGCTTTCAGATGTGCCTTGTGTGTAACAAAAAATAACAATAGAAAAGAATTATTTGAATTCCAACTCACTAATGTTTCTTTTGAGTAGATTACAGGCTTTTGGATACCTAAGGTAAGACACTCAACTTGTATTTCCATACAACCTGGCTGTAATTCAACCTTCTAAAGGAGTAAATCAGGAAAAGTACTCTGTTAGGTATGGAATCATTTTTCGAATTATGTGGGTTGCAGTGTAAATTCACCAACACACTCCTATTTCAGAAGTTTTTCTTCCTGTTTTTCATTAAATAAAGTAGGTAAAAGGCCCCTGCCATAAAGCATTAACCCCACCTCTGTGGACAAAGATGGTCAGGATGGGGTTTAGAATGCATTTACTTATGGGTCGTGGTTTTCCTTGCAATCTGGCTAACATCAGCTTAAGCTTCCTTAAGTAATTTCGTGGTCTTCCTAACTGGAGCTAGAAGTTTGAGATAAGCATGACAAACTGTTCTATTCTAAAAAAAAATTAGGGAACAATGCATATTACTACAACTAGTTTATTTTATTAAGAAATAAATTGCAGCCAGGCACAGTGGCTTGTGGCTATAATCCCAGTACTTTGGGAGGCCAAGGTAGGTGGATTGCTTGAGCTCAAGAGTTCGAGACCAGCCTGGACAACATGGTGAAACCCTGTTTCTACCTCCCCCAGCGCAAAAAAAAAAAAAAGAAAAAAAAAAAAGCTGGGTGTGGTGGTGCACAACTGTAGTCTCATCTACCTGGAAGGCTGACCTCCCAAGCTTAGGCGATCCTGATGAGGCTGCACTGAGCCATGATCTTGCTGCTGCACTCCAGCCTGGGTGACAGAGTGATACCCTGTCTCAAAAACAAAAATAAAAAACCAAATTGCTTTCCAGGGTTCAAATGTAAACTACAGACAGGAGATTCCCATAACAACATATGAGGGCTTTAGGAAAAAACAAAACAAAAACAACCCTGGAAGATTTCAGGATAAATAGAAGACACGTTTTTCTACCAAACATACTTTCAAAAGTAGAAAATCATGGATTTAAAAAACTTTTTTGTAGGGCTTGATATGTCTAAATGTATCAAGTTTCAAGTGTGCTAAGTTTATGAACACTTGTCTCTGTTCTTAAATGCATAACACGATCTTAAATTTTTCAGATCTTTGGAAATGTTAAGCAATGCAAAGATTTCTACCCTATCTCCCTCCACATCTTTAAAAGCCAAAAACCACCTACCAAAACTCCATTACTGTTTGTGAATGAAGAATTTTCATGACTTGAAAACCTTCCTAATGTCCCATCTTTAACACTAACTTTTTTAGAAAGGAGGGCTCTTGTTGTGTTCTTTAACCTCTTTTCACATCATAAACTTCTTCATGGTTGACATCAGTACTATCCTCTTAAAAATTCAAATGTGAACTAACAGCATCATTTATTGAAGGCATATTATGTTAAAATTAGTGATTTTCTCAAGGACAAAATGTTAAGTGGAAAAGTCAGTACTCAGATTCAGGTGTGACTCCCAGGCCCAAGCATAGCCTGGAATGAATTAAGAAGGTCACCATATTAATTTTCATAAGGTGAAAGAAAACAAGCATTATATATTTTTCCACATCAGAAAATGTTGAAGACCTAAGAGACTCCAGTGGCTGGCTCTGAACCCTACAGCAAGACAGTGGCAGAGTTGGAATGGATTCCAGATGTCTTTGCTAATGATTAAGAAAGAGTTACTGAATAACTTTCCATTACTCTTAAAAAGTTACTCTTCCCAAGTGTATTGAGAATTCAGAGATCTGAAGTAAGACAGAAATCTTTGTTTTTAGTTGTCTTTAAGCTTTTGCCAGTAACATGGTCCCAGTAGAAGAAAACATAAAACTGTAATCCTAATCAAATTTTGCAACATCAAATACTATTTCAATAGTTTCAAATACTATTCCAGTATTGTTCCAGCAATATTCCAAATAATACTAAGAAATATTTTAAATGAATAAAGTCTAACAATCTTCAAAAGTTTTATAGTTTTCTGTTTGTTTTATTTTGCCTACTGTGCAAAACATTAAATTATTTGTATGTAACAGCTGCTTATTCAAAACTTTGTTCTTACTCTGTTACTAGTTATATTAACAATATATCCCTCTTCTCTTTGGATCTTTGTAATAATGGAGTACAGTTATATGACTTACATGCCATTTATAATTTTCCCTGAAGAGTATTACCTGAAGCTCTTAGATTTAGTGAGGACATAAGTTTATCCTATTTTAAAGGGAGAAAATATGATATTGAGAAGTCACACCGGTGTATCAGCAATAACTGAGGTTTCAGACCTCTGTGTTTTGCAGTTTTGACACTGACAAATTCTAGAGATGGATTAAAAAAAACTATTACATCAATATGGTAAAGCAACTACTAATAGCAGGAACAATCAGTCTCTGTGAGGAAATATTTTCCTTGTTAAACATCTGGCCAACATGCAAGAGCTGCTAGACTATTTAAAAATTTTTTTTATACAGAGCTACAGTTCTTAACTTTCTGCAGCCAAGCCACTTCAGCCCCTATGGCCAACCTACTTCACCCAAGCCACTTGTCAACACATATGTGTACATCCATGTGTGCAGAAGAACAGACAAATTCATATTTAGCTTTCAGATGAAAAGTATACCATTTTAAATGAAAGAGTTGGACTCAGAATAAGTTGTGTCAGAAGTTAAATGATAGAGACATATCATAAGTCTTGATACTTCAAGAGACTAAGTAATCACTTTAGAGGACCTTTCTGTGTGATACCTTTATTTAAGGATCACACTTTGAAAACTGTTACTCTACACTGATTGCCTGAGGAAGTGCCTTTTACAGGCTGGCAGAGAAGCTTCCAAAAGAGTGTATGGCAGCGTTTTTCCTTCAAAGATTATTCTATTTCAGAATAGAATAAACTGAAAAATCCACAGAGTAACATTTAAAAATTCCATAATAACAGTCAAAATATTACATTTTTGTTTGTACTACAAAGGGAAAGATAGTCTGCATGGCCATCTATCCCAAAAGTTGTAAAGATCACTGGTCTAGAAAGCCAGCAGACCAGTGCCTTTAAATTAGGTTCTATCAGAAGATATTTTCTTGAAATCACTATGTCAGTACAGATAATTTGACCATCTGTTTCCTGAGTGTTACATAAACCTTCCTTACATCATATGTCAAAATAAAACATTCCAGTTCACTAACCTTTATGGGATTTCAATTTCACTTTCCCCAGTTGGCTGACATAAACATCTATGGCACCCTGATTAGTTGAGGCTTTTAGACATCCAGAAGACGAATCTAGGAAGAAGAAAAAACCATAAGTAAAATAATTCTTACTTGATAAATGGAATTACAAACTTGAAATAAAAGGCTCTGCTTTAGCATTAGGATAAGGGGCTAAGAATCTTGCAAGGTTTAGTATTTTCCTCATAACAATGCCATTGTTTGCACTTAAACGTAAACAGTATCAGAAACCTAGAAATCTATTAAACAACTAATTTAAAAATCTTTATCTATATTAACCTGAATAACTTATCTCTAAACATTTACTCTAAAACTTAATGAGTCGGAAGGAGAGTCTGCAAGTAATGGTTCCTTTGACCACTAAGCATCATTGATATATTTAGTTTTTTATCATGTTGATACATTTAGTAAACTTTCAATAATTACCAAAGAATTCTACCTCATGTATAGTCACATACAAGCAGTAGCAAGGCTGACAAAAATCAAAACCTCTCATAATTTCTCCTTGTAGCAAATTTGCTGATACTAAGAAGTGCTCCTAATAGTAAAAGATTACTCTACATAAAGTTGTCGCATTTCTTTTTTTCTTTTCTTTTTTTTTTTTAGAGACAGGGTCTTGCTATGTTGTCCAGGCTGGTCTCTGACTCCTGGGATCAAGCGATACTCCTGGGATTACAGGCACAAACCACTGTTCCTGGCTTGCTGCATTTCTTTAAGGGGCAGAAGGGCAGGGTAGAATAATTTGAAGAATAGCTTGTTTATATCTAATACTTCTTTTCAAGTTTCTGGAATTGAACAGGTATCTTTAAGTGAGGATAAGAAAATAATAATTAAGGTAACCCTGATTTGTCATTCAAATTTCCCTGTGTCGTCGATGACCCCACTTTTGAATCAGCCAGTATCTCAAGTTCAAGGGAAAACAGTCAAAATAAGGAAGTAAGGAAATGAACTTGAAGAGTTAGTGCTAAGTGGTTTTTCCTTCTCTTTCTCCCATGGCAATTGAATCTTTAATTTAATATTCTATCTGACTGCCTGGAGAAAGCCAAAGCATATTCTTTTTAGAGAGGCCTCTTAAAAAGCATATTTTATCAGGAGGTTTTATTACTTCAAAGTGGAAACAAAGTAGGGAGTGTGGTGAAAACTATGCCAAAAATTATACTGTTCACAAAACAGAGAGAGAAAACATTTGTGTGTGTGTGTGTGTGTGTGTGTGTGTGTGTATATATATATATAGATAGATAGATATAGATATAGGAGCCAACATTTTTCTTTTAAAAAAATGTTAACTGACTTCAAACAAAGACAGTAAATTTGGAATAAACTGTTTAAAATCTGGCTCCAAGATCATTTATAATAATTTATTTCCAATCTATACTGGAAAATGCCCTTTATCAGACTCAATTTATTTAGTTTTCAAGTGTCAAAAGTTAACACTGACGTTGGGAAATGAAACCACTAGAGATAAATGACACAGAATAGCTGGACAAAATGAACATTTCACACTTACGTACCAACAGAAACTCCTTTTTAAACCTCTTACCGCATCCTAAAAGAAGCCAAGTAAAAATTACATTATGCTAAAAAAAAAGAAAAGTGTAATACACAAGGTGTGTATTATTCCAGTTTGAACAAAGTAAAATAGCTGAAACATTAGTGTGATTTCTCGCTTTCTCAAGGAGGGAAAAAAAACACACAGAATTTTTATGTGGCTCATAAATAATACTTTCATTTATTTTTCCTTCCAAATGAGAAATAAATGACAGCTAAATAATTATATCCTAGGCCACAAAGTAATTATATCCTCGTGTTATCTGTATTGATCTCTAATGATGGCTCATCCCTTGGAGGCTGTTAAAAAATAAAAAAATGAAAACGCAAGATGTTTTCAAGAAAGAAGGCAAAGGTGATATTTTAAAACCATGCAGCAAAACAAGCCCTCCTATTTTTTTTGTTTAACACAAATTATCAGAACTAAAATTAATTATCAAGAGTAAAATTAAGGCTTCATCCACAGAATTTCATTCTTTTGGAGTTTACATAATGGAGAAATTCTATGGATCTGGGAGAAAGTCCTGTAGATCTAATGTATAGCACAGTGACTGTAATTAACAATACTGTTCTGTAAACTTGATATTTGCTAAGAGAGTAAATCTTAAACATTTTCATCATACACATAAAATGGTAATGAGGTGAAGTGACAGATATGTTAACTAAACAGACTGTGGAAATTATTTCACAGTATATATGTATATCAAATCATTATATTGCATGTATACCTTAAATATATACGGTTTTGTCAATTATGTCTCAATAAAGTCAGCAAAAGCAAAAAAAAAGAAAAAAAACAAAACACACCACAAAAGAAACCAAAATAAATCTACATTGTAACGTGATTAGCTCAGTGCTTGGCACATGGGCACTGAGTAAATGATAGATATTTTAAAGAAAGGGCCAGGTGTGGTTGCTTATGCCTGTAATTCCAGCACTTTAGGAGGCTGAGGCAGGAGAACTGCTTGAAGCCAGGCATTTGATACCAGTATGGGTAAGAAAGTGAGACCTTGTCTCTATTTTTTAAAATAATAAACAAGTAAATAATGTTAAAAGAAAAATCAGTCAGTATAGTTGGTCATATTAATAAAAGAAAAATGATCATTTCAATAAATTCAGGAAATGTGTTTGACAAAATTCAACACTCATTCACGATCAAAGAAAGTAAAAAGAGAAACTTTTAAGCAAACAAGGAATAAAAGATTACTCTCCCAATCTGATAAAAGGCATCTGTTAAAAATCTATAGCTAACATCACACTTAATGCATTCCCCCTAATATTGGGGACAAGGATAGGGATCAAGTGCAAGGAATCACACTCTCATCACTACATTCAACATTATACTGAAGTTCATAGCTAGTCTGATAAGGCAAGAAAAAGAAAAGTAATAAAGATAGGAGGGAAAGAGGTAAAACTCTATTTGCAGTTGAAAATGTCTGCTCAGCTAGAAAAGGATTCTGGATTTGAGAAAACCACTATTAGAATAAATTTAGCAAGGTCACAAGATACAAGGTCCATTTATAAAAATCATTTGTATTTACATATATCAGCAGTAGACAATTAGAAGCAAAGTCTTAAAAACTGTCTCATTTATAACAGTGTTAAAAACACAAATGAATTTAACAAAAAAATGTGCCAGACCTCTACATTGAAACTTACAAAGCAATGCTGAGAAAAATTAAAGAAGACCTAAATAAATGGAGAGAGCTACCTACCATGTTCATTAATTGGAAGATACAATGTGATTCAGTGCAATCCCAAACATAATCAAAACTGTATTTTTTGGTAGAAACTGACTGGAAAATCAAAGGACCTATTATATCCAAAGTAATCCTTAAAAGGAACAAATTTGGAAGACTTCAACTACCTGATTTACAGACTTACCAAAGTTACAGTAATCATGGTATTGTGGCACTGGCATAAGGCTCACCAAATAAATCAATGAATTAGGAACAAGAGATCAGACATTGAGCCACACTTATATAGTAATTTGATTTTAGACAAGGATGCTAAAGTAATCCATCAGAGAAAGGAAGTTTTTTCAACAAATGATGATATAAAAAAATTTTAAAACTGACAATAATAAATGTTGATGAGGATGTGGAGCAACTCAAATTCTCATACATTGTTGATGAGAGTATAAAGTGGAACTTTGGGAAAAGGTCTGGTAGTTTATCATAAAGTTAAACATAGAACCTACCTAGTCAACTCAGCAATGCCATACCTACGTATTTACCCAAGAGGAAAAATATATATACATCCATAAAATGACTTACATTAATATATTCATAGCAGCTTTATTTACAGTTGCCAAAAAATTAGAAATAGCCCAGGTGTCCATCAACAGTAGAATGAACAAATTAAGCCTTCTAATAGCTTGCTTTCACTTCTGAACCCTTCTGGTACATTATGAAATAACAGCTAGGTTGTTCTTTTAAAATATAAATTATATATCACTTCCCTAACATCCTGTTGTAGTTGGAATAAAGTCTGAACTCTTACCCTGTCTACAAGGTCCTAAGATCTAGCCTTACTTACCTCATATCCTACCACTTTCCTCATAAGCCAGCCTTCTTTCCCTTGAAAATAGTAAACTTCCATTTTCAAGGCCTGCACTTGCTGTTCCTCTATCTAGGGAGCCTGTATCCAGAATTTTATATAACTCTTTCTCATTTTTCTGGCTTTGGTTTAAATGTACCCTCTCCAGACCACCCCCAATTGCCTAACTGAAGTAGCTTTCTTTTTCCCCAATCTCTATTCAGTTACCCTTTCTTATTTCTTCATTGGACTTGCCACAAACTAAAATTACCTTTTGTTATTTATATGCTTGTTGTCTTTCTTCCCAGGGCTCAGAGAAGGTGAGGTCTCTGAGCACAGAAACTATGTCCTGTTGACCAATATGTTCCCTAGTACCTAAAAGAACTCTTAATACATGGCAGGTACTCAATAAATACATGTTGACTAACTAGTTATTGGTATTCACAAGGTTGTCTTCAAATGTTAACACATTTGGAGCCCAATAAACAGTGACATTATTTATATCTTTCTTTCAAGGACTTAATTTAGATATTTGAAGAATTCAAGAAATTTGTAAGATCTTTCTTTCTTTCTTTTCTTTTTTTTTTCTTCAGAGAAGTTTAGCAAGAAATATAAGACATTTCTTAATACCAGCTCAGGCAATTTTCTTTGAGTGGACATAATTAGTACATTGGTTCTGCCTATATTTGACTTGTGATCCTGTCAAGTTCATCAGTTAAACTGTAGAATTCATTTATTCTAATAAAGTCATCACAAATATACCCATTTTTAAAAGTGGACAAAATACACGAACTAGTAGCTTAGCACGTACCTACTGTGATGTTACCCATCTTGCTTTGTAATGTTATATTACCTGCCAAAAAGAAAAAGATACTTTTATGTACTAGAGACAATCTAGAAAGGAACTGTGATACATAGCAATGCTAAAACATGGATGAATATCTACAATGTTATTTTTGTTGGCAATTTTCCCCAATATCACAAGTCCAGTCAAAGATTGAGCTGTAGTTCTGAAATAACTGGCTTAAGTATCTCTGCAAACCTTCTTTCTCTACTACCAAACCTTAAGCTTTTATAGCATAACTACAAATCACCATAACTGCTGGCACAGAGGAAAAACAATACTTCTAAAACCTGTAAGTGAAAAAAATTACAGAAATGTAGTCACTGTACATTTTCAACCTAAATATCAATGTATTTATCAGACCACACAAAGCGAAGTTTTCAACCAAGTAACACTAAAATATGGTATGGAAAAAAAGAATTACTTTTATTTTTCAGGCCACTTGCCATGTCTATTAAATTAAAAGTAGTTTCTGGGCCAAGAATTAAAGTGGTTTGAGATAGGAATAATGAATACATGGAGGTATGACTAACAAAACAGAACAAAGAAGCTTCAAAGATTTCTGTCTTAGTGAAAATATGTTTTCCATGATAAGTATGGAATATTGCAACCATTCTTCCCAGCCCCTTTCCCCTAATACCAAAAGTAGTAGGATTATTCTTCATATGTGTGTTTGTATGTATAAGTATTCCTAGAATCAGGAACTCATGTTTATTCTACTGAAAATATAAGCAATAATGTTATCTCTTCTAAAATAATTCCAAAACTACACTAAAAAGTAAAGGAATAACTTTGGCCTCAGAATTAATCTTCAGTAAACTCATTTTATCTCATTTCATATACCTTATGAATACTGACTTGTATCAGTATCTGGGAAAAACCAAAAAAAGGCACTGGATTCATTTACTCAATAGCCAGATGCGCCTAATTGCAAAAATCCATCTGAAGGTCTAATATACCATCATATTTCCTGTGAGTATATGAACAAGGAGTATATTTGTGTATGAATAAAAACTTGGTTTTTGTACTGAAGCTTATAAGATTACTAATTTTGTTTTTCATATTTTAGATTCAGGGGATACATGTGCAGGTTTGTTACCTGGGTATATTGTGTGATGTTGAAGTCTGGGGTACAAATGATCCCATCACCAGGTACTAGGCATAGTACCCAATAGTTTTTCAACCCTTGCCCCGTCTCTCCATCCCCCATCTAGTAGACTCCAGTTTCTATTGTTGCCATCTTTATGTCCATAATTATCCAATGTTTACCCCCCACTTATAGGTAAGACCATGTGGTATTTGATTTTCTATTCCTGTGTTAATTCGCTTAGGATAATGGCTTCCAACTGCATCCATGCTGCTGCAAAGGATATAATTTCATTCTTCTTTATGGCTGCATAGTATTCCATGGTGTATATGTACCACATTCTCTTTATCCAGTCCACCACTGATGGGCACATAGGTTGATTCCATGTCTTTGCTATTGTGAATAGAGCTGCAGTGAATATGTTGAGTGCATGTGTCTTTTTGGAAGAATGATTTATTTTCTTTTGTGTATATATCCAGTAATGGAATTGCTGGGTTGAATGGTGGTTCTGTTTTAAGTTCTTTGAGAATCTTCAAACTGCTTTCCACAGTGGCTGAACTAATTTACATTCCCACCAACAGTGTATGAGGGTTCCCCTTTCTCCACAGCCTCGCCAGCGTCTGTTGTTTTTTTACTTATTTTTAATAATAGCCATTCTGACTGATGTGAGATGATATCTCATTGTGGTTTTGATTTGCATTTCTCTGATGACTAGTGATTTGGAACAGTTTTTCATGTTTGTTGGTTTCTTGTACGTCTTCTCTTGAGAAATGAGCAAAATGTCCTGTCTTTTGCTCATTTTTAATAGGGTTATTAGTTTTTTGCTTATTGATTTGTTTAACTTCCTTGAAGATTCAAAGGAATAAAGGATATTAAACCTTTGTCAGATACAGAGTTTGCAAATATTTTCTCCCATTCTGTAGGTTGTCTATTTACTCTGTTCATAATTTCTTTTGCAGTGCAGAAGCTCTTTCATTTAATTAGATCCCAATGAGGCAAGTCTAGGAGGACAGGAATCACATCTTTCTTATTTAGCTTCATACCTGGGAACTTTGCACAGTGCATAGTACATAGTAAACACAATTATTTTGTGAACAAATAAAAAGTTTGGAAAAGTAGGTAAAGAGCAACCTGTGGTAGAACCACAGAGTGCTAAGTCTACTGACTATCCTACACCAAAAAAGTTAGTGAAGAATTTCAAGATGGATAAAAATACAAGAAAACCATGCTTTAAGGAGATTCACCTAGTGTGAGACAGTGGGTGTTTCCATACTCAGCATTCTCTTTACTGCTTGTTGTGGTTTGAACGTTCCCACAAAAGCTCATGTGTTGGAAACTTAGTCCCCAGTGCAGCAATACTGTGAGGTGGGACCTTTGGGAGGTAATTGGGTCATGAGGGCTCTACCCTCATGAATGGATTAACCCATTCGTGAATCAATGGATTAATGGGTCATAGAGGGAGTGGGTTAGCTATTACAAGAGTGAGTCTGTTATAAGAGCCAGTGTGGGTGTCTCTCATGCAGCCTCTCTCCATGTGAGGCCTGTGCCACTTCATGACTCTGCAGAGCCCCTATCCACAAGAAGGCTCTCACCAGATGCGGCTCCTAGACCTCAGACTTCTCAGCCTCCAGAACTGTAATATATAAGCTTTATAAATCACTCAGTCTCAGGTATTCTGTTATAGCAACAGAAAACAGACTAAGACACTGCTCTACCTCCTGAACAATAAAAGATAGACAGGTCCCTGATATTCGTAACTTTATTAATAAAGAACTATGATAAAGTTTTACAGTCATTTAGCTAGTGAATCCAGTCACCCACTCATCAAGGCAATGGAGCTTTATTGTTTTACACTAGTCTTTAATAATGCAGTAAAAATTTACAATTTTTTTAAAATAAAAATATGGTCTTTCTCAAAAAGCCAATCATTAGTGCTTGTCACGAAAGTGAGGAGGTCTTGAGAAAACAATGATTCTTTGAACCAGAAAAATAGAAGTTTTAGATCTATACAAAATGAGGATTAGTTAATTATAGTGGGACCTATAGAGTCTCAGATAACATTCTTCTTGAATGTTTGAGTTCTACTGTATACTAAAAGCATAATGGAGCAACAACAACAAAAACCCGTGGAATTAAGGAATCGTTTCAAATACTGTCTAGTTGTAAGTAACACTTCAAAATATTTTTGTCAACTCTAAATAAAACAGTAAACAAAAACTTATTTTCAACTCATATCAAAATATTTAGAAAATCTCTACCTTAAACAGAAATATTCTAAAGTCATTAGAAAACACAAAATGGATTTCTTGCCTCAAATGCATAGTGGAATAAAGTAGTATATTTAAAAGTATACCAAGCAACAAAATGGGCATTATTAGCAAAATTTTCTATATTTTGATTTCACCTACTTCATCTCCAATCACTGAAAATAATAAATTAATTATTTGAGAGGAGTAAATCTTAGTAAAAGCTTCTTTCCAATAAAGCAGACACCAGATGGTCTGTAATAACTATGTGTGCTTACCCTACTCTCAAGTTATATAAGTTTTCCACAAATCCCAGTATTTGAGAAAATAGATAGTTTTTCTTAGCTTGTAACCTTTCATTCTAGCATGGTCAGAGGGAAAAAAAATGTAATCAATTTAAAGATAAACATTGGTTTATTTTTCTTCACCAAAAGAAATGTGATTATGGTTCAAGCACATAGAACTCTTAAAATCCAAACAGAGTAATCAAGTATCCTTAAAGATTAAGTCATTTTGTGTTTTTTGGTGGGTAGGGGTGGGGAGGTGGAAAGGGAGACACTTGTATTTGCAAGCCACAGTGCTAAATGCTAAGAATATAGAGATGAATAAAACATAATCTTTGTTCTTGAGGAGTTTATAATTAGGCAAGGATTTAAAGAAAACCAGAGATGAGGCAAGATGCTTTAGCTGAGTACTGAAAGATTAAAAAAGTCAACAAGATTTTTAAAAAGCTAGGAAAAGCATTTCAGGCAGAATATAAACAGTATGATCAGTATGATCAAAGGCTCTGATCAAGAACTCAGAGGTATAAAACAGGTAAAAATGTATATAGGAAAAAAGACTAATGCTGGAAGACAAAGCATACAGTCAGAAGAGGGAAGAGGGAAGTTGGGCACGTCACTAAGGCAGTAGAAAACGGTCCGAATAAGAGAATGACATGTTCAATGTGCATTACTAATAAACTACTTTAGCTGCAGTGAGGAGAAATGGATCTGAAGAAGGCAAGGCTGGAGGCAAAGTTATTGCTAGTATCAAGGCAAGAGGTCAAGAGGGTCTAAAACAGAAGTGTAGAAATTAGCAGGAAAAAGGTGAGATAGACTGAAAAAATATTTAGGAGATAAAACCTGCCTAAACTTGGTAGTTGATTAGATGCAGGAGATGAGAGAGAAACAGGAAGTTAAGACCACTGCCAGGTTTATAGCATGGGAATTGGGAACATGGCAATATCAGAAACAGCAAATAAAAACAAGGAAAGAGGACACATTACAGATGACGTTCAGGGACTGGGGAAGAAGGGAAAAAAGCAAGAAATGTTGAGTTCAAGATGTCTGTGAAGATCCAAATGGCTATGTCTACCTGCCAGATGGATATATAAATTAGTCAGGGCTAGAGACATAGATTTGAATAATCAGATTTGAAACACCCTTGTAAGGGTAGTTCAGACTCAAAAGTACATAAGATGCCCTAGGAAAATATGTAGAGAAAGAACAATAGGACAAGGATGAAATCCTGGAGAATACCAATTATCACAGAGGTGGAAAGAGAAGGAATATAGAGACATTTGTGAAAGAGCAATTATAAATATATGATAGAGACTGCCAGTGTCCATTAATATTTGTGTGCCTCTCTTCTTCCATAAGAGTACTGCTAAACTACACATCTCAGCCTTTGCAGTTAGGTAAAGCCATTTGAAAATATTTTGTCCAAAGATCTATGGGCAGAAGTAATATATGCACTTCTAGGCCTGGTTTCTGAAACTTCTTCCATGATCCTCCGTGCTGTCTCATTTTTCATGGAAGACTTGGAAGCCACAAACTGAGGAAGCCAAGTCTCTGAATGTCTCTAAGGAGCTGCGCTTAGGACAGACACTGTAGTAAATATCAGTATTTTGTGTCAGAGGTCTAAACCCTGAAAAACCTACATGGTTTGCACCACAAAAAAAAAAAAAAAAGCTGTAATTCCTTTCTAGTATTTCATATAAAAAAGTTGTGGCCGGGTGCGGTGGCTCATGCCTGTAATTCCAGCACTTTGGGAGGCCGAGGCGTGCAGATCACCTGAGGTCAGGAGTTTGAGACCAACCTGGCCAACATGGTGAAACCCTGTCTGTACTAAAAAATATAAAAATTAGCCGGGCGTGGTAGCAGGCGCCTTAATCCCAGCTACTTGGGAGGCAGAGGCAGGAGAATTGTTTGAACCTGGGTGGTGGAGGTTGCAGTGAGCCGAGATCAAGCCATCACACTCAAGCCTGGGGGACAAGAGTGAGACTTCTCTCAAAAACAAAACAAAACAAAACAAAACAAACAAAACAAAAAAAACAAAGTTGTATGTGTCCAGATTCGAAATTAAGCATCAAAATGATAATCAAATTAAAACTTCATAATGACCTAGGCTGGAATAAATACTAGAATTTCAATAAAACATTTTCATGAATGTCATGAAAAGATCTATTTAATCCAATAAAAGATTCTGTGTTTTAAAATTGTATATTATTTCTGACTTTCTAAGTTTACAAACCAGATTTATAAATTTATCAGTGACTACAAGTCCTTCTTAAAGCAGATTGGGACATTTCTTCTGAAATTTTGAGTGCTATCAAAGTTATCACCTGTGTTTTGTACAGTTCATGTAAATTGTACTTCTTGAAAATTTCAAAAATAAAAAAGTAGTTACTAAAGGAAAAGTTTATGCATGTATGCCAAATATTTGAAGAACAAAGGACTTTTGAAGTGCAGAGAAAATGAGAACTAATACTCAGCAATTTATCTATCAAGATATGTTTCCAAAGAACTTAAAACAGAGCCTAATTTACATAGGAAATCTAAATATTTAAAATAGAGTTTTATTCATTAGTCACTGTTCTGGATCATAACATAAATTTTTAAAATACACAAAAACAAGTAACATGAACACTCTTACATCTTAATCGAATCAGTTTGTTTAAATCATGGGTTATAAATAAAACCAATCCTAGCAAACCATTTCAAGGAAGTTTTTCATTATCTCCAATAGAGTCAGAAAAACCATATTTATATTTAAAACTGTATTTTGTAGAATACATATAAATATATGCATGTATTATACATGCACAGCATTCTTTAAAAAGTATCAATATTCAAATATCAGAATTTAATAAAATATTATTCATATAAAACCAAATTTAATTTTTGATTATTTAGAAGGAAATCAAGATAGTAAACTCATAAAATTTTACATCTAAACACAACCTATTCAAGTACCTATTCTCCCACTAGATTCCCATCGTCAGAAAGTGAATATTTAATAAGTCAATGAATAAACTGGTTTCTTTTGTAGTAGAAGGCATACACACTTAACAGATGTGATTCAACCAACTATACAAATAGGAAATATGACTAGTCAATTAGCTTACTCAGTTTCTTACATATAAAATATAGTTAGCTATACTTAAAAATTTCACTTGAAAAAACACTTAGGATAAATTATTTTCTTCTCTATACATAGGAATCAACTTGCAAGGCCAGGAAAGATATATTGCTCTTTTCATTACTCTTTTCCTCATTAATGGGCATGCTCTAAGTACTCGGCACTAGTATGTTAGATATTGCTTTGCCATCAGGGTATATAAAAAAACTGAAAATGCAGACAAAAAATAAATTTCATGCTCTTGTTTCCTTTCATGGAAGACTTAGAAGCCACACACTTAAGACAGCACCATCACTTTTATGGAAGGAGTCCAGTTCCTGAATGCTACCATGGAGCTAAGCCCAAACACTGTATGGAACATCTACGTTTTCAGTCATAAAGCACGATAAATGTCCTGAAACTCAAGGAACTTATAATGTAGAACATAGCTGAAGCAGTGCATCTGTGTTATAGTACTGTCTTCTTGGAGGAAACATCTTTACAGTGAGCCAGGAAGCCCTCAAAGTGATGATGGAATTTGCGGTTGCAATCAAGTTCACTGTTTAAAAACCTCTCCTAGAAAGCCAAGAAACTAGGATCAAATCCTTGCTATTCCACTAATTAACTTGTGGAGTTGAGAGTAAACAATTAGACATTTCTAAGTCTAGTTTTCCTCATCTGTGAACAGCCAATTGTTCATTACGTAAAAGGGGCTGGCCAATTTAGGTACTCAATACATGTTTGCTTTCAACCACCCACCCACCCACCTACTGGCACAAAGGCTCCAAACTCTACTTGTAAAATCTACCAAAAAGAAAGTTACTGCATTATATTTGTGTATAAATGGTTTTTACAACATCTATATGTTGGATTTTTTTTTTCTGCTCTCTCTGGAAAAAAATTAGTTTAAGCCTTACTTAAGAAAAAAGAAGCTAAAGTAAATAAATCCTGACCAAGAACGCATATATTCTCAGTTTGTTTTCTGTAAGTCAAATGTTTAGAACTAGCAATGTATTTTCCCATAAAAACAAGTTTTAAGATTCTCAAGCCAGTTTATTTAAATATAGCCAAAATATATACCTAATTTGTGTTATATAACCATCAGCATTTAGCACAAAGAATTCATTGAAATATATATCCAGAGTTCTAGGCTGGGAAGATCTTGGGAGAAATAATTCCCACCAAAATTCCAGGAACTAGAAAACTGGGACTTACTTTCACCAGCCATGACTCTAATCTTCTCACCCACCAGGATGTGAGACTAAACACTGCCCGCTCTCCTGTACCCCTCCCATCCCAAACCCCAGACTACAAACTCCAAAAGCATGTTCATACAATCCCTTAGGACAAGGATGGAAATAGAGGTGACAGGGGAGAGGAAGGCAAGAAACTTAGAAGAGTCTGAAGGGTGATTTTTTAAAAGTTGAGGCACTGGGGTGTGTCCATGGAATTAAGAGGGGTTTCCTGTCTTAGTTCTCTCTTGTATATGCTGAAAAACCAAAGCAGAGTGAGGAACAAGGACTAGGTGGAGAAAGCAAGGCTGAACGTGGAAGCTTTTCTACAGTTACTTCTGTGAAAGTAACTATAATTTGAAACTGGATTAAATTTTCCCTTCCCCTTCTCCTTCTCATTGCTGTACTAGTATTACAAAAAGAAGCTGTGAGAAACATCTAAAAGAGTTCTTTGCATTGAGGCAGGGTGATAATGGACCACTGGAAATGAGGTGGGAAGTAACATCCCAAAGGGGATGGTAGTAACTGAGAAAATAAGAAAGTATATTTAATCCTTCTACTCTACTCTGAGTTCTTTAACGACAGGTTTCACCTCCTGCCCAACTTTGCACCCTTGGTGCCTGGAAATCTGGCACACGGTAGGTGGTCAATAAATGTGTCAAATGAATGAATAAATATAACTGTAGTAGATGCTATATTCCTCATCCAGATCCCACATCATAACTGAAGGGCTTATTTTCCTAGCTATTGGAGTACTGCTGGCAGACAGCCCTCAGCTGTCAGCCCTCTTTGGGAATTACCTAGCAAAAAGGAGTCACTTCGGCCCAAGATCATACTCCTTCCTGGGGCAGCTTGCATCTAATGATTGGGGATATAAACGTCCAGCTCCTCTCACCCCAGCTTGAGACAACTCTGAGGGACCATCCCAGCTTCAGAGCTCTCCGTGTGGGTTACTGAAACTGTATCACAGTCCAACTTCTCCCATGGAAATCTGGCTTTCTTCCTTTACATGGCATTGGTCCCAAGAGGCCTCCCTAGTAAATTCGCTGTGCTTAAATTTCCATTTCAGAGTGTCTGCTTTCAGAGAAATTCAACCTGAAACAATAGTCCAAAAGAGGACCTAGATTTAAACCAGCTAAGGAAAGGTATCTGATTTCATATTAAAGGTCAGTAAATATAAAAAGGTTTTATTAAGGCTAAGGAATTAACTTTCTTTTCCAGCAATGTATTTCCATTTTAGCTACTTTAAGTAATCAACAGACGTAGAGTACTTTGAGGACTGCTTCAAAAAAGACCACCTGTTTTACTGCCATCTAGGCAATTAATGATAAACTGTACCAAATTCAATTTATCTAACTTAAAAGAATGCAAAAAAGAAACATTATGAATTTAGTGTAAACATGGTATAAAGCATTGCAGAGAACAGACTGCTTTTCCTGTGGATGTTAATCCACATCTGACTTGATAAGGAATTGTTTCTCCACTAAAAGCTACTAAATACATTAAGCACAGTATTTTTCATTATGATTAAGATAGTTAGAAATGCAATGCTTATATAAAAGTCACTTTTAAATTATGAAGAGTTACAAACTACCAGATCTACTTAAGGTACAACTGAATAAAAAATAAATAAATGAATAAGTAACAAAACCATTTGCTTCATCTGGATACAGCTCCATATGTACTTAAGCTATTTTGGGCTCAAATAATACTTTAACCTTGCAAGAATGCTTGAGGTTTAACCATTAAATTGAGGCTCCAGAACTATTTCAAGCATATAAGTATGCTTTAAAAAAAATTTTTTTTAGAAGACTACTTGCCAAATTGCTACATAGCATGATTAGCACTAACCATGCTTTCTAATGCCACTCTATAACTCTTGCTCACAACTAAAATCTGATGGTTTTGCCAGAGTGTACAGATACCAATATCCAGCTTTACTATAGAGGTGAAATGAGTGGACTATATATGGAAAAAGTCCGAATCTGTACTTCCTGGAATATGGCTCAAAAGGCATTTAGCAGATGTTTTATACTGGATTAGTGATTATTAATTCTATCTGTATATATTTCAGAAAACATACCTGGATTTGAATCATCTGCTCTGTGGAAATTCAAGAAGCAGGCTGAGTGACACTGAACACCAGCGTGCCCTTTGCCATATTACCTCATCATTATACTCTTATTTTCTTTCAATAATGCAAACATTAACTATGTAATATTTCTTGCAGAGACAGGATTTAGAAACCACAAGAGGATATTTATCAAAGAAAATGGAAACAACAGGGTGCTGAGAAAACCTGGTGCCAGTACAAATGCACGCAAAACATTTAAAATAAAGTTAGTATCAGAGTTGCTGTAATTACCTTCCACCAAATGTTTCATTAATTTAACCCTCAGCTTTCTTATGTTAACATAAAAGCAATCACTCAGTACCCATCTTTACCTAACACTGCTTTTACTTCATCTCCTGCATGTATTTCCTTGCTATTTGTTTCCTATTATAAGAAAACACAGGCTGGATGCAGTGTGGCTCACACCTGTAATCCTAGCACTTTGGGAGGCCAAGGGGGTGGGTCGCTTGGGCCCAGGAGTTTGAGATCAGCCTGGGCAACATGGCGAAACCCCATCTCCACTAAAAATAAAAAATTAGCCTAGCGTGGTAGCGCACACCTGTAGTCCCAGCTTCTCAGGAGGTTGGGGTGGGAGAATCACCTGAACGTGAAAGGTGGAGGGTGCAGTGAGCCCGTATCACGCCACTGCACTCCAGCCTAGGCAACAGAGCAAGACTCTGTCTCAAAAAAAAAAGAAAAAAGAAATGCATTAAAAATTAGACTTACTATTAGTTCCATATATAACAGCATAATCTTTAATCTCTTGCACAAATAAAATTAAATTAGCTTTATGAGTCATTTTATTTTTATGTTTTTTTTAAAAAAAAGATGGTTAGTCTGCATTTCATTATTTAAAAGGCCAGTTTCCTGATCCTTTTTTCAACTACAGAGTCATCTCTTAAAATTTATGCTATGTGGAAAGTCTCAGATGTATTATGCCTTTGTCAGCTTACCATGAACACTTCCTAATGTAATATCCCCAGCAGCAGAAGACAGAAATGATGATTCTGTATAAAGATACTTGGCTTTCAGCAAACCATCTTCAGTAGATACAGTAACAGAACTTCCCTGCAGTTTATCTATGGTCACAGCCTAGTAAGAGAAAGACTAATCAGTTCATTATAAAACAAAGACTGGTAAAAAGCCAAAATGCTACCTGTGGAATCAGTGGATAACTACATAAAATGTTACTACCTAGTACACAATCACTTTATTGACTCTGATTCCCTACCTCTAATTACGAGATTCTGAGCAATAGTGCATTCTCTGCAGAATATGGAACAGATCCAATACATTCCCCCATTGACTTAGGTCTCCTTTAATTTCTCTTAATGTTTTATATGTCCTATATAAAATTTTTAATCTTTTATTAGATTTATTCCTTTTAGATATTTTTAAGTGCTATTGTACAAGGTATCTTTTAAAATTTCATTTT
This sequence comes from Pan troglodytes, assembly GCF_028858775.2. NCBI lineage: Eukaryota > Metazoa > Chordata > Mammalia > Primates > Hominidae > Pan > Pan troglodytes. Next base: position 118,122,801 of record NC_072404.2, on the reverse strand, counting down.
ATCCTAATTGACTTTGTATTTGATCTTAATCCAACAACTTCACTAAACTCACTAATCCTAATAATTTATCTGTACTTTTAAAAATTATATATGTGTTATTATACTGTCTACAAGTGATGGCTTCATTTCCTCCCTTCCAATCCTTATATTAATATTTTTTTTCCTGCTTTTTCTTTCTTTTTCTTGCCTTAACCATCTGTCTCAGGCCCCCAATTCAACAGTGAATAGCAGCTAGCAGAAGCAATGGGACAGCAGGCATCCTTGTCTTATTCCTGTTCTCAAAAGAAAAGTTTACAACATTTCACCATTAAGCATGATGTTTGCTATAGATATTTTTAAAATAATTTTTATCAGATTAAGGACATTCCCTTCTATTTCAACTTTGTTTTATTGCTTTTGCTATTTAAATCATGAATAGGTTTTGAATTTTAGCACATACTTTATCTGATTCTATTGATTTATCATGATTTTTCTCTGTTAGTACATTAATGTAGTGAATACACTATTATTTCTAGAACTTTTCCACTTGACATCTAATAAGGCAGTAGCTTTCCACCAAACTAAATGGAAGGAATTTAAATTTACTGTTTAATGACAGAACAAAAAGTAGATTTAAAAATCAGTATCTTCCTGACAGAGGTATTGCTATAAATTTTCTTTTCTACATGAAAAGAAAAATTTTTCACTTAGTTATTATGAATATATATGTAAATACATATATATAGTTCTTACAAATAATGAAAACCAAGTTTTAAGGAAGTACTGTGGCTTCATAGCCCAGACTGAGAGGAAAACTGACAACTATGTCATCAATTCACCAAATAGACGAAATGGGTTTCTGTGTTCTCTGTTAAGTTATAAAACTAAACTTAGATACTGAAATTAACACAATTTAAAAACAGTCATGTAGAATAATGATGCTATTATTTATAGTGCTCATTTGATTCTCACAATCTTGTTAAGTGGACAAAGCAAATATCACCATCCTGTTTGCTGAATAATGAAACTGAGTCTCTGGGAAGCTAACTGGTAGGTCTAGAACCCGTCCAGTTATCTTTCCTGTGATTCCTTTACCTTTATCATCATCATCGTGGTAAGCATTACATTAGACTTAGCTATGTGCCAGACGTTGTTTTAAGTATTTTACCTGTGTTAACTCATTTAATCCTCTTAATAGAGGATTTTTTGAGTTTGTTCTATTACTATTACCCAATTTTCCAAAAAATTGAGACACACAGAGGTTAAGTAATTTGTCCAGTTATAGAGCTTAGTGAATGGTGGAGCCAGAATTCAAACACAGGTAGTTTGGCTCTCAATATATTCTGTGCTCTTAACTAATTCACTATATTTGTCTCTCAAATATCCAAATCACATTTCTATGAAAGTTGTGTATTAAAAGTTAATAGATTTCACAAGTATTTATTTTATGTTTTATAAAAACTACAAACTTAGAAATATACATTAAAAATCAATACTATATGTAATAAAAATAGGAAAAAAACCCTAGACTAATTCTTTAGTACATAACAAAACTCAATCAAGAAATAAAATTGTATAATAGCAAGTAAAACACATGAATATTCAATAAACCATAAACATTGGAACAAATAAATAACTGAGAGGAAACAGTGGCCAAGATATTCAAGGTAGCAAATGATTAAGATATTAAATTCTTTGATACTTATATTTGAATGCAAATGTTACAGTATTCTAGTAACTTATTTCAATAACATTAGCCATCATTTACTGAGTTTGAAGGGGCTGTAAATTTGTCTAATTTCCCTCTTGCACCTCCAAGACCACAGCAATCTAAAAAGTAAAACTAAATGCCATCTCAAAAAAGCTGCAGCTTAAGGCCACACAGTGTCTTTCAACACTTTCCTAGTTTAATTTACAGAGTATTTTTAAATGTTTAGGTTTAAACAACCTCCCACGGGGTCTAAGAGAAAGGTGATGGAAGATAAAACAACAGAAACAATTACCGTTATAACCTACCTTGTTTAATTATGCCAACAATAATCTACATATAAAATGTGCTCACAACTCCTCCCCACCAACTCTCTGAAAATAAAGCTGACCATGGAATATAGCAAATTTGTAGGAAGGTGATGGAAGATAAAACAACGGAAACAATTACTGTTATAGTCTATCTTGTTTAATTATGCCAACAATAATCTACATACAAAATATGCTTGCAACTCCTCCCCACCAATTATCTGAAAATAAAGCTGACTATGGAATTTAGCAAATTTATAAGAAACAAAAAAGCTCTTGCAAATTGTATAAGTGTAAAATAAAAGGAAACTTTTTCTCAAAGATACATTATCAATCACATTTTTTAAATGACAATTTATAATTCCAAAATTATACCTTTACTCTTAATACTATGCTAAATAACCAAAAGCTACAAAAGGAGTTGATTAAAAAATACAAACTATCTTCCTATAACAACGAAAATCCCAATAGCTACTATAAAAAAAAAAAAAAAAAAAAAAAAAAAGCTGTGAGAGCAGTAACGCTATCTAATGGTGCCACCTTGTGGAAAATACTGAAGAAAGCTGAGTTTTGAAACATCCTTCAATTTGCCTAAGGGCGAAGTAAAAAGGTCTTAGAAAATACTCAAATAAACCTAACACAAGAAAAATCCAATCCAGTTACTGGTGATATTACTTAATCATCTATTTTAATCTATGATCATAAAAATAAAAATCTTTTCAGAACTAGAGTTAAATAGTAAGCATTTAAGTTTTTATTGATTCCAGACTAGGAACTAAGTAACTGTCAAAAGTATTAAACCACAAACTAAAACTTAAGTTGTATATTATTTCATCACTTCAATTTCAAATTTGAATTTACTTATGAACTAAAATGCATTAAAAAGGGAATGTTATGCTACGAACTTTGTAGAACCTACCAACTTGGTGAGCCAAATGGAAGCAAAGTTGCAATTACTAAAAAAAAAGAAAGTTTCAATCTTACACTTTTATCTGATGCATGAATATCTATATTTCCATAAACTGTTCCCAGACAGATCACTTTGCCTCCTTTTGTTTGAACATGCAATTTTTGACCCTGAAAGACAAATTTAAAAATACATATAGTGAAAACGAGAGTAAGTGTGACTTATACTAGTGAAACATTTTCAATATTTCTGTATTAATACTGACAAAGCAACAAAAGAACAATAAGGAATGAAATAGAAACTCACTGCTTCGAATAATGACATCAACTGGAAAAAAATGTCAACTGCTGTTAAAGGGATTAAATAAGCCACTTGGACTCTAAGGGAAAAACAAGAGATACTTGGGTATTCTGGTAGCTTCACTGATGAAGGACTTGGGAATCAAAAATCACTGTGACCAGCTAACTAAATATCCACAGTGATGAAGATGACAATAATAATCAGTTACTATTCATCATTAATAACAATAATAGTTATCACTTATTTGGCATTTTCTCTGCACCAGATACCATGTTAGCTACTTCACATGAACTATCATTTAATCCTCACGACAAACCAGAGACATAAGTATTACATTTTTCCCATTTTACAGAGGAAGAATGTCAAGATTCAGAAAGGTAAATCACTTTATCAAGGTGACACAGAAAAAAACCCAAAACCTAAAGTAACAATTAGAATCAAGTTCTGTATGATTCCAAAGCCCACACTCTTAACGCTGGACCGGTCTGAAGGACAGAATACACATTAGGTTAACAGCCCACTTAAACCTTCTAGCACAACACATCCCAGAAACTAAGTAAAAATGCCTCCGAGCACAAAACAGCAGTCACAAGCCAGTTAGCCTATTCTGCAAGACAGAAAACAAAAGTATGTGTATGTGTGTGTGTGTGAGTGACTTGATTTTGGACTTGGGAACTATGGCAAACACTACTATTGGCTCATCAAAATCCATTTTTTTCCAAAGTAAAAGCAGTATAGCTTGACCCATGGCAAGACCACATTTTCCAGCTTCCTTTACCTCTTAGGTGTTGTTAAGTTGTTACCAACATAACGTAAGTGGAAATGCTATATGCCATTTCCAGGTTGGTGCTTTTAGAACAAGTGTGCCTTCTCTGTGCTCTTCTCATTCCACCAAGTGGGTCCAGAATATAACAAGGCTCTAAAAGATGGCAGAGCCGGAAGACGGAAGGAACCTAGAATCACTGAATGAAAAAGACCCACCCATACACCTGGACACAAGTAAGAAATAAACTCATATTATATATGAGCCATTAGATGTTTGGTCTATTGTTTTTTGTTTTTGTTTTTAGACAGAGTCTCGCTCTGTCGCCCAGGCTGAAGTGCAGTGGTGAGATCTCGGCTCACTGCAAGCTCCGCCTCCTGGGTTCAAGCGATTCTCCTGCCTCAGCCTCCCACGTAGCTGGGACTACAAGCGTATGCCATCATGCCAGGCTAATTTTTTGTATTTTTAGTAGAGATGGGGTTTCACCGTGTTGGCCAGGATAGTCTCGATCTCTTGACCTCGTGATCCACCCGCCTCTGCCTTCCAAAGTGCTGGGATTACAGGCATGAGCCACTGCACCTGGCCTAGTTTGATTTTTTCTAGAGTAGTTTATTTTCCCTTAATCATTATATATGTCTTTAGTTTTGTTACATAAAGAGATATGGATCACTTGAGCCCAGATGTTTGAGGATTCAGTGAGCTAGGATCGTGCTACTGCACTCCGGCGTGGGCAACACATCAAGACCCTGTCTCTTAAAGAAAAAAAAAATCTGTACTATAGCATGGTTAACTACGTTATGCCCAGAGACATGAGTCTGAAGTCAAATTATATTTAATATACTCCTTATCAAATATGTGATAAACCTTTGAAAAGACTATCCACAAAGCACTTTTTAAAAATTTTTAATTATTTTAATTATTTTTATGTACAGAAAACACAACAGTGTACATTTAACCCAGTTTAGTGGCAAGTTCTTTAGCCTTTGCCTTTTCGAGCTTGGCAATGTGAGCCACAGACTTGGGACCCAGGACATTGCCGTCCCAGTGACAGTGGGTCTCATCGTATCTGGCATTGTAATTGGTCCCGATAGCTTCCACCAGCTTAGCCAAAGCTCCTTTGTCTTCTGAGTTAACCTGTGTGAAGTTGACAGTGGTGTAGGTCTTCCTGTGAACTAGACATCCCAGTCTTGCCTTCCCCTTGATAGTGCAGCAAGTGGCCCCCATTTTATGACACAGGACAGACAGGAAAACAGTCAGCTCAATGGGATCCATGTCGTGTGCAGTCACCACCAGCTGAGCTTTGTTGTTATCCACCAAGGTGGTGACGGTGTTAACTCCTGCTCGAAAGACAGGTGGTCTCTTAATGGGGAGGTCCCCTTTGCCCACAACTCTGCCTGGGCCAACAGCCTCCGCTTCTTCTCTTGCTTTGTCTCTGGTCTGTATTTGTGGGCCAGCTTAAGCAGCTGAGTAGCTGTTTGGCCTTCCAGGGCCTGGGTGAACTGGTTAATCGCAGGAGGCACTTTCAGCTGCTTATAGAGTATGGATCTCTGCCATTGCAACCTGATATAGCGGGGCCATTTCACAAAGCAGGTGAGGTCTCTTTTGGGCTGGATGTCCTGTCCAATGCCAAAATTCTTAGGCCTTTTCTCAAACAGGGGATTCACCACTTTCTTGGCCTCCTGCTTCTTCACAAAAGCAGGGGCCAGAGCCAACTTCTTCCCCTTGGCCTCCTTTCCTTTCGGCATCTTGGGCGACGGGAGGCGCACACTTGTTGTTTTAAGTCAAGAACTCTTAACCAAGCTCACATGAACTTACAAAATTATAAGTAAAATTTCATAGACATGCATTTTTTTCTTCTTAAGGAGACAATTAGATTTTCTAAGAGGTCTAAGGTTCAAAAATAGTAAGAGCTACTGTTATAATTTAAAGCTCATCTAATTCCCAAAAAAATGTGAAGTTGATTATAGAATTTTTAAAAACATAAAACCAAATAGTTAAATGTTTAAATAAATCAGAAATTATTTAGAAAATAAATTATACTGCATTTAAAAAATGCAAATGTGTGACATTCAATTAGTTAAGGGTCTGTTGCCTAAAAAATTCACTTATCTTATTCCCTAAGGATGCTGTACAGATGTGGTCTTACCATATGTTTTGTCAGGACAATAAATAAAGGTGGAAAAAGCATGAGCTTGGAAATCAGAAAGACCCAAGGTCAAATCCCAGCTCAATTTTTTTTAGCTATGTGAACGCAAGTGAGTTCCTCAATCTCTTGGTGCCTTCTAGTTTCTTCCTTGATAAAATGGAGAAAATTCAAGGATTAAATGAAGGTTTAGCTAAGATTCCTGGTACATAATAAGGACTTATTAACAGTAGTTATTATTATTGCTATAAAAATTTTAGTATGTAGGGCCGAGCACGGTGGCTCATGCCTGTAATCCCAGAACTTTGGGAGGCCAAGGTGGGGCGGATCATGTGAGGAAAGGAGTTCAAGACAAGCCTGGCCAACATGCCTGGCCAAAATTAGCCGAGCATGATGGCGGGTGCCTGTAATCCCAGCTACTCGGGAGGCTGAGGTGAGAGAATCACTTGAACCCAGGAAGCGGAAGTTGCGGTGAGCCAAGATCGTGTCATTGCACTCCAGCCTGGGCAACAGAGTGAGACTCCGCCTCAAAAAAAAAATTTTTTTTTTTATTATGTAGGTCAACTATATTTCAAGTCCTTAAGTTAATGAAAGAGAAACATATCAACAGGTGACCACTAATTCAAGGTAATGATATTATTGTACGATACTTAAAACTTAAACCAGATATTTTACCAAAGTGTTCTCATTTGTGAATTGAAGTTAGTTAAATCCTATGATCTCAAGGATAATTCTCTTAACCCTTGGTATACCATTAGTCTCCACAGGCGTAATTTTTCATGAATTTCTTGTTTTGAGCTATTTTATTTGTAAGAACTGATATTTCATGATTTCTGTTATTTCTTGAGAGGTCTTTCAAGGAATAAATAGAAAATGTACTTACTTTTAAAAAAATAGAACAAAACTCATTCTATCCTGTAATTACCATTAATTGGTCCATTGGACTTTTATAAACCTGAAATACATTATGGGATAATAGTGTTCTTATTTTTAATTTTTTTTTGCTAATTCATCATCCTAGGAGTTATTTCATCATTATTCATAAATTATTCCCAACTATGTTTTTTAAAAAAACTAAATAAGAAAACAGAAGAATGATGGACTTGCATAAAGCAATCGTTCTCAACTGGAGATGATTTTGTCTCTAGAAGATATTTGGCAATGTCTGGAGACATTTTCCCTTGTCACAACTGAGGAGCATGCTACTGGCATCTAAAAGGTAGAGGCCAAAGATGGTGCTAAATATCCTATACTGCACAAGAGAGGCCCCCACAACAAATCACCTGACTGAAAAGGTTTGTATTGCCAAGGCTAAGAACCCATTTTTAATTTTATGCCTACAATGGCATAAAAGAAGAAAATCAACAGAGAAAGATCTTTCAGAACTATCAGATTAATCAAAACATAAATGCAGAGACAGCAGTATACTAGATTCTAATTTTGATTGTGAAATTGGAAATCTCAAACTCTTGAGTCTTCAGAGGACAAGTCTAGATTAGTTTTCTGAAACTTAAGTATCAATGACTGAACAAAATATTTCTAAGGACAAAAAAGAATTACGATATCCTCACCTAGTCATTCAACATGAAGACCTTATTACACAATCTTTTACAACAAGAATCTGAACCAACTTATTTTGCTAAAAGGACTTGTGATGGTAATGTTAATATTTTATGATATTTGTGCCAAAAATTTATTTGAAATGATTCATATGTGGACACATGCTGATGGCAGATACGCAAATAAAGGTGGATGAAAGAAAAAATATGTAAAAATTAAAAATGCATCAAATTATTCTAACTAGTGTTTAGAAATCTAAAAATGAAAATATTTTGCAATTATGAAGCAAAGATGACTGACTTCAACAAAATTGCATGCTTTCAAAGTTCACAAAAGTATCAAGTTTTGACTATGCAAATGCAAGAAGCACTAAGAGTAACAATAAGCTAGCACCTATCAGAGAGGTATTTCAAACTATTTACAGCTAACACCAGTCTAATCTTTAAAAAATTAAATATAGGTCAGTCATGGTGACTCACACCTGTAATCCCAGCACTTCATGAGCCCAAGGCAGGAGGATCACTTGAGCCCATGAGTGCAAGACCATCCTGGGCAATACAGTGAGACCCTGTCTCTACAAAGAAAACACTAAAAAAAAAAAAAAATTAATTACAGCCGGGCGCAGTGGCTCATGCCTGTAATCCTAGCACTTTGGGAGGCCAAGGCAGGCGGATCACGAGGTCAGGAGATCGAGACCACCCTGGCCAACATGGTGAAACCCTGTCTCTACAAAATATACAAAAATTAACTGAGTGTGGTGGTACATGCCTGTAATCCCAGCTACTTGGGAGGCTGAGGCAGGAGAATTGCTTGTACCAGGGAGTCAGAGGTTGCAGTGAGCTGAGATTGCACCACTGCACTCCAGCCTGGTGACAGAGTAAGACTCCATCTCAAAAAAAAAAAAAAAATTTAATTACAAAACAAGATGAATCATATGTTACTTTGCACAAATAACTACTTAATCCTTAAGTAATGAGCTACCTGGTACATTAAAAATGTGATTAAAGTCATCTAATATTTAAGCACATTTATAGTGCATAAAGATTCTTCCTTACTCTTTAATAAAATGGAAGAAAATCATTTGTGGAAACTAAAATTTCTTTAGTAAGATTTCAGAATACTAGGAAAATACTATTAGTTTCACTGTACACTTTGAAATTAAATCCAAAAGAAATTTGAGGCAAAACCTCAAAACTGCTATAACCTCTGTACTTTACTACAACTGATTTCAAGGCAAAATGTTTGCCAAGGACTTTCTGAGAGATGAATAAATGACAATGTTCTGAAAAACAGAAGAATCTCTTGAGTTTGATAGTACGATTCATAGCTTAAGGCTTTTAAAAAAATAATAGTGAAATAAAATTAGAAAAATGCTATACCTTAACAGACTGCAAGATGCTAGTCCCATGCTCTGTTTCAATTTTGCAATTATCACACTCAATACTTTGAACTTTTACACAGCCAGACCCTGATGACTTGATATCTAAACCTAGAAGTAAAAAAAGAAAAAAGCAAGTTAGTACTGCAGTTTATAAGCTCCAAAGCATTTTAACCTAGAAACCCAACTCCTCAGTTATGTCCATAATATTGCTGAATCCTGGAAAGTGCATACTGTAAAGGTAAGGGGTCTTCTACCACGGCAACGGGACCAAATACAATAGCCTTTCTGCCCGTTTTTAGAAACAGAGCAGTTATTTCTACTGGCCTAAATCACCTAAAGAGAACTAACATAGATGGGAAGTAAAGGAGACTACGATTCTGTTAAGTACTCCTGTGAAAGACTGTAGAAGCCTCTTCCCCAGTATATATGATCATGACTTAGGTTTTCAAATCCTATGTCTAACCTTTCATACTTAAAAAATGAAAATATTACCATGCAACTATATCACAAGGTATTTGAAGTAATTTTTAAAAAATGGGAACAACTTTGAAAAAGCTAATATATACTATTAAAACTACAAGATTAGGCCATGAGCAGTGGCTCATGCCTGTAATACCAGCACTTTGGGAGGCCGAGGAAGGAGGATTGCTTGAAGCCCAGGAGTTCAAGACCAGCCTGGACAACGTGGCAAAACTCCATTTCTACAAAAAAATAAAAACATTAGCCGGGCATGGTAGCATGCACCTGTAATCCCAGCTACTCAGGAGGCGGAGGCGAGAAGATTGCTTAAAACCGTGAAGTCAAGACTGCAGTGGGCCATGATTGTGCACCTGTACTCCAGCCTGCGTGGCAGAGTGAGTGAGATGCAGTCTCAAAAAAAACCAAAACAAACAAACAAAAAACCCCACAAGATTGTGGACAAATGGCAGTGGTATATGAAGCAAGTTTGGAAAATAAGGAATTACAAATGCCATCCTTGGCTGACTATTTAAGATGTAACTGCAGGCATCTCTGTATACAAATTTTAAAAATTAAAAACGCTGGTATTTAATTTGGAATTAACATAAATATTGATGATTTCTCTTAAAGTAGGCAAGACCCGCCCCCCCACTTGATTCCTGAAACCACAAATAGTACCAAATCCTATATATTCTGTTTTTTCCTGTATACGTATCAATGATCAAGTTTAATTTATAAACTAGGCATAGTAAGAGATGAACAATAATAATAAATACAGCAATTATAACAATATACTGTAATAAAAGTTATATTACTGTGATCTGTCAAAATATCTTAATATTTTCCTACAACAGTTGAGGCAGGTAACAAACTGAGACAGCCAAACGGTGGATAAGGGAGGACTACGGCATCTACTATTTGGGCAACTGTAAGCATTATAAAAGATGATCTTAAAAATGCTAAATGCTATTATTATTACTATCATCATCATCATCAATATCTTCCAGCAGTCCCAGGAAGAATGACAGTCTGGGGAGCCCTTCCTAGAAAAGTGTGTGTACACAGTGGCTTGCCATTTAGGAAAACCTAAGAAAGGTATCTTGCAGGCATTATTATTGAAGCTTCCTAGGCAGGCTTACCATGTGTTTTTCTTCAAAGCTTGCTACTCATGGAAAACTTAGGCCAAAAAGAATGGAAATATAACAGTAAGAAGCTGGGCGCCCGTCTAAAACCAAATACTCAAACCAGGTGATACCCGGAACATCCTATTGACAGGGCTGTTTTGGGACAGACCCCCAGGCTGTGAGCAAGATGAAATGTAGATGGACTGCCATACCATTGAATGAATTGTCAAGAAACTTCAACCTTGAAAAATAAGCCAGTTTGCTAATGACAACGGGATAAAGGAGAACACAAGCGGCTCCAGAAATAGAATTTGACCTGGATTATACCAAATCATGTTTCCATTCGATGTATAAAATTTCTATAATTGGGAACCTAATTTTTAAATACTACTCGGATACTCAAGAATAGAACAGAGGAAAAGGTGCATTTCCGAAGGGGCCAACTGTAAATTAGGTTTAGAAAGCCAGGACCAATTAAAAGTGCACGTCGACCACATTTATTAAGTTCACTGTGCGTTCCCTGGGACCCAAACCCGTTTTCACTTCACTTCACTTGCCAAACTTCAGGGGCGCGTTCACCTCCACGGACGCCTGGGGGTGGATAGTATCAGACACAATGGCCATCTCCTCCAGATCCTCGTCGTACTTCACCTGCAGGCCGTCCAGGCCCCGCACGCCGCCCTCCACGCCGCACACCGCGACCAGCACGCGGTCGCCATCCGGGTAGGTGAGGGGGTCCAGGGGCCTCACGGCCAGGTGGCACGGGAGCCGCGCCCGCAGCCGACCAAACGGGCTCACCTGCAGTGTCCACTCCTTCAGAGTTCGGCGCGCCGGGCCAGGCGGAGGGACCTCAGTCTCCGATCCGGGCCAGCGCTCGCCCCCACCTGAGCTGTACGGCCTGGCTTGGCAAGCCCAGCAAGCCCAGCGCCCAGCGCCAGCCCACAGTCGGACCTGACGGAGACAGAGACGGAAGCAGCCAAGCTCCCAACCTGAGCAGGGTGCAAGCATGGCGCGCCTCTCTCGCCAGTCCTCAGAACACTTCAGCCACCGGGAGGGTCACTTGCCACGGCCAATCGACTTGGCCACTGTGCCGCCTCAAGTCAAATAGGAGACGTAAGTCAGGGTTTGCTGAAACAAGAGCGAGCCGGTTGGTTTGACTAGGCGTTCTAAACATCAGCCGCGCAATCCCCAGGGGCAAGTTGGGATTTGAAAGCTCTAAACTCTGACCTGGACCCCTTGCCTAAGTCCACCCCCTTTCGCTAAGGCCGACGGGATAGGTAGTTCTAAAGGGGTGGAAAGTCGCAGAGCTCTGCCTCTTAGAAACCACATATCCCAGGAGGCAATGCGCAGGGGAGCACGGGTAAGAGGGCAGGTGTTAGAATCGCTGGAAAGGCGGGCGCCCTTTGTCTCAAGACCATTGGCTATTGGAGGGGCGGTACATGGGAGTCCACTGGCCAATGGGAAGCACGGAAGGGGCAACGCGGGTAAAGCTACGTGGTCACCTTGGATACCAAGCACGCGACTTCTTGTTTGGAGAGGGTGGAGCTTTGGAGTGAGACCCAGGACGCCAAATCCCAAAGAGAAAAATAGGAGCCTAAATAAGGATCAGGACCAAGGGAAGGGGTAAGAAACTGCGCTTTTTAAGATGACAACTAGGTGCAAACTAGGAGTAACCTCTGTGGATGTCAAGATCCGAGCTTCACTAACTTAGTGAGGGCATCTCCAGGGCATGGAGAATGCCTTGGTAAGAGAGTAAAGAGCAAGATTGGTGCTTTTTGAGGGAATTGCCTCCTTGGAAGTGTATTCCCTCCTATATTCCAAATATAGGAATAGAGTACTTGCTCCGTCCTGACCCTAAGTGACCTTACTTTGGGTTTTAATTTGCTCACTTTAAAAATGTAGATAATAATACCTTCCTTGCCTTGCCTCAAAGGGTTTTTGTAAGGATCAAGTAAGAAAATGGATGGGACCGTGGTGCACAGTCTACAAAATTACCGTGTAAAGAACTGTATATTTATTTCAACGTACTTAACATTGATTGTGAGTTACCAAGAAATTTATGAGAGATCAGAACTTGTTTTGAGAATAGCATTGATCTCTTTGACTACAAATGATCCTCAGTTTTAGAGTGAAAAAAAAAAAAGACACAAAAAAGAGAGTCACCATGGTGCGGTGGAAAGAGCAGGGACAAGGGTCAGATTATTTTCCTGGCTCTGCCACTGCTTCATCTGTGTCACCTAGACCTGTTTCTTTAGTTTTAAAATGAAGAAAGATGGTTCTAAATGACCCTATAAGGGGTGTGTGTGTGTGTGTGTGTGTGTGTGTGTGTTTACCTTTTATAATTCTATGGGCAGTAAAATAATGGGAACAGAAAGATTTATTTTCTTTTTTCTTTTTTTCTTCTTTCCTGCCTGGTTTCTCTCTCCCCCTCTGTGCCCCTACTTCCTCCTGAAATGTATTCCCTAAATTATTTAGCCAAGGAACCTGCAAACACTAACATTTCATAAAATGCAAGTGCCTTAAAAAATTGAAGCCCTTACCCAAGTACAATGACCAGAATTCTTGGGGCTATCGTGATAGATAGACTGGGCTGAAGTTCTCATGGGTACAAGTCTCAGGTTCTCTGCTAGCCACTACCTTTTTAAAATTTTTAAAAATTCAGTGTTCTCTTAAGTTATCATTGCCTCTTTTCTGTCCTTCTAGTCCTTCCTCCCTCCTTATTCTTTTGGTGAAGACTCACTCATTATAGGTGCTAGCTCAGGTTCAGCAAGGGCCCACTGCAATAGTTCTTTTCTTGTCTTTGTGTTTCATTGGTTATAATTATTCAGAATAATCTTCAAACTATTTTTTATGAAAATTGAGAGGTGTAACTTTGAAAAGAAATTTGAAAAAGGCACTGGTTTAAGGAAGTTGAGAAGGTACTCAAATTTTCTGTAGAAACACTAGACATTTTTAGATTAAATATTAATTCTAATAGTTAATTCTGTGTCTATGGTAATTTTTCCTTTTCTGAGACAAACTAAGTTAATGGAATTGGCAACTGAACTATAATTTTCTATGTTGCATAATCATTATTTTACTTTTTCAAATAAAAACCAAATAGAATTGACTGAAGATTTACTTTGCTGATCATACAATGTTGAAAATGGAGAAAATTATTAATATTAAGATTGGTATAAAATATTTAAAGTTATAGACACTTAAAAACAGTATAATGAGTATCAAATCTGTCCACATATCAACAGTGATTAATAAAAGTTGTATCTTCCATCCATATGACATTATAATTGTCAAACCATGTTCACATGTGTCATCTCACTGTATCCTCACTAATTAGGAGGGAAATTATTCTCCTCACACTATAGATGAGGAAACAGATTCAGAAACATTAAGATTAAGCAATTAGAAGGTCTGGCCCTTTTATCACTCTACCAAAACGTCCATTTTCCTGACACCTTTGAAGAAAAAATGAAATTATTCACCTCATAAGTAGAAAATTATATACAACTTTTTTCTCCTTATTTAGAGTTTGTTTCTAAGATATTTTCACATCTTAGTTTTAAAAAGCTATTTCAGTGGTCATGAACATATACTTCTGGTAGGAGTGTTAAGTTAGCACAAAATTTTTAGAGTTCAATTCAGCAGTAAGAATGAAAAGCTTTTTCTATGACTCAGAAATTGTGCTTTTGGGGATGTAAGCATAAAATTAGGGATGCTCAAGGAATTACGTTTTATAGGGTTACTTGTAAGAGAAAATAATTGCATCAATTTAAATGCTCCCTGGCCAGGTGCAGTGGCTCATGCCTGTAATTTCAGCACTTTGGGAGGCTGAGACGGGTGGATCACCTGAGGTCAGGAGTTCAGGACCAGCCTGGCCAACATGGTGAAACTCCATCTCTGCTAAAAATTAAAAAAATTAGCTTGGCGTGGTGATGGACGCCTGTAATCCCAGCTACTCAGGAGGCTGAGACAGGAGAATCACTTAAACACAGGAGGTAGAGGTTGCAGTGAGCTGAGATCACACCACTGCACTCCAGCCTGGATGGCAAGAGTGAAACTCTGTCTCAAAAAAAAAATGTTAAATGCTGCCAAATAAGACAGTATTACATAAATTAGTATATAGCTGATATATTATGCAACAATTTAAACATTATATCTTGATATGGGAAATAGTCCATATATAAAGTGAAAAGAATATATACAAAATTGCACGTATAGTATGATCTCAATTGTGTAATAATAATAATAAATTTAACATAAAATTATACTTTACAGAAACAATTCCAGAGGGATATATACCACTTGATAACAGTTGTTATCTTTAAGCAGTGATATGATGAGTGGTTACTGCAATTTTTTGTGTGTTATCAATAGTGAAAATATATTACATTTATAAGAAAACAATTTTAAAGCATTTCTTAGCATATATTGTTTCCTAAAACTGACTCAAATAATCAGATGGGCAGAAGATTTCTTACCATCTAGATATAAATGTCAACGAATATTTTATTTAATGATTTATGTTCAATAAATGGACAGCAGAGGTCATAAGAGAGTTTTCGGAAGAAAAGGTAACCAAAACAAAGAATTCAGCAATTTAGCTTAAGAGAAAAGCCATAAGAACTTAACTTTCTGAATTATAAACTATTTAAAAAGAGATATATCTTATGACTTCTATTATTCTTATGAAATATTAATAAACTCAACAATCTTAACTAATAACTATCAACATTGAGAAGTATTTAATGAATATATAGGTACTAATTCTATTTGAAATCTCTATGTGAAACTGCAAATAGACAGTTTTATTTCTTCCTTTCTAATCTGTATGGCTTTTCTTTCCTAGTGTTATTGCACTGGCTAAGACCGCCACTACAATATTGAGTTGGAGTGGCAAAAGCAAAAATCCTTGATTTATTTCCTATTTATGAGGGAAATTTCAACAACAATTAGGAAGTTAGCGGTAGATTTTTAAAGATGCCGTTTAGCAAGTTAAGGAAGTTTACTTTCTAATTTGCTTAGACTTTTTATCATAAGTGAATGTTGCATTTTGTCAAATGCTTTTTCTGTATCTATGAAGATGATCATAT
Source organism: Pan troglodytes (assembly GCF_028858775.2). NCBI lineage: Eukaryota > Metazoa > Chordata > Mammalia > Primates > Hominidae > Pan > Pan troglodytes. The sequence goes on along the minus strand of NC_072404.2, from coordinate 118,107,079 downwards.
TGTTTTTCTTCTAATTTATTGATATGGTGTATTACAGTGATTGTTTTTCAAGTGTTTCATTCCCTCAATAAGCTACATTTCATCATGTTATTGTCAGGGAGTTTTGTGTTGCCAATTTCCTGGCCAGAAACCTCTGTGGCCACAGCACCTTTGCCCGAATTCTTGTCCTGCAGCCAGGAAGAGTGAGGTACGCAGACAAGTGAAGGGTGAACGGGACGAAGATGAGCTTTATTAAGTGTTACAAGAGCTCAGAGGAGACCCACAGTGGGTAGCTCCTCTCTGTAGGAAGATCATCTGTCCAGCATTCAGTTCTCATTAGAGAGGTGGCCCTGGAGAGGGTAGCTCCTCTCTACTACTGGTTGTCCTGATGTCTGCAGCTCTCAGTGGAGAGGAGGCCCTGGAGAGGGTGCCTCCTGTCTGCTGGCAGGTTGTCTCTGAAGCTCTCGGCAGAGACGGTAGCTCCTTTCTGCAGCTGGTCCTTGTGTAGTCTGTCTACCCTCTTCGTCCTTTGGCCATCCTCTGCCCTGCTCTGGCTGAGCCCAGGGCTTTTATGGACCTCAGAGGGGAGGAAGTGCATGCTGATTGGTCCATGGGCAGCCATGGGCTGCTGGAAGAGGCCCCATGAGTCCCCAAACTGGTATGCAGTACTTGCAGTTGGCCCCCAGCCTTCAGGCCCTCCCTGGACTGAAGGTAGAGCCTTACTGGGGACCTGCCCCCTTCCACCCAAGAATCTGTCTGCCTCCCGCTGCCATTCATGGCCCCAGGGCTCAACCCCAACCCCACTCCAAGATCTGAGCCAGCTCCAGGAGAGGAGAGAGGTCAGGAGAGGAGAGAGGTCAGGCAGCGGAAGCAGACACCCCAAGCCTGCAGGGATAGGGGGGCCTTCCGGGGCACCAGAGGGTACAGGCTGCAGAGATGCCTGGGTCCCGTGGGTGAGAGGGCAGCGGCAGCTGCACCCAGGGAGCTCCCGCAGGCCAACTCAGCAGGGGCGGGATTCCCCAGCTCCTGCCTGCTCCATGTTGTGGGAGGCCCAGGTCTGCAGCTGCTGGTCAGGCGGCTGCAGCTGCACCCAAGAGGGCAGATCCTGCCTGTTCCCAGCCCCACTTCAAGAGCGCAGGGAGGCTCGGATCTACAGCTGCAGTTTGGGCGGCTGTAGCACCGTCCAGAAGGGTGGGGCTCCTGACTGCCCCATGGAGTGGGAGGCCTGGGTCTGCAGTCCCAGCCTTTCCTCCCTGCTGCAGCCAGCGTGATGGCACCAGCCACTGCCATCATTATCTTTTCTATAAATTGCTACATTCAACTTGCTAAATTTGTGAGGATTTTTACATTTTATTTTCATGAAGGATATTGGTCCAAAGTATTCTTTCATGTCTTTTTCTGGTTTTGATATTAGGGTAAAATTAGAAGGGCAAATGTTGCCTCTTTTATTTTATGGAAGATTGTTAGAAAATTGTTAATATGGTTTAGTTTTATTTGTCCTGCTCAGAAGTCAATATGCTTTCTTTGTCTAAAGTCTCCAATTTATAAACCTTCAGCATTTCCTTGCTCTTTCTATTCTTTACTTTTGGAGCTCTCATTTAGACATGTATTTTAATTTCTCATTCTGTCATCCATATCTCTTAACTGTGTTTATATGATTTATGCCTCTTCATCTTTTTGTATTTCATTCTGGATGATTTCCTCAAATCTATGTTCTAATTCATTAATTCCTTCCCAATCTTTGCTAATCCATTGTTTAATATCTGCATTGAATTTTTCATCCCAATGACTATATTATCATTGCTAGAATATTTATTTGGTTCTTTAAAAAATCTGTTTTCTCTTATTTTAAACTGCCCCGTTTATTTTACTGTGGTTTCTTTACCTTCTCTTGCCTTTTTAATTATTTTAAACATACTGATGCAAAATTATTCTAGTCTGTTCTGTTATGAGGTTGCTGTTTCTCTTTTGCTACATAAACAAACTCTGTCTCATGGTGGTTTATTTCTTGTCATGGTTTATAAATTTTTATTTATAGCTCATCTTCAGCGGGAGTTCTCTTTTCTGAAAATCCTTTACATTCTAGATTACAATAAAATTTTTCTTGTTCCCTGTAGAACAATTTTGGATTTGCTTCAGTCAGAACTCGACCAATTTCCATGGTCATGGGCCAGGTTTTCGATTTTTATTTTCTTTTATTTTTGCTTCATTTCCTTCTGTGCAAAGTAATTCATTCATACAAAAGAATAAAGTATGAATAAAGTCTAAAGAATAATAGTAAAAAGAACATCTTTATGCCTAACACCCAGTTTAAGAAATAAGACATACCAATAAGTTTCAGTTTCCTTGTTTCTTTTTTCCTCCTTTATCTTCTGGCTTTCACTTAAAAGCAGGCTGAATTGAGAACTGTGTAGAAGAAAAGGGGCTCCTGCCACACAGAAATTGTAGGGAAATCCCGATTTTTTTCTTTCCGTTTTGGTCTGCTGGCCCTGCCACAAAGCCAGCTCCAAACATAGATTTGCACTGCCGCTGCCAGGCTGTGAGGTTTCCTAAGAATAAAAGAGAACACTGTCTCTCTGAATAGAGGAACTGGAAAGAGAGTGTGTGGGGGAATCCCGATACTCTTTCTCTTTTTTTCTTGATATTTTACCTCGAGGGCAGCCCCAACTACTTAGAAGTGAATGGCAGCATAAGGCAAAATCTTTAAGACAGCCTGATCCTTTTGGCCATAACAAAGGGGGCCCACAAAAACTGTAAAGTGTAGCAGAAATCCCATGTAGGAGAGAACTAGAGAAGGTGATCCTAATTCTATGTTTGAAACTACGTAAGTAACAGGGTCAGCCCTACTCCTGCACAAACATGGAGTACAGTCGGCCCCTCTTATCTTTGGCTTTGCTTTCTGAGGTTTCAGTTTCCCATGATGAACTGCAGTCTGAAAATATTAAATGGAAAATTCTGGAAATAACTTGTAAATTTTAAATTGCACACAGTTCTGAGAAACATGATGAAATCTTGCACTGTCTCACTCCAGTGTGCAGCATATCCACACTGTCTACCCTACCCACCCAATTGTCACTCAGTAGCTTAGCTGTTTTGGTTATCAGATTTGCTGTTGTGATATCTCAGTGCTCATATTCAAGTAACCCTTATTTTACTTAATAATGGCTCCAAAGCACAAGAGTAGTAATGCCAGCAATTAGGACATACCAAAGAGAAGCCATAAAGTATTTCCTGTGAGTGAAAAAGTGAAACATTCTCAATTTAATAAGGAAAGAAAAAAACTATATGCTGAGATTGCTAAGATCTAAGGTTAGAATGAATCTTCTGCCTGTGAAATTGTGAAGAATGAAAAATAAATTAGTTCATAGTGTATATAGAGTTTGGTACTAATCCTGGTTTCAGTCATCCACTGGGGATCTTGGAACATATCCCCCATGGATAAGGAGATACTACTGTAATCTCTACTGATCTGTCTTCAAGTTCACTGATCTCCTTGTTCAAATCTACCATTGAACCCCCCCCAGCAAATTTTTCAATTATTATAATTTTCTACTTAGGAATTTCAATTTGGTTTCCTAAAAATTTCTACTTATTGATATTCTCTGATGAATTACATCATACTCTTCTTTAATTCTTTAAATATGGTTTCCTTTCATTCTTCAAACATATTTATAATATCTGCTTTGAAGTCACTGTTAAATCAGACACCTGCCCACTAGTCATTTCGTAGCCATCTCAGTTATCAGATCAACTGTTGATGTATCTCAGTGCTTGCATTCAACTAACCCTATTTTACTTCATAAGGGCCCCAAAGTACAAGAGTAGTGATGCTTGTTGAAATATAAATTGAAATAATATTTTCAATTTATATTAATTGAAAATAAATTCAATGTTCCTGGTGGTAACAAAATTGCCCCTACTTCCTTGTATCAGGACTGCCATTTGGAACTGCTGGAGAAGCTCTTTTCAGAAATTATTTTCAAAACAGCATTGTTGCCTTTTGCCAAACTGAAATCTGGTTGTAAACTTTTGAAAACTAGTTCCTTGGAATGGAATTCAAGTTGTCTTCTAAGCAATTTTTTTTTAACTCAAACATACATTCTATCTTGCTTTATTATGTCACTATTTGTGTAGGAAACATATTTCTATTTTTACCATTTTCAATTTATTTACATTTACATTTACATTTGTGTGTATATATATACACACATACATACACTTTAATTTCTGGGATACATATGCAGAACTTGCAGTTTTGTGAAATAGGTATACATGTGCTGTCGTGGTTTGCTGCACCCATCAACCCGTCATCTACATTAAGTATTTCTCCTAATGCTATCCCTCCTCTTTCCTTCCTACCCACTGACAGGCCCCAGTGTGTGATGTTCCCCTCCCTGTGTCTATGTGTTCTCATTGTTCAACTCCCACTTATGAGTGAGAACATGTGGTGTTTGGTTTTCTGTTCTTGTGATAGTTTGCTGAGAATGATGGTTTCCAGCTTCATCCATGTCTCTGCAAAAGACATTAATCCATCCTTTTTTATAGCTGCATAGTATTCCATGGTGTATATGTGCCACATATTCTTTATCCAGTCTATCATTGATGGGCATTTGGGTTGGTTCCTAGTCTTTGCTATTGTGAATAGTGCTGCAATAAACATATGTGTGAATGTGTCTTTATAGTAGAATGATTTATAATCCTTTGGATGTGTACCTAGTAATGAGACTGTTAGGTCAAATGGTATTTCTAGTTCTGGATCCTTGAGGAATTGCTACACTGTCTTCCACAATGGTTGAACTAATTTACACTCCCACCAACAGTGTAAAAGCATTCCTATTTCTCCACATCCTCTCTAGCACCTGTTGTTTCCTGACTTTTTAATGATTGCCATTCTAACTGGCACGAGATGGTATCTCTTTGGACCAGGGGTGATGAGCTTTTTTTTTTTTTTTCTTTGAGACATCCACACTCTGTCACCCAGGGTGGAGTGCAGTGGCACAATTTCGGCTCACTGCAACCTCCACCTAATGGGTTCAAGCAATTCTCCTGCCTTAGCCTCTTGAGTAGCTGGGATTACAGATATATACCACCACGCCTGGCTAAAGTTTTTTTGTGTGATTTTGGTAGAGACAGAGTTTCACCATAGTGGCCAGGCAAGTCTCAAACTCCTGACCTTGTGATCCACTCGCCTTGGCCTCCCAAAGTGATGGGATTACAGGCGTGAGCCACCACGCCCAGCCTATGATGAGCTTTTTTTCATGTGTTTATTGGCCGCCTAAATGTCTTCTTTTGAGAAGTGTCTGTTCATATCCTTTTCACACTTTTTGATGGGGTTGTTTTTTTCTTGTAAATTTGTTTAAGTTCCTTGTAGATTCTGGATATTAGCCCTTTGTTAGATGGATAGATTGCAAAAATTTTCTCCCACTCTGTAGGTTGTGTGTTCACTCCGATGATAGTGTCTTTTGCTGTGCAGAAGCTATCTTTAGTTTAATTAGATCCCATTTCTCAATTTTGGCTTTTGTTGCCACTGCTTTTGGTGTTTTAGTCATGAAGTCTTTGCCTATGCCTATGTTCTGAATGGTATTGGCTAGGTTTTCTTCTAGAGTTTTTATGGTTTTAGATCTTATGTTTAAGTCTTTAATCCATCTTGAGTTAATTATTTTATAAGGTGTAAGGAAGGGGTCCAGTTTCAGCTTTCTTCATATGGCTAGCCAGTTTTCCCATCACCATTTATTAAATAGTAAATCTTTCCCCATTGTTTGTTTTCGTCAGGTGTGTCAGAGATATGTTGTATATTTCATGGTACAATGCCTTCTGTCAATGGGGAAAAATAACAAGCATATATGGGATGAATGAAGTCTGCTATGGTTAAGGTTGAGAATATTTACTGATCCTTGGGTTCAGTCTCCAGGAATGTTGGAAATAGAGAATGGAGATAATGGAGATACAGAAAAGTTCTGAAAATGACACTTCCCATAGTGTCAAAATTGTGATCTATTGGAGAATTCTGTGATACATCCAAACCTCTGTTTATACTGATGTTTGTTATTGTGTATGAGCATATCTTTATCAGGTGTAGGCTATTTCTATACTTTCATGTCTTTAAATCAATGTTTCTATTCACATATGTATATGTGCAAATAGAAGCATGTTAATATTATATATATATTTTCTGTCATTACCATGATTGCTATGATTATCATTAGCATGTATTATTAGTGTGACCGAAGTATCATCAGTATCAGTTTCTTTCTAACTGCAGTGCTCCTGTAATGCTTCATTTCTACAGAGCCAACCTACACCCACCGTTTCCCTGACTATAACTTTACCTAAAGTATAAGCCCTTATAAAGCCATGAAAGCCTACCAAGAATTGTCAAAGAAGCTAGGCAGCAGCCAGGCTCTGCCTTAGGAAAAGACTTTACTTTTTATTATCATGTGCAGTACTTAACTACTTGTTTTGACCTCTAAGATTTTGCTCTCCTATATTTCTATCCCCTGGCTTTCTGATATTTCATGTGATTATATTTGAAATTTTAACCTTGCTTTTCTTTTTGGAATCTCTGATATCTCTGCTGCCACAGATAATGACAGGTTCCTCTCTAACTGTTGGTGTTATCCCTGGTCAGATTATTACTGATGACAGAAGTAGATGTTTTACGTGGATTCTCTCGATATCAGAAACAAATACAGATATCACAACTCAAAAATGACAGACTGATAACCATTATGAACTTAGATGCAACATTCTTAATACAATATTAGCAAATTGAGTCTAGGAATATTTAAAAATGATAATGTGTTTTAACCAAGTGGGGTTTATCTCAAGTTGGTTTCAACAACTGAAAATCTACCATGCTGACAGAAAAAAGAAAAATCACGTGACACTCTCAATAGATGCAAAAAAGGAATTTACAAAATGTAACACATTTTTTAAATTAAAAACTCCCAGCAAACTGAGGATAGAAAAGTACATTTTCAAACTGATTATGTGTTTACAAAAAATCTATAGCAAACATCTTACTTAAAATGGTGAAAGCCTTAATACTTTCTACATAAGATTATGAAAAATGCAATGATGTCCTCTCTCCCTAGTTCTTTAAAGTATTGCATTCAATATTAAATAAGTGGAAATATATACCAAGTTCATTGATAAATATTTAATACTTATGAGATGATAATTCTCCTGAAATTGATCTCTAGATTCAGTGGAATTCCCATGAAACCTTATAGGTCCTTTTGGATAAATTACAAAACTGATTCTAAAACAGGGAGAAAGAAAGAAGGGAAGGAAGGAGGAATGGACAGAAAGAAGAAAGAAATAAAGAGAAAAGAAAAGAAAATAAGAAATAAGTGACACCCAAGTTGGGAAGAAAGAAAAATACTATTTTCATGTGATGTAAACATATACATAGAAAATCCTTAGGCATCTGCAGAAGTGTGCTAGAGGTATGAAGTGAATTTAACAAAGTTGTAGGATGAAAGATCAATAAATAAAATCAATTGTGTTTCTATACACAATCAACACCAATTAGAAAATAAAATTATGTAAGCAATTTAACTTATAATAGCCTCAAAAATAATAAAATAATTCAGAATAAATTTAATAAAAGGTATGCTGATCCAAAATTTCTAAATCATTAATACGAGAAATTGAATAGGTAGAAATATGTATCAAGTTCATTGGTAAATATACATGTCATACTTATTAGATGATAATTCTTCTGAAACTGATCTCCAGATTTGGCACAATCCCAATCAAACCTATAGGCCTTTTTGGAGAAATTACAAAGCTGATTCTAATTTTTTTTTAAATGTGGAAGTCCTAGAATAGCCAGAGCATGTTTTAGAAAGAAGAATAAAGTTGGAAAACTTTCCAAATTTCAAGACATATTGTAAAGCTACACTAACCAGTACAGTAAACTTACTGGCATGAAGAAGACATATATATCAGTGAAACAGAATAAATACTTTAGAAATATATCCAGCCTTACATGGCCAAAGTTGCCAAAATAATTCAATAAGGAAATCAATGTCTTTATAAAGATGGTACTATTAAAATTGGATATTAAATGGAGAATATGAACTTCAGAATTACCTCACACCATATCCTCAAATTAACTCAACATGTATTTTATACATAATGTAAATATAAAAAGTATAAAGCTTACTGAATAGGAAAAATTTTTAATAATCTTACTATAGCTAAAAATTTTTTAGATAAGAAAAGGATGGATGAAAATGGAAAAAAATAGTAAGTTGGACTTCATGAAATTAAAACTTTTGCAATTTAAAACATAGCATCAAAAAATGAAAAGGCAAACCACAGATTGGGACAGAATAATTTTAAATATGTCTGATAAAGAACTTTCATCTAGAATGTACACATAACTAAAAAACTAAATAACAAAACACAAATAACTCATTTAACATAATATTTTGACCTAAATGGGCCAAATATTTGTACAGATATTTTAATTTAAAAAGAGATGATGTCCAATACACAAATGAAAAGATACTTAACATTACCTGTCATCAGGGAAATGCAAGTTAAAACCACATTGAGGTACCACTGTACACCCACTGGAGTGGCTGACACGAGCAGAACTGACCATACCACATGATGTGAAGAATTGCTATTCACACCTGGCTAGTGGGACTTCAAAATGGTACAGACATTTTGGAAAGCAGTTTGGCAGTTTCTTTTAATGTTAAACTTAGTACTGATCATATAGCCAAATAATTCCACTGTGACTCAAAATAAATAAAAACATATCCGTACCAAGCCTCATCCTTGAAGTTCATAGCAGATGTGTCCATCAACTTGTAAATGGATAAACCAGTTGTAGATGGAGTACCACTCAACAATAAAAAGGAGCAAACTGATACAACAGCAATATAAATGAATATCAAAAGCATTATGCTCAGTGAAAGAAGCTAGACATGAAAGACACCAATGTATCATTCCACTAATAGGATACTCTAGAAAATGCAAACTGTAGAAACAGAAGCAGATTAGTGGTTGCCTGTGTTCAGGAATGGAGAAAAGATCAAACGCAAAACAGCAAAAGAAAACATTTTGTGATGATGCAGATTTTCTGTATCTTGATCATGATTGTGGTCAAATGATGATATTCATCTGCCATAACCCATTAAATTGCACATTTAAAAGGGTGAATTTTACTGTGTGTACATTATACTTAAATGGAGCTGTAAATATGTTTGGAGCTTATCTGTGAACATTAGTTGCAGAGCAGGAGTTATTTTTATAGAGTGGAAATCTGCTGAGTGCCAACTTGAGAAGGGTTGAAAAAAATTAGAACCTTCTTCCAACACATTTCAGTTAGAACACTCTTAGGATGTCGTTACAGCTATGCTCTATATTGGAGTCTCTGATGAAATCACATGTCTAACAATCTCAGCATGCCTTTAATCAACAGAATATACACGTGTTTTCTTTTTTTACTATAAAGGATATACCAAACAACTTTTTCAAGACTTTACTTCAAAAAGGCACGTAGTTTTGCAACATTTTTGGTAAGTCTTTAATTATTTCAAAATGAAAAATTGAAAATAAAATGCAATTATTTACTCAGGCCCCCCCAAAAAAGGCCTGTACGGGGAATGCATGTGGTGTGTGTGTGTGTAAGTGTGTGATTTGAAGAATTGAAAAAATTTTAGTGGGGTTTTGTAGCATCACTTTGATAGCATCCTGTAATTTTGTATTGTGTTTGAAATAAAAATAAAGTGAATACACTGATAAAATAATTTGAAAAGAATTTGCATTATTGCCTAAATTATGTGTGGTTTCCACAGTGGCATGAATCGAGCATCTTTAACCTACATAACAATATATCAGAATGTATTAGGTAAAAAATAAGTAAACTAGTATAACAAAGTTAAATATTTCTAAAGGAAAATTATAGCTTTATTTTTTTTTCCTGAAATGTTTTGAGGAGATATTTACACCAAAAGATATTATCACTGATCAATGAAACTTTTTCAGAATTTGCTTGTGTTCCACCAATATTTGATTACATAGTGCTTCTGTGAGTTCCATTTCATTAATTTAGCATTGACAGGAGAGAAGGCAATGGCTCCACAGCCTCTCTCGGTGTGGCATGATCCTGGTTCCGCTGGCTGATCTCTATTAGAACCATGGCCTTAATCATGCCTTTCATGCTTCTAACTTGATTTGCATTTGTTGTGTAATCCAAATTTATTCTCTCGTTTAGTCGCTTCCACCCATAGAAAAGCAGGTCTTTTTCATTTCTCCTTCACCATTGCCCCCATTTTTTCTTTTTGTCCTCCCATGATGAAAAACAAGACAGAAAACAAACTATAACAACAACAGACACCTTTTGTCTGTGGTCACCAATGCATTGTAGCACTAAACTTTGTTCAAAATCTCTAGATCTGACCTCTATATCTGCTGTTCCCAGAGTTTTTCAATGTATTCTCTAGACTGCTGTGACCCACTGACAGAAAGTCTAGCTATATTTAATTGAAAGTTATTACTGTCTGATATGGTTTGGCTGTGTCCCCACCCAAATCTCATCTTGCACTGTAGCTCCCATAATTCACATGTTGTGGGAGGGACCCAGTGAGAGGTAAGTGGATCATGGGGACAGTTTTCCCCACACTGTTCTAGTGGTAGTGAATAAGTCTCATGAGATCTGATGGTTTTATAAGGGGAAACCCCTTTCGCCTTTCACTTGGTTCTCATTTGCTGTTTGCCTGCTGCCATGTAAGACGTGCCTTTCGCCTTCTGCCATAACTGTGAGGCCTCCTCAGCCATGTGGAACTGTGAATTCATTAAACCTCTTTTTCTTTATAAATTACCCAGTCTTGGGTATGTCTTTATCAGCAGCATGAAAATTGACTAATACACTCACTGTCCATGAATGATACTCTGTTAGCCCATTTGCATTGTTATAAAGAAATACCTGAGGCTGGGTAATTTATAAAGAAATGAGGTTTATTTGGCTCCTTGTTCTGAAGGCTGTACATGAAGCATAGTACTGGCACCTGCTTCCAGGGAGGGCCTCAGGAACCTTCCAGTCATGGTGGAAGGTGAAGGGAAACCAGCATATCACATGGTGAGAGAGGAAGCAAGAGAGACAGGGAGGAGGTGTCAGTCTCTTTTAAACAACCAGATATCGCATGAACTCACAGGGTAAGAACTCATTCATTACCAAGAGGACAGCACCAAGCCATTCAGGAGGCATCTATCTCCAACATTGGGGATCACATTTTAACATGAGATTTGAAGGGGACAAACATCCAAACTATGTCAGATACCAAAGCTGACAATGCTTAGGATCTTTAGCTGTTCCAGGTTCTGGGAAAAGGGAGAGAGTTAGCTTCCCTCCTCTATGCTGTGCTACTCCATATTATATTAGTAATGATTGTTCTCTAAAGGTTCTTAAAAGCAAATAAACAAATGCAAGGCAAAACATATGAAATGCAAGGCAAAACATACGAAATGCAAGGCAAATGCATTAAAAACTTTTGAGAGTTAATATATAGATTTTATTTTATCTTTTTAATTTCTTTTGCTTAACCAAATAGATTATGTAGTTTTGATTAACTGGCCATGAAATAGCTCTGCCTACATAGAATTTCCCATGAATAATTGGTTGTGGAGACTTTTGTGTGTGACCCAAATCCTCCCTCAAAACTGAAGTTTGCCCAGCTATTGGGAGTGTTGGCAAATCATGCCTCTCAGCTGATTCTCTCTAGAATTTATTCTCAGGAGATCTAATTAATAACTTGTCAAGCTGATGTCCATCCTTGGGGACAACTCGTATCTGAAGAATGGCCAGTGAAAGGTATTAAAACTCCATACTCCTGCCTCAATTTAGGGCAACTCTGAAGGGTCACCCCAGCTTCTCAGCTCCCCCTTGAGATTAGCTGAGGTATTTGTTGTGACTGCCTCACATCTCAACTCCCTTTATCCAATTCAGCTTTTTCGCCACAGTTGTTGGTTCCTAGGATTTTACCCAGTTAAATGTTCTCTACACAAATCTCTATCTCAAATCTGCTTTACAGGGAATGTGGCCTCAGACAGGTTTTCATTAGGTTCTGGACATAATTCTCATTAGTCATTGATATGATTCGGCTGTGTCTCCGCCCGAATCTCACCTTGATTGTAATTATCCCCACATGTCAAGGATGGAGTCAGGTGGAGATAATTGAATCACAGGGGCGGTTTCCCCCTACTGTTCTCGTGGTAGCGAATAAGTCTCACGAGATCTGATGGTTTTAAAATGGGAGTTTCCCTACACAAGCTTTCTTCTCTGCTACCATTTAAGATGTGCCTTTGCTTCTTTTTTGCCTTCTGCCGTGACTGTGAGGCTTCCCCAGCCATGTGGAATTGTGAGTTCATTAAACCTCTTTCCTTTATAAATTACCTGGTCTTGGGTATGACTTTATTAGCAGCATGAGAACAAACTAGTACAGTCTGTTCTATAAGCCCAAGTCGGATCACAGAGTCCCGCTTTCTGTTTTTTTTTCTAGCCTATATTTCTACTAAAACTTGACTCATATAGACTTAAAATAATTAAGCATGGCTAATATTTATTTAATATTTTATACGTGTCAGGTACTGTATTTTGTAACTTATCTTTTAATAATCTTTCCAAATCTCTAAAAGGAGAATTCTGCTCTTTTATAGAGAAAATAAGGATGGCTCTGAAAATGTTAGTATTAGGGGAAGTAGGGTGAGGGACATAGGGGGCACTTTGTGTTATTTGTGCATTTTACTATCAGTCTAAAATCAGGTCAAAATAAAAATTAAAAAAAATGAGTAGTAGAAGCAGGTTGTTAAGATTTTCAGTGTGACTCTAGAATTTTTTTGTTTGTTGTTTGTTTTGGAGTGTAGTGGTAAGATCTCTGCTCACTGCAACCTCCACTTCCCAGGCTCAAGCAATTCTCCTGCCTCAGTCTCCCAAGTAGCTGGGATTATAGGTGCCTGCCACCACACCCAGCTAATTTTTGTATTTTTTTTTTTTTTTTAGTAGAGATGGGGTTTCAGCATGTTGGCCAGGCCAGTCTCCAACTCCTGACTTCAAGTCATCCGCCCGCCTCAGCCTCCCGAAGTGCTGGGATTATAGGCATGAGCCACCACTCCTGGCCCAAAGTTCATATTTTAACTACTAACCTAAATTATTTTAAAAACAAAAGTCTCCTTGGACTCAAACCAGGTCAGAGTGACATGATCATGTGCCTGTTTTGTGCAGGGTGAAGTGAGATTATTATCTAGGAAATAGCTGAAATGTCTTGTTGTGGGCATAAATATTTCATATAAATTCTAAGCTTCATATTAGCACTTAGATTATAATTATCTAAAGAATAGAGAACAATTTCATATAATTTTCAGTGTATCAGGCGAATCAAAAGTATACATACAAGCATGCAGATGAATTTCAGTGAATATAGTGGTGACAATGCTCAACAGAATATGTGTCCCCCACCCCAACCCTGCTTCTTGCTCTTTCACTGTCCTAAAGATAGAACAAAATGGTTCAGGCATCCAGCTTGTCCCCTCCACACTTCACACTTTTACTTAATAGCAGCTTATCTTTAACAGTTTGTCATCTTTAAGATGTTGCTAATTCTTTCTGGTAGATCCCAGGACTGAGGATGAGGAAGAATGATTTTATTTAAATAAGGTTGCTTAATTAAAAAACAATTTTTTTTAGTTTTAAAATATTTTCATTATTTTATAAAATTTTTGTGGGTACATAGGAGGTGTATATATTTGTGGGGTACATGAGATGTTTTGATACAGACATGCAGTGTGAAATAATCACGTCATGAGGAATGGGCTTTCCATCCCCTCAAGCATTTATCCTCTGAGTTAAAAACTATTCAATTGGCTGGGCGCGGTGGCTCACGCCTGTAGTCCTAGCTCTTTGGGAGGCCGAGGTGGGCGGATCGCCTGAGGTCAGGAGTTTGAGACCAGCCTGGCCAACATGATGAAACCCCATCTCTACTAAAAATACAAAAATTAGCCAGGTGTGGTGGCGAGTGCCTGTCATCCCAGCTACTCGGGAGGCTGAGACAGGAGAATCATTTGAACCTGGGAGGTGGAGGTTACAGTGAGCCGAGATCATGCCATTGTACTCCAGCCTGAGTGACAAGAGTGAAACTCCATGTCAAAAACAAACAAACAAACAAAAATCAATTACATTCTTTAAGTTATTAAAATTAAACATTGTAAATGATTTTTTTTTCCCAAAGCTTTTTCAAAGAAAAAAAAAAGTAGAAACAAAGACACTTTCTACTGATTTCCAACATGGTGACTCTGTATTTCTAGCATGTGTTAAGGTGAAAAATTGATTTTATGTTTAATACAAAACATAGCATAATGTAATGAAAAGCAAGATTGTAATGATAAAGGAAAATAACATTAGTGCTAATTTTTTTCAATTTGAAGCATTGGATTAAAATGAATTAGGTTATATTCCAACATGTTTATATTGAATTTCTTTTTTCTCCAATTGGTTTCTTTTTATTAATGGGGGAGTGTTGCATTTGTATAAGGTTTCCCTATTATATTCAGTTGTTTTGAGATGCTTTTAATATGAAGTTTTTATGTTTTCTTTTTGATGTATACATGTTATGCTTTTATGCTGAATTTGATAATTGGTGCTGTATATGCAAAGCAAATGTAATTTCCCAGCTTTTATTTTTTAAAGCCCTGGGAAGCAACATAATAAAGTAGAAATAGTATCAAGACAGGAGTTAGAATACCTGGATTCTAAAATTTAAATTAAATTAGGATCTAGTGACATTATAGGTGTTCCTTGATCTTCTGATGACCTGATTCCTCAAAAGAAAAATAAAATAATCTATAAATTGTTTCTAATTCTAAAACTCTATAAATCCTATTTTTAAAATTATAATTAGTTGAACTCCATAAGGTCACAAAAATCCCTATTAAGAAACTAAAATAAAATTTTATCATATCTTAAAAATACTCTGATCTTTTTTATATGCTGACATGAATTCTAATTATTTTTGAGCCCCTAAAAAACATTTAAGATCACAGTTTATGTTTTATTATTGACTTTCAGATAATTAACATTTTACTGATAGAGATGAACAAATCTACTCTAACAGAGATAGTCATTAGTTTATTTCTCTCTTTTCAGTATCAATAAAAAGTATCGATTTACCAATAACAATGAATTAATTGCCTGAAATAAATGAAACGTAAGCAGCAAAAGTGAACTTTTTAGTATAACTCTTCTTGTAAACATTGACTTAGTTCAAAGGGAGCTTATCTTTAAAAAAAAAAAGCGCTAATTCATGTCTATTGGTATAGATATAATCTTTTGTTCCTTGAAAATAGATCCTACTATACTCCAGACACTATGCCACTTGGTGCAGATATTAACACAAATAGCAGGCGATCATTGTCCTCATGGAGTTTATTTTACAGAGAACAAAGTGAGACAAAGGCACACAAGCAAAGAACTACAATACAAAGGGGATGGCATCTGACTCAGCATGGAGGTGTCACGGAAGGTGTTGTTTTGCTTAGGTTTTGAAGTGTGGGTAGGAGATGGCCCATGTTGAGAGTGGGAACTGGGAATTAAAAAGATGAGGAGGTCTCTGCAAATCTACATGGATGGGAAGTAGCATGCTGATGTGGGAAACAACTAAAAAGTTCCAGAATGCATGGTTTATAAAGCGTGAGTCAGAGAGGGCTAGACCAGTAGCCAGATCAAGGATATCTCAGATGTTATAGTCATGAATTAGTGCATTGACCTGCAGGCCATGGGAGTCACTGAAGGTTTCAGTCAGGTAAGTGAGCTGATCAGAACAGTCCTTTAGATAGGCCGCTCTTTTGGCTGTAAGGGGGACACGTTTGAAGTAGGGCTATAGCTAAAAATATACAG
Source organism: Pan troglodytes (assembly GCF_028858775.2). Lineage (NCBI taxonomy): Eukaryota > Metazoa > Chordata > Mammalia > Primates > Hominidae > Pan > Pan troglodytes. The sequence goes on along the minus strand of NC_072404.2, from coordinate 118,091,193 downwards.
ACACTTCCTCTTGTCTACAGCCCTGCTGGCATCTGTTGTATTTTGACTTTTTAATAATAGCCATTCCAACCGGTATGAAATGGTATCTCATTGTGTTTTGATTTGCATTTTTCTGATGATTAGTGATTCTAAGCATTTTTTTTTTCATGTATTTGTTGGCCATTTGTATGTGTTCTTTTGAGAAGTGTTTGTTCATGTCCTTTGCCCATTTTTTAATTGGGTTATTTTTTTTTCTAATTGATTTAAGTTCCCTGTAGATTCTGGATACTAAAAAACAAACAAAAACCAGAAGTAAATAAATTCTCAGGACAGACACACCCACACCCACACCCACAGAGAGAGAGAGAGAGAGAGAGAGCGCCTAGGTAAGAGGCCACCAACCACCAGGGTCTAAACTGGGAACACTTTCTAGTACAGAATGAATGGAAAGGATTCATGAAATATCTAGAAAGTAACGTTAATGAGATTTACATGTATGGAGTGAATGAGGAGAAACAGGGATCATTCAGGATTCTGGTGGGAATAACAGGGGGAGCCATTAGTTGAAATTTTGAAGTGGGAGAAGGAGAGGGAGTTTTAGGGAGAAAGATGAGTTGTTTTTTAGGTATTTCAAACACTTGAAGCTTCTATGGGACATCGAAGTGGAAATAACAGTCTGTGGGTTGGGACAATAAAGAAAGAAATTGGTTGAAGACTAGGGGAAGAGTATAGAGCAAAGAAATATTTAAGATAATAAACATATAGAGATAGCTGAAAATGTGGGACTGGATTACAAAGGAAGAATGATTTAGTTATGAAGCCCAAGGGCTGACAGGAATGGGTGACTACTCGAGGAGTTCATATGCATCTGTTATTGTATGAATAAAAAAAATTATCTGTTCCTTCCTAAAGATATCTTCAACCTGTTTTTGGATACATATGGGCACTGCTTTTCACTGTCTTAGCCCCATTTCTTATTTTAGCCTCTGCTGTAGCAATCAGTTCTGCACAGGCTTTGACCCAGGCTTTGACTAGTTGGTGCAGGTGTGATATGACACTTACCTGGAATGGCCCACAGTTTGTGGCTGCTCTCACTTAAGCAGGTGGGATGCTCATGTAGGTGTAACCTAGAAGCTTGGTAGAGTTTATGCCCATGGGGCAACCTGTGACCACTCAAAAATAAAGCCCTTTCTACCTCCCAGATTGAGGAGTCTTGCATTATGTAATAAAACTCCTTAGAAGGCCTATTAGGTTCCAATACAGCATTAGGCAACTTGATAAGGTATCCCATCATCAGCCTTCCTTTCTTCCCTCATTCCTCTGCCTCTCACTCTTTCTTCCTAAGTTAACTTCTTAGATAAAATGCCAACTTTCTATATTTTGCTTCACATCAGGGAAAATAATTGTATATCCCATTTCAAAAGCACATAAAAAGGTTACTGTATAGAAAATTTGTCTTTAATAGATTAAGCTGTAATTTTCCAAATACTTTAAAATTTTGTTTCAGATACGTTTTTCATTTTTATAAGCTTCATCTAAAAGCAGAGTTCACCTAAGAATATACGTAAGAGCATATTACATAAACTATATTTTATATTTCAGTAGTTTAGCTAGGATTCTTTCAAAATTGAGAGGATCTACAAATATTTCTAACACATTAGTTTTCAGTCTTAAGGCTGAGTCAAGAACAAAGCTCCTAAACTTTGCATTGGTGATTGAGAACATTTTAAAATTGTTATTTAATTCATTAATTTATTTTTAAAAAATTTTCACATTGTAATTATATAGATTTATAGGATACAATTTGATGTTTCAATGAATATGTATGTTGTCTAATGATCCAATAAGGATAGTTAGTGTATTAATTACCTCATGCATTTATCATTTCTTTTTAATAAGAAATTTCAAAATCCTTTCTTCTAGATACTTTGTAATATACAATACTTTACTTTTAACTATAGTCACCCTGCTTTGCAAAGAACACTACAACTTATTCTTCCTATACAATTGTGATTTCATAACTGTTAACCAATCTATCTCCATTTTGCCCTCCCCACTTCTTCCTCACTGTTTGGTAACCACTATTCTACTCTACTTCTCTATTAACATTTTTTTTTTTAAGATTCCACATATGAGAGAGATCATGCGGTATTTGCTTTCTGTGTCTGGCTTATTTCACTTAACATTGTATCCTACAGGGTCATCCATGTTGTTGCAACTGGCAGAATTTCATTCTTTTTTTATGGCTGAATAGTATTTCATTGTGTGTGTGTCCATATATATATATATATATATATAATTTTATGTATAATTATAATTACACATAAAATTATATATAATTATAATTAATTTTATGTATAATTATAATAACACATAAAATTATATATAATTATAATTATAATTATATATATAATTATATATATAATATATATATTATATGTAATATATAATATACATAATATACATAATGTATATTATACATAATATACATTATACATTATATATTATATATATTATACATAATATATATTATACATTATATGTATTATATATTATACATAATATATATTATATATAATACATATTATGTATTATGTATAATATATATTATGTATAATATATATAATATATTATATATATTATAATATATAATATATATATAATATATATAATATATTATATATATTATATATATTATGTATATTATAATATATATATATAATATAATATATAATATATAATATATATATATTATATATATTATGTATATTATAATATATAATATATAATAATATGTATATATTATGTATATATAATATACATAATATATGTTGATTCCATATCTGATTATTAGAAATAGTGCTACAGTAAACATAAGAGTGCAGATATTTTTCAAACACAATGATTTCATTTCCTATGGATATATACCCAGTAGTGGGATTGCTGGGTTATGTGATAGAATGATTGTTTTTTTTGTTTTTTTTTTATTTTTTAGCGAACTTCCATAAAGTTTTGCTTAATGGTTGTACTAGTTTACAATCCCATCAACAGTGTGTAAGTGTTCCCTTTTCTCCACTTCCTTGCCAACTGTTGTTATCTTTTACCTTTTTGGTAATAGCCATTCTAATGGGTGAACTGGTATCTCATTGTGGTTTTGATTTGCATTTCCCTGATGGTTAGTGATGTTGAACATGATTTTATTATATATTCGTCTTGACCATTTCTATATTTTCTCTTGTGGCATGTCTTTTAGTTTATTTTGTCCTTTTTTTTTTTTTTTTTTTTTGAGAAGGAGTCTTGCTCTGTTGCCCAAGCTGGAGTGCAGTGGTGCAATCGGGGCTCACGGCAACCTCCATCTCCCTGGTTCAAGCAATTCCCCTGCCTCAGCCTGCTGAGTAGCTTGGGGTTACAGGCACACGCCATCATGTTTGGCTAAATTTTTGTATTTTTAGTAGAGAAATGATTTCACCATATTGGTCAGGCTGGTCTCAAACTCCTGACCTCAGGCAATCCACCTGCCTCAGCCTCCCAGTTTTGCCCATTTTAAAATAAGTTATTTATGTTTTTGCTGTTGAGTTGTTTAAGTTTCTTATATAATCTGGGCATTAACTCCTTAGCAGATGTATAGTTTGCAAATATTGTATCCCATTCTGTAAGTTGTTTTTTCACTCTGTTAAGTTTCCTTTGCTGTGCAAAAGCATTTTCGTTTGATGAAACCCCATTTATCTATTTTTGCTTTTGTTGCCTGTGCTTTTGACGTCTCATTTAAAAAATCCTTGTACAACCCAAAGTTATAGAGAATTTCCCACATGTTATCTTCTAGTAGTTTTTCATAGTTTTCAATCTTACCTTTAGGTCTTTAATTGCATTTGAGTTGATTTTTGTATAAGGTAAAAGATAGGGGTCTAATTTCATTATCCCACATGTAGATATCCAATCTTCTCAGTACCATTTAATGAAGAGACTGTCTTTACCCCTGTGTGTGCTCTTGACTCCTTTTTTGAAAATCAGTTGACTTTAGGTATGAGAATTTATTTCTGAGCTGTATATTCTCTTCCATTGGTCTATGTGTTTGCTTTATGGCAGTGCCATGCTGTTTTGCTTACTATGGCTTTGTAGTATATTTTGAAGTCAGGTAGTGTGGTGCCTCCAGCTTTGTTATTTTTGCACAGGATTGCTTTGGTTATTTGGGGTCTTTTCTGGTTTCATACAAATTTTAGGGTATTTTTTTCTATTTCTGTGAAGAATTTCATTGGTATTTTGATAGGGATTGCATTGAATCTAGGACATTTTGTTAGTATGGTCATTTCAATAGTATCAGTTCTTCCATTCCATGAGTATATAATGTCCATTTTTTGTGTATCGTAAATTTTTCCATCAGTGTGTTATAGTTTTCATTGTAGAGATCTTTCACGACCTTGATTAAATTTATCTGCAGATTTCTTGGTAGCTATTGTAAATGGAATTCCTTTCTTGATGACTTTTTCAGATAGTTCACTATTAGTGTATAGAAACACCACTGAATTTTCTGTGTTGATTTTGTATACTACAACTTTACTGAATTTATTTATTATTTCTAGTAGTTTTTGGTCAAGTCTTTAGGGTTCTCACTCTATATAAGTATATATAGAAAGAACCCTAAAGAGAGAGAGATCATATATATCTATATGATCATATATAGATGTATACATATGTATGTGAGATCACATTTTCTACAAACAGAAACAATCTGACTTCCTTCTTTCCAGTTTGGATCCCTCTTATTTATTTCTTTTGTCTAATTGCTCTGGCTCTGACCTCCAGTACTATGCTAAATAGAAGTGGTAGAAGTTGACATCCTTGTCTTCCTCCATATCATAGAGGAAAAGCATTTAACTATTCACCATAAATAAGATGTTAGCTGTGGGTTTGTCACATATGGCCTTTACTGCATTGAGGTACACTCCTATACCTACTTTCTTGACAGTTTTTATCATAAAGGAATGTTGACTTTTGTCAAGTGTTCTTTTTGCATCTGTTGAAATGATCACATGGTTTTTGTTTTTCTTTCTATTGTGGTGGTGTATCATATTTACTGATTTGTGCATGTTAAGCCATCCTTTCATCCCTGGGATGAATCCCACTTGATTATAGTGAATACTCTTTTTAGTGTGCTGTCAAAGTCAGTTCACTTGTATCTTGTTGAGAATTTTTGTATCTATGTTCTTCAGGAATATTGGCCTGTTATTTTCATTTTGTGCGTGTCTTTGTCTGGTTTTAGAATCAGGATATTGCGAGCCTCATAAGATGAGTATGGAAGTATTCCTTCCTCATTACTTTTGTGGAAAAGTTTGTGGAGAATTGGTAGTTATTCTTTAACTGTTTGGTAGAATTCAGCAGTGAAGACATCAGGTCCTGGGTGTTGGTTGTTGTTGTTGTTGTTTTGATGGAAGATGTTTTATTATTGATTCAATTTCCAAACTCATTATTGATGTGTTCAGATGTTATATTTCCTCACAATTTAATCTTGGTAGTTGTATGTGTGCAGAAATTTATTCATTTTATTCTACATTATCAAATTTGTTGGCATATAGTTATGAGTAATGTCTTACAATCCCTTATATTTCTGTGGTGTATCAGTTGTAATGTCTCCTTTTTCATCTTTTATTTATTTGAATTTTCTCTCTTTTTGTCTTAGTTTAGCTAAAGGTTTGTCAGTTTTACCTTTACACTTTGTCTTATTTATCTTTTGAAATATTTTTTAGTGTCTGTTTCATTTATATCTGCTGTGAGCTTTATTATTTCCTTCCTTTTACCAATTTTGGGTTTAGTTTGTTTTTGATGTTCTAGTTACTTGAAGTGTATAATTTTGCTTTGTGATTTGAAAATCTTTCTTCTTTTTTGGTGTAGGCTTTTATTGCTATAAATTTCCCTCTTAGAACTGCTTTTGCTACGTTCCATAGGTTTGGGTATGTTGGATTTTCATTCTTACTTGTCTCAGTGACTTTTGAAATTTTCCTATTAATGTCTTAATGAGACCTATTGATTTCTTGGGTGCATGCTATTTAATTTCCATGTTTTTATAAAATTTCCAAGGGCTTTCCTGTTGTTGATTTCTGGCTTTATATCACTGTAATCAGAAAAGATACTTCATATGATATCTGTCTTCTTAAGTTTGTTAAGACTTATTATGTGTCATAATGTATGATTGGTCCTAGAGAATGTTTGGTGTACAGTTGAGAATAATTTGTATTCTGCAGCTGTTGGATGATGTATTAGTCTGTTTTCATACTGCTGATAAAGACATACCCGAGACTGGGTAATTTACAGAGAAAAAGAGGTTTAGTGGACTCATAGTTCCACGTGGCTGGGGAGGTCTCCCAACCATGATGGAAGGCGAAAGGCACATCTTACATGGTAGCAAACAAAATAGAATTGAGAACCAAGTGAAAGGGTTCCCCCTTATAAAACCATCAGATCTTGTTAGACGTATTCACTACCACAAGAACAGTATGGGGGAAACTGCCCCCATGATTCAATTATCTCCCACTGGTTCCCTCCCACAACATGTATGAATTATGGGAGCTATAATCAAGATGAGATTTGGGTGGGGATATACAGCCAAACCATATCAGGTGAGATCTTCTTTACCTGCTAGGTCCATTTGGTCTATGGTATAGTTTGAGTCTGTCATTTTTTGGTTGATTTTCTCTTCATATAATCTGTCCATTTTTAAAGTGGAGTGTTGAAATTTCCTACTAATATTGTATTGCAGTCTATCTCTACCTTTAAATCTAATATTTGCTTTATATATCTGGTTGTTCTGGTGTTGGGTACATATATAGTTACACCTAAGTAATATATATGTTATGTCCTCTTATTGAATTGGGCCTTTTATCATTTCATTATACAGTGACATTCTTTTTTTATATAGTTTTTTTATTTAAAGCCTTTTAAAATATGACATGACTGTGGCTACTCCTGCTTGCTTTTCATTTGTTTGCATAAAATATATTTTTCCATCTCTTCTCTTTCAGTCTATTTGTCTTTAATAGTGAGGTAAGTATCATGTAGGCAGCATATAGGTGGGTTTTGCTATCTGAATCCATTCATCCACTTTATATCTTTTAATTAGAGTTTAATCCACTTCTATTCAAGTTTATTATTGATAAATTAGGACTTCCTTCTACCATTTCATTAGTTGTTTTTTAGATTACTTGTTCACTTCTTCCTTTCTTATTGTTTATCTCTCTAGTTTGGTGGTTTTCTGTGGTGCTAAGCTTTGTTTCTTTTCCCTTTCTTGGTGTGTGTGTGTGTATCTGCTGTAATTTATTTCTTTCTGGTTAGTGAAACTAACATACAGAGTCCTGTATTTGTAACAGACTATTTTACACTGATAACAACTTAACTTCTGTCACATAAAAATACTCTTGACTTCTCCCCCCCCACACACACAATTTATATTTTTGTTACCTTACATTGCATCTTTATGAATGGTAGACTCCATGGAACATAGGATCTATGTCACAACTAAATAAATTATTTAATGGCAGCATTAAAGCAGCCCAAAGAATGTGAAAAACTGGTGTGGGTGTATTTAACTTTTTAAAAACTATGTTTCATAATGTTTTCATTAAAAAGTCTTTATCAGTTTGCTAATGCCTAATTTTTACAACCAGCCACCATAGATTTTACAGGATAAATATATTATTTCAGTAGTAATTGAAGCAGAATTTTTGTTGCTCTTCTTACCCTTAGAGATTGTGTATTATCCTCAGACGTAATTCTTTGATTTTTTTTTCTTTTCATGTTGTTACACATAGTTACCAACAATCAACGTGAGAATAACCTTTGAATATTTTCAAGCATTAAGATTTGTTTATACAGCTGCACAATTAGACAACCAACACTCTTGGGTCTTTACCTCTCAGCATACACCTGATTATTAACTTAAAGGTATGATGGGAAAAGTATCAATTTTTCTTGGTCACCTAGATTTAGAAATATGTAATAACCATAAGCTTGGATCTGCTTCTTCAGAAGCCTAGGAAGTGGAGTGATGGTTCTCTGAAGAGGCTGGAAACAAAGTATGTGTTTCCAGAAGGCTTAATAGAATATGTTGAGACATAGGCCATTAACACAAAAGTGAAAGAAATGCAAAAAAAGTATGAAAGTAAGGATTTGAGAAGGGAAATTTTATTTTTAAGTCTAAGATTCCTATGAATTATATGAAAGTAAATGTCCTATCCTTAAAATTAGCCAAAGGAAGCACTTTACTTATCAATATGATATGACTTTTCATACTCTTATCTAAAGATATCCTAAACTAAGATCCAGTTTTCTAAGAAAAGACCTTTTACTCATGCTTTAAAGCATGTTAGATGATTCCTACCACATCACATCATGTTGTTTACATGTATGATTTAAACTGCATTTATTCTTCAACTCACTGGTTCCTTAGGCTTCTTATCTTTCCTTGCACGCTTAGATAATTTTATGTAAAATTGATTTTTAGAAGTTTAGTTGCTGGGCATAGTGGCTGTCACCTGTAAACCCAGTACTTTGGGAATTCAAGGCAGGTGGATTGCTTGAGTCTTGGAGTTTGAGGCCTGCCTGGGAAAGATGACAAACCCCATTTGTACAAAAATAAAAATATTAGCTGGATATGGTGGCACATGCCTGTGGTCCCAGCTACTCCAAGGCTGAGGTGGGAGGATGGCTTGAGTCCGAGAGGCAGAGGTGTGAGCCAAGATCATGCCCTGCTCTTCAGCCTGGGCAACGAAGCCAGACCGTTTCAAAAAAAAAAAATCTAGTGAGATTTGATTTCTATTTCTATGTGATTCAAAACTAGGAGAGCTTCAAGGCTAATGACTATTAAAAAATGGCCATTGCTACTTGCATTTTCTATGAAGCCAGCATACACAGCAACGTGCAACCTAAAAACCAAGCTATTTAATATGTAGCTTAGATTTCAGGTTTGATTGTCTTTGAGGTTTGATTATTGCAGAGATCAATTGCCAGACCAAATATAGACTAATTCTGTATTTGGTCTTTTTATCATATGAAACATCCCAGCCTTGGGTATAAATTAAGAGCAAATACGGATGTCCTTGTCAGCTGGTTGCTTCTCTGCACCTCCCGTAGGTGGCCAGTGAACTAAGACCATCAAGAGAGGAGAAGTCACAATAGTATCTTAGATGGTGTTAAATTACATTACAGTAACTCATGAACTTTGTCAGTGAGCTTGCATCATTGCTGGAGCATACCTCTTAGAATCCAAGGGATGAAAAGCAGGTACAAATAAATTGTGTATTGAGTGGCTTTCAGACTGCACTAGAATTAATTTTGTTTCAATGTTGAAATGTTGTCATGGAAGAAGTCCTAGATTCCACATGAGCTTATACACTGAGAGTTCACAATGAGATGCAGCATTATTTTTAACTATAATCTAGGTAATGTGAGGAACTGGAGAAAGCAGAATAGATTCTTAGGAAGTAGAAATAAAGAGAGAGCTCATCTAAATTACAAATGATTTTTTTGTGTAGGCTTTAGCTGGTTTTATAGGAGACTACAAGGTACAAACTGAATCCTCAATAGACTAGGGAAAACATAGCAAAAATTTTCTTTTGAGCAATAAAATAAATAAATGTATGCATACTGTATTCTCCCCACATTGCATGGTTGAATAGAAATTTGATTTAAGAGGAATTGATAATTCATTCTTATCTCAGTTATCAGGTCAAGTAATTTATATTCCTAGGACTTTTATTTGCATGTGTGTGAAAAAGTATAAAATATCTCAGTTATCAGGCAGAGGACTTGATATCCCTGGGAATCCACTTGTCCTTTTTAACACAGAACTTAGATTAGATTAGTAGCTCTTAAATTTTCCTAATTATCAGAAAAACCTAAAGTCTTATACAAAAATGTAGATTCCCTACAAACACCAATATCAAAAGCTCCAGAGGAGAATCCTAGGAATCTGTATTTTTAGCAAAAGCTGTTAGTGATTCTGATGGTAAGAAAGACAAATTGGGGAAACATTAGATTAAGTGATGTGTAAAGTAAGTGCCATGCTATTGAATGTCACAATATATTTTAAAAATTTCTTGAGATGAGTTGTAAATGTGACAATTCATTCTAGCTTATCTCCTAAATACATCAAGGACCCTATATTCTCTCTTTAAATTTCATTACAAAGATGCTAACTTAAATGCAGTCAGTGGAAGGTAGCTGAATTATAAAAAATGATGATGTGTCAAACAGTTAATAAGAGCGTTTGTTAATGGTGAAGATTATATCTGTGCTTTTAGTTCTGTGGTGTCAATACAGTATCCCTTTCTAGTTGGTAGACAACTGACTATATTAGTTTGCTGATACTATCTCAATAGAATATTCCAGACCTCTCTCCCTCTACTTTATCTGCTTAGCAAACACTTCTATCTTTCATTTTGTTCAAGTAGATTTCCTTTCCTGATAAACATATTTTGATAAACAGCTAGCATAAATATTCAGACACATGTAGAGTTATATTTTCATTTTGTATTAAGTAACGGGCATTTTGTTTTATGGTTACTTTATGGGGATACTGTCCGGGTCACTGAAGACCAGACACAAGCTGAATATACCCAGAGGGGGAGACACCATAAGAGGCTGGCATGAGGCGCTAGTGCTTATTTTCTTCTGCTGTAAGATGCCTGGGCATGAAGGCGAAAAAGCCTGGATGTAATTTGATCTGGAATTTCTGACCTAATGCTTTAAAGGGATTTCTGATTTGAGGCAATGCTTGAGACAAACTCATCTTCTTAAATAGGAGCCTGGGGCAGTGGCTGGACATCAGAGTACAAGAACAAAAAATAGAACTCAGGCTTATCTTGTGACAGATGAAGCTGAGGTGATTGCTTGAATATTTACCCCAGGCATAACTGAGAAAAAAGACCATCCTGTTGAGCTGCCAGATAATGCAATGAGAATGGTTTTGATAAGTAATTCCCAGTTTTCAGGGAAAGTAGTATACTAATTTGTCAGAATTGAATACTTAATTTTTATTTCTATATGTACAAAAATATGATGCTTGATGAGTTTGGGAAAAGCATTAATGGACAATTTCATCAGTTTGATATGAAGGGATGCTCTCTATCACTGAGCTTAATATGAATATGTGGCTCTATACAACAGTGTGTTTCTTTTTTCTTTAGTGGTGTGACTTACTGCCATCAAAAATCCCATTATACAAATGTGTATAATGAGAAAGGCTGCCACCTGGTTTAGTGAAATTATGATGAAAGATGTTTAGCAAAACTTTGACCAAACATATAATCAAAAATAGTTGATTTGCACAGCTAGTCTACATGTTTGTACAGATGGCGGTGGAGGTATTTCCATGTTTATAGAGACGGCGGTGTAGATATTTCCAAGTGTATACATAAAGCGATGTAGATATTTCCATGTTTATAGAGATGGCGGTGTTGATATTTCCACGTTTATACAGATATCAGTGTCGATATTTCCATGTTTATACAGGTAGCGGTGTAGATATTTCCATGTTTATACAGATAGCGGTGTAGATATTTCCATGTTTATACAGATAACGGTGTAGGTATTTCCATGTTTATAGAGATAGCGGTGTAGATATTTACATGTTTACACAGATAGCGGTGTAGACATTTCCATGTTTACACAGATAGCGGTGTAGATATTTCCATGTTTATACAGATAGCGGTGTGGATATTTCCATGTTTATACAGATAGCGGTGTAGATATTTCCATGTTTATACAGATAGCAGTGTAGATATTTCCATGTTTATACAGATAGCGGTGTAGATGTTTCCATGTTTATACAGATGGCGGTGTAGGTATTTCCATGTTTATACAGATGGCGGTGTAGGTATTTCCATGTTTATAGAGATGGCGGTGTAGATATTTCCATGTTTATACAGATGGCGGTGTCCATGTTTATAGAGATGGCAGTGTAGATATTTCCATGTTTATAGAGATCGCGGTGTAGATATTTCCTTGTTTATACAGATAGTGATGTAGATATTTCCATGTTTATGGAGGTAGCCATGTAGATATTTCCATGTTTATACAGATAGCGGAGTAGTTATTTCCATGTTTACAACGATAGCAGTGTAGATATTTCCATGTTTACACAGATATCGGTGTAGATATTTCCATGTTTATACAGATAGCGGTGTAGATATTTCCATGTTTATAGATCGAGCAGTGTAGATATTTCCATGTATATACAGATAGCGGTGTAGATATTTCCTTGTTTACACAGATAGCGGTGTAGATATTTCCATGTTTATACAGATGGCGGTGTAGATATTTCCAGGTTTATACAGATGGCGGTGTAGATATTTCCATGTTTGTAGAGATGGAGGTGTAGATATTTCGACGTTTATACATATAGCGGTGTAGATGTTTCCATGTTTATAGAGATGGCAGTGTAGATATTTCCACGTTTATACAGATAGCGGTGTAGATATTTCCATGTTTATAGAGATGGCGGTGTAGATATTTCTATGTTTATACAGATAGTGTTGTAGATATTTCCATGTTTATACAGGTAGCGGTGTAGATATTTAAATGTCTATACAGATAGTGGTGTGGATATTTCCATGTTTATACAGATAGCAGTGTAGATAATTCCATGTTTATAGAGATAGTGGTGTAAATATTTCCCTTTTAATACACATAGTCGTGTAGATATTTCCATGTTTATAGAGATAACAGTGTAGATATTTCCATGTTTATGGAGATAGCGTTGTAGACATTTCCACGTCTATACAGATAGTGGTGTAGATACTTCCATGTTTATACAGGTAGCGGTGTAGATATTTCCATGTGTATAGAGATAGCAGTGTAGATGTTCCCATGTTTATACAGGTAGTGGTCTAGATGTTTCCATGTTTATATAGATTGCCGTGTAGATATTTCCATGTGTATAGAGATAGCGGAGTAGATAGTTCCATGTTTCTATGGACAGTGGTGTAAATGTTTACATGTTTACAGAGATAGCATTTTAGTTATTTCCATGTTTATGCAGATAGCGGTGTAAATGTTTAAATGTTTATTGAGATAGCGATGTAGATATTTCCATGTTTATGCAGATAGCGGTGTAGATATTTCCATGTTCATAGAGATAACGGTGTAGATATTTCCATGTTTACAGAGATAGCGGTGTAGATATTTCCATGTTTATAGAGATAGCGGTGTAAATATTTCCATGTTTGTACAGATAGCGGTGTAAATATTTCCATGTTAATAGAGATAGCAGTGTAAATATTTCCATGTTTATAGAGATAGCGGTGTAGATATTTCCATGTTTATACAGAGAGCATTGTAGATATTTCCATGTTTATACAGATAGCGGTGTAGATATTTCCATGTTCATAGAGATAACGGTGTAGATATTTCCATGTTTACAGAGATAGCGGTGTAGATATGTCCATGTTTATAGAGATAGCGGTGTAAATATTTCCATGTTTGTACAGATAGTGGTGTAAATATTTCCATGTTAATAGAGATAGTGGTGTAAATATTTCCATGTTTATAGAGATAGCGGTGTAGATATTTCCATGATTATACAGATAGCGGTGTAGATATTTCCATGTTCATAGAGAAAGCGGTGTAGATATTTCCCTGTTTATACAAATAGCGGTGTAGGTATTTCCACGTTTATACAGATGGCGGTGTAGATATTTCCATGTTTATAGAGATGGCAGTGTAGATATTTCCATGTTTATAGAGATGGCGGTGTAGATATTTCCATGTTTATACAGATAGCAGTGTAGATATTCCCATGTTTATAGAGATAGTGCTGTACATATTTCGATGTTTATACAGATGTCGGTGTAGATATTCCCATGTTTATAGTGATAGTGGTGTAGATATTTCCGTGTTTATACAGATGACGGTGTAGATATTACCATTTTCATACTGATGGCATTGTAGATATTTCCATGTTAATACAGATGGCGGTGTAGATATTTCCATGTTTATAGAAATGGTGTAGATATTTCCATGTTTATACAGATGGCGGCGTAAATATTTCCATGTTTATAGAGATGGCGGTGTAGATATTTCCACGTTTATACAGATGTCGGTGTAGATATTTCCATGTTTATAGAGATGGCAGTGTAGATATTTCCATGTTTATACAGATGGCGGACTAGATATTACCATGGTCATACAGATAGCGGTGTAGCTATTTTCATGTTCAAACACGTAGCGGTGTAGATGTTTCCATGTTTATACAGATGGCGGTGTAGATATTTTCATGTTAATAGAGATGGCGGTGTAGACATATCCATGTTTATACAGATAGCGGTGTAGATATTTCCATCTTTATAGAGATGGCAGTGTAGATATTTCCATGCTTATACAGATAGCAGTGTAGATATATCTATGTATATAGCGATAGTGGTGTAGATATTTCCGTGTTTATAGAGATAGCGGTGTAGATATCTCCATGTTTATAGAGATAGCGGTGTAGATATATCCATGTTTATACAAATAGCGGTGTAGGTATTTCCATGTTTATAGAGATAGCGGTTTAGATATTTGCATATTTATACAGATAGTGGTGTATATATTTCCTTGTTTATAGGGATAGAAGTGAAGGTATTTCCATGTTTATACAGACAGCGGTGTAGATATTTCCGTGTTTCTAGAGAAAGCGGTGTAGATATTTCCATGTTTATACAGATAGCGTTGTAGGTATTTCCATGTTTATACAGATAGCGGTGTAGACATTTCAATGTTTATACAGGTAGCGGTGTAGATATTTCCCTGTTTATTCAGATAGCGGTGTAGATATTTCCATGTTTATACACATAGCGGTGTAGATATTTCCATGTTTATACAGATAGCGGTGTAGTTATTTCCATGTTTACAAAGATAGCGGTGTAGATATTTCCATGTTTATAGTGATAGCGGTGTAGATATTTCCATGTTTATACAGATAGCGGTGTAGATATTTCCATGTTTATACAGATGGCGGTGTAGACATTTCCATGTTTATAGAGATAGTGGTGTAGATGTTTCCATGTTTATAGAGATGGCAGTGTAGATACTTCCATGTTTATAGAGATAGCGTTGTACATATTTCCATGTTTATACAGACGGCGGTGTAGATATTTCCATGTGTATACAGATGGCGGTGTAGATATTTCCATGTTTATAGAGATATCGGTGTAGATATTTCCATGTTTATACAGATGGCGGTGTAGATAGTTCCATGTTTATACAGATGGCGGTGTAGATATTTCCATGTTTATACAGATAGCGGTGTAGATATTTCCTTGTTTATAGAGACGGCGGTGTAGATATTTCCATGTGTATACAGATAGCGGTGTAGATATTTCCATGTTTATAGAGATGGCTGGGTAGATATTTCCATGTTTATACAGAGAGCGGTGTAGACATTTCCATGTTTATACACATAGCGGTGTAGATATTTCCATGTTAATACAGATATCGGTGTAGATATTTCCATGTTTATAGAGATGGCGGTGTAGATATTTCAATGTTTATACAGATAGCGGTGTAGATTTTTCCATGTTTAAACAGATGGCGGTGTAGATATTTCTATGTTTATAGAGATAGCGGTGTAGATATTTCCACGTTTATACAGATGGCGGTGTAGATATTTCCATGTTTATAGAGATAGCGGTGTAGATATTTCCAGGTTTATAGAGATGGCGGTATAGATATTTCCATGTTTATAGAAATGGCGGTGTAGATATTTCCATGTTTATACAGACGGCGGTGTAACTATTTCCAAGTTTATAGAGATGGCGGTGTAGATATTTGCATGTGTATACAGATGGTGGTGTTGATATTTCCATGGTTATACAGATAGCGGTGTAGATGTTACCGTGTTTATAGAGATGGCGGTTTAGATATTTCCATGTTTATAGAGATATTGGTGTAGATATTTCCATATTTTTAGAGAAGGCGGTGTAGACATTTCCATGTGTAAACAGATAGTGGTGTCGATATTTCCATGTGTATAGAGGTAGCGGTGTGGATATTTCCATGTTTATGCAGGTAGCGGTGTAGATATTTCCATGTTTGTATAGACAGCAGTGTAGATATTTCCATGTTTATACAGATAGCGCTGTAGGTGTTTCCATGTTTATACAAATATCGGTGTAGATTTTTCCTTGTTTATATGGATGGCGGTGTAGGTATTTATATGTTTATAGAGATAGCGGTGTAGATATTTCCATGTTTATACAGATGGCTGTGTAGAGCTTTCCATGTTTATAGAGACAGCGGTGTAGATCTTTCCATGTTTATAGAGATGGCGAAGTAGATATTTCCATGTTTATACAGACGGCGGTGTAGATATTTCCATGTTTATAGAGATGGCGGTGTAGATATTTCCATGTGTATACAGACGGCGGTGTAGATATTTCCATGTGTATACTGATAGCGGTGTAGATGTTTCCATGTTTGTACAGATAGCGGTGTACATATTTCCATATTTATACAGATGGCGGTGTAGATATTTCCATGTTTATACAGATAGCGGTGTAGGAATTTCCGTGTTTATAGAAAGGGCGGTGGAGATATTTCCATGTGTATACAGACAGCACTGTAGATATTTCCAGGTTTATACAGATAGTGGTGTAGATGTTTCCATGTTTATACAGTTAGCGGTGTAGATATTTCCATGTTTATAGAGATGGCGGTGTAGATATTTCCATGTTTATACAGATGGCGGTGTAGATATTTCCATGTTTATACAGATGGCGATGTAGATATTTCCATGTTTATACAGATAGCGGTGTACATATTTCCATCTTTATACAGATGGCGGTGTAGGTATTTCCATGTTTATAGAGATAGTGGTGTAGGTATTTCCATGTTTACAGAGATAGCGGTTTAGATATTTCCATATGTATACAGATAGCGGTCTAGCTATTTCCATGTTTATACAGAAAGCGGTGTAGATATTTCCATGTTTTTACAGATAGCAGTGTAGACATTTCCATGTTTATACAGATAGCCGTGTAGATATTTCCATGTTTTTACAGATAGTGGTGTAGACATTTCCATGTTTATACAGATGGCGGTGTAGACATTTCCATGTTTATAGAGAGAGCGGTGTAGATGTTTCCATGTTTATAGAGATGGCGGTGTAGATACTTCCATGTTTATAGAGATAGCGGTGCAGATATTTCCATGTTTATACAGATGGTGTAGACATTTCCATGGGTATACAGATGGCGGTGTCGATATTTTCATGTTTATAGAGATGGCGGTGTAGATATTTCCATGTTTATACAGATGGCCGTGTAGATATTTCCATGTTTATACAGATGGCCGTGTAGATATTTCCATGTTTACAGAGATGGCAGTGTAGATATTTCCATGTTTATACAGATGGCGGTGTAGAGATTTCCATGTTTATAGAGATATCGGTGTAGATGTTTCCAGGTTTATAGAGATTGCGGTGTAGATATTTCCATGTTTATAGAGGTAGCGGTGTGGATATTTCCATATTTATACAGATAGCGGTGTAGATATTTCCAAGTTTATACAGAGAGCGGTGTAGATATTTCCATGTTTATACGGATAGCGGTGTAGATATTACCATGTTTATACAGATGGTGGTGTGGATATTTCCCTGTTTATAGAGATAGCGGTGTAAGTATTTCCATATTGATGGAGATGGCGGTGCAGATATTTCCATGTGTATAAAGATAGCGGTGTAGGTATTTTCGTGTTTATAGAGATAGCCGTGTAGATATTTCCATGTTTATAGAGGTAGTGGTGTAGATATTTCCGTGTTTATAGAAATGGCGGTGTAGATATTTCCATGTTTATAGAGATGGCGGTGTACATATTTACATGTTTATACAGGTAGCGGTGTAGATTTTTCCATGTTTAAACAGATGGCGGTGTAGATATTTATGTTTCTAGAGATAGTGGTGTAGATATTTCCACATTTATACAGATGGCATTGTAGATATTTCCAAGTTTATAGAGATCGCGGTGTAGATATTTCCACGTTTATAGAGATCGCGGTGTAGATATTTCCATGTTTATAGAGATGGTGTTGCAGATATTTCCATGTTTATAGAGATGGCAGTGAAAATATTTCCAAGTTTATAGAGATGGCGGTGTAGACATTTCCATGTTTATACAGATGGCGGTGTAGATATTTCCATGTTTATAGAGATAGAGGTGTAGATATTTCCATGTTTGTGGAGAAGGCGGTGTAGATATTTCCATGTGTATAAAGATAACGGTGTAGATATTTCCATGTTTATACAGATAGCGGTGTAGACATTTCCATGTTTATACAGATAGCGATATAGATATTTCCATGTTTATACAGATAGCGGTGTAGATATTTCCATGTTTTTACAGAGAGCGTTGTAGATTTTTCCATGTTTAAACAGATGGCGCTGTAGATATTTATGTTTATAGAGATAGCGGTGTAGATATTTCCATGTTTATACAGATAACGGTGTAGATATTTCCATGTTTATACAGATGGCAGTGTAGACATTTCCATGTTTATAGAGATAGTGGTGTAGATATTTCCATCTTTATAGAGATGGCGGTGTAGATACTTCCATGTTAATAGAGAAAGCAGTGTAGATATTTCCATGTTTATACAGATGGCGGTGTACATATTTCCATGTGTATACAGATGGCGGTGTAGATATTTCCATGTGTATACAGATAGCCATGTAGATATTTCCATGTTTATAGAGACGGCGGTGTAGACATTTCCATGTTTATACAGAAAGCAGTGTAGATATTTCCATGTTTATACAGATGGCGGAGTAGATATTTCGAAGTTTATACAGATAGCGGTGAAGATATTTCCGTGTTTATTGAGATGGCGGTGGAGATATTTCCACGTGTATACAGATAGCGGTGTAGATAGTTCCATGTTTATAGAGATGGCAGTGTAGATATTTCCATGTTTTTACAGATAGCGGTGTAGATTTTTCCATGTTTAAACAGATGGCGGTGTAGATATTTGTATATTTATGGAGATAGCGGTGTAGATAGTTCCACGTTTATACAGATGTCTGTGTTGATATTTCCATGTTTATAGAGATAGCGGTGTAGATATTTCCACGTTTATACAGATGGCGGTGTAGATATTTCCATGTTTATAGAGATGGCGGTGCAGATATTTCCATGTTCATACAGATGGTGGTGTAAGTATTTCCAAATTTATAGAGATGGTGGTGTAGATATTTCCATGTTTATACAGATGGCGGTGTTGATATTTCCATCTTTATACAGATAGTGTAGATATTACCATATTTATAGAGATGGCGGTGTTGATATTTCCAGGTTATAGAGATGGCGGTGTAGATATTTCCATGTTTATACAGATAGCGGTGTAGATTTTTCCATGTTTAAACAGAGGGCGGATTAGATATTTATATGTTTATAGAGATAGCGGTGTAGATATTTCCATGTTTATACAGATGGCGGTGTAGATATTTCCATGTGTAAAAAGATAGCGGTGTAGATATTACCATATTTATAGAGATGGCGGTGTAGATATTTCCGTGTTTATAGAGATTGTGGTGTAGATATTTCCATGTTTATAGAGATGGCGGTGTAGATATTTCCATGTTACAGAGATGGCGGTGTAGATATTTCCATGTTTATTCAGATAGCGGTGTAGATTTTTCCATGTTTAAACAGATGTCGGTGTAGATATTTATATGTTTCTAGAGATAGCGGTGTAGATATTTCCACATTTATACCGATGGCGGTGTAGATATTTCCAAGTTTATAGAGATAGCGGTGTAGATATTTCCACGTTTATACAGATGGCGGTGTAGATATTTCCATGCTTATAGAGATGACGGTGTAGATACTTCCCTGTTTATACAGATGGCAGTGTATTTCCAAGTTTATAGAGATGGTGGTGTAAACATTTCCATGTTTATGCAGATGGCGGTGTAGATATTTCCATGTTTATACAGATAGTGGTATAGATATTTCCATGTTTATACAGGTAGCAGTGTAGGTATTTCCAAGTTTATACAGATAGCGTTGTAGATTTTTCCATGTTTAAACAGATGGCGGTGTAGATATTTATATGTTTATGGAGATAACGGTGTAGATGTTTCCATGTTTATACAGATGGCCGTGTAGAGATTTCCATGTTTATAGAGATAGCGGTGTAG
Source organism: Pan troglodytes (assembly GCF_028858775.2). Lineage (NCBI taxonomy): Eukaryota > Metazoa > Chordata > Mammalia > Primates > Hominidae > Pan > Pan troglodytes. The sequence continues at coordinate 118,071,055 of NC_072404.2, read as the reverse complement.
GTGTTTCCATGTTTATAGCGATGGCGGTGTAGATATTTCCATGTGTATAGAGATAGCGTGGTAGATATTTCCATGTTTATGGAGATGGCGTTGCCGATATTTCCATGTTTATACAGATGGCGGTGTAGAGATTTCCATGTTTATAGAGATAGCGGTGTAGATGTTTCCATGTTTACAGAGATGGCGATGTAGATATTTCCAAGTTTATAGAGGTAGTGGTGTGGATATTTCCATGTTTATACTGATAGCGGTGTAGATATTTCCTAGTTTATACAGAGAGCGGTGTAGATATTTCCGTGTTTATACAGATGGCGGTGTAGATATTTCCATGTTTATACAGATGGCGGTGTAGATATTTGCATGTTTATAGAGATGGCGGTGTAGATATTTCCTTGTTTATAGAGATAGCGGTGCGGATATTTCCATGTTTATAGAGATGGTGGTGTAGGTATTGGCATGTTTATACAGATAGCGGTGTGGATATTTCCATGTGTATACAGATAGCTGTGTAGATATTTCCATGGTTATAGAGATGGCGTTGTAGATATTTCCATGTTTATAGAGATAGCGGTTTAGATATTTCCATGTGTATACAGATGGCGGTGTAGATATTTCCATGTGTATACAGATAGCCATGTACATATTTCCATGTTTATAGAGACGGCAGTGTAGATATTTCCATGTTTATAGAGATGGCGGTGTAGATTTTCCATGTTTATACAGATGGCGATGTAGATATTTCCGTGTTTATAGAGACGGCGGTGTAGATATTTCCATGTTTATACAGAGAGCGGTGTAGATATTTCCATGTTTATAGAGATAGCAGTGTACATACTTCCATGTTTATACAGATAGCAGTGTAGATATTTCCATGTTTATAAAGATGACGGTGTAGATATTTCCATGTTTATACAGATAGCGGTGTAGATATTTCCATGTTTATATAGATGGCGGTGTAGATATTTCCAAGTTTATACAGATAGCAGTGTAGATATTTCCATGTTATAGAGATGGTAGTGTAGATATTTCCATGTGTATACTGGTAGCGGTGTAGATATTTCCATGTTTATAGAGATAGCGGTGTAGATATTTCCATATGTATACAGATAGCGGTGTAGCTATTTCCAAGTGTATACAGAAAGCAGTGTAGATATTTCCATGTTTATACAGATACCGGTGTAGACATTCACATGTTTATGCAGATAGCGGTGTAGATATTTCCATGTTTATACAGATAGTGGTGTAGACATTTCCATGTTTATAGAGATGGCGGTGTAGACATTTCCATGCTTATAGAGATAGCGGTGTAGATGTTTCCATGTTTATAGACATGGCCGTGTAGATACTTCCATGTTTATAGAGATAGTGGTGTAGATATTTCCATGTTTATACAGGTGTGGGTGTAGATATTTCCATGTGTATACAGATGGCAGTGTAGATATTTTCATGTTTATAGAGATGGCAGTGTAGATATTTCCATGTTTATAGAGATGGCAGTGTAGATATTTCCAAGTTTATACAGATGGCGGTGTAGTTATTTCCATGTTTATACAGATGGCTTGTAGATAGTTCCATGTTTATGCAGATGGCAGTGTAGGTATTTCCATGTTTATACAAATAGCGGTGCAGGTATTTCCTTGTTCATAGAGACGGTGGTGTAGATATTTCCACGTGTATACAGATAGCGGTGTAGATATTTCCATGTTTATAGAGATGGCGGTGTAGATATTTCCATGTTTACACAGACAGCAGTGTAAATATTTCCATGTTTATATAGATAGCGCTGTAGGTATTTCCATGTTTATACAGATAGCGGTGTAGATATTTCCATGTTTATACAGATAGCGGTGCAGATATTTCCATTTTTATGAAGATGGCGGTGAAGACATTTCCATGTTTTTACAGAAATCAGTGTAGATATTTCCATGTTTATACAGATGGCGGTGTAGATGTTTCCAAGTTTATACAGATAGCAGGGAAGATATTTCCATGTTTATAGAGATGGCGGTCTAGATATTTCCATGTGTACACAGATAGCGGTGTAGATATTTTCATGTTTATAGAGATGGCATTGTAGATATTTCCATGTTTATAGAGATAGTGGTGTAGATGTTTCCATCTTTCTAGAGATGGTGGTGTAGATATTTCCATGTTTATAGAGAAAGCGGTGTAGATATTTCCATGTTTATACAGATGGCGGTGTACATATTTCCATGTGTATACAGATGGCAGTGTAGATATTTCCATGTGTATACAGATAGCCATGTACATATTTCCATGTTTATAGAGACGGCAGTGTAGATATTTCCATGTGTATACAGATAGCGGTGTAGATATTTCTATGTTTATAAAGATGGCGGTGTAGACATTTCCATGTTTATTCAGAAGGCAGTGTAGATATTTCCATGTTTATACAGATGACGGAGTAGATATTTCGAAGTTTATACAGATAGCGGTGTAGATATTTCCGTGTTTATTGAGATGGCGGTGGAGATATTTCCATGTGTATACAGATAGCGGTGTAGATATTTCCACGTTTATACAGATGGCGGTGTAGATGTTTCCATGTTTATAGAGATGGCATTGTAGATATTTCCATGTTTATACAGATAGCGGTGTAGATTTTTCCATGTTTAAACAGATGGCGGTGTAGATATTTGTTTATTTATGGAGATAGCGGTGTAGATAGCTTCACGTTTATACAGATGGCGGTGTTGATATTTCCATGTTTACAAAGATAGCGGTGTAGATATTTCCACGTTTATACAAATGGCGGTATAGATATTTCCATGTTTATAGAGATGGCGGTGTAGATATTTCCATGTTCATACAGATGGTGGTGTAAGTATTTCCAAATTTATAGAGATGGTGGTGTAGATATTTCCATGTTTATACAGATGGCGGTGTTGACATTTCCATGTTTATACAGATAGCGGTGTAGATATTTCCATGTTATAGAGATGGCGGTGTAGATATTTCCATGTTTATACAGATAGCGGTGTAGATTTTTCCATGTTTAAACAGAGGGTGGATTAGATATGTATATGTTTATAGAGATAGTGGTGTAGATATTTCCATGTTTATAGAGATCGCGGTGTAGATATTTCCATGTTTATAGAGAAGGCGGTGTAGATATTTCCATGTGTATAAAGATAGTGGTGTAGATATTTCCATGTTTATAGAGATAGGGATGAAGATATTTCCATGTTTATACAGAGAGCGGTGTAGATATTTCCATGTTAATACAGATAGCGGTGTAGATATTTCCATATTTAAACATATGGCATTGTAGATATTTATATGGTTATAGAGAAAGCGGTGTAGATATTTCCATGTTTATGCAAATGGCAGTGTAGAGATTTCCATGTTTATAGAGATAGCTGTGTAGATATTTCCATGTTTATTGAGATGGCGGTGTACATATTTATATGTTTATAGAGATAGCGGTGAATATATTTCCATTTTTATGTAAATGGCAGTGCAGATATTTCCATGTTTATACCGATGGCGGTGTAGAGATTTCCATGTTCATAGAGATAGCGGTGTAGATGTTTCCAGGTTTATAGAGATCGCGGTGTAGATATTTCCATGTTTATAGAGGTAGCGGTGTGGATATTTCCATATTTATACAGATAGCAGTGTAGATATTTCCAAGTTTATACAGAGAGCGGTGTAGATTTTTCCGTGTTTATACAGATAGCGGTGCAGATATTTCCATGGTTATACCGATGGCGGTGTAGATATTTTCATGTTTATGCAGATGGCGGTGTAGATATTTCCTTGTTTATAGAGATAGCGGTGTAGATATTTCGACGTTTATAGAGATGGTGGTGTAGGTATTTGTACGTTTATATAGATAGCGGTGTGGATATTTCCATGTGTATACAGATAGCCGTGTAGATGTTTCCATGTTTATAGAGATGGCAGTGTAGATATTTCCATGTTTATAGACATAGCGGTTTAGATATTTCCATGTTTATAGAGAGGGCGGTGTAGATATTTCCATGTGTATACAGATAGCGGTGTAGGTATTTCCCTGTTTATAGAGATAGCAGTGTAGATATTTCGATGTTTATACAGAGAGCGGTGTAGATATTTCCATGTTTATAGAGATAGCAGTGTAGATATTTCCATGTTTATACAGATAGCAGTGTAGATATTTCCATGTTTATAAAGATGACGGTGTAGATATTTCCATGGTTATACAGGTAGCAGTGTAGATATTTCCATGTTTATACAGATGGCAGTGTAGATATTTCCATGTTTATACAGACAGCAGTGTAGATAGTTCCATGTTATAGAGATGGCGGTGTAGATATTTTGATGTGTATACAGACAGCGGTGTAGATATTTCCATGTTTATAGAGATAGCGGTGTAGATATTTCCATATGTATACAGATAGCGGTGTAGCTATTTCCATGTTTATACAGAAAGCGGTGTAGATATTTCCATGTTTATACAGATAGCGGTATAATCATTTCCATGTTTATACAGATAGCGGTGTAGATATTTCCATGTTTATACCGATAGTGGTGTAGACATTTCCATGTTTATACAGATGGCGGTGTAGACATTTCCATGTTTATAGAGATAGCGGTTTAGATGTTTCCATGTTTATACAGATGGCGGTGTAGGTATTTCCATGTTTATACAGATGGCGGTGTAGATATTTCTATGTTTACAGAGATAGCGGTGTAGATATTTGTGTGTTTATACAGATAGCGATGTAGATATTTCCGTGTTTTTAGAGAAAGCGGTGTAGATATTTCCGTGTTTATTCAGATAGCAGTGTAGATATTTCCGTGTTTATAGAGATAGCGGTGTAGATATTTCCATGTTTATAGATATAGCGGTGTAGATATTTCCATGTGTATAGAGATGGCGGTGTAGATATTTCCACGTTTATAGAGATAGCAGTGTAGGTATTTCCATGTTTATACACACTGCGATGTAGATATTTCCCTGTTTATACAGATAGCGGTGTAGATATTTCCATGTTTATACAGATAGCGTTGTAGATATATACATGTTTGTACAGATAGCGGTGTAGATATTTGCATGTTTATACACATAGCGGTGTAGATGTTTCCGTGTTTATAGACATAGCGGTGCAGGTATTTCCCTGTTTGTACAGATAGCGGTGGAAATGTTTAAATGTTTATAGAGATAGCGGTGTAGATATTTCCATATTTATACAGATAGGAGTGTAGATATTCCATTTTTAGAGAGCGGTATAGATATTTTGATGTTTATACAGGTAGCGGTGTAGATATTTCGATGTTTTTACAGGTGGCAGTGTAGTTATTTCCACGTTTATACAGACAGCGGTGTAGATATTTCCATATTTATAAACGTAGCGGTGTAGATATTTCCATGTTTATACAGAAAGCGATGTAGATATTTCCATGTTTATAAACATAGCGGTGTAGATATTTCCATGTTTATACAGAAAGCGGTGTAGATATTTCCATGTTTATACGTATAGCGGTGTAGATATTTCGATGTTGATACAGATAGCGGTGTAGATATGATGTTTACACAGGTCGCGGTGTAGTTATTTCCATGTTCATACAGACAGCGGTGTAGATATTTCCATGTTTATACAGGTAGCGGTGTAGATATTTTCATGTTTATACAGATAGCGGTGGAGATATTTCCATGTTTATACAGATAGCTGTGTAGGTATTTCGATGTTTACACTGATAGTGGTGTAGATATTTCCATGTTTATACAGGTAACGGTGTAGATATTTCCATGTTTATACAGATAGCAGTGTAGATATTTCCATGTTTATAGAGATAGCGGTATAGATATTTCCATGTTTATACAGATAGCAGTGTAGATATTTGATGTTTCTAGAGATAGCGCTGTAGATATTTCCAAGTTTATACAGATAGCGGTGTAGATATTTCCATGTTTATAGAGATATCTGTGTAGATATTTTGATGTTTATAGAGATTACAGCGTAGATATTTCCATGTTTATACAGATAGCGCTGTAGATATTTCCAAGTGTATAGAGACAGCGGTGTAGATATTTCCATGTTTATACAGATAGCGATTTAGACATTTCCATGTTTATACAGAGAGCAGTGTAGATATTTCCATGTTTATACCGATGGCGGTGTAGATATTTCCGTGTTTATACAGGTGGCGGTGTAGATATTTCCATGTTTATAGAGATGGCAGTGTAGATTTTCCATGTTTATACAGATGTCGGTGTAGATATTTCCATGTTTATAGAGATAGCAGTCTGGATATTTCCAGGTTTATAGAGATAGCGGTGTAAATATTTCCATGTTCGTACAGATAGCGGTGTAAATATTTCCATGTTAATAGAGATAGCGGTGTTAATATTTGCTTGTTTATAGAGATCACATTGTAAGTATTTCCATGTTTATAGAGATAGCGGTGTAGATATTTCCATGTTTATACTGATGGCGGTGTAGATATTTCTATCTTTATAGAGATAGTGGTGTAGATATTTCCATGTTTATACAGATGGCGGTGTAGATATTTCCATGTATATACAGATGGCGATGTAGATATTTCCATGTTTATACAGATGGCGGAGTAGGTATTTCCATGTTTATAAAGATGGCGGTGTAGGTATTATCATGTTTATACAGATGGCCGTGTACATATTTACATGTTTATAGAGATGGCGGTGTAGATATTTTCATGTTTATACAGATGGCGGTGTAGATATTTCCTTGTTTATACAGATGGCGGTGTAGATATTTCCATGTTTGTACAGACAGCGGTGTAGATATTTTTATGTTTACAGAGGCAGTTGAGTAGGTTTCCAAGTCTATAGAGATAGCGGTGTAGATATTTCCATGTGTAAACAGATAACTCTGTAGGTATTTCCATGTTTATAGAGATAGCGGTATAGATACTTCCATGTTCATACAGACAGCGGTGCAGATATTTCCATGTTTATACAGATAGCGGTGTAGATATTTCCATGTTTATACAGATAGCTGTGTAGATATATCCATGTTTACAGAGATAGCAGTGTACATATTTCCATGTTTATAGAGATAGCAGTGTAGATATTTCCATGTTTATAGAGATAGCGGTGTAGATAATTCCAAGTTTATAGAGATAGCGGTGTAAATATTTCCAGGTTGATACTGATAGCGGTGTAGTTATTTCCATGTATGTACAGATAGCGGTGTAGTTATTCCCATGTTTATAAAGGTAGCGGTGTAGATATTTCCATGTTTAAACAGATAGCTGTGTAGATATTTCCATGTTTATACAGGTAGCGGTGTAGATATTTTCATGTTTATAGAGGTAGCGGTGTAGATATTTCCATGTTTATACAGGTAGCGGTGTAGATATTTCCATCTTTATACAGATAGCGGTGTAGATGTTTCCATGTTTGTACAGGTAGCGGTGTAGATATTTCAATGTTTATACAGATTGCGGTGTAGATGTTTAGATGTTTATACAGATAGCGGAATAGATATTTCCATGTTCATAGAGATAGCTGTGTAGTTATTGCCATGTTCCTACAGACAGCGGTGTACGTATTTCCAGGTTTATACAGATAGCGGAGTAGATATTACCATGTTCATAGAGTTAGCGGTGTAGGTATTTCCATGTTTATACAGATAGCGGTGTAGATATTTCCATGTTTATACAGATAGCGGTGTTGGTATTTTCATGTTTATACTGACAGCGGTGTAGATATTTCCATGTTTATACCGGTAGCGGTATAGATATTTCCATGTTTATACAGAGAGCGGTGTAGATATTTCCATGTTTATACAGGTAGCGGTGTAGATATTTCCATGTTTATACAGGTAGCATTGTAGATATTTCCATGTTTATACAGATAGCGGTGTAGATATTTCCATGTTTACAGAGATAGCAGTGTAGATATTTCCATGTTGATGGAGATGGCGGTGTAGATATTTCCATGTTTATACAGATGGCGGTGTAGATATTTCTATTTTTATAGAGATAGTGGTGTAGATATCTCCATGTTTATACAGACGGCGGTGTAGATATTGCCATGTTTATACAGATGACATTGTAGATATTTCCATGTTTATACAGATGGCGGAGTAGATATTTCCATGTTTATAGAGATGGCGGTGTAGATATTATCATGTTGATACAGATTGCGGTGTTCATATTTACATGTTCATAGAGTTGGCGGTGTAGATATTTTCATCTTTATACAGATGGCGGTGTACATATTTCCATGTTTATGCAGATGGCGGTGTAGAAATTTCCATGTTGATACAGATAGCAGTGTAGATATTTCCATGTTTATAGAGATGGTGGTGTAGATATTTCCATGTGTGTACACATAGCGGTGTAGATATTTCTATGTTTACAGAGGTATTCGTGTAGATATTTCCATGTTTATATAGATAGCGGTGTAGATATTTCCATGTGTATACGGAGAGCGTTGTAGATATTTCCATGTTTATAGAGATAGCGGTGTAGATATTTCCATGTTTATAGAGATAGCGGTGTAGATATTTCCATGTTTATAGAGATAGCGGTGTAAATATTTCCACATTTGTACAGATAGTAGTGTAAATATTTCCATGTTAATAGAGATAGTGGTGTAAATATTTCCATGTTTATAGAGATCACATTGTAAGTATTTCCATGTTTATAGAGATAGCGGTGTAAATATTTCCACGTTTATTGAGATAGCAGTGTAAATATTTCCATGTTTATACTGATAGCAGTGTAAAGATTTCCATGTTTATAGAGATAGCGGTGTAAGTATTTCCATGTTTATAGAGATAGCGGTGTAGATATTTCCATGTTCATAGAGATAGCAGTGTACATGTTTCCATGTTTATACAGAGAGCGGTGTAAATGTTTACATGTTTATAGAGATATCGGTGTAGCTACTTTCATGTTTATACAGATAGCGGTGTAGCTATTTCCATGTTTATACAGATAGTGGTGTACATGTTTACATGTTTATAGAGATAGTGGTGTAGATATTTTCATGTGTACAGAGATAGTGTTGTAGATATTTCCATGATTATACAGAGAGCGGTGTAGGTATTTCCATGTTTATACAGATAGCGGTGTAGATATTGCCATGTTTATACAGATAGCGATGTATATATTTGCATGTTTATAGAGATTGCGGTGTAGATATTTCCATTTTTATAGAGATAGCGGTGTAGTTATTTCCATGTTTATAGAGATAGCGGTGTAGATATTTCCCTGTTTATACAGATAGCAGTGTGGATATTTCCATGTTTATAGAGATAACGGTGTAGATATATCCATGTTTATAGAGATAGCGGTGTAGATATTTCCATGTTTATAGAGATAGTAGTGTTGATATTTCCATGTATATGCAGATAGCAGAGTAGTTATTTCCATGTTTATACAGATTGCGGTGTAGATATTTCCATGTTTATACAGATAGCGGTGTAAACGTTTACATGTTTATAGAGTTAGCTTTGTAGGTATTTCCATGTTTATGCAGATAGCGGTGTAAATGTTTAAATGTTAATAGAATATAGCGTTGTAGATATTTCCACGTTTATACAGATAGTGGTGTCGATATTTCCATGTTTATAGAGATAGCGGTGTATACATTTCCATGCTTATAGAGATAGCGGTGTATACATTTCCATGCTTATAGAGATAGCGGTGTAGATATTTCCATGTTTATAGACATGGCGGTGTAGATATTTCCATGTTTATAGAGATAGCGGTGTAGATATTTCCATGTTTATGCTGATAGCAGTGTAGATATTTTCATGTATATACAGATAGCGGTGTAGTTATTTCCATGTTTATACAGATAGCGGTGTAGATATTTCCATGTTTATACATATAGCGCTGTAGATATTTCCATGTTTATAGAGATAGCGGTGTAGATATTTCCATGTTTATAGAGATAGCGGTGTAGATATTTCCATGTTTATAGAGATAGCGGTGTAAATATTTCCACATTTGTACAGATAGTAGTGTAAATATTTCCATGTTAATAGAGATAGTGGTGTAAATATTTCCATGTTTATAGAGATCACATTGTTAGTATTTCCATGTTTATAGAGATAGCGGTGTAAATATTTCCACGTTTATTGAGATAGCAGTGTAAATATTTCCATGTTTCTACTGATAGCAGTGTAAAGATTTCCATGTTTATAGAGATAGTGGTGTAAGTATTTCCATGTTTATAGAGATAGCGGTGTAGATATTTCCATGTTCATAGAGATAGCAGTGTACATGTTTCCATGTTTATACAGAGAGCGGTGTAAATGTTTACATGCTGATAGAGATATCGGTGTAGCTACTTTCATGTTTATACAGATAGCGGTGTAGCTATTTCCATGTTTATACAGATAGTGGTGTACATGTTTACATGTTTATAGAGATAGTGGTGTAGATATTTTCATGTGTACAGAGATAGTGTTGTAGATATTTCCATGATTATACAGAGAGCGGTGTAGGTATTTCCATGTTTATACAGATAGCGGTGTAGATATTGCCATGTTTATACAGATAGCGATGTATATATTTGCATGTTTATAGAGATTGCGGTGTAGATATTTCCATTTTTATAGAGATAGCGGTGTAGTTATTTCCATGTTTATAGAGATAGCGGTGTAGATATTTCCCTGTTTATAGAGATAGCAGTGTGGATATTTCCATGTTTATAGAGATAACGGTGTAGATATATCCATGTTTATAGAGATAGCGGTGTAGATATTTCCATGTTTATACAGATAGTAGTGTTGATATTTCCATGTATATGCAGATAGCAGAGTAGTTATTTCCATGTTTATACAGATTGTGGTGTAGATATTTCCATGTTTATACAGATAGCGGTGTAAACGTTTACATGTTTATAGAGTTAGCGTTGTAGGTATTTCCATGTTTATGCAGATAGCGGTGTAAATGTTTAAATGTTTATAGAATATAGCGTTGTAGATATTTCCACGTTTATACAGATAGTGGTGTCGATATTTCCATGTTTATAGAGATAGCGGTGTATACATTTCCATGCTTATAGAGATAGCGGTGTAGATATTTCCATGTTTATAGACATGGCGGTGTAGATATTTCCATGTTTATAGAGATAGCGGTGTAGATATTTCCATGTTTATGCTGATAGCAGTGTAGATATTTTCATGTATATACAGATAGCGGTGTAGTTATTTCCATGTTTATACAGATAGCGGTGTAGATATTTCCATGTTTATACATATAGCGCTGTAGATATTTCCATGTTTATAGAGATAGCAGTGTAGATATTTCCATGTTTATAGAGATAGCGGTGTTGATATTTCCATGTTTATACAGATGGCGGTGTAGATATTTCTATCTTTATGGAGATAGTGGTGTAGATATTTCCATGTTTATACAGACGGCGGTGTAGATATTTCCATGTTTATACAGATAGCGGTGTAGATATTTTGATGTTTATACAGGTAGCGGTGTAATTATTTCCATGTTTATACAGGCAGTGGTGTAGATATTTCTATGTTAATACAGATGGTGGTGTAGATATTTCCATGTTTATAGAGATAGCAGTGTAGATATTTCCTTGTTTATAGAAATGGCGGAGTAGATATTTCCATGTTTATAGAGATAGCGGTGTAGATATTTCCATGTTTATACAGATGACGGTGTAGATATTTCCATGTTTATATAGTGTTGTAGATATTTCTATGTTCATACGGATGGTGTTGTAGATATTTCCATGTTTATAAAGATGGCGTAGATATTTCCATGTTTATACAGATGGCGGTGTAGATATTTCCATGTTTATACTGATGGCGGTGTAAATATTTCCGTGTTTATAGAGATGGCGGTGTCGATATTTCCATGTTTATACAGATGGCGGTGTAGATATTTTCATGTTTATAGAGATGGCGGTGTAGGTATTTCCATGTTTATACAGATGGCAGTGTAGATATGTCCATCTTTACAGAGATGGCGGTTTAGGTATTTCCATGCTTATACGGGTAGCTGTGCAGATATTTCTATGTCTATAGCGATAGCAGTGTAGATATTTCCGTGTTTATAGAGATAGCGGTGTAGATATTTCCATGTTTATAGAGATAGCGCTGTAGATATTTCCATGTTTATACTGAGAGCGGTGTAGATATTTCCATGTTTGTAGAGATAGCGATGTAGATATTTCCATGTTTCTACAGATAGCAGTGTAGATATTTCCATGTTTCTAGAGGTAGCAGTGCAGACATTTCCATGTTTATAGAGATAGTTGTGTGGATATTTCCATGTTTGTATAGATGGCGGTGTAGATATTTCCATGTTTATACAGATAGCGGTGTAGATATTTCGATTTTTATACCGGTAGCGGTGTAATTATTTCCATGTTTATACAGACAGCGGTGTAGATATTTGTTAATACAGATGGTGGTGTAGATATTTCCATGTTTATAGAGATAGCAGTGTAGATATTTCCTTGTTTATGGAGAGTGCGGAGTAGATATTTGCATGTTTATAGAGATAGCGGTGTAAATATTTCCATGTTTATACAGACGGCGGTGTAGGTATTACCATGTTTATCTAGTGTTGTAGATATTTCCATGTTTATACTGATGGCTGTGTAGATATTTCCATGTTTATAAAGGTGGCGTTGTAGATATTTCCAGGTTTATACAGATGGCGGAGTAGATATTTCCATGTTTATACAGATGGCGGTGTAAACATTTCCGTGTTTATAGAGATGGAGGTGTAGATATTTCCATGTTTATAGAGGTAGTGGTGTTGATATTTCCATGTTTATACAGATAGCAGTGTAGATATTTCCATGTTTATGCAGATGGCGGTGTAGATATTTCCATGTTTATAGAGATAGCAGTGTAGATATTTCCATGTTTAGAGAGATGACGGTGTAGATATTTCCATGTTTATAGAGATTGTGTTGTACATATTTCCATGTTTATACAGATGTCGGTGTAGATATTTGGATGTTTATAGTGATAGTGGTGTAGATATTTCCATGTTTATACAGACGGCGGTGTAGCTATTTCGATTTTCATACTGATGGCATAGTAGATATTTCCATGTTTATACAGATGGTGGTGTAGATATTTCCATGTTTATAGAGATGGTGGTGTAAATATTTTCATGTTTATGCAGATGGCGGTGTAAATGTTTCCATGTTTATTGAGAGGGCGGTGTAGATATTTCCACGTTTATACAGATGGCGGTGGCGGTATAGACATTACCATGGTCATACAGATAGCGGTGTAGATATTTTCATGTTCATACAGGTAGCGGTGTAGATGTTTCCATGTCGATACAGGTAGCGGTGTATATATATCCATGTTCATACAGATATCGGTGTAGACTTTTCCATGTTTAGAGAGATAGCAGTGTAGATATTTCCATGTTTATAGAGATGGCGGTGTAGATATTTACAAATTTATACAGATGGCGTTGTAGATATTTCCATGTTTGCACAGATAGCGGTGTAGATATTTCCATGTTTATACTGATGGCATTGTAGATAGTTCCATGTTTATACAGATGGTGGTGTAAACATTTCCATGTTTACAGAGATGGCGGTGTAGATATTTCCATGTTTATAAAGATAGTGGTGTAGATATTTCCATGTTTATAGAGAAAGCAGTGTAGATATTTCCATGTTTATACAGATAGCGGTGTAGATATTTCCATGTTTATAGAGATAGCGCTGTAGATATTTCCATCTTTATACATATGGCGGTGTACATATTCCATGTTTATACAGATAGCGGTGTAGATATTTCCATGTTTATAGAGATAGCGGTGTAGATATTTCCATGGTTATACAGATAGCGGTGCAGCTATTTCCATGTTTGTACAGATAGCGGTGTAGATATTTCCATGTTTATAGAGATTGTGGTGCAGATATTTCCATGATTATACAGAGAGCATTGTAGAGATTTCCGTGTTTGTACACATAGCGGTATAGATATTTCCATGTTTATAGAGATAGCGGTGCAGATATTTCCATGTCTATAGAGATATCTGTGTAGATATTTCCATGTTTATACAGATAGCGGTGTAGGTATTTCCATGTTTATAGAGATAGCGGTGTAGAAATTTTCATGTTTATACAGATCGCGGTTTAGATATTTTCAGCTTTATACAGATAGAGGTGTGGATATTTCCATGTTTATATAGATAGCGTTGAAGATATTTCCATGTTTATACAGACAGCGGTGTAGATATTTCCATGTTTATACAGATAGCGGTGTAGATATTTCCATGTTTATAGAGATAGCGCTGTAGATATTTCCATGTTTATACACATTGCGCTGTAGATATCTCCATGTTTATACAGATTGCGGAGTAGATATTTCCATGTTTATACAGATAGCGGTGTAGATATTTCCATGTTTATACAGATAGCGATGCAGATATTTCCATGTGTATAAAGATAGCGGTGTAGATATTTCCACTTTTATAGAGACAGCGGTGTAGATTTTTACATGTGTATACGGAGAGCGGTGTAGATATTTCCATGTTTATACAGATAGTGGTGTAGATATTTCCATGTTTATAGAGATAGCATGGTAGATACTTCCATGTTTATACAGAGAGCAGTGTAGATGTTTCCATGTTTCTACAGATTGCGGTGTAGATATTTCGATGTTTACACAGATATCGGTGTGGAGATTTCCATGTTTATATAGATAGCGGTGTAGATATTTCCATGTTTATTGAGATAGCGATGTAGATATTTCCATGTTTATCCAGATAGCAGTGGAGATATTTCCATGTTTATAGAGGTAGTAGTGCAGATATTTCCATGTTTATAGAGATAGTTGTGTGGATATTTCCATGTTTATAGAGATGGCGGTGTAGATATTTCCATGTTTATACAGATAGCGGTGTAGATATTTCGATGTTTATACAGGTAGCGGTGTAATTATTTCCATGTTTATACAGACAGTGGTGTAGATATTTCTATGTTAATACAGATGGTGGTGTAGATATTTCCATGTTTATAGAGATAGCAGTGTAGATATTTCCTTGTTTATAGAGATGGCGGAGTAGATATTTCCATGTTTATAGAAATAGCGGTGTAGATATTTCCATGTTTATACAGATGGTGGTGTAGATATTTCCATGTTTATATAGTGTTGTAGATATTTCCATGTTCATACAGATGGTGTTGTAGATATTTCCATGTTTATAAAGATGGCGTTGTAGATATTTCCATGTTTATACAGATGGCGGTGTCGATATTTCCATGTTTATACTGATGGCGGTGTAAATATTTCCATGTTTACAGAGATGGCGGTGTCGATATTTCCATGTTTATATAGATGGCGTTGTAGATATTTTCATGTTTATAGAGATGGCGGTGTAGATATTTCCATGTTTATACACATGGCGGTGTAGATATTGCCATCTTTATAGAGATGTCGGTGTAGATATTTCGTTGTTTATACAGATAGCGGTGTAGATATCTCCATGTTTATAGAGGTAACGGTGTAGATATTTCCATGGTTATAGAGATAGCGGTGTAGATATTTCCACGTTTATACAGATAGCGGTGTAGATATTTCCACGTTTATACAGATAGCGGAGTAGATATTTCCAAGTTTATATGGACTGTGGTATAGTTATTTCCATGTTTATGCAGATGGCGGTGTAGATATTTCTATGTTTATAGAGATGGCGGTGTAGATATTTCCTTGTTTTTACAGATAGTGGTGTAGATATCTCCATGTTTATAGAGGTATCGGTGTAGATATTTCCATGTTTATAGAGATGGCGGTGTAGATATTTCCATGTGTATACCGATAGCTGTGTACATTTTTCTATGTTTGTAGAGATGGCTGTTTAGATATTTCCATGTTTATACAGATAGCGGTGTAGGTATTTCCATGTTTATACAGATGGCGGTGTAGATGTTTCCATGTTTATAGAGATGGCGGAGTAGATATTTCCTTGTTTAAACAGATAGCGGTGTACATATTTCCATGTTTATAGAGGTAGCGGTGTAGATATTTCCATGTTTATAGAGATGGCATTGTAGATATTTCCATGTTTATACAGATAGTGGAGTAGGTATTTCCATGTTTATACAGACGGCGGTGTAGATATTTCCATGTTTATACAGATGGCGTTGTAGATATTTCCATGTTTATGGAGATGGCGGAATAGATATTTCCATGTTTATAGAGTTGGCGGTGTAGATATTATCATGTTTATACAGATGGCGGTGTACATATTTGCATGTTTATAGAGATGGCTATGTAGATATTTTCATGTTTGTATACATGGCGGTGTAGATATTTCCATGTTTAGAGAAACGGCAGTGTAGAAATTTCTGTGTTTATACAGATACCGTTGTAGATCTTTCCATGTTTATATAGATGGCAGTGTAGATATTTCCATGTTTGTACCTATAGCGGTGTAGCTTTTTTTATGTTTACACAGATAGTGGTGTAGATATTTCCATGTTTATAGAGATAGCGGTATAGATATTTCCATGTTTATACAGATAGCTCTGTAGCTATTTCCATGTTTATAGAGATAGCGGTGTCAATATTTCCATGCTTATAGAGTTAGCGGCATAGATATTTCCATGTTTATACAGATAGCGGTGTAGATATTTCCATGTTTATACAGATACCGGTGTAGACATTCACATGTTTATGCAGATAGCGGTGTAATTTCCATGTTTATACAGATAGTGGTGTAGACATTTCCATGTTTATAGAGATGGCGGTGTAGACATTTCCATGCTTATAGAGATAGCGGTGTAGATGTTTCCATGTTCATAGACATGGCCGTGTAGATACTTCCATGTTTATAGAGATAGTGGTGTAGATATTTCCATGTTTATACAGGTGTGGGTGTAGATATTTCCATGTGTATACAGATGGCAGTGTAGATATTTTCATGTTTATAGAGATGGCGGTGTAGATATTTCCATGTTTATAGAGATGGCAGTGTAGATATTTCCATGTTTATACAGATGGCGGTGTAGATATTTCCATGTTTATACAGATGGCTTGTAGATAGTTCCATGTTTATGCAGATGGCAGTGTAGGTATTTCCATGTTTATACAAATAGCGGTGCAGGTATTTCCTTGTTCATAGAGACGGTGGTGTAGATATTTCCACGTGTATACAGATAGCGGTGTAGATATTTCCATGTTTATAGAGATGGCGGTGTAGATATTTCCATGTTTACACAGACAGCAGTGTAAATATTTCCATGTTTATATAGATAGCGCTGTAGGTATTTCCATGTTTATACAGATAGCGGTGTAGATATTTCCATGTTTATAGAGATGGCGGTGCAGATATTTCCATGTTTATAGAGATGGCGGTGTAGATATTTCCATGTTTATACAGATTGCGGTGTAAATATTTCCATGTTTATAGAGATGGTGGTGTAGATATTTCCACGTTTATACAGATGGCGGTGTTGATATTTCCATGTTTATAGAGATGGCGGTGTAGATATTTCCATGTTTTTACTGATAGCGTTGTAGATTTTTCCACGTTTAAACAGATGGCGGTGAAGATAGTTATATGTTTATAGAGATAGCGGTGTAGATATTTCCGTGTTTATAGAGATGGCGGTGTAGAGATTTCCATGTTTATAGAGATAGCGGTTTAGGTGTTTCCATGTTTATAGTGATGGCGGTGTAGATATTTACATGTTTATAGAGATAGCGTGGTAGATACTTCCATATTTATGGAGGTGGCTGTGCAGATATTTCCGTGTTTATACAGATGGCGGTGTAGGGATTTCCAAGTTTATAGAGATAGCTGTGTAGATATTTCCATGTTTATACAGATGGCGGTGTAGATATTTCCATGTTTATAGAGGTAGCGGTGTGTATATCTCCATGTTTATATAGATAGCGGTTTTCATATTTCCAAGTTTATACAGAGAGCGTTGTAGATATTTCCATGTTTACACAGAGAGCGGTGCAGATATTTCCATGTTTATACCGATGGCGGTGTAGATATTTCCATGTTCATACAGATGGTGGTGTACATGTTTCCATGTTTATGGAGGTGGCGGTGTAGATATTTCCATGTTTATAGAGATAGTGGTGTAGATATTTCCATGTTTATACCCACAGCGGTGTAGATATTTCCATGTTTATACAGATAGCTGTGTAGATATTTCCATGTTTATAGAGATAGCGCTGTAGATATTTCCATGTTTATACTGAGAGCGGTGTAGATATTTCCATGTTTATTGAGATAGCGATGTAGATATTTCCATGTTTATCCAGATAGCAGTGGAGATATTTCCATGTTTATAGAGGTAGTAGTGCAGATATTTCCATGTTTATAGAGAAAGTTGTGTGGATATTTCCATGTTTATAGAGATGGCGGTGTAGATATTTCCATGTTTATACAGATAGCGGTGTAGATATTTCGATGTTTATACAGGTAGTGGTGTAATTATTTCCATGTTTATACAGACAGTGGTGTAGATATTTCTATGTTAATACAGATGGTGGTGTAGATATTTCCATGTTTATAGAGATAGCAGTGTAGATATTTCCTTGTTTATAGAAATGGCGGAGTAGATATTTCCATGTTTATAGAGATAGCGGTGTAGATATTTCCATGTTTATACAGATGGTGGTGTAGATATTTCCATGTTTATGTAGTGTTGTAGATATTTCCATGTTCATACAGATGGTGTTGTAGATATTTCCATGTTTATAAAGATGGCGTTGTAGATATTTCCATGTTTATACAGATGGCGGTGTCGATATTTCCATGTTTATACTGATGGCGGTGTAAATATTTCCGTGTTTACAGAGATGGCGGTGTCGATATTTCCATGTTTATATAGATGGCGTTGTAGATATTTTCATGTTTATAGAGATGGCGGTGTAGATATTTCCATGTTTATACAGATGGCGGTGTCGATATTTCCATGTTTATACTGATGGCGGTGTAAATATTTCCGTGTTTACAGAGATGGCGGTGTTGATATTTCCATGTTTATACAGATAGCGGTGTAGATATTTCCATGTTATAGAGATGGCGGTGTAGATATTTCCATGTTTATACAGATAGCGGTGTAGATTTTTCCATGTTTAAACAGAGTGCGGATTAGATATGTATATGTTTATAGAGATAGTGGTGTAGATATTTCCATGTTTATAGAGATCGCGGTGTAGATATTTCCATGTTTATAGAGAAGGCGGTGTAGTTATTTCCATGTGTATAAAGATAGTGGTGTAGATATTTCCATGTTTATAGAGATAGGGATGAAGATATTTCCATGTTTATACAGAGAGCGGTGTAGATATTTCCATGTTAATACAGATAGCGGTGTAGATATTTCCATATTTAAACATATGGCATTGTAGATATTTATATGGTTATAGAGAAAGCGGTGTAGATTTTCCATGTTTATGCAGATGGCAGTGTAGAGATTTCCATGTTTATAGAGATAGCGGTGTAGATATTTCCATGTTTATT
Organism: Pan troglodytes; assembly: GCF_028858775.2. Taxonomy (NCBI): domain Eukaryota; kingdom Metazoa; phylum Chordata; class Mammalia; order Primates; family Hominidae; genus Pan; species Pan troglodytes. The sequence continues at coordinate 118,051,621 of NC_072404.2, read as the reverse complement.
GAGATGGCGGTGTACATATTTATATGTTTATAGAGATAGCGGTGAATATATTTCCATTTTTATGTAAATGGCAGTGCAGATATTTCCATGTTTATACCGATGGCGGTGTAGAGATTTCCATGTTCATAGAGATAGCGGTGTAGATGTTTCCAGGTTTATAGAGATCGCGGTGTAGATATTTCCATGTTTATAGAGGTAGCGGTGTGGATATTTCCATATTTATACAGATAGCAGTGTAGATATTTCCAAGTTTATACAGAGAGCGGTGTAGATTTTTCCGTGTTTATACAGATAGCGGTGCAGATATTTCCATGGTTATACCGATGGCGGTGTAGATATTTCCATGTTTATGCAGATGGCGGTGTAGATATTTCCTTGTTTATAGAGATAGCGGTGTAGATATTTCGACGTTTATAGAGATGGTGGTGTAGGTGTTTGTACGTTTATATAGATAGCGGTGTGGATATTTCCATGTGTATACAGATAGCCGTGTAGATGTTTCCATGTTTATAGAGATGGCAGTGTAGATATTTCCATGTTTATAGACATAGCGGTTTAGATATTTCCATGTTTATAGAGAGGGCGGTGTAGATATTTCCATGTGTATACAGATAGCGGTGTAGATATTTCCCTGTTTATAGAGATAGCAGTGTAGATATTTCGATGTTTATACAGAGAGCGGTGTAGATATTTCCATGTTTATAGAGATAGCAGTGTAGATATTTCCATGTTTATACAGATAGCGGTGTAGATATTTCCATGTTTATAAAGATGACGGTGTAGATATTTCCATGGTTATACAGGTAGCAGTGTAGATATTTCCATGTTTATACAGATGGCGGTGTAGATATTTCCATGTTTATACAGACAGCAGTGTAGATAGTTCCATGTTATAGAGATGGCGGTGTAGATATTTCGATGTGTATACAGACAGCGGTGTAGATATTTCCATGTTTATAGAGATAGCGGTTTAGATATTTCCATATGTATACAGATAGCGGTGTAGCTATTTCCATGTTTATACAGAAAGCGGTGTAGATATTTCCATGTTTATACAGATAGCGGTATAGGCATTTCCATGTTTATACAGATAGCGGTGTAGATATTTCCATGTTTATACCGATAGTGGTGTAGACATTTCCATGTTTATACAGATGGCGGTGTAGACATTTCCATGTTTATACCGATAGTGGTGTAGACATTTCCATGTTTATACAGATGGCGGTGTAGACATTTCCATGTTTATAGAGATAGCGGTTTAGATGTTTCCATGTTTATACAGATGGCGGTGTAGATATTTCCATGTTTATACAGATGGCGGTGTAGATATTTCTATGTTTACAGAGATAGCGGTGTAGATATTTGTGTGTTTATACAGATAGCGATGTAGATATTTCCGTGTTTTTAGAGAAAGCGGTGTAGATATTTCCGTGTTTATTCAGATAGCAGTGTAGATATTTCCGTGTTTATAGAGATAGCGGTGTAGATATTTCCATGTTTATAGATATAGCGGTGTAGATATTTCCATGTGTATAGAGATGGCGGTGTAGATATTTCCATGTTTATAGAGATAGCAGTGTAGGTATTTCCATGTTTATACACACTGCGATGTAGATATTTCCCTGTTTATACAGATAGCGGTGTAGAAATTTCCATGTTTATACAGATAGCGGTGTAGATATATACATGTTTGTACAGATAGCGGTGTAGATATTTGCATGTTTATACACATAGCGGTGTAGATGTTTCCATGTTTATAGACATAGCGGTGCAGGTATTTCCCTGTTTGTACAGATAGCGGTGGAAATGTTTAAATGTTTATAGAGATAGCGGTGTAGATATTTCCATATTTATACAGATAGGAGTGTAGATATTCCATTTTTAGAGAGCGGTATAGATATTTTGATGTTTATACAGGTAGCGGTGTAGATATTTCGATGTTTTTACAGGTGGCAGTGTAGTTATTTCCACGTTTATACAGACAGCGGTGTAGATATTTCCATATTTATAAACGTAGCGGTGTAGATATTTCCATGTTTATACAGAAAGCGATGTAGATATTTCCATGTTTATAAACATAGCGGTGTAGATATTTCCATGTTTATACAGAAAGCGGTGTAGATATTTCCATGTTTATACGTATAGCGCTGTAGATATTTCGATGTTGATACAGATAGCGGTGTAGATATTATGATGTTTACACAGGTCGCGGTGTAGTTATTTCCATGTTTATACAGACAGCGTTGTAGATATTTCCATGTTTATACAGGTAGCGGTGTAGATATTTTCATGTTTATACAGATAGCGGTGTAGATATTTCCATGTTTATACAGGTAGCGGTGTAGATATTTTCATGTTTATACAGATAGCGGTGGAGATATTTCCATGTTTATACAGATAGCTGTGTAGGTATTTCGATGTTTACACTGATAGTGGTGTAGATATTTCCATGTTTATACAGGTAACGGTGTAGATATTTCCATGTTTATACAGATAGCAGTGTAGATATTTCCATGTTTATAGAGATAGCGGTATAGATATTTCCATGTTTATACAGATAGCGGTGTAGATATTTGATGTTTCTAGAGATAGCGCTGTAGATATTTCCAAGTTTATACAGATAGCGGTGTAGATATTTCCATGTTTATAGAGATATCTGTGTAGATATTTTGATGTTTATAGAGATTACAGCGTAGATATTTCCATGTTTATACAGATAGCGCTGTAGATATTTCCAAGTGTATAGAGATAGCGGTGTAGATATTTCCATGTTTATACAGATAGCGGTTTAGACATTTCCATGTTTATACAGAGAGCAGTGTAGATATTTCCATGTTTATACCGATGGCGGTGTAGATATTTCCGTGTTTATACAGGTGGCGGTGTAGATATTTCCATGTTTATAGAGATGGCAGTGTAGATTTTCCATGTTTATACAGATGTCGGTGTAGATATTTCCATGTTTATAGAGATAGCAGTGTGGATATTTCCAGGTTTATAGAGATAGCGGTGTAAATATTTCCATGTTCGTACTGATAGCGGTGTAAATATTTCCATGTTAATAGAGATAGCGGTGTTAATATTTGCATGTTTATAGAGATCACATTGTAAGTATTTCCATGTTTATAGAGATAGCGGTGTAGATATTTCCATGTTTATACTGATGGCGGTGTAGATATTTCTATCTTTATAGAGATAGTGGTGTAGATATTTCCATGTTTATGCAGATGGCGGTGTAGATATTTACATGTATATACAGATGGCGATGTAGATACTTCCATGTTTATACAGATGGCGGAGTAGGCATTTCCATGTTTATAAAGATGGCGGTGTAGATATTATCATGTTTATACAGATGGCCGTGTACATATTTACATGTTTATAGAGATGGCGGTGTAGATATTTTCATGTTTATGCAGATGGCGGTGTAGATATATCCTTGTTTATACAGAAGCGGTGTAGATATTTCCATGTTTGTACAGACAGCGGTGTAGATATTTTTATGTTTACAGAGTCAGTTGAGTAGGTTTCCAAGTGTATAGAGATAGCGGTGTAGATATTTCCATGTGTAAACAGATAACTCTGTAGGTATTTCCATGTTTATAGAGATAGCGGTATAGATACTTCCATGTTCATACAGACAGCGGTGCAGATATTTCCATGTTTATACAGATAGCGGTGTAGATATTTCCATGTTTGTACAGATACCGGTGTAGATATTTCCATCTTTCTACAAATGGCAGTGTAGGTATTTCCATGTTTTTAGAGATCGCAGTGTAGATATTTCCATGTTTATAGAGATAGCGGTGTAGATATTTCCATGTTTATACAGATGGCGGTGTAGATATTTCCATGTTTATACAGATAGCGGTGTAGATATTTCCATGTTTGTACAGATACCGGTGTAGATATTTCCATCTTTATACAGATAGCGACATAGTTATTTCCATGTTTATGCAGATAGCGGTGTAGATATTTCCATTTTTATAGAGATAGCGGTGTAGTTATTTCCATGTTTATAGAGATAGCGTTGTAGATATTTTCATGTTTATACTGATAGCGGTGTAGATATTTCCATGTTTATAGAGATAGCAGTGTAGATATTTCGATGTTTATACAGATAGCGGTGTAGATATTATGATGTTTATACAGGTCGCGGTGTAGTTATTTCCATGTTTATGCAGACAGCGGTGTGGATATTTACATGTGTATACAGGTAGCGGTGTAGATATTTTCATGTTTATACAGATATTGGTGGAGATATTTCCATGTTTATACAGATAGCAGTGTAGGTATTTCGATGTTTACTCTGATAGTGGTGTAGATATTTCCATGTTTATACAGATAGCGGTGTAGATATTTCCATGTTTATACAGATAGCGGTGTAGATATTTCCATGTTTATAGAGGTATTGGTGTAGATATTTCCACGTTTATACAGATGGCGGTGTAGATATTTCCACGTTTAAGGAGATAGCGGTGTAGATATTTCCACGTTTATACAGATGGCGGTGTAGATATTTCCATGTTTATAGAGATGGCGGTGTAGATATTTCCATGTTTATACAGATGGCAGTGTAAGTATTTCCAAGTTTATAGAGATGGCGGTGTAGACATTTCCATGTTTATACAGATGGCGGTGTTGATATTTCCATGTTTATACAGATAGCAGTGTAGATATTACCATGTTTATACAGATGGCGGTGTAGATATTTCCATTTTTATAGAGATACTGGTGTAGATATTTCCATGTTTATACAGATAGCAGTGTAGATATTACCATGTTTATACAGATGGCGGTGTAGATATTTCCATGTTTATAGAGATAGTGGTGTAGATATTTCCATGTTTATACAGATAGCGGTATAGATATTTCCATGCTTATACAGATAGCGGTGTAGATATTTCCATGTTTATAGAGGTATTGGTGTAGATATTTCCACGTTTATACAGATGGCGGTGTAGATATTTCCACGTTTAAGGAGATAGCGGTGTAGATATTTCCACGTTTATACAGATGGCGGTGTAGATATTTCCATCTTTATAGAGATGGCGGTGTAGATATTTCCATGTTTATACAGATGGCAGTGTAAGTATTTCCAAGTTTATAGAGATGGCGGTGTAGACATTTCCATGTTTATACAGATGGCGGTGTTGATATTTCCATGTTTATACAGATAGCAGTGTAGATATTACCATGTTTATACAGATGGCGGTGTAGATATTTCCATTTTTATAGAGATACTGGTGTAGATATTTCCATGTTTATACAGATAGCAGTGTAGATATTACCATGTTTATACAGATGGCGGTGTAGATATTTCCATGTTTATAGAGATAGTGGTGTAGATATTTCCATGTTTATACAGATAGCGGTATAGATATTTCCATGCTTATACAGATAGCGGTGTAGATATTTCCATCTTTTTACAGATAGTGTTGTAGATTTTTCCAAGTTTAAACACAGGGCGGTGTAGATATTTATATGTTTATAGAGATAGCGGTGTAGATATTTCCATGTGTATATGGATGACGGTGTAGAGATTTCCAGGTTTATAGAGATAGCGGTGTAGGTGTTTCCATGTTTATAGTGATGGCGGTGTAGATATTTACATGTTTATAGAGATAGCGTGGTAGATATTTCCATGTTCATGAAGATGGCGGTGCAGATATTTCCACGTTTTTACAGTTGGTGGTGTAGAGATTTCCATGTTTAGAGAGATAGCGGTGCAGATGTTTCCAAGTTTATAGAGAGAGCGGTTTAGATATTTCCGTTTTTATACAGATAGCGGTGCAGATATTCCCATGTTTATACTGATGGCGGTGTAGATATTTCCATGTTTATACAGATGGCGGTGTAGATATTTCCATGTTTATAAAGATGGCGGTGTAGATATTTCCTTGTTTATAGAGATAACGGTGTAGATATTTCCATGTTTATAGAGTTGGTGGTGTACGTATTTGCATGTTTATACAGATAGCGGTGTGGATATTTCCAGGTGTATGTAGATAGCCGTGTAAATATTTCCATGTTTATGGAGATGGCGGTGTAGATATTTCCATGTTTACAGAGATAGCGGTTTAGATATTTCCATGTTTATACAGATGGCTGTGTAGATATTTGAATGTATATACAGATAGCGGTGTAAATATTTCCATTTTTATACAGATGGCAGTGTACATATTTCCATGTGTATACAGATGGCGGTGTACATATTTCCATGTGTATACAGATGTCGGTGTAGATATTTCCATGTTCATAGAGATGGCGCTGTAGGTGTTTTCATGTTTATACAGATGGCGGTGTAGATATTTCCATGTTTATGCAGATGGCAGTGTAGACGTTTCCATGTTTATACAGATGGCGGTGTAGACGTTTCCATGTTTATAGAGATGGCAGTGTAGATACTTCCATGTTTATAGAGACAGAGGTGTAGATATTTCCATGTTTATACAGATGGCGGTGTACATATTTCTAAGTGTATACAGATGGCAGTGTATATATTTCCATGTTTATAGAGATGGCGGTGTAGTTATTTCCATGTTTGTACAGATGGCGATGTAGATATTTCCATGTTTATGCAGATGGCAGTGTAGATATTTTCATGTTTATACAGATGGCAGTGTAGATATTTCCATGTTTATACAGAGAGCGGTGTAGATATTTCCATGTTTATACGGATAGCGGGGTAGATATTACCATCTTTATACAGATGGCGGTGTAGGTATTTCCGTGTTCATAGAGACAGCGGTGTAGATATTTTCAAGTTTATAGAGATGGCGGTGTTGATATTTCCATGTTTATACAGATAGCGGTGTAGATCTTTCCAAGTTTAAACAGATGGCAGTGTAGATATTTATATGTTTCTAGAGATAGCGGTGTAGATATTTCCACGTTTATACAGATGGCGGTGTAGATATTTCCAAGTTTATGGAGATAGCGGTGTAGATATTTCCACGTTTATACAGATAGCCATGTAGATATCTCCATGTTTATAGAGATGGCGGTGTAGATATTTCCTTGTTTATACAGATGGCAGTGTAAGTATTTCCAAGTTTATAGAGATGGCAGTGTAGACATTTCCATGTTTATACAGATGGCGGTGTACATGTTTCTATGTGTATACAGATGGCAGTGTAGATATTTCCATGTTTATAGAGATGGCGGTGTAGATATTTCCATGTTTCTGCAGACAGCAGTGTAGATATTTCCATGTTTATGCAGATCACGGTGTAGATATTTCCATGTTTATACAGATAGCGGGGTAGATATTTCCATGTTTATACAGAAAGCGGTGTAGATATTTCCATGTTTATAAAGATTGCGGTGTTAATATTTCCATGTTTATACAGAAAGCGATGTAGTTATTTCCATGTTTATACACATGGCGGTGTAGATATTTTTAAGTTTATAAAGATAGTGGTGAAGATATTTCCATGTTTATAGAGATGGCGGTGTAGATATTTCCATGTGTATACAGATAGCGGTGTAGATATTTCCATGTTTATAGAGATGACGGTGTAGATATTTCCATGTGTATGCCAATAGCACTGTAGATATTACCAAGTTTATACAGATAGCGGTGTAGATATTTCCATGTTTATGAAGATAGCGGTGTAGGTAGTTCCATGTTATAGAGATGGCGGTGTAGTTATTTCCATGTGTATACAGATAGCGGTGTTGATATTTCCATGTTTATAGAGATAGCTGTGTAGATATTTCCATGTTTATACAGAAAGCGGTGTAGATATTTCCATGTTTATACAGATAGCGGTGTAGACATTTCCATGTTTATACATATAGTGGTGTAGACATTTCCATGTTTATACAGATAGTGGTGTAGACATTTCCATGTTTATACAGATGGCGGTATAGACATTTCCATGTTTATAGAGATAGCGGTGTAGGTGTTTCCATGTTTATATAGATGGCTGTGTAAATATTTCTATGTTTATACAGATGGCTGTGTTGACATTTCCATGTTTTTACACATGGCGGTGTAGATATTTCCATGTTTATACGGATGGTGGTGTAGATATTTCCATGTTTATACAGATGGAGATGTAGATATTTCCATGTTTATACAGATAGCATTGCAGATATTTCCATGTTTATAGAGATGGTGGTGTAGATATTTCCATGTTTATTCAGATAACGGTGTAAATGTTTCCATGTTTATGGAGATAGCTGTGTAGATATTTCCATGGTTATACAGATTGCGGTGTAGATATTTCCATGTTTATAGAGATAGCGGTGTAGATATTTTCACGTTTATAGAGATAGCGGTGTAGATATTTCCACATTTATAGAGATAGAGGTGTGGATATTTCCACGTTTATACAGATAGCGGTGTAGATATTTCCATCTTTATACAGATAGTGGTATAGATATATCCACATTTATAGAAATAGCAGTGTAGATATTTCCATGTTTATACCAATAGCGGTGTAGGTATTTCCAGGTTTACAGACATAGCGGTGTAAATATTTCCGTGTTTATTCTGATAACGCTGTAAATATTTACATCTTTATACAGATAGCGGTGTAGATGTTTCCATGTTTTCAGAGATAGCTGTGTAGAAATTTCCATGTTTATAGAGATAGGGTTGTAGATGTTTCCATGTTTAAACAGGTAGCGGTGTAGATATTCCCACGTTTATACAGAAAGCGGTGTAGATATTTCCATCTTTATACAGATATTGGTATAGATATTTCCACGTTTATAGAAATAGAAGTGTAGATATTTCCATGTTTATACCAATACGGTGTAGATATTTCCACGTTTACAGAGATAGCGGTGTAAATATTTCCGTGTTTATACAGATAGCGCTGTAAATATTTCCATCTTTATACACATATCGGTGTAGATGTTTCCATGTTTACAGAGACAGCTGTGTAGAAATTTCCATGTTTATACAGATATCGTTATTGATGTTTCCATGTTTATACTGGTAGCGGTGTAGATTTTTCCATGTTTATACAGGTAGCGGTGTAGATGTTTCCACGTTTATACAGATAGCGGTGTAGATATTTCGACGTTCATTGAGATAGCGGTGTAGATATTTCCATGTTTATAAAGATAGCGGTGTAGATATTTCCATGTTTATACAGATGGCATTGTAGATATTTCCACGTTTATATAGATAGCGGTGTAGTTATTTCCATGTTTATACAGATCGCAGTGTAGGTATTTCCATTTTTATATAGATGGCGGTGTAGATATTTCCATGTTTATGCAGATGGCGGTGTAGATATTTCCATGTTTATACAGATGGAGGTGTAGACATTTCCAAGTTTATTCAGATAGCCCTGCATATATTTCCATGTTTACAGAGATGGTGGTGTAGATATTTCCACGTTGATACAGGTAGCGGTGTAGAAGTTTCCGTGTTTAGAGATAGCGGTGTAGAAATTTCCATGTTTATTCACATAGCATTGTAGATGTTTCCATGTTTATAGAGGTAGCGATGTAGATTTTTCCATGTTCATACTGATAGCGGTGTAGATGTTTCCACGTTTATACAGATAGCGGTGTAGTTATTTCCACGTTTATTGAGATAATGGTGTAGATATTTACATGTTTATAAAGATAGCAGTGTAGATATTTCCACGTTTATAGAGATAGTTGTGTAGATATTTCCATGTTGATACAGACAGCGGTGTAGATATTTCCACGTTTATTGAGATAGCGGTGTTGATATTTCCATGTTTATACAGATAGCGGTGTAGATATTTCCATGTTTATACAGATAGTGGTGTAGATGTTTCCATTTTTATACAGATGGCGGTGTAGTTATTTCCAAGTTTATACAGATGGAGGTGTAGATATTTCCACGTTTATACAGGTAGCATTGTAGTTATTTCCATGTTTTTAGAGATGGCTGTGTAGAGATTTCCACGTTTATACAGATAGCGGTGTAGGTGTTTCCATGTTTATAGAGATAGCGGTGTAGATATTTCCACGTTTGTACAGATAGCGTTGAACATGTTTCCATGCTTATACAGGTAGCAGTGAATATGTTTCCATGTTTATACAGGTAGCGATGTAGATATTTCCACGTATACAGTGATCGCGGTGTAAATGTTTCCATGTTTATACAGATAGCGGTGTAAATATTTCCATGTTTATGCAGACAGCGGTGTAGATATTTCCACGTTTATACAAATGGCGCTGTAGATATTTCCATTTTTATACAGATGGTGGTGTGGATATTTCCATGTTAGTACAGATGGCGCTGTAGATATTTCCATGTTTATGGAGATAGCGGTGTAGAGATTTCCATGTTTATACAGATGGCGGTGTAGATATTTCCATGTTTATAGAGATAGCGGTGTAGATATTTCCACGTTTATAGAGATAGCTGTGTAGATATTTCCAAATTTATAGAGATAACGGTGTGGATATTTCCACGTTTATACAAATAGCGGTGTACATGTTTCCATGTTTATACAGGTAGCGGTGTAGTTATTTCCACGTTTATACAGAAAGCGCTGTAGATATTTCCATGTTTATACATATAGCGGTATAGATATTTCCAAGTTTATAGAGATAGCAGTGTAGATATTTGCACGTTTATACCAATACTGTTGTAGATATATCCACGTTTACAGAGATAGCGGTGGAAATATTTCCGTTTTTATACAGATAGCGCTGTAAATATTTCCAGCTTTATACATTTAGCGGTGTAGATGTTTCCATGTTTACAGAGATAGCGGTGTAGATTTTTCCATGTTTACAGAGATAGCGGTTTAGAAATTTCCGTGTTCATACTGATACCGTTGTAGATGTTTCCATGTTTATACTGGTAGCGGAGTAGACTTTTCCCTCTTTCTACAGATAGCGGTGTAGATGTTTCCACGTTTATACAGATAGCGGTGTAGATATTTCCACGTTTATTGAGATAGCGGTGTAGATATTTCCATGTTTATAAAGATATCGGTGTAGATATTTCCATGTTTATACAGATAGCCGTATAGATGTTTCCATGTTTATAGAGATAGCGGTGTAGATATTTCCATGTTTATACAGATGGCAGTGTAGGTATTTCCATTTTTATACAGATGGTGGTATAGATATTTCCATGCTTATAGAGATGGCGGTGTAGATATTTCCAGGTTTATACAGATGGAGGTGTAGATATTTCCAGGTTTATTCAGATAGCCCTGCAGATATTTCCATGTTTACAGTGATGGTGGTGTAGATATTTCCAGGTTTATACTGATAGTGGTGTAGATGTTTCCATGTTTACAAAGATAGCGGTGTAGAAATTTCCATGTTTATACAGTTAGCGTTGTAGACGTTTCCATGTTTATACAGGTAGCAGTGTAGATTTCTCCATGTTTATACACATAGCGGTGTAGATGTTTCAATGTTGATATAGATAGCGGTGTAGATATTTCCACGTTGATTGAGATAGCGGTGTAGATATTTCCATGTTTATAAAGATAGCGGTGTAGATATTTCCATGTTTATAGAGCTGGCAGTGTAGATATTTCCATGTTTCTAGGAAAGGTGGTGTAGATATTTCTACGTTTATAGAGATAGCGGTGTAGCTATTTCGATCTTTATACAGATAGCAGTGTAGATATTTCCATGTTTATACAGATAGCGGTGTAGATATTTCCAGGTTTATACAGATAGCGGTGTAGATATTTCCATGTTTATAGAGCTGGCAGTGTAGATAATTCCATGTTTCTAGAGAAGGTGGTGTAGATATTTACATGTTTATAGAGATAGCGGTGTAGATAATTCCATGTTTAGATAGATAGTGGTGTAGATATTTCCATTTTTATACATATGGCGGTGTTGATATTTCCATGTTTATACACAAGGCGGTGTAGATATTTCCATGTTTATACAGATGGCGGTGTAGATGTTTCCGTGTTTATACAGATGGAGATGTAGATATTTCCATGTTTATACAGATAGCATTGCTGATATTTCCATGTTTATAGAGATGGTGGTGTAGATATTTCCACGTTTCTACAGATAACGGTGTAGAGGTTTCCATGTTTATAGAGAGAGCGGGGTAGATATTTCCATGTTTATACAGATAGCGTTGTAGGTGTTTCCATGTTTATGCAGGTAGCCGTGTAGATTTTTCCATGTTTATAGAGATAGCGGTGTAGATGTTTCCACGTTTATTCAGATAGCGGTGTTGATGTTTCCATGTTTATACAGGTAATGTTGTACATATTTCCTCATTTATACAGATAGCGGTGTAGATATTTCCATGTTTATACAGATAGCAGTATGGATATTTCCACTTTTATAGAGATAGCGGTGTAGATATTTCCATATTTATACCGATAGCGGTGTAGATATTTCCACATTTACAGTGACAACGGTGTGAATATTTCCATGTTTATACAGATAGCGGTGTAAATATTTCCATGTTTATACAGAGAGCGGTGTCGATATTTCCAAGTTTATACAGATCGCGGTATAGGTATTCCCATGTTTTTAGAGTTGGCAGTGTAGATATTTCCATGTTTATAGAGATGGTGGTGTAGATATTTCCATGTTTATAGAGATAGCTGTGTAGATATTTCCATGTTTAGATAGATAGTGTTGTAGATATTTCCATGTTTATACAGATAGCGGTGTAGATATTTCCATGTGTATAAAGATAGCGGTGTAGATATTTCCGTGTTTATAGAGATAACGATGTAGATATTTCCATGTTTATAGAGGTAGCGGTGTGGATATTTCCATGTTTATAAAGATGGCAGTGTAGATATTTCCATGTTTATACAGATATCGGTGTAGATATTTCCATGTTTAAATAGATGGCGGTGTAGATATTTCTATGTTTATAGAGATAGCGGTGTAGATATTCCCACTTTTATACAGATGGCGGTGTTGATATTTCCATGTTTATAGAGATAGCGGTGTAGGTATTTCCACGTTTTTAGTGATGGCGGTGTAGAGATTTCCATGTTTATAGAGATGGCGGTGCAGATATTTCCATGTTTATACAGACGGCGGTGTAACTATTTCCAAGTTTATAGAGATGGCAGTGTAGATATTTCCATGTTTATACAGATGGCGGTGTTGATGTTTCCATGTTTATACAGATAGCGGTGTAGATGTTCCCATGTTTATACAGATGGTGGGGTAGAACTTTCCATGTTTGTAGAGATAGTGGTGTAGATATTTCCATGTTTTTAGAGAAGGCGGTGTAGACATTTCCATGTGTATAAAGATAGCGGTGTAGATATTTCCATGTTTATAGAGATAGTGATGAAGATATTTCCATGTTTATACAAACAGCGTTGTAGATATTTCCAGGTTTATACAGATAGCGGTGCAGATATTTACATGTTTATGCAGATAGCGGTGTAGATATTTCCATGTTTTTACAGATAGCGTTGTAGATTTCTCCATGTTTAAACAGAGGGCGGTGTAGATATTTATATGTTTATTGAGACAGCGGTGTAGATATTTCCATGTTTATTTAGATAGCAGTGTAGATATATCCATGTTTATACAGAGGACGGTGTAGATATTTCCATGTTTATACAGACGGCAGTGTAGATATTTCCATGTTTACAGAGATGGCGGTGCAGATATTTCCTTGTGTATACAGACAGCGGTGTAGATATTTCCATGTTTATACAGATGACGGTGTAGATATTTCCATGTGTATACTGATAGCGGTGTAGATGTTTCCATGTTTATACAGATAGCGGTGTAGTTATTTCCATGTTTATACAGATGGTGGTGTAGACATTTCCATGTTTATACAGACAGCGGTGTATATATTTCCATGTTTATACAGATGGCGGTGTAGATATTTGCATGTTTATACAGATAGCGGTGTAGGTAATTCCATGTTTATAGAGAGGGCGGTGGAGATATTTCCATGGGTATACAGACAGCGGTGTAGATATTTCCATGTTTATACAGATAGTGGTGTAGATTTTTCCATGTTTATACAGTTAGCGGTGTAGATATTTCCATGTTTATAGAGATAGCAGTGTAGATATTTCCATGTTTATAGAGAAGGCGGTGTAGATATTTCCATGTGTATAAAGATAGCGGTGTAGATATTTCCATGTTTATAGAGATAGGGATGAAGATATTTCGATGTTTATACAGAGTGCGGTGTAGATATTTCCATGTTTACACAGATGGCATTGTGGTTATTTCCATGTTTATACAGATGGTGGTGTAAATATTTCCATGTTTAAAGAAATGGCGGTGTGGATATTTCCACATTTATACAGATGGCGGTGTGGATATTTCCAAGTTTATACAGATAGCGGTGTAGGAATTTCCACGTTTATACAGATGGCGGTGTAGATATTTCCACGTTTATACAGATGGCGGTGTAGATATTTCCCTGTTTATAGAGATAGCGGTGTAGATATTTCCACGTTTATACAGATGGCGGTGTAGATATTTCCCTGTTTATAGAGATGGCGGTGTAGATATTTCCATGTTTATACAGATGGCGGTGTAAGTATTTCCAAATTTATAGAGATGGCGGTGTAGATATTTCCATGTTTATACAGATGGCGGTGTTGATATTTCCATGTTTATACCGATAGCGGTGTAGATATTACCATTTTTAAACAGATGGCGGTGTAGATATTTCCATGTTTATAGAGACAGTGGTGTAGATATTTTCATGTTTATAGAGAAGGCGTTGTAGATATTTCCATGCGTATAAAGGTAGTGGTGTAGATATTTCCATGTTTATAGAGACAGTGGTGTAGATATTTTCATGTTTATAGAGAAGGCGTTGTAGATATTTCCATGTTTATAAAGATAGTGGTGTCGATATTTCCATATTCATAGAGATAGGGATGAAGATATTTCCATGTTTATGCAGAGAGCGGTGTAGATCTTTCCATGTTTATACAGAGAGCGGTGTAGATAATTCCATGTTTCTACAAATGGCGTTGTATTTCCACGTTTATACAGATGGCGGTGTAGATATTTCCCTGTTTATAGAGATGGCGGTGTAGATTTTTCCATGTTTAAACAGATGGCGGTGTTGATATTTATATGTTTATAGAGATAGCGGTGTAGATATTTCCATGTTTATACAGATGGCGGTGTAGAGATTTCCATGTTTATACAGATAGCGGGGTAGATATTACCATGTTTATACAGATGGCGGTGTAGGTATTTCAGTGTTTATAGAGATAGCGGTGTAGATATTTCGATGTTTATAGAGATGGCGGTGTAGATATTTTCATGTGTATAAAGATAGCGGTGTAGATATTTCCGTGTTTATAGAGATAGCCGTGTAGATATTTCCATATTTATAGAGGTAGTGGTGTAGATATTTCCATGTTTATAGAGATGGCGTTGTAGACATTTCCATGTTTATAGAGATGGCGGTGTAGATATTTCCATGTTTATACAGATAGCGGTGTAGATCTTTCCATGGTTAAACAGAAGCCAGTGTAGATATTTATATGTTTCTAGAGATAGCCATGTAGATATTTCCACCTTTATACAGATGGCGGTGTAGTTATTTCCAAGTTTATAGAGATAGCGGTGTAGATATTTCAACGTTTATACAGATGTCGGTGTAGATATTTACATGTTCATAGAGATGGCGGTGTAGATATTTCCGTCTTTATACAGATGGCAGTGTAAGTATTTCGAAGTTTGTAGAGATGGCGGTGTAGACATTTCCATGTTTATACAGATGGCGGTGTTGATATTTCCATGTTTATACAGATAGCAGTGTAGATATTACCATGTTTATACAGATGGCGTTGTAGATATTTCCATGTTTATAGAAATAGTGGTGTAGATATTTCCATGTTTATACAGAAGGCAGTGTAGACATTTCCATGTGTAAAAAGATAGCGGTGTAGATATTTCCATGTTTATAGAGATAGGTATGAAGACATTTCCTTGTTTAAACAGAGGGCGGTGTAGATATTTCCACGTTTATACAGATAGGGGTATAGATATTTCCATGTTTATACAGATAGCGGTGTAGATATTTCCATGTTTTTACAGATAGCGTTGTAGATTTTTCCAAGTTCAAACACAGGGCGTTGTAGATATTTATATGTTTATAGAGATAGCGGTGTAGATATTTCCATGTTTATACAGATGGTGCTGTAGATGTTTCCATGTTTATACAGATAGCGGTGTAGGTATTTCCATTTTTATACATATAGCGGTGTAGTTATTTCCATGTTTATAGACACAGCAGCGTATATATTTCCATGTTTATAGAGATGGCGCTGTAGATATTTCCACATTTATACAGATAGCGGTGTAGATATTGCCATGCTTACACAGATTGCCGTGTAGCTATTTCCATGTTTATACAGAAAGTGGTATAGATATTTCCATGTTTTTTTGAGATAGTGTTGTAAATATTTCCATGTTTATACTGATAGCGGTGTATATATTTCCATGTTTATACAGGTAGCGGTGTAGATATTTCCATGTTTGTACAGATGGCGGTGTAGATATTTCCATGTTTATACAGATAGCGGTGTAGGTATTTCCTTGTTTATAGAGATAGCGGTGTAGATATTTCCATGTTTATACAGATGGCGTTGTGGTTATTTCCATGTTTATACAGATGGTGGTGTAAATATTTCAATGTTTATAGAAATGGCGGTGTGGATATTTCCGTATTGATACAGATGTCGGTGTGGATATTTCCATGTTTATACAGATAGCGGTGTAGGAATTTCCATGTTTATACAAATAGCGGTGTAGATATTACCATGTTTATACAGATGGCGGTGAAGATATTTCCATGTTCATTGATATAGCGGTGTAGATATTTCCATGTTTATAGGGATGGTGGTGTAGATATTTCCATGTTTATAGAGATGGCGGTGTAGATATTTCCATGTTTATGCAGATAGCGGTGTAGATTTTTCCATGTTTAAACAGACAGCTGTATAGATATTTATATGTTTATAGAGATAGCGGTGTAGATATTTCCACGTTTATACAGATGGCGGTGAGATATTTCCCTGTTTATAGAGATAGCGGTGTAGATATTTCCCCGTTTATACAGATGGCGGTGTTGATATTTCCCTGTTTATACAGATGGCGGTGTAGATATTTCCATGTTTATACAGATGGCGGTGTAAGTATTTCCAAATTTATACACATGGCGGTGTAGATATTTCCACGTATATACACATGGCGGTGTTGATATTTCCATGTTTATACAGATAGTGGTGTAGATATTACCATTTTTATACAGATGGCGGTGTAGATATTTCCATGTCTATAGAGACAGTGGTGTAGATATTTCCATCTTTATAGAGAAGGCGGTGTAGAGATTTCCATGTGTATAAAGATAGTGGTGTAGATATTTCCATGTTCATAGAGATAGGGATGAAGATATTTCCATGTTTTTGCAGAGAGCGGTGTAGATATTTCCATGTTTATACACAGAGCGGTGTAGATATTTCCATGTTTATACAAATGGCGTTGTAGATTTTTCCATGTTTAAACAGATGGCGGTGTAGATATTTATATGTTGATAGAGATAGCGGTGTAGATATTTCCATGCTTATACTGATGGCTGTGTAGAGATTTCCGTGTTTGTAGATGTAGCGGTGTAGATGTTTCCATGTTTATAGAGATGGCGGTGTAGATATTTACATGTTTATAGAGATAGCGGTGTAGATATTTCCATGTTTATGGAGATGGCAGTGCAGACATTTCCATGTTTATACAGATGGCATTGTAGAGATTTCCATGTTTATAGAGATAGCGGTGTAGATGTTTTCATGTTTATAGAGATTGCGGTGTAGATATTTCCATGTTTATAGAGGTAGCGGTGTGGATATTTCCATGTTTATACAGATAGCGGTGTAGATATTTCCAAGTCTATACAGAGAGCGGTGTAGATATTCCCATGTTTATAGAGATGGCGGTGTAGATATTTCCATGTTTATTCAGATAGCGGTGTAGATGTTTCCATGATAATATTGATGGCGGTGTACATATTTCCTTGTTTATACAGATAGTGGTGTAGGTATTTCCACATTTATCCAGATGGCGTTGTAGATATTTCCATGCTTATATTGATGGCAGTGCAGATTTTCCATGTTTAGAGATATGGCGGTGTAGATATTTCCTTGTTTATACAGATAGCGGTGGAGATATTTCGATGTTTATCGATTTAGCGGTGTTGATATTTCCATGTTTATAGAGGTAGCGGTGTAGATATTTCCGTTTATAGAGATTGAAGTATAGATATTTCCATGTTGATAGAAATGGCGTTGTAGATCTTTCTTTGTTGATACAGATGGCGGTGTAGGTATTTCCTCGTTTGTACAGATAGCGTATTTGATATTTCCATGTTTATTCAGATGGCGGTGTAGATATTTCCATGATTATAGAGACAGCGGTGTAGATATTTCCATGTTTATAGAGATAGTGGTGTGGATATTTCCATGTTGATAGAGATGATTGCCTAGATATTTCCATGATTATTGAGATAGCTGGGTTGATTTTTCCTTTTTTATACAGAAGGCGGTGTAGATATTTCCATGTTTATACATATGGTGGTGTAGATATTTCCATGTTTATACAGATAGTGTTGTAGGTAATTCCATCTTTATACAGATAGCGGTGTACTTATTTCCATGTTTATACAGACAGCAGTCTAGATATTTCCATGTTTATAGAGATGGCGCTCTAGATATTTCCACGTTTATACAGGTAGCGGTGTAGATATTTCCATGTTTACAGAGATAGCAGTGTAAATATTTCCACGTTTATACAGATAGCGGTGTAGATATTTCCACGTTTATGCAGATAGTGGAGTAGATATTTCCACGTTTCTACAGATGGCAGTGTAGATATTTCCACGTTTATACATATGGTGGTATAGATATTTTCAAGTTTATACAGATGGCGGTGTAGATATTTCCATGTTTGTAGAGATAACGGTGTAGATATTTCCATGTTTATGGAGATGGCGTTGTAGATATTTCCACGTGTATACAGATAGTGGTGTAGATGTTTCCATGTTTATTGAGATAGTGGTGTAGATATTTCCATGTTTAAAGAGATAGCGTTGTAGATGTTTCCATGTTTATAAAGATAGCGGTGTAGATATTTCCATGTTTATAGAGGTAACGGTGTAGATATTTCCATATTTATAGAGATGGCGGTGTGGTTCTTTCCATGTTTATAGAGATGGCAGTGTAGATTTTACATGTTGATAGAGATGGCGGTGTAGATATTTCCATGTTTATACAGATGGCGGTGTAGATATTTCCATCTTTATACAGCTGGCTTTGTAGAAATTTCCATGTTTGTACAGATAGCGGTGAATTTATTTCCACGTTTATACAGATAGCAGTGTAGATATTTCCACGTTTATAGAGATAGCGGTGTAGATATTTCCACGTTTATACAGATAGCGGTGTAGATATTTCCATGTTTATAGAGATGGCGGTGTAAATATTTCCACGTTTATACAGATAGTGGTGTAGACGTTTCCATGTTTATTGAGATAGCGGTATAGATATTTCCATGTTTATATAGATAGCGGTGTAGATATTTCCATGCTTATACAGATAGCGCTGTAGATATTTCCACGTTTATAGCGATAGCGGTGTAGATATTTCCACGTTTATACTGATAGCGGTGTAGATATTTCCTCGTTTCTACCGATAGCATTGTAGATATTTCCATGTTTATAGAGAAGGTGATGTAGATATTTCCAAATTTCTACAGATAGCGGTGTAGATATTTCCACGTTTCTACCCATAGCGTTGTAGACATTTGCATGTTTATAGAGATAGCGGTGTAGATATTTCCATGTTTATACAGATAGCAGTGTACATATTTCCATGTTTATTCAGATAGCTGTGTAGATATTTCCATGTTTATACAGATAGCGGTGTAGATATTTCCATGTTTATACAGATAGCAGTGTAGATATTTCCATGTTTATACAGATAGCGGTGCAGATATTTCCATGTTTATAGAGATAGCGGTGTTGATATTTCCATGGTTATACAGACAGCGGTGTAGATATTTCCATGTTTATAGTCATAGCGGTGAAGATATTTCCATGTTTATTCACATAACTGTGTAGATATGTCCATGTTTATACAGATAGCGGTGTAGATATTTCCATGTTCATATGGATAGCGGTGTAGGTATTTCCTTGTTTATACAGATGGCAGTGTAGAAATTTTGATGTTTTTAGATTTGGCGGTGTAGATATTTCTATGTTTACAAACGTGTCGGTGTAGATATTTCCATATTTTTACAGATGGTGGTGTAGATATTTACATGTTTATGGAGATATCTGTGTAGATATTTCTTGGTTTATACAGGTGGCTGTGTAGATATTTCCATGTTTATACAGATAGCGTTGTAGATGTTTCCTTGTTTAAACAGGTGTAGATATTTCCATATTTTTACAGATGGTGGTGTAGATATTTCCATGTTTATGGAGATAGCTGTGTAGATATTTCTTGGTTTATACAGGTGGCTGTGTAGATATTTCCATGTTTATACAGATAGCGGTGTAGATGTTTCCTTGTTTAAACAGATGGCGTAGATATTTCCATGTTTATACAGATAGCGGTGTAGATATTTCCATGTTTCTATAGAGATAGCGATGTAGATATTTACATGATTATACCGATAGCAGTGGACATATTTCCACGTTTACAGACATAGCAGTGTGAATATTTCCATGTTTATACAGATAGCGGTGTAAATATTTCCATGTTTATACAGATAGCGGTGTAGATATTTCCACGTTTATACAGATATCGGTGTAGATATTTCCATGTTTATAGAGTTCGCAGTGTAGATATTTCCATGTTGATAGAGAAGGTGGTGTAGGTATTTACATGTTTATAGAGATAGCTGTGGAGATATTTCTATGTTTAGATAGATAGTGGTGTAGATATTTCAATGTTTATACAGATGACGGTGTAGATATTTCCATGTTTATACAGATGGCGGTGTAGATATTTCCATGTTTATACAGATGGCGGTTTAGATGTTCCCATGTTTATACAGATGGCGGTGTTGATATTTCCATGTTTATACACATGGCGGTGTAGATGTTTCCTTGTTTATACAGATGGCGTAGATATTTCCATGTTTATGCAGAGAGCGGTTTAGATATTTCAACGTATATAGAGATAGCGGTGTAAATATTTCCATGTTTATTTAGATAGCGGTGTAGATATTTTCACGCTTATAGAGATATCGGTGTAGATATTTCCATGTTTAAAGAGATAGCGGTGTAGATATTTCCACGTTTATACAGAAAGCAGTGTAGATATTTCCATGTTTATAGAGATAGTGGTGTAGATATTTCCATGTTTATAGAGGTAGCGGTGTAGTTATTTGCATGTTTATAGAGATGGCGGTGTACATATTTCCATGTTTATAGAGATGGCGGTGTAGGTATTTCCCTGTTTATACAGATAGTGGTGTAGATATTTCCATGTTTATACAAACGGTGGTGTATATATTTCCATGTGTATAGAGATAGCGTTGTAGATATTTCCATGTTTATAGAGATAGCATTGTAGATATTTCCTTGTTTATACAGATGGCAGTGTAGATATTCCCATCTTTATAGTGATGGCGGTGTAGATGTTTCTATGTTTTTAGAGATGGCGTTGTAGATATTTCAATGTTTACACAGATGGCAATGTAGATATTTCCATGTTTATACAGACAGCGCTGTAGATATTTCCAGGTTTATACAGAGAGCGGTGTAGATATTTCCATGTTTATACAAATGGCGTTGTAGATTTTTCCATGTTTAAACAGATGGCGGTGTAGATATTTATATGTTTATAGAGATAGCGGTGTAGATATTTCCATGTTTATATTGATGGCAGTGTAGAGATTTCAATGTTTGTAGATATAGCGGTGTAGATGTTTCCATGTTTATAGAGATGGCGGTGTAGATATTTACATGTTTATAGAGATAGCGGTGTAGATATTTCCATGTTTATGGAGACGGCAGTGCAGATATTTCCATGTTTATACAGATGGCGTTGTAGAGATTTCCATGTTTATCGATATAGCGGTGTAGATGTTTCCATGTTTATAGAGATTGCGGTGTAGATATTTCCATGTTTATAGAGGTAGCGGTGTGGATATTTCCATGTTTATACAGATAGCGGTGTAGATATTTCCAAGATTATACAGAGAGCAGTGTAGATATTTCTATGTTTATACGGATAGCGGGGTAGATATTACCATGTTTATACAGATGGCGGTGTAGGTATTTCCGTGTGTATAGAGATAGCGGTGTAGGTATTTGGATGTTTATAGAGATGGCGGTGTAGATATATCCATGTTTATAGAGATGGCGGTTTTGATATTTCCATGTTTATACAGATAGCGGTGTAGATCTTTCCATGTTTAAACAGATGGCAGTGTAGATATTTATATGTTTATAGAGATAGCGGTGTAGATATTTCCACGTTTATACAGATGGTGGTGGAGATATTTCCAAGTTTATGGAGATAGCGGTGTAGATATTTCCACGTTTATACAGATGGCCATGTAGATAACTCCATGTTTATAGATATGGCGGTGTAGATATTTCCTTGTTTATACAGATGGCAGTGTAAATATTTCCAAGTTTATAGAGATGGCGGTGTAGAGATTTCCATGTTTATACAGATGGCGGTGTTGATATTTCCATGTTTATACAGATAGAAGTGTAGATATTACCATGTTTATACAGATGGCGGTGTAGATATTTCCATTTTTATAGAGATAGTTGTGTAGATATTTCCATGTTTATAAAGAAGGCAGTGTAGATATTTCCATGTGTAAAAAGATAGCGGTGTAGATATTTCCATGTTTATAGAGATAGTGATGAAGACATTTCCTTGTTTATACAGAGAGCGTTGTAGATATTTCCACGTTTATACAGATAGCGGTATAGATATTTCCATGTTTATACAAATAGCGGTGTAGATATTTCCATGTTTATACTGATGGCGGTGTAGATATTTGCATGTTTATAGGGATGGTGGTGTAGAAATTTCCTTGTTTAAAGAGATAACGGTGTAGATATTTCCATGTTTATAGAGATGGTGGTGTAGGTATTTGCATGTTTATACAGATAGCGTTGTGGATATTTCCATGATGTGTATACAGATAGCGGTGTATATATTTCCATGTTTATACAGATGTCAGTGTACATATTTCCATGTGTATACAGATGGCGGTGTAGATATTTCCATGTTTATAGAGATGGCGGTGTAGATGTTTTCATGTTTATACAGATGGCGGTGTAGATATTTCCATGTTTATGTAGATGGCAGTGTAGATGTTTCCATGTTTATACAGATGGCGGTGTAGACGTTTCCATGTTTATACAGATAGCGGTGTAGATATTTCCATGTTTGTACAGATAACGGTGTAGATATTTCCATGTTTAGATGGCAGTGTAGACGTTTCCATGTTTATAGAGATAGTGGTGTAGATGTTTCCATGTTTATAGAGTTGGCAGTGTAGTTACTTCCATGTTTATAGAGATAGAGGTGTAGATATTTCCATGTTTATAAAGATGGCGGTATACATATTTCCATGTGTATACAGATGGCGTTGTAGATATTTCCATGTCTATAGAGATGGCGGTGTAGATATTTCCATGTGTATAGAGATGGCTGTATAGATATATCCATGTTTGTGCAGATGGCAGTGTAGATATTTTCATGTTTATACAGACGGTGGTGTAGATATTTCCATATTTATACAGATAGTGGTGTAGATATTTCCTTGTTTATACAGATGGCGGTGTAGATATTTCCAGGTGTATACAGATAGCTGTGCAGATATTTCCATGTTTATATAGACGGCGGTGTAGATATTTCCATGTTTCTACAGACAGCAGTGTAGATATTTCGTTGTATATTCAGATAGCAGTGGAGATATTTCCGTGTTTATACAGATAGCGGGGTAGATATTTCCATGTTTATACAGATAGCGGTGTAGATATTTCCATGTTTATAAAGATTTCGGTGTTGATATTTCCATGTTTATACAGAAAGCGGTGTAGATATTTCCATGTTTATACAGATGGCGGTGTAGATATTTTTAAGTTTATAAAGATAGTGGTGAAGATATTTCCATGTTTATAGAGATGGCGTTGTTGATATTTCCATGTGTATACAGATAGCGGTGTAGATATTTCCATGTTTATAGAGATGACGGTGTAGATATTTCCATGTGTATGCCGGTAGCGGTGTAGATATTACCAGGTTTATACAGATAGCGGTGTAGATATTTCCATGTTTATAAAGATAGCGGTGTAGGTAGTTCCATGTTATAGAGATGGCAGTGTCGATATTTCCATGTGTATACAGATAGCGGTGTAGATATTTCGATGTTTATAGAGATAGCGGTGCAGGTATTTTCAAATGTATACAGATAGCGGTGTAGATATTTCCATGTTTATACAGAAAGCGGTGTAGATATTTCCATGTTTATACAGATATCAGTGTAGACATTTCCATGTTTATACAGATAGTGGTGTAGACATTTCCATGTTTATACAGATAGTGGTGTAGACATTTCCATGTTTATACAGATGGTGGTATAGACATTTCCATGTTTATTGAGATAGCGGTGTAGATGTTTCCATGTGTATACAAATGGCCGTGTAGATATTTCCATGTGTATACAGATGTCGGTGTAGATATTTCCATGTTCATGCAAATGGCGGTGTAGATATTTGCATGTTTTTACGGATAGCTGTGTAGATATTTCCTTGTTTATAGAGACGGCAGTGTAGATATTTCCATGTGTATACAGATAGCGGTGTAGATATTTCCATGTTTATAGAGATGGAGGTGTAGATATTTCCATGTTTATATATATAGCGGTGTAGATGTTTCCATGTTTATAAAAATGGCGGTGTAGATGTTTCCATGTTTATACAGAAAGCAGTGTAGTTATTTCCATGTTTATACAGATAGCATTGTAGGTATTTCCATCTTTATACAGATAGTGGTGTAGTTATTACGTTGTTTATACAGACAGCAGTGTAGGTATTTCCATGTTTATAGAGATGGCGCTGTAGATATTTCCACGTTTATACAGATAGCGGTGTAGATATTGCCACATTTATACAGATATTGGTGTAGATATTTCCACGTTTATACAGATGGCGGTGTAGATATTTCCATGTTTATATAGATGGCGGTGTAGATATTTCCATGTTTATAGAGATGGCGATGTAGATATTTCCTTGTTTATACAGATGGCAGTGTAGATATTTCCATGTTTATAGAGGTAGCGTTGTAGATATTTCCATGTTTATAGAGATGGCGGTGTAGATATTTCCAAGTTTATAGAGATGTGGGTGTAGATATTTCCATGTTGATAGAGATGGCAGTGTAGATATTTCCAAGTTTATACAGATGGTAGTGTAGATATTTCCATTTTTATACAGATGGCGGTGTAGATATTACCATGTTTATAGAGATGTCGGTGTGGTTTTCCATGTTTATAGAGATAGCGGTGTGGATATTTCCATGTTTATAGAGATGGCGGTCTAGTAATTTCCATGTTTATAGAGATAGCTCTATTGATAATTCCTTGTTTATACAGATAGCGGTATAGATATTTCCATGTTTATAGGGATAGCGATTTTGATATTTCCATGTTTATACAGATAGCGGTGTAGCTATTTCCATCTTTATACAGATAGCGGTGTAGAAATTTCCATGTTTACACAGATAGCGGTGTAGATATTTCCATGTTTATACCGATAGCGGTGTAGATATTTCCATGTTTATAGAGATGGTGGTTTAGATATTTCCATGTTTATAGAGATCGCGGTGTAGATACTTCCATGTTTATAGAGATGGCCGTGTAGATATTTCCATGCTTATAGAGATGGCGGTGTAGATATTTCCATGTTTATAGAGATGGCGGTGTAGATATTTCCATGTTTATTCAGATAGCGGTGTAGATGTTTCCATGTTAATATTGATGGCAGTGTATATATTTCCTTGTTTATACAGATAGTGGTGTAGGTATTTTCACATTTATCCAGATGGCGTTGTAGATATTTCCATGTTTATATTGATGGCACTGTAGATTTTCCATGTTTAGAGAGATGGCGGTGTAGATATTTCCTTGTTTATACAGATAGCGGTGGAGATATTTCCATGTTTATAGAGGTAGCGGTGTTGATATTTCCATGTTTATAGAGGTAGCGGTGTAGATATTTCCGTTTATAGAGATTGCGGTATAGATATTTCCATGTTGATAGACATGGCGTTGTAGATCTTTCTATGTTGATACAGATGGCGGTGTTGATATTTCCATGTTTATACAGATAGCGTATTTGATATTTCCATGTTTATACAGATGGCGGTGTAGTTATTTCCATGATTATAGAGACAGCGGTGTAGATATTTCCATGTTTATAGAGATAATGGTGTGGATATTTCCATGTTGATAGAGATGATTGTCTAGATATTTCCATGATTATAGAGATAGCTGTGTTGATATTTCCTTTTTTATACAGAAGGCGTTGTAGATATTTCCATGTTTATACAGATGGTGGTGTAGATATTTCCATGTTTATACAGATAGTGTTGTAGGTATTTCCATCTTTATACAGATAGCGGTGTACTTATTTCCATGTTAATAGAGACAGCAGTCTAGATATTCACATGTTTATAGAGATGGCGCTCTGGATATTTCCACGTTTATACAGATAGCGGTGTAGATATTTCCATGTTTACAGAGATAGTGGTGTAAATATTCCCACGTTTATACAGATAGCAGTGTAGCTATTTCCACGTTTATGCAGATAGTGGTGTAGATATTTCCACGTTTATACAGATGGCGGTGTAGATATTTCCGCGTTTATACATATGGTGGTATAGATATTTTCAAGTTTATACAGATGGCGGTGTAGATATTTCCATGTTTATAGAGATAGCGGTGTAGATATTTCCATGTTTATAGAGATAACGGTGTAGATATTTCCATGTTTATGGAGATGGCGTTGTAGATATTTCGACGTGTATACAGATAGTGGTGTAGATGTTTCCATGTTTATTGAGATAGCGGTGTAGATATTTCCATGTTTATAGAGGTAACGGTGTAGATATTTCCATGTTTATAGAGATGGGGGTGTAGTTATTTCCATGTTTATAGAGATTGTGCTGTAGATATTTCCATGTTTATACAGAGAGGAGTGTAGATATTTCCATGTTTATACAGATAGCGGTGTAGATATTTCCATGTTTATGGAGATGGCGGGATAGATATTTCCTTGTTTATACAGATAGCGGTGCAGATATTTCCATGTTTATAAAGATGGCGTTGTAGATATTTCCATGTTTATACAGATGGCGGTGTAGATATTTCCATGTTTATACAGATGGCGGTGCAGATATGTCCATTGTTATAGAGATAGCCATGTAGATATTTCCATGTTTATAGAGATGGCGGTGTAGCTGTTTCCAAGTTTATAGAGATAGCGGTGTAGATATTTCCATGTTTATACAGATAGCGGTGTAGATGTTTCCATGTTTATGGAGATGGTGGTGTAGATATTTCCTTGTTTATACAGATAGTGGTGTATATATTTCCATGTTGATAGAGATAGCGGTGTAGATATTTCCATGTGTATTCAGATCGCGGTGTAGATATTTCCATGTTTATAGAGATAGTGGTGTAAATGTTTCCATGTTTATATAGACGGCGGTGTAGATATTTCCATGTTTATACTGTTGGCGTAGGTATTTCCATGTTTATACAGATGGCGGTGTAAATATTTCCATGTTTATAGAGATGGCGGTGTAGAAATTTCCCTGTTTATACAGATGGTGGTGTAGGTATTTCCATGTTTATAGAGATGGCGATGTAGAAATTTCCATGGTGATACAGATAGCAGTGTAGATATTTCCGTGTTTATGGAGATGGTGGTGTAGATATTTCCATGTTTATACAGATAGCGGTGTAGATATTTCTATGTTTTCTGAGGTAGTGGTGTGGATATTTCCATGTTTATAGAGATAGCAGTGTAGGTATTTCCATGTGTACACAAATAGCGTTGCAGATATTTCCATGTTTATACAGATAGCGGTGTAAATGTTAATATTTTTATACGGATAGCGGTGTAGATATTTCCATGTATATACAGATGGCGGAGTAGATAGTTCCATGTTTATAGACAAAGCGGTGTAGATATTTACATGTTTATACAGGTAGCGGTGTAGATGTTTCCATGTTTATACAGATAGCGACGTAGATGTTTCCATGTTTATAGAGATAGCGGTGTAGATATTTGCATGTTTATACAGATAGCGGTGCAGATATTTCCATGTTTATGCAGATAGCGATGTAGATATTTCCATGTTTGTACAGATAGCGGTGTAAATATTTCAATTTTTATAGTGATAATGGTTTAGTTATTTCGATGTTTATAGAGATGGCAGTATAGATATTTCGACGTTTATAGAGATAGCGGTGTAAATATTTCCATGTTTATACCGATAGCAATGTAAATGTTTATATGTTTATGGAGATAGTGGTGTAGATATTTCCATGTTTTTACAGATAGCGGTGTAGATATTTCCACGTTTATACAGATAGCGGTGTAGATATTTCCTTGTTTATACAGACAGCAGTGTTGATATTCACATGTTAATACAGGTAGCGGTGTAGATGTTTCCATGTTTATACAGATAGCGGTGTAGATATTTCCATGTTTATGCAGATGGCGGAGTAGATATTTCCATGTTTATAGACACAGCGGTGTAGATATTTACATGTTTATGCAGGTAGCGGTGTAGATGTTTCCATGTTTATACAGATAGCGATGTAGATGTTTCCATGTTTGTAGAGATATCGGTGTAGATATTTCCATGTTTATACAGATGGCAGTGTAGGTATTTCCATGTTTATAGAGATAGTGGTGTAGATATTTGCATGTTTATATAGATGGCGGTGCAGATATTTCCATATCTTTTATACAGATGGCGTTGTAGATATTTGCATGTTTATATAGATGGCGTTGTAGATATTTCCATGTTTATAGAGGTAGTGGTGTTATTTCCATGTTTATAGAGATGGCGGTGTAGATATTTCCATGTTTACAGAGATGGCGGTGCAGATATTTCCATGTTTATACAGATTGCGGTGTATATATTTCCATGTTTATACAGATGGCGGTGTAGATATTTCCATGTTTATAGAGATAGTCGTGTGGATATTTGCATGTTTATACAGATGGCGGTGTAGATATTTCCATTTTCATACAGATGGCGTTGTATATATTTCCATGTTTATACAGATGGTGGTGTAGATATTTCCATGTTTATAGAGATGGTGGTGTAGATATTTCCATGTTTATACTGATGGTTGAGTACATATAACCGTGTTCATACAGATAGCGGTGTACATATTTTCATGTTTATACAGAGAGCAGTTTAGATATTTCCAGGTTAAAAGAGATAGCGGTGTAGATATTTCAATGTTTATAGAGATAGCGGTGTAGATATTTCCATGTTTATACAGATAGTGGTGAAGATATTTCTATGTTTATACAGATAGAGGTGTAGATGTTTCCATGTTTATACAGATAGTGGTGTAGATATTTCCCTGTTTATACAGGTAGCGGTGTAAATATTTCCATGCTTATACAGATAGCTGTGTAGATATTTCCATGTTTATACAGATAGTGGTGTAGATATTTGCATGTTTATAGAGATAGCGGTGTAGATATTTCCGTGTTTATACAGATGACGGTGTAGATATTTCCATGTTTATAGAGACACCGGTGTAGATATTTCCATGTTTATACAGATAGTGGTGTAGATATTTCTATGTTTATACAGATACCGGTGTAGATATTTCCATGTTTATAGATATAGCGGTGTAGATACTTCCATGTTAATGCAGATAGTGGTGTACATATTACCATGTTTATAGAGATAGCGGTGTAAATATTTCCATGTTTATACAGATAGCGGAGTAGATATTTCCAAGTTTATACGGACTGTGGTATAGTTATTTCCATGCTTATGCAGATGGCGGTGTAGATATTTCTATGTTTATAGAGATAGCGGTGTAGATATTTTCTTGTTTATACAGATAGCGGTGTAGATATCTCCATGTTTATAGAGGTAACAGTGTGGATATTTCCATGTTTATAGAGATAGCGGTGTAGATATTTCCATGTTTATACAGATAGTGGTGTAGATATTACCATGTTGATAGAGATAGCGGTGTAGGTATTTCCATGTTTATACAGATAGCGGAGTAGATATTTCAAAGTTCATACGGACTGCGGTATAGTTATTTCCATGTTTATGCAGATGGCGGTGTAGATATTTCTATGTTTATAGAGATGGCGGTGTAGATATTTCCTTGTTTATATAGATAGCGGTGTAGATATCTCCATGTTTATAGAGGTAACGGTGTAGATATTTCCATGTTTATAGAGATGGTGGTGTAGATATTTCCATGTTTATAGAGATGGCGGTGTAGATATTTCCATGGCTATACAGATAGCAATGTAGATTTTTCCATGGTTATAGAGATGGCGGTTTAGATATTTCCATGTTTATACAGATAGCGATGTAGTTATTTCCATGTTTATGCTGATGGCGGTGCAGATATTTCCATGTTTATAGAGATGGCGGTGTGGATATTTCCATGTTTATACAGATGGTGGAGTAGGTGTTTCTATGTGTATACAGAAGGCGGTGTAAATATTTCCATATTTATACAGATAGCGTTGTAGATATTTCCAGGTTTATAGAGATGGCGGAGTAGATATTTCCATGTTTATAGAGATGGCGGTGTAGATATTATAATGTTTATACAGATGGCGGTGTACATATTTACATGTTTTTAGAGATGGCTCTGTAGATATTTTCATGTTTATACAGATGGCGATGTAGATATTTCCATGTTTATAGAAATGGCCGTGTAGAAATTTCTATGTTTATACAGATAGCGGTGTAGATACCTCCATGTTTATAGAGATGGCGGTGTAGATATTTCCATGTTTGTACAGATAGCGGTGTAGCTATTTTTATGTTTACAGAGATAGTGGTATAGATATTTCCATGTTCATAGAGATAGCGTTATAGATATTTCCATGTTTATACAGATAGCTCTGTAGATATTTCCATGTTTATGGCGATAGCGGTGTCAATTTTTCCATGCTTTTAGAGATAGCAGCATAGATATTTCCATGTTTGTACAGATAGCGGTGTAGATATTTCCATGTTTAAACAGATAGCGGTGTAGATATTTCCATGTTTATACCGGTAGTGATGTAGATGTTTCCATGTTCCTACAGGTAGCGGTGTAAATATTTCCATGTTTATACTGGTAGCGTTGTAGATTTTCCATGATTATACAGATATCGGAGAAGATATTTCCATGTTTATACAGACAGCAGTGTAGATATTTTCATGTTTATGCAGATAGCGGTGTAAATGTTTACATGTTTATAGAGATAGCGTTGTAGATATTTCCATGTTTATACAGATAGCGGTGTAAATGTTTAAATGTTTATAGAGATAGCGGTGTAGATATTTCCATGTTTGTACAGATAACGGCATAGATATTACCACGTTTATACAGATAGCGGTGTTCATATTTCCATGTTTATAGAGATAGCGGTGTATGTATTTGCATGTTTATACAGATAGCGGTGTAGATACTCCGATGTTTAAACAGATAGCGGTGTAGATATTTCCATGTTTATACAGCTAGCTGTGTACATGTTTACATGTTTATTGAGATAGCGGTGTAGATATTTCCATGTTTACAGAGATCGTGGTGTAGGTATTTCCATGTTTATACAGGGAGCGGTGCAGATATTGCCATGTTTATGCAGATATCGGTGTAGATATTTCCATGCTTATACAGATATCAGTGTAGATATTTCCATGTTTATACAGATAGCGGTGTAGATATTTCCATTTTTATAGAGATAGCGGTGTAGTTATTCCCATGTTTATAGAGATAGCGTTGTAGATATTTTCATGTTTATACAAATAGCGGTGTATATATTTCCATTTTTATACAGATAGCAGTGTAGATATTTCCAAGTTTATACAGATAGCGGTGTAGATATTTCCATGATTATAGAGATAGCGCTGAAGATATTTCCATGTTTATAGAGATAGCGGTGTAGGTATTTTCATGTTTATAGAGATAGCGGTGTAGATATTTCCATGTTTATACAGGTAGCGGAGTAGATATTTCCATGTTCATACAGATAGCGGTGTATATATTTCCATGCTTATACAGATAGCGGTGTAGTTATTTCGATGTTTATGCAGATAGCGGTGTGGATATTTCGATATTTATACATGTAGCAGTGTACATATTTCTATGTTTATACTGGTTGCATTGTAGATATTTCCATGTTTATACAGGTAGCGGTGTAGATATATCCGTGTTTATACAGATTGCGATGTAGATGTTTCCATGTTTATACAGGTAGCGGTGTAGATGTTTCCATGTTTATACAGAGAGCGGTGTAGATATTTCGATGCTTACAAAGGTAGCGGAGTAGATATTTCCATGTTCATACAGATAGTGGTGTAGATATTTCCATGCTTATACAGATAGCCTTGTAGATATTTCAATGTTTATACAGATAGCGGTGTAGATATTTCGATGTTTATACAGGTAGCGGAGTAGTTATTTCCTTGTTTATACAGACAGCGGTGTAGATATATCGAGGTTTATACTGGTTGCAGTGTAGATATTTCCATGTTTATAGAGATAGCCGTGTAGATGTTTCCATGTTTATACAGGTAGTGGTCTAGATGTTTCCATGTTTATATAGATTGCCGTGTAGATATTTCCATGTGTATACAGATAGCAGAGTAGATATTTGCCTGTTTCTACAGACAGCGGTGTAAATGTTTACATGTTTATAGAGATAGTGTTGTAGATATTTCCATGTTTATAAAGATAGAGGTGTAAATGTTTAAATGTTTATTGAGATAGCGATGTAGATATTTGCATGTTTATACTGATAGCAGTGTAGATATTTCCATGTTTATAGAGATAGCAGTGTAGATATTTCTATGTTTATACAG
Source organism: Pan troglodytes (assembly GCF_028858775.2). NCBI lineage: Eukaryota > Metazoa > Chordata > Mammalia > Primates > Hominidae > Pan > Pan troglodytes. Next base: position 118,018,574 of record NC_072404.2, on the reverse strand, counting down.
AAAGCAGTGTAGATATTTCCATGCTTATAGAGATAGCGGTGTAGATATTTCCATGTTTACAGAGATAGAGGTGTAGATATTTCCATGTTTATAGTGATAGCGGTGTAAATATTTCCATGTTTGTACAGATAGCGGTGTAAATATTTCCATGTTAATAGAGATAGCGGTGTAAATATTTCCATGTTTATAGAGATAGCAGTGTAGATATTTCCATGTTTATACAGATAGCGGTGTAGATATTTCCATGTTCATAGAGAAAGTGGTGTAGATATTTCCATGTTTATACAAATAGCGTTGTAGGTATTTCCATGTTTGTACAGATGGCGGTGTAGTTATTTCCATGTTTATACAAATGGCGGTGTAGATATTTCCATGTTTATAGAGATCGCGGTGTAGATATTTCCGTATTTATACAGATAGTGGTGTAGCTATTTCCATGTTTATAGAGGTAGCGGTGTAGATATTGCCATGTTTATGCAGATGGCGGACTAGACATTACCATGGTCATACAGATTGCTGTGTAGATATTTTCATGTTCATAAAGGTAGCGGTGTAGATGTTTCCGTGTTTATACAGGTAGCGCTGTGGATATATCCATGTTCATACAGATATCGGTGTAGACTTTTCCATGTTTATTGAGATAGCAGTGTAGATATTTCCATGCTTATAGAGATGGCGGTGTAGGTATTTACAAATTTATACAGATGGCATTGTAGATATTTCCATGTTTCCACAGATAGCGGTGTAGATATTTCCATGTTTATACAGATGGCATTGTAGATATTTCCATGTTTATACCGATGGTGGTGTAAACATTTCCATGTTTATAGAGATGGCAGTGTAGATATTTCCATGTTTATAAAGATAGTGGTGTAGATATTTCCATGTTTATACAGAAAGCGGTGTAGATATTTCCTTGTTTATAGAGGTAGCGGTGTAGATATTTCCATGTTTATAGAGATGACGGTGTAGATATTTCCATGTTTATAGAAATGGCGGTGTAGATATTTCCATGTTTATACAGATAGCAGTATAGATATTTCCATGTTTATGCAGATGGCTGTGTAGGTATTTCCATGTTTATAGAGATGTCAGTGTAGATATTTCCATGTTTATAGAGATGGCGGTGTAGATATTTCCATGTTTATAGAGACTGTGTTGTACATATTTCCACGTTTATACAGATGTTGGTGTAGATACTTCCATGTTTGTAGTGATAGTGGTGTGCATATTTCCATGTTTATACAGACGGCGTTGTAGATATTTCCATTTTCATACTGATGGCATAGTAGATATTTTCATGTTGATACAGATGGCGGTGTAGATGTTTCCATGTTTATAGAGATGGTGGTGTAGATATTTCCCAGTTTATCCAGATGGCGGTGTAAATATTTCCAAGTTTATACTGATGGCGGTGTAGATATTTCCACGTTTATACAGATGGCGGTGTAGATATTTCCATGTTTATAGAGATGGCGGTGTAGATATTTCCATGTTTATGCAGATGGCGGACTAGACATTACCATGGTCATACAGATTGCTGTGTAGATATTTTCATGTTCATAAAGGTAGTGGTGTAGATGTTTCCGTGTTTATACAGGTAGCACTGTGGATATATCCATGTTCATACAGATATCGGTGTAGACTTTTCCATGTTTATTGAGATAGCAGTGTAGATATTTCCATGCTTATAGAGATGGCGGTGTAGATATTTACAAATGTATACAGATGGCATTGAAGATATTTCCATGTTTGCACAGATAGCGGTGTAGATATTTCCATGTTTATGCAGATGGCATTGTAGATATTTCCATGTTTATACCGATGGTGGTGTAAACATTTCCATGTTTATAGAGATGGCGGTGTAGATATTTGCATGTTTATAAAGATAGTGGTGTAGATATTTCCATGTTTATACAGAAAGTGGTATAGATATTTCCATGTTTATACTGATAGCGGTGTAGATATTTCCATGTTTATAGAGATAGCCGTGTAGATGTTTCCATGTTTATACAGATAGTGGTGTAGATATTTCCATGTTTAAACAGTTAGCGGTGTAGGTATTTCCATGTTTACAGGGATAGTGGTGAAGATGTTTTGATGTTTATACAGATAGCGGTTTAGATATTTCCATGTTTATACAGATAGCGGTGTAGATATTTCCATGTTTGTACAGATAGCGTTGAAGATATTTCCATGTTTATATAGATAGTGGTGTAGCTATTTCCATGTTTATAGAGATAGCGCTGTAGATGTTTCCATGTTTATACACATAGTGCTGTAGATATTTCCATGTTCATACAGATAGCGGAGTAGATATTTCCATGTTTATACAGATAGCGGTGTAGATATTTCCATGATTAAACAGAGAGTGGTGCAGATAGTTCCATGTGTATAAAGATAGCCGTGTAGATATTTCCATGTTTATAGAGATAGCGGTTAAGATTTTTCCATGTTTATACAGACAGCGGTGTAGATATTTACATGTTTATACAGATAGCGGTGTAGATATTTCCATGTTTATAGAGATAGCGCCACAGATATTTCCATGTTTATACAGATAGCGGTGTAGATATTTCCATGTTTGTACAGACAGCAGTGCAGATGTTTCCATGTTTCTACAGGTTGCGGTGTAGATATTTCCATGTTTACACAGATAGCGGTGTGGATATTTCTATGTTTATATAGATAGCGGTGTAGATATTTCCATGTTTATAGAGATAGCGATGTAGATATTTCCATGTTTATCCAGATAGCAGTGTAGATATTTCCATGTTTATGGAGGTAGTAGTGCAGATATTTCCATGTTTATAGAGATAGTAGTGTGGATATTTCCATGTTTATAGAGATGGCGGTGTAGATATTTCCATGTTTATACAGACAGCGGTGTAGATATTTCGATGTTTATACAGATATCGGTGTAGCTATTTTTATGTTTACAGAGATAGTGGTGTAGATATTTCCATGTTTATAGAGATAGTGGTATAGATATTTCCATGTTTATAAAGATAGCTCTGTAGATATTTTCATGTTTATACAGATAGTAGTGTCAATATTAGCATGCTTACAGAGATAGCGGCATAGATATTTCCATGTTTATACAGATAGCTGTGTAGATATTTCCATGTTTAAACAGATAGCGGTGTAGATATTTCCATGTTTATACCAGTAGCGGTGAAGATATTTCCATGTTTTCACAGGTAGCGGTGTAGATATTTCCATTTTTATACAGATAGCAGTGTGGATGTTTCCATGTTTCTACAGGTAGCGGTGTAAATATTTCCATGTTTATACAGGTAGCAGTGTAGATTTTCCATGTTTATACAGATAGCGGGGAAGATATTTCCATGTTTATACAGATAGTTGTATAGATATTTTCATGTTTATACAGATAGCAGTGTAAATGTTTACATGTTTACAGAGATATCGTTGTAGATATTTCCATGTTTATACAGATAGCGGTGTAAATGTTTAAGTGTTTATAGAGATAGCGGTGTAGATATTTCCATGTTTATACAGATAACGGCGTAGTTATTTCCACGTTTATACAGACAGCGGTGTAGATATTTCCATGTTTGTAGAGATAGCGGTGTAGATATTTCCATGTTTATACAGATAGCGGTGTAGATACTTCCATGTTTAAACAGATAGCGGTGTAGATGTTTCCATGTTTATACAGCTAGCTGTGTACATGTTTACATGTTTATAGAGATAGCGGTGTAGATATTTCCACGTTTCCAGAGATCGTGGTGTAGACATTTCCATATTTATACAGGGAGCGGTGCAGATATTTCCATGTTTATACCGATAACGGTGTAGATATTTCCATGTTTAAACAGATAGCGGTGTAGATATTTCCATGTTTATACAGATACCGGTGTAGATATTTCCATGTTTATAGAAATAGCGATGTAGTTATTTCCAAGTTTATACAGATAGCGCTGTAGATATTTCCATTTTTATAGAGATAGCGGTGTAGTTATTTCCATGTTTATAGAGATACCGTTGTAGATATTTTCATGTTTGTACAGATAGCGGTGTAGATATTTCCATGTTTATACAGATAGCGGTGTAGATATTTCCAAGTTTATACAGATAGCTGTGTAGATATTTCCATGATTATAGAGATGGCGGTGTAGATTTTTCCATGTTTATAGAGATAGCGATGGAGATATTTTCAGTTTTTTAGAGATAGCAGTATAGATATTTCCATGTTTATACAGGTAGCGGAGTAGATATTTCCATGTTCATAGAGATAGCGGTGTATATATTTCCATGCTTATACAGATAGCGGTGTAGGTATTTCCATGTTTATGCAGATAGCGGTGTAGATATTTCGATGTTTCTACAGGTAGCGGTGTACATATTTCCATGTTTATACAGGTAGCGGTGTAGATATTTCCATGTTTATACAGGTATCGGTGTAGATATATCCGTGTTAATACAGATAGCGGTGTAGATATTTCCATGTTTATACAGGTAGCTGTGTAGATGTTTCCATGTTTATACAGATAGCGGTGTAGATATTTCCATGCTTATACAGGTAGCGGAGTATGTATTTCCATATTCATCCAGATAGTGGTGTAGATATTTCCATGGTTATACAGATAGCGGTGTAGATATTTCGCTGTTTATAGAGATAGCGGTGTAGCTATTTCGATGTTTATACAGGTAGCGGTGTAGTTATTTCCTTGTTTATACAGACGGCGGTGTAGATATATCGAGGTTTATACTGGTAGCGGTGTAGATATTTCCATGTTTATTGAGATAGCAGTGTAGATGTTTCCATGTTCATACAGGTAGTGGTCTAGATGTTTCCATGTTTATATAGATTGCCGTGTAGATATTTCCATGTGTATACAGATAGCGGAGTAGATATTTCCATGTTTCTACAGACAGCGGTGTAAATTTTTACATGTTTATAGAGATAGGGTTTTAGATCTTTCCATGTTTATGCAGATAGCTGAGTAAATGTTAAAATGTTTATTGAGATAGCGATTTAGATATTTCCATGTTTATACACTTAGCGGTGTAGATATTTCCATGTTTATAGAGATAGCAGTGTAGATATTTCCATGTTTTTACAGAAAGCAGTGTAGATATTTCCATGTTTACAGAGATAGTGGTGTAGATATTTCCATGTTTACAGAGATAGAGGTGTATATATTTCATTTTATAGAGATAGCGGTGTAAATATTTCCATGTTTGTACAGATAGCGGGGTAAATATTTCCATGTTTATACAGATAGCGGTGTAGATATTTCCATGTTCATAGAGAAAGCGGTGTAGATATTTCCATGTTTATACAAATGGCGGTGTAGGTATTTCCATGTTTGTACAGATGGCGGTGTAGATATTTCCATGTTTATAGAATTGTCAGTGTAGATTTTTCCATGTTTATAGAGATGGCAGTGTAGATATTTCCGTATTTATACAGATAGTGGTGTAGATATTTCCATGTTTATAGAGATGGCGGTGTAGATATTTCCATTTTATACAGATAGCAGTGTAGATATTTCTAGGTTTATGCAGATGGCAGTGTAGACATTTCCATGTTTATAGAGATAGCTGTGTAGATATTTCCATGTTTATAGAGATGACGGTGTAGATATTTCCATGTTTATAGAGATTGTGTTGTACATATTTGCATGTTTATACAGATGTCAGTGTAGATATTTTGATGTTTGTAGTGATAGTGGTGTAGATATTTCCATGTTTATACAGACGGCGGTGTAGATATTTCCATTTTAATACTGATGGCATAGTAGATATTTCCATGTTTATACAGATGGCGGTGTAGATATTTGCATGTTTATAGAGATGGTGGTGTAGATATTTCCATGTTTATTCAGATGGCGATGTAAATATTTCCATATTTATAGAGATGGCAGTGTAGATATTTCGACGTTTATACAGATGGCGGTGTACATATTTCCATGTTTATAGAGTTGGCGGTGTAGATATTTCCATGTTTATACAGATGGCGGACTAGACATTACCATGGTCACACAGATAGCGGTGTAGATATTTTCATGTTCATACAGGTAGCGGTGTAGGTGTTTCCATGTTTATACAGGTAGCGCTGTGGATATATCCATGTTCATACAGATATCAGTGTAGACTTTTCCATGTTTATAGAGATAGCAGTGTAGATATTTCCATGTTTATAGAGATGGCGGTGTAGATATTTACAAATTTATACAGATGGCGTTGTAGATATTTCCATGTTTGCACTGATAGCGGTGTAGATATTTCCATGTTTATACTGATGGCATTGTAGACATTTCCATGTTTATACAGATGGTGGTGTAAACATTTCCATGTTTATAGAGATGGCGGTGTAGATATTTCCATGTTTATGTAGTGGTGTAGGTATTACCATGTTTGTAGAGAAAGCGGTGTAGGTATTTCCATGTTTATACAGAGAGCGGTGTAGATATTTCCATGTTTATAGAGATAGCGCTGTAGATATTTCCATGTTGATACAGATGGCGGTGTACATACTGCATGTTTATACAGATAGCGGTGTAGATATTTCCATGTTTATAGAGATAGCGGTATAGACATTTCCATGTTTATACAGATAGCGGTGTAGCTATTTCCATGTTTGTATAGATAGCGGTGTAGATATTTCCATGTTTACAGAGATTGCGGTGCACATATTTCCATGATTACACAGAGAGCATTGTAGATAATTCCATGTTTGTTCACATAGCGGTATAGATATTTCCATGTTTATAGAGATAGCGGTGTAGATATTTCCATGTTTATACAGATAGCCGTGTAGATATTTCCATGTTTATACAGATAGCAGTGTAGGTATTTCCATGTTTATAGAGATAGCGGTGTAGAAATTTTCATGTTTATACAGATAGCGGTTTATATATTTCCAGCTTTATACAGATAGCGGTGTAGATATTTCCATGTTTATATAGATAGTGTTGAAGATATTTCCATGTTTATACAGACAGCGGTGTAGATATTTCCATGTTTATACAGATAGTGGTATAGACATTTCCATGTTTATAGAGATAGCGCTGTAGATATTTCCATGTTTATACACAAAAACGTTGTAGATATTTCCATGTTTATACAGATTGCGGAGTAGATATTTCCATGTTTATACAGACAGCGGTGTAGATATTTCCATGTTTATACAGATAGCGATGCAGATATTTCCATGTGTATAAAGATAGCGGTGTAGATATTTCCATGTTTATAGAGACAGCAGTGTAGGTTTTTCCAAGTGTATACAGACAGCAGTGTAGATATTTCCATGTTTATACAGATAGCGGTGTAGATATTTCCGTGTTTATAGAGATAGCGTGGTAGATATTTCCATGTTCATACAGACAGTGGTGTAGATACTTCCATGTTTATTCAGACAGCAGTGTAGATGTTTCCATGTTTCTACAGGTTGCGGTGTAGATATTTCCATGTTTACACAGATAGCGGTGTGGATATTTCCATGTTTATATAGATAGCGGTGTAGATATTTCCATGTTTATAGAGATAGCCATGTAGATATTTCCATGTTTACCAGAGAGCAGTGGAGATATTTCCATGTTTATAGAGGTAGTAGTGCAGATATTTCCATGTTTATAGAGATAGTTGTGTAGATATTTCCATGTTTATAGAGATGGCGGTGTAGATATTTCCATGTTTATACAGATAGCGGTGTAGATATTTCTATGTTTATACAGGTAGCGGTGTAATTATTTCCATGTTTATACAGACAGTCGTGTAGATATTTGTAAGTTAATACAGATGGTGGTGTAGATATTTCCATGTTTATAGAGATAGCAGTGTAGATATTTCCTTGTTTATAGAGATGGCGGAGTAGATATTTCCATGTTTATAGAGATAGCGGTGTAGATATTTCCATGTTTATTCAGATGGCGGTGTAGATATTTCCATGTTTATATAGTGTTGTAGATATTTCCATGTTCATACAGATGGTGTTGTAGATATTTCCATGTTTATAGAGATAGCGGTGTAGATATTTCCATGTTTATAGAGGTAGCGGTGTAGATATTTCCGTTTATAGAGATGGCGGTATAGATATTTCCATGTTGATAGAAATGGCATTGTAGATCTTTCTATGTTTATACAGATGGCGGTGTAGATATTTCCATGTTTATACAGATAGCGTATTTGATATTTCCATGTTTATACAGATGGCGGTGTAGATATTTCCATGATTATAGAGACAGCGGTGTAGATATTTCCATGTTTATAGAGATAGTGGTGTGGATATTTCCATGTTGATAGAGATGATTGTCTAGATATTTCCATGTTTATAGATATAGCTGTGTTGATATTTCCTTTTTTATACAGAAGGCGGTGTAGATATTTCCATGTTTATACAGATGGTGGTGTAGATATTTCCATGTTTATACAGATAGTGTTGTAGGTATTTCCATCTTTATACAGATAGCGGTGTACTTATTTCCATGTTTATACAGACAGCAGTCTAGATATTTCCATGTTTATAGAGATGGCGCTCCAGATATTTCCACGTTTATACAGATACCGGTGTAGATATTTCCATGTTTACAGAGATAGCGGTGTAAATATTTCCATGTTTATATAGATAGCGGTGTAGATATTTCCACGTTTATACAGATAGTGGTGTAGATATTTCCACGTTTTTACAGATGGCGGTGTAGATATTTCCACGTTTATACATATGGTGGTATAGATATTTTCAAGTTTATACAGATGGCGGTGTAGATATTTCCATGTTTATAGAGATAGCGGAGTAGATATTTCCATGTTTATAGAGATAACGGTGTAGATATTTCCATGTTTATGGAGATGGCGTTGTAGATATTTCCACGTGTATACAGATAGTGGTGTAGGTGTTTCCATGTTTATTGAGATAGCGGTGTAGATATTTCCATGTTTAAAGAGATAGCGTTGTAGATGTTTCCATGTTTATAAAGATAGCGGTGTAGATATTTCCATGTTTATAGAGGTAACGGTGTAGATATTTCCATGTTTATAGAGATGGCGGTGTAGTTATTTCCATGTTTATACAGATGGCAGTGTAGATTTTCCATGTTGATAGAGATGGCGGTGTAGATATTTCTATGTTTATACAGATGGCGGTGTAGATATTTCCATGTTTATACAGCTGGCGGTGTAGATATTTCCATGTTTATAAAGATAGCATTGTAGATATTTCAATATTTATAGAGATAGCGGTGTAGATATTTCCATGTTTATACACATAGCGGTGTATTTATTTCCACGTTTATACAGATAGCAGTGTAGATATTTCCACGTTTATTGAGATAGCGCTGTAGATATTTCCACGTTTATAGAGATAGCGGTGTAGATATTTCCATGTTTATAGAGATGGCGGTGTAAATATTTCCACGTTTATACAGATAGTGGTGTAGACGTTTCCATGTTTATTGAGATAGCGGTATAGATATTTCCATGTTTATATAGATAGCGGTGTAGATGTTTCCATGCTTATACAGATAGTGCTGTAGATATTTCCACGTTTATAGCGATAGCGGTGTTGATATTTCCACGTTTATACTGATAGCGGTGTAGATATTTACTCATTTCTTCCGATAGCATTGTAGATATTTCCATGTTTATAGAGAAGGCGATGTAGATATTTCCACATTTATACAGATAGTGGTGTAGATATTTCCACGTTTCTACCCATAGCGTTGTTGACATTTCCATGTTTATAGAGATAGCGGTGTAGATATTTCCATGTTTATACAGATAGCAGTGTACATATTTCCATGTTTATTCAGATAGCTGTGTAGATATTTCCATGTTTATACAGATAGCGGTGTAGATATTTCCATGTTTATACAGATAGCAGTGTAGATATTTCCATGTTTATACAGATAGCGGTGCAGATATTTCCATGTTTATAGAGATAGCGGTGTTGATATTTCCATGGTTATACCGACAGCGGTGTAGATATTACCATGTTTATAGTCATAGCGGTGTAGATATTTCCATGTTTATTCACATAACTGTGTAGATATGTCCATGTTTATACAGATAGCGGTGTAGATATTTCCATGTTTATATGGATAGCGGTGGACATATTTCCACGTTTACAGACATAGCGGTGTGAATATTTCCATGTTTATACAGATCGCGGTGTAAATATTTCCATGTTTATACAGATAGCGGTGTAGATATTTCCACGTTTATACAGATATCGGTGTAGATATTTCCATGTTTATAGAGTTCGCAGTGTAGATATTTCCATGTTGATAGAGAAGATGGTGTAGATATTTCCATGTTCATAGAGATAGCCGTGGAGATATTTCTATGTTTAGATAGATAGTGGTGTAGATATTTCAATGTTTATACAGATGGCGGTGTAGATATTTCCATGTTTATGCAGATGGCGGTGTAGGTGTTTCCATGTGTATACAGATGGCGGTGTTGATATTTCCATGTTTATACATATGGCGATGTAGATGTTTCCTTGTTTATACAGATGGCGTAGATATTTCCATGTTTATACAGATAGCGGTTTAGATATTTCCACGTTTATAGAGATAGCGGTGTAAATATTTCCATGTTTATTTAGATAGCGGTGTAGATATTTTCAGGTTTATAGAGATAGCGGTGTAGATATTTCCATGTTTAAAGAGATAGCGGTGTAGATATTTCCACGTTTATACAGAAAGCAGTGTAGATATTTCCATGTTTATAGAGATAGTGGTGTAGATATTTCCATGTTTATAGAGGTAGAGGTGTAGTTATTTCCATGTTTATAGAGATGGCGGTGTACATATTTCCATGTTTATAGAGATGGCGGTGTAGGTATTTCCATGTTTATACAGATAGTGGTGTAGATATTTCCATGTTTATACAAACGGTGGTGTATATATTTCCATGTGTATAGAGATAGCGTTGTAGATATTTCCACGTTTATAGAGATAGCGGTGTAGATATTTCCTTGTTTATAAAGATGGCAGTGTAGATATTCCCATGTTTATAGTGATGGCGGTGTAGATGTTTCTATGTTTTTAGAGATGGCGGTGGAGATATTTCAATGTTTACACAGATGGCAGTGTAGTTATTTCCATGTTTATACAGATAGCGCTGTAGATATTTCCAGGTTTATACAGATAGTGGTGTAGATATTTCCATGTTTATAGAGATAGCGGTGTAGATATTTCCATGTTTATACAGACAGCAGTGTAGATATTTCCGTGTTTTTAGAGATAGCGATGTAAATATTTCCATGTTTATACAGATAGCGGTGTAGATATTTCCATGTTTGTACAGATGGCTGTGTAGATATTTCCATGTTTATACAGATGGCGGTGTAGATATTTCCATGTTCATTGATATAGCGGTGTAGGTATTTCCATGTTTATAGAAGTAGTGTTGTAGATATTCCCTTGTTTATACAGTTGCAGTGTAGATATTTTCATGTTTATAGAGATGATGGTGTAGATATTTCCATGTTTTTGCAGATAGCAGTGTAGATATTTCCGTGTTCATACTGACGGCGGTACAGATATTTCCAGGTTTATACAGATGATGGTGTAGATATTGCCATGTTTATACAGTTGGCGATATAGATATTTCAATGTTTATACAGATGGCGGTGTAGATATTTCCATGTCTTTAGAGATAGTGGTGTAAATATTTCCATGTTTATACTGGTAGCGGTGTATATATTTCCATGTTTATAGAGATAGTGGTGTAGATATTTCCATGTTTATACAGATAGCGGTGTAGATATTTCCATCTATATACAGATAGCGGTGTAGATAATTCGATGTTTATACACATTGTGGTGTAGTTATTTCCATGTTTATACAGATGGCAGTGTAGATATTTCCATGCTTCTACAGATGGTAGTGTAGATATTTCCATGTTTGTACAGATGTCTGTGTAGATATTTCCATGTTTTTACAGATGGTGGTGTAGGTACTTCCATGTTTATAGTGATAGCGGTGTACATATTTCCATGTTTATTGAGATAGCGGTGTAGATATTTCCATGTTTATAGAGATAGCAGTGTAGAAAATTCCGTGTTTATACACATAGCGGTGTAGATATTTCCATGTTTATGCAGATGGCGGTGTAGATATTTCCACGTTTATAGAGATAGCGGTGTAAATATTTCCATGTTTATACAAATAGCCGTGTAGATATTTCCACGTTTATAGAGATGCTGGTGTAGATATTTCCACGTTTATAGAGATAGCAGTGTAGATATTTCCACGTTTATACAGATAGCAGTGTAGATATTTCCACGTTTATACAGATAGCAGTGTAGATATTTCCATGTTTATAGAGATAGCGGTGTAGATATTTCCTTGTTTATACTGATGGCAGTGTGGATATTCCCATGTTTACTGAGATGGCGGTGTAGATATTTCTATGTTTATAAAGATGGCGGTGTAGATATTTAAATGTTTTTACATATGGCAGTGTAGATATTTCCATGTTTATACAGATAGCACTGTAGATATTTCCAGGTTTATGCAGATAGTCGTGTAGATATTTCCATGTTTATAGAGATAGCGGTGTAGATATTTCCATTTTTCTAGATGTAGCGGTGTAGATATTTCCATGGTTATAGAAATGGCGGTGTAGATATTTCCATGTTTATAGAGACGGCGGTGTAGATGTTTCCATGTTTATACAGATAGTGGTGTAGGTATTTCCATGTTTATACAAATAGCGGTGTAGATATTTCCATGTTTATAGAGATAGCGGTGTAGATATTTCCATGTTTATAGGGAGAACGGTGTTGATATTTCCTTGTTTATACAGATGGCAGTGTAGATATTTCCATGTTTATAAAGATAGCGGTGTAGATATTTCCATGTTTATACAGATGGTGGTGTAGATATTTCCATGTTTATACAAATGGCGGTGTAGTTATTTCCATGTTTACACAGATGGCGGTGTAGAGATTTCCATGTTTATAGAGATGGCGGTGTAGATTTCTCCACGTTTATAGAGATGGTGTTGTAGTTATTTCCAAGTTTATAGAGATAGCGGTGTAGATTTTTCCATGTTTATACAGATAGCGGTGTAGATATTTCCATGTTTAGAGAGATGGCGGTGTAGATATTTCCATGTTTATAGAGGTAGCGGTGTAGTTATTTCCATGTTTATAGAGATGGCGGTGTACATATTTCCATGTTTATAGAGATGGCGGTGTAGATATTTCCATGTTTATACAGATAGTGATGTAGATATTTCCATGTTTATACAAATGTCGATGTATATATTTCCATGTGTATAGAGATAGCTGTGTAGATATTTCCATGTTTATAGAGATAGCGGTGTAGATATTTCCTTGTTTATACAGATGGCAGTGTAGATTTTCCCATGTTTAGAGAGATGGCAGTGTAGATATTTCTATGTTTATATAGATGGCGGTGTAGATATTTCCATGTTTATACAGATGGCGGTGTAGATATTTCCATGTTTATACAAATGGCGGTGTAGATATTTCCAGGTTTATAGAGATAGCGGTGTAGATATTTCCATGTTTATAGAGATAGCGGTGTAGATATTTCCATGTTTATACAGATAGCGCTGTAGATATTTTCATGGTTTTAGAGATAGCGGTGTAAATTTTTCCATGTTTATACAGATAGTGGCGTAGATATTTCTATGTTTATACAGATATCGGTGTAGATATTTCCATGTTTATACAGATTGCGTTGTAGATATTTCCACGTTTATACAGATAGCGGTGTAGATATTTCCATGTTTATACACATAGCGGGTTAGATATTTCCATGTTTATACAGATGGCTGTGTAGATATTTCCATGTTTATCCAGATGGCGGTGTAGATATTTCCATGTTTATACAGATGGTAGTGTAGATATTTCCATGTTTATACAGATGGCTGTGTAGGTATTTGCATGTTTATAGAGATGGCGGTGTAGATATTTCCATGTGTATAGAGATAGCCGTGTGGATATTTCCGTGTTTCTAGTGATAGCGGTGTAGATATTTCCATGTTTATAGAGGTAGCGGTGTAGAAATTTCCATGTTTATACAGATAGCGGTGTAGATATTTCCACATTTATAGAGATAGCCGTGTAGATATTTCCATGTTTATACAGATAGCTGTGTAGTTATTTCCACGTTCATAGAGATAGAGGTGTATATATTTCCATGTTTATACAGATTGCGTTGTAGATATTTCCCCATTTATAGAGATAGCGGTGTAGATTTTTCCATGTTTAAAGAGATAATTGTGTAGATATTTCCACGTTTATACAGATAGCGGTGTAAATATTTCCATGTTTATAGAGATAGTGGTGTAGATATTTCCATGTTTATACAGATAGCGGTGTAGATATTTCAATGTTTATACAGGTAGCAGTGTAGGTATTTCCATGTTTATACAGATAGCGGTGTAGATATTTTCACGTTTATAGAGATAGCCATGTAGATATTTCCATGTTTATACAGATAGCTGTGTAGATATTTCCACGTTCATAGAGATAGAGGTGTATATATTTCCATGTTTATACAGATAGCGTTGTAGATATTTCCCCGTTTATAGAGATAGCGGTGTAGATTTTTCCATGTTTAAAGAGATAGTTGTGTAGATATTTCCACGTTTATACAGATAGCGGTGTAGATATTTCCATGTTTATAGAGATAGCAGTGTAGATATTTCCATGTTTATACAGATAGCGGTGTAGATATTTCAATGTTTATACAGGTAGCGGTGTAGATATTTCCATGTTTATACAGATAGCGGTGTAGATATTTCCAGGTTTATAGAGATAGCGGTGTAGTTTTTTCCATCTTTATACAGATAGCGGTGTTGATATTTCCATGTTTATAGGGATAGCGCTGTAGATATTTCCATTTCAATGTAGATTGACCAAATGCCTGAACAAAGAACATGTGCTGTTATTCAAATGCCAAATATTTGAGATTTTGGATTATTTCTTCTTCTTTGTGAGAAACGTATGCTCTATTACATAAAAAATGATATTTAAATAAAATATCAGGGGAAGATGTTTTTAACAGTACTTACATTTGTGCTAAGAATATTATGTTATTTCTAGGTTTTTGTTTTAGTATGAAAAATGAAGCTAAGTCCTCAAACTATATAGTGAATCTTTATTGAAGAAGAATTAATCTGGGCCAAGCATTTCCCATATTTTAATAGACATACAAGTACTTTTGCCATATTATAACAGAAATATTGTATTTAGAAATGAGTGGACTTAAAGAAAATGTGTGGACTTAGGTTCTAACATAGCCGTCTTGTGGTAAGTCTTTTTGGTTTGTATAAATGATTGTTTAGGAGTCTGAGGTGGGCAGATCACTTGAGGTTAGGTATTCGAGACCAGCCTGGCCAACATGGTGAAACCCCATCTCTACTAAAAATACAAAAATTAGCTGGGCATGATGGCGTGCAGCTGTAAGCCCAGCTACTCCAGTGGGTTGAACCTGGGAGGTGGAGGTTGCAGTTAGCTGAGATGGCACCACTGCACTCCAGCCTGGGTGACAAAAAAAGACTCTGTCCTGGAAAAAAAGTGATATTTAGATTTCCTAAAAAGACTTCTTTTCACATACGTGGGCCACTATACACCTGCCCTACTCACCCCAGGGCTAGTATATTAGTCTATTATGGCTGCCATAACAAAGTACCTCAGACTGTGTTACTCAAAAATAGAAATTTATTTTTTCTTGATTATTGAGGCCAGACATCCAAGTTCAAAATGTCAGCAGGATTGATTGAGTTTTGTGTCCTTTCTTCTTGGCTTATAGATGGCTGTTTTCTCCCTGTGTCTTCACATGGTCATTCTATACCTGACTATGACCTAAACTCTAGTTTAAGTACACCAGCCATATTGGATTAGGGCCACCCTGGTTACCTCATTTTATCTTAGTTAGCTCTATAAAGGCTGTATTTCCAAATACAGTCTCTTTCAGTAGTACTTTGGGTTAACAGTTCAACATAGGAATTTTGGGAGGCATGATTTAGCCCATAATAACCAAGTTCCAGACAACTAGAAACAGCTTCTATGTTCTAGGGCCTGCTGACATCATTAAAACTAGCCAGTCCTTGGCTTACTTACCCTGCCTCCCCTGCTTCTTCTCCTAGAAACCAGAGGAAATTTTCTTACCCACATTTCACTCCTCTTCCTCTGCCTCCTGACTGATGCTGGGACTTTCCCACGTGCTCCCTCTTCTTGGAGAGGAGGTGTCTAGAGACACCCAAGAGGAGGTCTATACTCTTGGTGACCAAATAATCTGTATAACAGACCCCCATGACACGAATTTACCTATATAACAAACCCACATATTTACCCTGGAGTTAAAATAAAAGCTTTTTTTTAAAAGTAAAAAACAACTCATAGAGCTGAATACTGGAAAATAGGAACTTTACCATATGTAAATTTATAAATAAATTTGAAAATCAAATGACCAACTTTTAAAGTTGAAAAATTCTGAGATGAGGAAGTTTATAATATATGGCTTATTTATTATACCGTTATTTATGAAAATGAAACTATTATTTTACCATATATATTTCTCTTTACTCTAAAAATATATCATGAAGTCAGGAGTTCGAGACCAACCCGGGCAACATGGTGAAACCCTGTATCTACTAAAAATATAAAAATTAGCCAGGTGTGGTGGCACATACCTGTAATCCCAGCTACTGGGGAGGCTGAGATGGGAGAATCACTTGAACCCAGGAGGCAGAGGTTGCAGTGAGCTGAGATCACGGCACTGCACTCCAGCCTGGGTGACAGGGTGAGATCCCATCTCAAACAAAAGAAAAAAGAAAAAAATACATATAAGCTATTTTATTTATAAAACTGCTTAGTATTAGGTATGTTCACAGTTTCTGAACACTTTGCAAATTGGACAATAAAACTAATTTTTAATATGAAAGGAATTGTTTAGCCTATTTCCAGATTTTCAAACAATACCGTTCTAACCTCTGCCCCTTCCAAGATATGAAATTTTATTGTACATTTATTGAAAAGAGGATCACTTTAGATTTTACCAAAGTAGCTAGTATGAAAAAAAAATCAAGCCTTGCTATTGTGATTAAATAAGAACATGTTTAATCACTGATTCTTGAATAACGCTGATTCTTAAAGAAACTGCTGATTATAATTTTGTATAACGATTTCATACTGTGGCTCACAATCAGAATATTTTGAATATTCTGTGAATATTTTTAGATTGGTTTTTCAGGACTTTGCCTAAGTCTCATTTGTAAAGCCCTCAAATATACCAATCATCCCTTTATTAGAATCTGAATGATGCATATATATTATCCAGTTAAATAACTAAGGACCTTTTTTATTTTAGTAGCTTCCAGTTCTCTTTTAAGAGACAGTAACTGTTCCTTCCTTGAAATCCACTACAAATAAGGATAACTGACGCATTGTCTAAAACCTCTGGAGTAAAAACTGGATGTCAATTATAACTTTTACCACAATAGCCTTGACACTTGGACTTCATTTTCTACCCTCTGAGAGAGTCTGGACAATTTCATTTAATCTGTCTGTGCAAGATAAGATTTGAAGGATGGCAGGCCCTAGACATGTGACTTCAGTGGTACAGACACCTTGAAATGGTTGGCAAAGCCTTATTCCACTAATCATGTATCATTGACGGAGGATTTGAAAACCCCTAAAATAATATTGTACTGCTAGATTGTGGTACAATGTAAGAATAAGAGAAAGAGAGTTGGGCACAGTGGCTCACACCTGTAATCTCAGCACTTTGGGAGGCTGAGGTGGGCAGATCACCTGAGGTCAGGAGTTCGAGACCAGCCTCAACCTGGCCAACATGACAAAACCCTATCTCTACTAAAAATACAAAAATTAGCCAGGCGTGCTGGTGGGCCCCTGTAGTCCCAGCTACTGGGGAGGCTGAGTCAGGAGAATCGCTTGAACCTGAGAGGCAGAAGTTGCAGTGAGCCGAGATTGTGCCACTGCACTCCAGCCTGGGCAACAGAGTGAGACTCTGTCTCAAAAAAAAAAAAAAAAATAAAGAAAGAAAGAAAGAAAGAAAGAAAGAAAGAGTGAGAGGAGAGAGGGAAGAAGGGAGAATTAATATGAGTATAAATAACTGACATCTTTAAATAACTTTGAGCTCTGGGATTGAATGCACTAAAATAAAAAGAGCTGTCCAGATTTATTAACTGACAATTTATGCATACCAGGCCAAAATACTTACTCATATGCCACTGGTTTTATGGTTGTAAATTCCAGTTTTCAGGCCAAAGGTAGTTAAAGTGGTAGACACTGGTGAAAGAAATGTAATACATTTGACAAAAGCTACGTTTTTAATTCCATGCAATTTGTACTCAACTGTTTTGCTATTTTTGTTTATAGTGCTTCTGGGTTTTTTTTTTGTATTGTGTAAATAGTGATGAATTAGAGGTAATATGCAACATTTAACTGAACTATGGCCAATATTTAATTATGTAGCTCTAGGGACAGAAGAGTTGTAGCTATTATATGAATCTACAAAAATTACAGTTTTAATTGTTTCATGGTAACCGTTATTGTGCAATCTTAGCTTCATTTATTGCCAACATTCCCTTAATTGCATATGCAGCTTTGTTTTCAGTGCATCTTACATTCAAGAGGATTTGCATATTCATCATTTGTAAACTCCCATTATGAGAAACCAGATTGTGGATGCATTCATAAATCATTTCCATAACCAATTGCTTCAGTTTTATCACAAATAAAAGTGAACATGATGTATATTGAGTCTACAATGTTTTAAAATTTTTCATCAGGTTGTTCTTAGGCCATTTATTCATTTATCAAACAAGTATACATTGAGCACCTATTATGCCAATAAGTGTTTTAGATAATCATGTGATAGCAGTGAAAAAGCAAATAGTAATCATTGCGTTCACCAAGCTTACAATTTAGTCAGGGAGAAAAATGATACTAAGCAAATAAATAAAAAAATATAGTTTATGTCAAGTGGTGATATTTGCTATGGAGAACAGTAAAACAAAAAACTGTGATAAGAAGTTCTAGAAATGAGGATGAGATGGTGATGTTTAAATAGTCAGTATGGTCACATTAAAACATATAATCTGAGAAAAATAGCCAAACAATAGAGGAAATAAGCCATGTGAATATTACATATGTTGACAAAAAGAGTCAAGCTCTGTAAAATATTAAAAGAGATTTATTCTGAGCCAAACATGAGTGATCAATGGCTCATGACACAGTCCTCAGGAGATCCTGAGAACAGGTGCCCAAGGTAGTTGGGCTACAAGTTGGTTTTACAGAATTTGGGGAGACATAAAATATCAATCAATGAATGCAAGATGTACATTGGTTGAGTTTAGAAAGGCAGAACAACTGGAAGAGGGGGCTTCCAGGTCATAGGTAGATTCATAGATTTTCTGGTTGACCGTTGGTTGAGTTATTATCTGAAGACCTGGAATCAATAGAAAGTAATGTCTAGGTTACAATAAGAGCTCGTAGAGACCAAGGTTTTACCATGTAGATGAAGCCTCCAGATAGCAAGCTTCAGAGAAAATAGACTGTAGATGTTTCTTATCATTCTTAGTTTGTTCTACCAGTAATTGCAAAAGGGAGGAGGGTATAATGAGGCATGTCTGGCTTCACTTTCCCATCATGGCCTGAACTAGTTTTACAGGTTAACTTCGGAATGTCTGTAGATGAGAGGAGGAGTCCATTCAGATGGTTGGGGGCTTAGGATTTAATTTTTTTATTTATATATCCAGCTATAAATGCAGAGGCCTTGAGGAAAGAGGCTTTGGTTTATATGAGGAAGGTCATAGTAAGGCATTGATGTTTACTTCATGTAGGATGAAAACCCATGGAAGGGCTTTAAGCAGAGGAGACATGATCTGACCCTCAAGATTATAGTGGAGCAGGGACAAGGACAGAAAGACAAATTAAGAAGTTACTAAGATGATCAGGAAAGAGATGATGTTTCCTGAGCCAGAGTTGGTAGTAGTAGTGGAGGTCGTAAGATGTAGTTGGATTCTGGATGTGTTTTATTGATAATGCAGAAATTTGCTGATGGATTGCATGTTTGGTGAGAGAGAGAGAAAGAGATGAGTCTTGGAAGGCCCCAAATTTCTCGCCTTAACTAGAAGTATGGAGTTTAATTAACTGGGATAAGAAAGGCTGTGGGAAGAGAAAGTTTACGTTGAGAAAAATCAGAAGTTTATTGAGATAGTAACCGCCCAAGGGGTTCACCTTGCCAGCTGCCTGGGCAGAGCCAATTCATCAAGATGGGAATTGCAATAGAGAAAGAGTAATTCATCCAGAGCCGGCTATGTGGGAGACTGGAGTTATATTATCACGCAAATCAGTCTCGCTGAGCATTCAGGGATCAGAGTTTTTAAGGATAACTTGGTGGGTGGGGGGAAGCCAGTGAGCCAGGAGTGCTGACTGGTCAGAGATGGGATCAGAATTTTTAAGGATAACTTGGTGGGTGGGGGGAAGCCAGTGAGCCAGGAGTGCTGACTGGTCAGAGATGAAATCATAGGAAGTCGGAGCTGTCTTCTTGTGCTCAGTCGGTTCCTGGGTTGAGGCCACAAGATCAGATGAGCCAATTTATTGACCTGGATGGTGCCAGTTGATCCATCAAGTGCAGGTTCTGTGAAATATGTCAAGCACTGATCTTAGAAGCAGTTTAGGGAGGGTCAGAATCTTGTAGCCTCCAGCTGCATGACTCCTAAACTATAATTTCTATTCTTGTGGCTAATGTTAGTCCTACAAAGGCAATCTAGTCCCCAGACAAGAAAGAGGTCTGCTTTGGGAAAGGGCTGTTACCATCCTTGTTTAAACTATAAACTAAGTTCCTCCCAAAGTTAGTCCAGTCTCCACCCAGGAATGAGCAAGGACAGCTTGGAAGTTAGAAGCAAGATGGAGTCGATTAAATTAGATCTCTTTCACTGTCTCAGTCATACTTTTGCAAAGGTGGTTTCAAGATTTAGACCTATTTCTGTGACCCGAGGGAAGAGGCTTAAGTCAGTATCAGGATACTGCTGGAGTGTAGAGTTGGAGTCCACAAAAATTTGGGGCCTGAGGTATAATTTTATGAGTCCCCAGCATTTAGGAAAGGGTTTAATAGCATGTTACTAGGTGATATTAACAAGGTTGTGGGTGTGTAGAGAGGAGAAGAGATGGAGGGACCGAGCTTCCAGGCAGTCTCATGTTGAGCAGATGAGGGAAAACCACAAGAGAGACTGAGAAAAAAAACAGGTGGTAACACAATCAGAAAACCAGAAAAGAGTTTTATGCAAAAGCCTGGTGAAGAAAATATTTCAAGAAAAAGGGAGGGATCAGCTCTGTCCAATATTACTGATATGTCAAATATGTTGATGAAAAAAATTAAATATGAGATTTAGCAATATAGAGGTCAATCTTGATATATGCAGTTTCAGGGGAGTGGTAAAGGTGATGAAAAAACAAACAAACAAATAAGGAATAAAATACTGATCCATGCTACAACATGGATGAACCTCAAAAACATTTTGCTGAGTGAAAGGAACCAAGCACAAAGGCTACAGCCTGCATGATTCCATTTATGTGAAATAGCAGAGTCGGCAAATCCATAGAGATAGAAAGCAGATGTAGTGGCTGCCAGGGTAGGGGGGAGAAGAGAGAATGGTGAAGTGACTGATGGGTACAAGTGATGAAAATGTCTTGGAATTAGGTAGTTTGATGATTGCACAACATTTCAAATTTAATAAAAGCCACTGACTTGTACACTTTTTTGTTGTAGTTGTTGAAGCAGAGTTTCGCTCTTGTTGCCCAAGCTGGAGTGCAGTGGCACGATCTCAGTTCACTGCAACCCTGCCTCCCGGGTTCAATTGATTCTCCTGTCTCAGCCTCCTGAGTAGCTGGGACTACAGGCATGCAACACCACACCTGGCTAATTTTTGTATTTTTAGTACAGACGGAGTTTCGCCATGTTGGCCAGGCTGATCTTGAACTCCTGACCTCAGGTGATCCATCTGCCTCAGCCTCCCAATATGCTGGGATTACAGGCATGAGCCACTGTGCCCGGCCTTTTTTTTTTTTTTTTTTTGAGTTGGACTCTCACTCTGTTGCCCAGGCTAAAGTGCAGTGGTGCGATCTCGGCTCACTGCAACCTCCGCCTCCTGGGTTCAAGCAATTCTCCTGCCTCAGATTTCCTAGCTGAGATTACACGCGTGTGCCACCATGCCTTGCTAATTTTTGTATTTTTAGTAGAGATGGGGTTTCACCATGATGGCCAGGCTGGTCTCGAACTCCTGAACTCAAGTGATCCACCTGCCTCGGCCTCCCAAGTGCTGGGATTACAGTTGTGAGCCACTGTGCCCAGCCTACTTGTACACTTTAAAATAGATAAAATGGAAATGGTTAATGATATGTTTTGTGAAGTTTATCTCAATTAAAAAACTGTTATTGACATAGATTCAAGAGAGAATAGGAGGGGAAAGAACTGGTGTTTGAGTCAGTGTGAGAATAGGCAGAACTTTGAGAAGTTAGTTGGAGAAGGTTGTCGGATCAGGAGAATGTTTTTCTAAGATGGATGAAGTTTTGGCCATTTAGGTCCTGAAGGAAATGATCTTGTAGAGAAAGAGAACACATCGTTGTAAATGAGAGGAGAGGAAATTGGCAGCATGATTCCTTAAATAGCCGAGCAGAGATGAAATTTCTGTCTAAATGGAAGACGTCATCCAGAGAAGGGCATGGAGAGTTGACCCGCTCCTACAGGGGGCAAAGCGTGTGGACAGCTGGCCAGTGAGATTGATGATGCGACTTGTAAAGTTTTCTTCTGATTTCTCTCATTTTCCCAATGAAATGTGAAGCAAGGTGGTGAGCTGAGAATGACAATAGGGAAGGAAGAGCTGGAAGTTAAAAGAGGGAATAGAAAGCTTTGAATAGTTGTCTAGGAATGCGGAAAAGGAAAGAATGAGGGTCACCCTGATGCCAATGGAGTGAGTAGTCATGAATACGAAGTCATTTCAGTCTGCATGATTGTGGACAAAGTGAAATCTGCATGATTTCTTCACTCATTCAGCTGCACAGATACAGGCTAGAGTAAGTGAAGGGATTTATTTTCTAGAGTTTTTGCCATGAGAGTATGGAGAAGTATGAGCATGGCCAGGGAGTGATTGCTTGTCTGACATCTCTAATGAAGGAAATGAAGACAAGATAGGTGAGGGAAATAACTGAAAATAATTTAGGATCCTGGGCTTGTAGAAGCTGGCGCAGCTGAAATATTGTTAGAGTAGAGATATGAAAAGAAGTGAGCTGGACAGATAGGGATGATGGTTGGTGAGTGGACCACTTGAAATGAAGACAAGGAAACATTATCATCATTAGTAATGGTAATACTTCTTTTGAAGAGTGATGGCAAAGGTTGTTTTTCATCAAAGTTCTCCTTCAAAGTCATCAATAAGAAGAGATCAAGAAACTGAGAAGCAAATAAAAGTGAATATTTACATGACAGAGAATGACAGTGAGCTCAGAGCTAGAATCTTCAGGGGTTGAGGGACAGGGCATCCTCAGGGCTCACCTACAGTGTCTGTAGGTGATTGTAACAAGCTGGAACAGTGAGGGGTGCCATTTGACATGAGAGTCAAAGCTTGGGTATTTAGGAAGGTCAGAGGGAGAATAGTCTGCAAGTGGTATGGGCAGAAAGGACTCCTAGTCTACCTTCAAGTCTTATATTGGGGGGCTTGGGGAAAAGAAAACAAAAACACAGGCACAATTTTTTTTTTTTGAGATGGAGTCTCGCTCTGTCACCCAGGCTGGAGTGAAGTGGCGTGACCTTTGCTCACTGCAACCTCCACCTCCTGGGTTCAAGCAATTCTCCTGCCTCAGCCTCCCTAGTAGCTGGGATTATGGATGCATGCCACCACGCCCAGATAATTTTTGTATTTTTAATAGAGACGGGGCTTCACCATGTTGGCCAGGCTCATCTTGAACTCCTGACCTCAGGTGATCCACCCTCCTTGGCCTCCCAAAGGCCAGCCCATGCCTGGGATTACAGGTGTGAGCCACCATGGCCGGCCAACAGGCACAATTTGGGAAGGCTTCAGAGAAAGCAGTTCCAGGGAAGATCCACCTTCCACGTTTAAGGGGCACCATATCTTGTATTGGACACATGTACAACTGTCCTTCAAATAGTAGACTCTGAGTTCCAACATTAGGGCAATTTTTTTACTCCTATGAAGGATTGGCTTTGGGGCTTGCCTGTCATTATGGAGATATGATTAAAATTCTGAAACATTGGCATAGTTGTTTTGTTCTGTTTTTCTCTGTCTCTATTTGAGTGGTGTGTGTGTGTGTGTGTGTGTGTGTGTGTGAGAGAGAGAGAGAGAGAGAGAGAGAGATAGGGTTACCTAAAGGGTGATGATACCATAAAGAGAAATTGGTTACAGAGTGCTTTGTAGAATGAATATTAACATTAAAGCAAAATACATGAGTCTTTCCAGTTGCACCTGCATTTCACTTCTTGCCAATCTTTAAATTTAACAGATGGAATTTTACTGTGTCAAGAAGCATTGAATGCTGAGCGGGAGCTATGTCATCCAGATACAGATCTCTGCAGATTTGATGCTACAGATGAAGAGTTGAGATGTAAGTGTTAAATTGAGATATTCACTTTTCTGGTATATATGCAATATGTGAGACTCAGAGACCACTCACAGGAAAGTGCACACGCCAACCTTTGTTGCCATTAATGTCCTAGTTTTAGCTGGAGTGTTATTGGGAGGCTGTGGTGGTTTATACTAAATACATCAATTTAAGGCGATGTCATTTTGTGAAACTAAAGCCATTGTGGAATGATATGCAATGTTTCTTCTATAAAATTTCAGTGTGACTATGAATAGTAAATAACTTAAACTAACTAATCTAATCCCATAAAGTAGGTAAGGTAAAATATAAAGCCATTTTAAAAATTGTTGACTGGGTATGGTGGCTCATGCCTGTAATCCCAGCACTTTGGGAGGCCGGGATGAGAGGATTGCTTGAGGCCAAGAGCTCAAAATTAGCCTGGGCAATATAGGAAGATATCATCTCTACCAAAAAAAAAAAAAAAAAAAAGAATTACCTGAGCATGGTGGCATGCACCTGTGGTCCTAGCTACTTGGGAGGCTGAGGCTGGAAGATTGCTTGAGCCCAGGAGTTTGAGGCTACAGTGGGCTATGATTGCAACACTGCATTTGGCCTGGGTGGCAGAACAAGACCCTGTCTCTTAAAAAAATTAAAACATATTGTGACTGAAGTGGTGACACATACAACAAAAACTAGGAATCTCCTTTTTTTATGGCAATGGGTCACATTTGAGAGGATATTGTACATGTGGATCAACTGAGAAATTTTTGCAAAATGGAGTTGCTGGTACACTCTAAGGCTTATTAAATCCCAACTTCCAGATATAAATTAGTGTGTGCTGATGTGTATGCGTGTATATAAGCCTTTTGGTTGATTACAACACATAACTTGGTTAAGCAGCCACTCTAGCAGACTAATAGTCCACCAAGATCTTTTTCTCCCGTTTAGTGTGTCAGGCCTGTGGGTTTGAATTTGACATGTGTGAGTGGACGTCAGAAGCATCTGCTGGCCAAATTTCCTGGATGCGCACAAAAGCGAGAGAGATCCCTGCATTTGAATCCACACCTCAGCAGGATCAAGGAGGTGATGATGAAGGTAGAAAAAAAATAATATCTTTTATGTATTACTTTCAGAATTCTGCTTTATGGTGACTAGTTATAAGACATTACATAGGAGGCCTTGGTGAATATACTGAGTATATTTTATTGAAAATACATTCTGCCATAGGAGCTGAAGGTGAAAATAACAATTATGTTTCCAACAGCGTAAAATGAGAATTATACTAGGTTAACAATATTTTTTAAGTTTTATTATTTCCTTCAGGATTTATTATCGTGTGAACAAAAAGTATTAAAAGGCTTTTTTTTTTTTTTTTGAGACAGAGTCTCACTCTGTCACCCAGGCTGGAATGCAGTGGTGAGATCTTGGCTCACTGCAACCCCCGCCTCCTGGGTTCAAGTGATTCTCCTGTCTCAGCCTCCCAAGTAGCTGGGACTACAGGCACGTGCTACCATGCCTGGCTAATTTTTGAATTTTTAGTAGAGACAGGAATTCACCATGTTGGCCAGGCTGGTATCAAACTCCTGACCTCAAGTGATCCACCCACCTTAGCCTCCTGAAGTGCTGAGATTACAGGTGTGAGCCATCATGCCCGGCCAAGTCGGCCAGCTCTTTCTTTCTCTTTCTTTCTTTCTTTCTTTCTCTCCTTCCTTCCTTCCTTCCATCCATGCTTCCTTCCTTCTTTCTTTCTTTCTTTCTTTCTTTCTTTCTTTCTTTCTCTCTTTCAACACTGCTCTGTCAATGAGTTTCTTCCTCTTGCTAACATATTAATTTGTATTTTCTGTTTACTTTTATTCTTTTTGCTTTTTTTTCTTTCTTCCTTTTCTTGGAGGGGTGAGTATTGTTACATTTTTATTTTTATTTTTTTCACTGATCTGGAAGCTTTAATTTATATATCTTATTGTTATGACTGTTCTTAATTTTTAGGGTATATTCTTTATATGAAATTTCTTTAACAAAACCTAAAGTGCTCTAGTACTTCTGCCTTCTTGAACATGAGAAAGACCAAACTATCATTTAATTATTTTTTGGTCCTGAGTTACAATTGAACATTTTGAAGAGTTTTAAAGTCAATATCTTGTTATGATACTTGTAATTATTAAGTTTATATATTTCATTATTTTTCTTACTCACCATTGTTTTTTAGATTTTATGCTTTCCTTCTTGGTTCCCTTATCCCCTTGCAAAGGTTGACTCTTTAATCAATTTTAGTTTTATTTAAAAAAGATCTGTGGTGATGAGCTCCCATAGTACCTGTAAACTTAAAATATTTTAAAATTGTTCTCACTTCGAAATAATAATTTATCTGGTCATACAATTTTAGAATTTTTTTTTTAAATTTCTAAGTGCAGGGTGATTTTCCCTCTTTAGCTCCTGATATGTGCTGTAGTGACGGAGAAGTCTGAGTGCATATAATGGTTTTTAGTTTAATGCAGATTTTAAAAATGTTTATTTATCTTTGTTATTTGAAAATTTCAGTATGATGAGTGCAGGAATGAGTATATGTTTAATTTTTAATGCTCAGAATGCACATATATCATCACTTGCAGAAATTATGTTATTCTATTCAAGTAATTCTCTCTTACTCCCTCTAATCTTTTCATCTTGAGTTTCTATTAAACACAACTAATGTTCACACTCCATAACCTGACTCCTCCTTTTTATTTTCTATATAATTTACTCTATTTTGAGTTACATTTCAGGGCTTCTGGTACATGAATTTTCTCTTTGACACTACAGCCAGTCTAGGTTATATTCTGCCTATTGGGCATTTAATTTAAAGTCTTAATTTATTTTTGTTTTAAGTGTATACTTGCTAATATTTTCTTATTTATTTCCTAGTGTATCTTAATATGTTTTTAATAGAATGTATTAGAATTGCATTAAATTTAATTTCTTTTTTGTACAATTTATAAATGTAATTCGTTTTTGCTGTCTTTAGCATTATATTTATATATTTTACTGTGCAGATTATTATTTTTTATTTTTTTATTTTTTGGGGGTAGCAGTAATATTATTATTATGGTTATTTATTTTATTTAAGTTCCAGGCTACGTGTGCAGGATGTGCAGGTTTGTTACATAAGTAAACATGTGCTGTGGTAGTTGGCTGCACCTGTCAACCCATTACCTAGGTATTAAGACCAGCGTGCATTAGCTATTTATCCCAATGATCTCCCTCCCCTCACCCCTCAACAGGCCCCAGTGTGTGTTGTTCCCCTTCCCTGTGTCTGTGTTCAAGTTGTTCAGCTCCCACATATAAGTGAGAACATGTGGTGCTTGGCTTTCTGTTCCAGCATTAGTTTGCTCAGGATAATGGCTTCCAGCTCCATCCATGCTCCTGCAAAGGACGTGATCTCATTCCTTTTTATGGATGCATAGTATTCCATGGTGTATATGTACCACATTTCCTTTATCCAGTCTATCATTGATGGGCATTTGGGTTGATTCCATGTCTTTGCTATTGTGAATAGTGTACAGACTATTTTTAAAAAGATTAATAGACTTTACTTTTTAGAATTATGCTTTTCAAACTGCTTTTTGCCTTGCAGGTGTCTTGTAATTTTTTGTTGAAAGTCAGACATGATTTACTGTGCAAAAGACGTTAATGTAAATAGTGTAAGCTTTTACATTACGTTTATCCAGTTAAGGATCATATTATGTTTAGTATTTGCTGTAGCTGTAAATATCTGAGGGTAAAAT
Organism: Pan troglodytes; assembly: GCF_028858775.2. Taxonomy (NCBI): domain Eukaryota; kingdom Metazoa; phylum Chordata; class Mammalia; order Primates; family Hominidae; genus Pan; species Pan troglodytes. Next base: position 117,990,236 of record NC_072404.2, on the reverse strand, counting down.
TTGGTCTCGTGTTCTTGTTTTTGTCTTTCTTGTTGTATTTGGGTTTCCTTAGAGACTTCTTTTTAAACAAACATCAGAGACGTGCAGCAGTTTCAGTAGCATGAAGAAGCATTTCAGACTTTATTTTTGAAAATGAAGTTGTAAAATTATAGAAATCTCTTTATAAATCTGTGTTGTCATTGTTATTAAGTTCAAGAACAGCTCAAATTCGTTTTAAACATCAGATGGGGAAAAATTTATATACAATATCTTTATGTAAAACAAAATCCATAGGTGACGTTTAAAAGGACTGTAGATATCTCATACCTCTATGTGGCTTGGTAAGAAAGAAGACATTTTAAGTTGTATTTCCTAAAACTATAAAGGATTTTCTACAAAAAGTAAATCAAAAAATCATCCAGAGGGGCAAGAATTCTGGGAAGGATGAAGAGAAATTCTTGATTAAAAAAAGGATTGAATTGTGATATTTAACAGAAAATGACAATAATTTGGTGGTATAGCAATTTGTATATGTAGGTTTCTTTTATAGGAATCTTGAATTTTTACAAAAGGGTGCTATCAAATTTTGATTATAGAAATTAGGAGATTTCTCTACATATTGGAAATAATATATAAAAATGAAAACCTGTTATTTGTAGTTGATGTAATCATTTGAAAACACTCTATCCTTTTAAGTAAAATATTTGTGTTTTAAGTCTGGTTTTGAAAACTTCAGAAATGTAATAGTTTTAGTCAGACAGAAAGAAGCTAATGTTTTCCTAAATTGCTTCTTTTTTCTTTTATCTTTCAGGTTATTATGTATGGGTAGGCGCTAAGCATGCTTTCACTCTTAACCATTTAGACAGCAGGGCTTACCTAAATAGCTGTGTGTGTCATTGCCTGGGCAAGAGCTGTCATCTTCAATTCTATTATGCAATGGAAAGCAGTGTCCTGAGAGTAAGACTGTATAATAATGAGGTAAGAAGAAAGTTGCATTTATTTCAAATTCATTGACTCAATGAAGTTTCTAACTCTTGGCAACTTGTGTTTTGATTTCTCAGTTGCGCATAGGCTTTTATTCTTTAACTTGACTTTATTTGGTATACTTTTAAAAAGAATGATTAAGAAACTAGGATAGGGGACACTCTCATGTACAAAAGTTAATGTGATAACTTGCCCAATATTATTTCATAAAGTTTTCAAAATTCATGGAATTATATTAAAGAAACTATAGATCTAATAAAAATGGGATAGCTGAGATTCTGTATTGTGAGCTCTGTATTGAAGCTCTGATGTGATCTGTTTTGGACATTACATCTATATATCATTAGAACTATAAATATAATGGTTAAAACTTACTTGTTTGGGTAGCAGTAGACATAATTTTTAAGACTGGTAATTATTGATTAAATATTGAACAATGGCACACTGGGTAGAGTGAGTCCATTCTTCTTCTCTCTCTCCTTGTCCAATATGCTCAATGAGTTCTAAAGTATAAAGCTGGGTGAGTACTCCAATTAGTATAACAGATAAAAACAAACTGACAGCTGATTCCATAGTATAGGAAAACACCCTGCTTTGTCTACTCTTATGCACTCAGCACTCCCAATATCTCACTTCTGACACCAGATGCATGTTTTTTTTCCAACACAGCAATTCAGTTCTCTAGTGGACACCAACTGAGTGTCCTTTGATTTGCCTCAATTCTGACACTGCTATGTGAAGATAGTACAGATTCCACAGGTTGAGGTCTCAGGCCCACAAGACTACCCCTACTTCAGATGTCAATCACAAGCTTCCTATTGTGCCTCTTACCTACCAGCTATAAATTGGAGTTCCCATGACCCCCTTCTTAGGTTTGATAATTTGCTGGGATGACTCACAGAATTCAGGAAAACACTTTACTCATGTTACCCATTTATTATTAAAAATGTAGATGAACAACCATATGGAAGAGATGAATAGGGCAAAGTATGTGGGAAGAGGGGTGGTGCTTCACTTCCGTGCATTCCCGGGGGTGCACCCTCTAGGAACCAAAATGCGTTCAGCAATCTAGAAGCTCTCTGAAACCTGTACTTCAGGAATTTGTATAGAGGATTTGTCACATAGGTTTGATCATTTATTAGCTCAATCTCCAGCCCCTCTCTTCTTCCCCAAAGAGGTGGGGCTGAAAGTTCCAAGCTTCTAATCATAACTTGATCTTTCTGGTGATGAGTCCCATAAGATTCTATTAACATCCCTATTGATTAGGAAATTAACAGGTTTTTGGGAACTATCTGCCAGAAACTGGAGGTGAATAAATATATTCATAATAAATAATATATAATGTATAATTATATGTAATATAATATATATCAATATATTTATTATTTTATGTATCCAGATTTATATGATTCACATAATTACATCTATATGTATGTGAGATATCTATAGATATATATCTCTACACATCCATATAGATATAAATATATAGATAGATAAATATGGATGTCATATATATATCACATATCTGTAGATATGTGGATGTGATATATATATATATCTATCTCCCCACACATCCATATAGACACATATAGGTATATAAAGTAATATACATATGTATATAAATTCTTTTTTAATTGGATGAGATACAATTTTCCTGGCATTCTGGAACTTGTTATGTTTTTGTTTTTTGCAATAGTACTTTGTAGTCACTGCCCTGCAATCTATTTAATATATTTCATTCCATTTGGTAAGGTGTGGGGGGAGGAAGAAAAGGGGACAACATCTCCCTATCCTTCCTGCAGCATTACAAACTGTCCAGATACGTGGGATCAATTTTACCAAAAAGGAAGAGAGAAAAAATTTAACTGTATCCACGTATGTTCCACCATTCATGCCTCAATATTTCAGTTGCTGTCACCTGTGCTGTTTGAACCAATCCCAGCAAGCCTCCATGCAATCTACAACATTCTATAATTTCCAACTCCTTCTTCAATAAAGGCATAGTAGAAAAATTCTAGAATAATTTCGATGAGTTTAAATTACAGTTAAAATGGTTAAATTATATATGTGGGCCTATGGTAATGCTTTTCAGATGACAGATAATTAATTATTTCATGAAAATTGAATGAATTTTTAGCCTAAATTTAAGTGGAAATTTGTATTATAATATGGTCTAATCCTGAGGATTATTTTAATCTGCTCTGAAAATGAGTGATGTATTTTAAAAGTTTCAATGCATGTAGAATGGAATTGTGTATTTAATTATGAATGTGAGTATGTATTGTGTATGTAATTATGAATGTGTATATGTATTATGTAATTATGAATGTATGTATTTAGTATGTATGTAATTATGAATGTGTATAGATTGGAATTACTGAAAATGAGCCATGCCATTCTTCTGGTGGCTTTAGAACCATACAAGAAAAGAGTGAAAACAAATTGGCTTCAAGTGTTACATCATATAAAAATGACGTTAGATACCACACATCATCAACTCTATTAATCAGTAATACAGTTATCAAGATTCTGTCTCTCATATTATAAGAAAAGACGTTAATCATAGGGAAATGATCTAGTGTATTAACCAGAACCAAATGGATGTACATCTTAGAGATTGTTGACTGATGTTTGATCTGTTAGTATCCTGTGAGGTGTCCTGTCTTTTCTGACACTATTTGCTATCCTCTATACATATGTTGCTCACTGATGCAAAATCTGCATCAAAGTACATTTAAGTCCCTAGTCAATGTTTTATCACACACTTAAAAGGACTCCAAACCTATCATTTAAAAAAGTAGCTCTTGATGAAAATGATGATTTACATCTTTCCATGAACAGAATGCTGTTTTGTGTTGCGAATATCTATTACTCTATAAATGTGAGGAGGTAAGCCAAGAAATATCTAGCAAGAATGCTGAAGGTTGTTTTCTTTATTTCCAGAGGACATTAGAACTTGAGAAGTGAAAAACTCAGGTGAAGGCAAGTTGTTAAATAAAAAGTTCACTCTTTAGAATCAGCTCAAGTGTGTAGCAATTCTAGTTTGTACCATCTAACCATTCTTGGGTTAGATCTGCGTCCATGATCTATAAAATAATACTCATAGCAACAGCCTACTTTTGTTCTGTGTAGGGTTTCCATGTAATTATTTACCAAGAAATTTACATGTAATTTTTCTTTACAACCAAATTTACTTGTAATTCTTTACCAAATTACATGGTCTTATTCCTAGATGCGATCAAAAGTAGTGAAACTCAACAACATTGACTTTGGTAGCCTTGATTTCTTCACTGGAAGAGAAAAGCATAGACTGGCATCTCTAAGAGATAGAGTGTTAATAAATATGTTAAATATTTTTCTTGAAAGGTAAATCGGCATTATTGATCCTGGACCGGCGGAGCAAAGATATATTTTTAAAAAATTATTTACTGATTTTAAGATAAAAGTAGAACATCACTTGAAAAGCTTTGCTGAGTTGGAGATTTCTTTTTTACATTAACACCTGTGAAAAGTAACTAGAAAGTGGAAGAGTAAGAACAGAAATAAAATGAAACCTGATTTCACTTAGAATAAATTCTTTTTACAAAACATTGCTAGTGCCATCAGACTGGAAAATGTATAGAAAAATCTAGATCTCATTCACTGTGTACTATGAACTTGGCTTATGAAAAACCATTTAAGTTTGGAAAGAACACTGCTCACTTTTCAAAAATGTAAGTGCACCCATCTTCAGGGGGAGCAGAGGGGAATCAATTAGTCACTGTGAAAAAAGAGTACAATAGCTCTAAATTATTTTCATAAAATGAAAACGGGGGAAAGTGGTGAATGCAATTTGCCAAGAGGTGTCACTAAAAGCATCTGTGTAGGGTGTAAGTGTTTTGACGCTAAATAACTGAAGTTGTGTAAGAAATAAGCAGAAGAAAAAATAGTTGCTTGTCTCAACTTTTTATAACTCCAGTTCATCCTGATCCGCCATGAAAGCTATCAGCCGAAAATATGTCCACCCCATGTGCTTCATTGTCTTGTGGAAATCTTCACAGTTGATATGAATAAGTAATTAAGTAAATTGTAATGGATTTAGACTATCTTCTGAAATATTTAGGTCTTGGAAATTTGGAGTAGGCATCTGAGGGTGCAGGACTAAGTTGAAAGTAGATTCATTTTTAGAAAATCTTGGGCATGCATAAAATATGTGAGGCTGAGTGAGGACACAAATATTGATATCACTTATCATTTGGATTAAAACAAGATGTTACCTTTCAGGGCCGTTTTCTATCTCATGATAGAAAGTGGGATAGAGCCAGGCTCAGAGCTCAACCTGAGACATAATTATGTCAATCTTCACATTTTTACCATATTGTTACCTAAAAATTCATGCATTCTATATGTAAACATTATGAACAATTTGGTCTATTTTTGGGAAGAAATGTGAATTTGAATGTCTAATAAAATGTAAATAAAAATAAGATTTCAGAGCATAAAAGCATCAACATAAATCATAAAGACCAATGCCATACATGCCGTAGGCAAAATTTTGAGTACCTTATAGACTTTTTTATTTTATTTAGTTTTTTTGAGACGGATTCATGCTCTGTCACCCAGGCTGGAATGTAGTGGTGGCATCTTGGCTCACTGCAACCTGCGCCTCCCAGGTTCAAGTTATTCTCCTGCCTCAGCCTCCTGAGTAGCTGGGATTACAGGCACCCACCACCACGCCTGGCTAATTTTTGTATTTTTAGTAGAGATGGAGTTTCACCATAGACTTTTATTGAGCTTCTTACATTCAATACATGTTTTGAATGCAGTAAAGTCTTGTTACTACACTCATAGCATGTAGTAACAATTTTACACAGATTTTGCAATCTGAAAAATGATCATTGTACAGGTACATAACATAGATTTCTCTAAAAGATGTAAATAGGCCTTTGATAGAATGACCAAATTAAGAACATAATTTTCAGAATGTAACTGTATTGTTTGGAACTTGGACCAAATGTTTCCACAGGAAAAAATATTTAGTATAAATTGAAATTGTGCAGAAAATGCATCTGACAACATTTTTAACCTTTATATTGTTTGCCTGTAATCTTTTTCTTTTCTAGTATCATGGCAATATTACAAAATGTAATAATGTTATTGAGATCAACATTTAAATTGCTGATCTTATTAACTGTTATTTAGAATTTTATTTTTGAAACGCAGTACTGTTTTTTTAAAAGATTTCATCCAAATTTTTGTTCCATCCTAATACTGTTTATCTACAAAAAGCAGCTTTACTACATAAACATGCTTCATTTTCTTATTTTTTAATGATATTCAGCTTTTTCAATTTTACTACGAAGACTTTAGATTTCCTAGTACTTTATATCGTACAGGTAAGGTAATGCCTACTACAATGTAATTAAAAGAGCATGTATGTAAATGTGAAGATTAGAATATGGGTAATGAGTGATGTCTTTCTCTTCAAATCAAAGGAAGAAGAAATATTTTGGACATACAACATATCAACTCACAGCCAATGGGTGAAAGCAGATGTGTTAATACCAGAAGATCTGAAGACATTTAAGGTATGAAAGAAAAAAAAAGTATTTTTTTTGTCATGGTTTAAGTTTTAGCTTTGCAGCAATAAATTGATCATGCACTGCTAAAGTTAAATTAGCATTTAAGTTAGGGATGCGTGCTTGTATATTTGGGGAGAGTGATTGCTTACTTTTTAAATTGTACCTTTTCCTTCTGAGACCAAATTTCCCATGGCGGGGGACATAGAGTGTATCCACTCTTGTTCACAGCTTCCTCATTCTCCACAGCCTTCCTTTCTTGCTCCCCAGCACCATGCTTTGCCCCAGGGAAACAAATTGCATTATGAAGTAGGTAAATAGTAAACTGGTATCGAAACTTAGTAGAGTATAGGCAAATGTTTTGAATGCAATAATTCATATCTTTATAACACATGGAAAGCTCTATGTACACCAAGAAACATATGAAACATACATAGGCTCAATAGGAATGCTGTCTCTTAAAAAATTAAATTGATATTTTGTGTTGTATTAGGTTGGTGCAAATGTAATTGCAGCTTTTGCCATTGTGGCTTTTGCCATTGCTTTTAATGGCCAAAACCTCAATTATTTTTGCACCAACATGATATACGGAATGTGTAAGTTTATTTATGCTGGAGTGTGAGTATAAAATGATGATATTGATTATATGTGTGGGTTATGAAGCCAATTTCATTTCTTTATAGTGATATTCCATTTATACATCCTATCACAGCCTATTGAGTTAACATTTTGACACTATTTAATTTTCATAGGCTGATATCTGTTTTTATAACTTCTCAGGTACTAAACAAGTTTCTTTTTTTATAAACTGAAGATTAAATTTTGTTTTAACTCAAAGATAAAACAAAGTAAACTGTAAAGAAAATGAATTTGAGAGTTATTCCAGGTTCTCAAGTGGATATGTAATGTAATTAGCTGTTCAATAATTATAGGCCTTTGAGATCTAAGTGTAAAACCATCAATTTTTGAACCTCAAATTGATATCATTTCTGCATTTCTGATCTCTTGCTGCTATGAAAATATACAGCTATACATTAATAATTTTTACATGTATGATATTCGTTATGGGAAAAGTATGTAGCAGCATACAAAGTTTTCTTATTGTTGGATATGATTTAAATTTAATATTATTTTCTAAACCAAATTATTAGACATATTTGCAAACTGAAAATCTGACCTTAAGTAATTATTAATGAACAAACAAATATATATCCCTCGTATTTTGTTTGTTTGAAATGGAGTCTTGCTCTGTCACCCAGGCTGGAGTGCAGTGATGGGATTTTGTCTCACTGCAGCTTCCACCTCCTGGTCTCAAGCAATTCTCTTGCGTTAGCCTCCCAAGCAGCTGGGACTACAGGCATGTGCCACCATGCCCAGCTAATTTTTTGTATTTTTAGTAGAGATGGGTTTTATCATATTGGCCAGGCTGGTCTCGAATTCCTGACCTCAAGTGATCCACCTCCTTGGCCTCACAAAATGCTGGGATTACAGGTGTGAGTCACTGCACCTGACCTATCCCTCGTGTTTTGAAAAGAAAATCTATTCAGAAACTTTAAGCTGGATGAAACTGAAGGAAGTCAATTTTAATTCTTAGTATCTGGCTGGAATTTTAACCACATTTAGTGCTGTTTAATAGAACTTTCTGCCTAATGGAAATGCTTTATATCTGATGTCCAGTATGGTAGCCACTCATCACATGAGGCTATTGAACAATTGAAATTTGGCTACCATGACTGAGGGAACTAAATTTTATTTTATTTTCATTAATTTGAATTGAAATAGTCCTCTGTAGCTCATGGCTAATGTTCTGGACAGCAAATAATTAGTTATCTGTGATACAGTCAGCTATTTATACTTCTGCACTTTTGGTGTTAAGTAATAATTGCTCTTGGTAGAAACTCAAGGAATGCTAATACTTTGACATTATCTTACACTTGACCAGCAATGTGTGGTTGTTTCATTTGCTAATATTGCTTATCTCCAGAAAAGCTAGCAATTCAATTGGTGACAACAAAATTTATTTACTTTAATTGACACGTCTTTTCTCATTAAAGAAGTTACTCTTTTATGTAAGTTGAATAGAGTTTTATGTTTATTCCCTTACATTTTTTTATTCCTATATTGTGTCTGTTTCCATTTGGCTGATATTTTTCTTCATGTATTCAAATACTAATTTCACTAGTTAAAAAATAAGTCAGGTGCAGTTACAGCTCTTGTTCTATAAGTAATGACAATACTTCTTATTTTCCTTGAAAATGAAAGAAAGAGAGCTGTAAAGATGATGACCAAGTAACAAGTTTGCAGTCAGGGACATTTTTGATAGTTAAGTGGGATGCTTGTGTTTTGCCTGATCCTGGGAGGTTTCTCTGAGCCTTTAGTGGAGCAAATGTTTCCATCAGTTTTTTTTTTTTTAATACTTTAAGTTTTAGGGCACATGTGCACAACGTGCAGGTTTGTTACATCAGTCGTATGAGCATGGGTTGAGCTTATCAAACAGGAACTTTGTTATATATTGCTTTGGTTGCTTTAAACACTTTTTCTCAATAACTACTTTGTCTTTATCAACCATCTTTAGTTTTTTGTCTTATTAAGGAGATTGCAAACTCATAAATTAATCTTTTTCTTCCCAAAGATTATTTTTGAAGGGACTCTTTAGAGCCAGAGAAGTTTTATTGCCCTTGATCACCTCTGGGTCTATGCCTGTGGACAGACCCAATCCAGAAAGCTTTGCTCTGCAGACGAATTCCCTTGCACTAGTGGCCAGTGCATCGCCAAAGAATCTGTCTGTGACTCTCGGCAGGACTGCTCCGATGAGAGTGATGAAGACCCAGCAACTTGCTGTAAGTGAGTGAATGGCTTACTAGTTTACATGCTCTAATTCAAGACTGTTAGTTGGATTTAAAACAGTCTTTGTTTCTATTAAGGCAAAGGTAAGTCATATGTATGAAATGTGATAAATATGCATTATTGCTCTGAAACTATTAGTACTATGCCTTCAAGGATCTCTATTTTAACTTAATGTTTTGGTGCTTGTTGCAAAGTCTGCAACATCTCTCAATTTATTCTACAAATGAATAGTTGTGATTATTGTTGGCTGGGTGTGCGAATGTGTGTGCTGTGATTAAAGAGAAGATGGGTGGTAGAAGGAAACTTTTTGTACCTTTGCCTTGGAGGCATATAGTATGGGTTGCTAACTTTTATTGTGTATGCTTTTTTCCTCTCTAGTCAATCATCTTGGAAGCTGTAGCTGGGAGGGATGAGTAGGAGGAGGGTGGCCCTTCCTCCAGGGCAGCTACCATGATTGTAGAAATCACTTCAGCCATCATGGCTGCCCTGGAGGAAGGGCCGCTCTCCTCTTACTTGCCTAGAAAACACTTCAGCCAACCGGGTGCAATGGCTCACAACTGTAATCGCAGCACTCTGGGAGGCCGAGGCAGGCAGATCACGAGGTCAGGAGTTCAAGACCAGCCTGGCCAACATAGTGAAACCCCCGTCTCTACTAAAAATACAAAAAATTAGCCAGGCGTGGTGGTGGGCACCTGTAATCACAGCTACTTGGGAGGCTGAGGTAGGAGAACTGCCTGAACATGGGAGGTGGAGGTTGCCGTGAGCTGAGATCACGCCATTGCACTCCAGCCCAGGCGACAGTGTGAGACTCCGTCTGAAAAAAAAAAAAAAAAAAGAAATCACTTCAGCCATGACTGGCGTTTGGGAGGGCCAAAGTGCCCCAACACCTTTCTTTCAGGCCTTTTCTGAAGAGTCTTTGATAGAAGTGATGACAAGAGATCCCATTGCTATTCAAGCATAGTCATAGTTCAACAAAAATATAATTTAATTTACAATCCACAGGATGATTCTCATATGAGGTAACTTAGCAACTGAGATCCCTGTGTCTCTTTAGAAAACATGAATTCCAAGGATATGAATCCAATTTCTGTATCACAAACAGGTGGTTTTTAAAAGATATTAAAAATTTGACGTTTATTTTACTGCAGTGTCTTATTTTAGTGAGATGTTTTGTTGAGCAGAGGTGAAAATATTGTAATAAGATAAATGCCACCTTTTAAGTGAAAAGCTCTGTATAATTGGTTTCTCTTGGGAAGCTTGGATTTTATTAAGAGCAATGCGGAGGGACACAGGAGAGAGGAGATGAGAAAGTAAGGCTAAAATCCCCTTCTGCCATGTTCATCAACAGCAATCCAGTTAATACTTCAGACTCCTAGCTTTAAACCAAGTAATCGGCTAACCAGTGTGAGCTCAATGGAGCTTTTGGGCTGCTCTCTTCTTTTGTTCAAAACAAGCGATGTAAGAGCAATTTATTTACTCCAATGTATGTGAAGTTTCTTTCTATGTTTTATTTAAATTTTTTACAGACAATTTGCTTCATTTCTGTTGGGGAAATATTTCTTTCTAACAGTTTCTATAATTCTTAATGTCAATAACTGAAGGAAAATATATTTCCTTTCTTTCCACGTATATAATTTTTTTTTTTTTGAGACAGAGTCTTGATCTGTCACCCAGGCTGGAGTGCAATGGCATGATCTCGGCTCACTACAACCTCCACTTCCCAGGTTCAAGTGATTCTCCTGTCTCGGCCTCCAGAGTAGCTGGGATTACAAGCATGTGCCACCACACCCAGATAATTTTTGTATTTTTAGTAGTGACAGGTTTCATCATGTTGGCCAGGCTGGTCTTAAACTCCTGATCTCAGGTGATCCACCAGCCTCAGCCTCCCAAAGTGCTGGGATTACAGGCATGAGCCACTGCACCTGGGCACTTGTATATTTGGAAGCTTAGCTTTTTCCCCTCCATTGTTTTCCCCGTAGTAAATCATACTTTATGTTCACCTTTAAAAAATTGTTTAGCATTTGATTTTTGACATATTTTCTCATTTACTGAAGTTTCATTGATTATGTATATGACATTTTTCCAATTCAGTAGATCTTGATGCCGTATTCTGCTATTTTCTTTGGGTGAATGCAGGAATGGGTAATTGTGTTTCTCAACAAAAACAGTGTTACTTATTAATCTTTTAAGTTTTTAAATAGTGTAACCTCATTTGTCCAAAGAAAACCTGTCATGTTTGCATGATTGAGATTGACTTGATATAGGGAATATGTCATAAAAATGTAGCCATATTGCATATAGTATATATGTGTATTCATGTATTTTGATACCAAAATGAGTGTTTCATGTAAATATATATACAATTATTTATGCTGTGAAATTATATAGATTTGGATTATTAGAATTGATATAAATTTACACTATTTGCTGCACTAAGGTATTTAATATATTTGTGCATATAGACACATGCATATGTATATTCTTACAAAATAAAAGAGGCTTTCCTTTGAAATTTAAAACCATATTGAAACATTTTACACATACGAAAACATTTGTATTTTACAAATTTGTATTTGTAATATCAAGTTTTTTTCATAAACGATTCTTCCATGTTCATGAAGCACAAGAAAAATACCTTTATATCTCTTTTTATTGCACTTTAGAATGAATCTCTATGAGGGTATAGCTTGTGCAGGCAGTTTGAATAGCACCAGGAATACTTACCAAATTCTGGAGAATGAGTAAATATGAACTCGTGAGGATTGTCAGTTGGTATTCCACAGCCAGTGTGCTTTTCCCCAAAGGCAGACTCACTCAGGTCTTCTCTCATTATCAAGTTGCCCTTACTTTTAGGTATTATTTTAATATATGGCATAACATAGCCTCCAGACCGGTGGCTTCTCAAAATCAGTTAATAAAAATGGCCTGTGCGTTTTGCTGCAACAGCAGACTCCATGGACCAGAGCATCAGCATTACCTGGGAACTTAGCGGAAATGCAGAACCTCAGGCCCTGGCCCAGCCTTACAGAACCAAAAGCTACATGGAACAAGGTCCCAGGTGATTTGTCTGCATATGAAACTTTGAGAACCACTGTACCAAATAGGCTTCAGGAAGGAAGACAGCTAGGGGAAGAAACAGATGGCATCTAAAAAAATTGAGAAAAACTAAAGGCAAACAAGTCAGAGTTCTCTCAGGGTAGAAGCAAAAACTCTCTTTACTTTGCTAGTCCTTAAGAGCATCAATATTAATAAAATATTTATAATGTGTATTTGTAATGTATATTAACACAATATTTATAATATAATCCTGTTAGAATCTAATATATTCTCATTAAATGAAATATTCCCCATTCATTTCCCATACATAGCTTTCTTTCTTATTTCACAGAGAGCTGATTAACTTCTGGAGGATTCATAAAATATTTTACTTTTCATGATCCAGAATTTTTCCCAGCTGCACAATGAAATTCTTTCTTGTCTGCTCATATGCTGTAGTGGTTAAATATGCAAGAGAAAGCTTTGTCATGATCTTAAAATATTACTTTAACTGATGAACTCTGAGTAAAATTTCTCTAAAACCAAACAATAGATTTCTGATGTTTATTAACATAATCCTGTATTAAATGAGGACAGTTAAGATTAAAATATATCTGCACCCTCATGTTCATTGCAGCATTATTCAAAATATCCAGCCAAAACAACTGAAGTCTCTGAGAATGGATCAAACAAGTGGGGTGTGGGTGTGTGTGTGTGTGTGTGTGTGTAAAATGTATATGTGTTCACAATGGAATATTATTCAGCAATAATGAAGAAAAAAACTTGCTATTTGTGACAATGATGAGCCTGGAGGGGATTATGCAAAGTGAAATAACCCAGACAGAGAAAGACAAATACAGCACGATCTCACTTATACATGGAATCTAAAAAAGTTGAATTTGTAGAAACAGAGAGTAGAATGGCAGTTGTCCAGGGCTGAGGGCTGGCCGAAATGGGGAGGTGTTGGTCAAAAGATACAAATTTTCACTTACAAGATGAATAAGTTCTGGGAGTCTAGTGTACAGCCTGGTGACTATAGTTAGTAACAGTGTATTGTATACTTGAAATTTGCTGAGAGTAGATCTGAAATGTTCTGATCACACACACAAAAGGTAACTATATGATGAAATGATGCTAATTAGCTTTACTGTGGTAATCCTTTCACTACGTATATGTATATCAAAACATTACATTGCGTACCTTAGTTACAATTTTATTTGTCACTTATACATCAATAAAGCTTAAAAAATTAATACATATATATGCAATATGTTTTAAAAATCTCTATCAAAATAATTAAAATACAACATGCCAAACATGTCCAAAGATACACGTTGGATCCCTGAACAGTTTATACATGAAATAGATCTAATTTTCAGACACACGCTACAACATGGATGAACCTTGAAGTCGTTAAGTGAAATAAGCCAGAGACAAAAGGACACATATTGTTTGGTCCCAGTTATATGAAGTACCTAAAGTAGGCAAACTCATAGAGACAGATAGTAAAATGGTGGTTGCCAGGGTTTGAGGGGAGGGGAGATGGAAATTATTGCTTAATGGGGGTGGAGATTCAGTTTGGGAATGAAAAAGTTCTGGAGATGGATGGTGGTAATGGTTGTACGACAATGGGAATGTGCCTAATACCATAGAAGCTTACATTAAAAATTGTTAAAATGTTACATTTATGTCATGTATATTTTACCACAATAAAATACACATTTGTATTTATATATAAAATTTTCAATAACTCATATAGGAAAAAAATATATATATATAGAATCTACTTCACTGTGTTCCAAAAAAGTTGGCATGATAGATATATCTTCAAATCAAAATAGTTCAGGAAATTCCATGAAAAAGGGGTTTTTTAAATTATAGGACTTTAAAAACAATTTTAAATGCTAATATGAATTGTGTACCTTCACAGAGGACATTGGTATAATAGTCAAATGAAAGAAATTTAAACCAAGGATCTTGTATGATTCATTAATTTTTACTGTGATATTGTCTCTAGATGTCTTTCATGTAAAAAAAAATGTTGGGCCGGGTGCGGTGGCTCACGCCTGTAATCCCAGCATTTTGGGAGGCCGAGGCGGGTGGATCACGAGGTCAGGAGATCGAGACCATCCTTGCTAACACAGTGAAACCCCATCTCTACTAAAAATATAAAAAAATTAGCCGGGCGTTGTGGTGGGCGCCTGTAGTCCCAGCTGCTCCGGAGGCTGAGGCAGGAGAATGGCGTGAACCCGGGAGGTGGAGCTTGCAGTCAGCCAAGATTGCACCACTGCACTCCAGCCTGGGCCTCAGAGCGAGACTCTAACTCAAAAAGAAAAAAAAAAAAAAAGCGGAATGCTAAAACACTTCATGAAGGGAAAGGAAATACCAATATAAAAATATTTAGTGTAGCAATGATCTGTGTGGGTTTCCAATACATATTAACAAAATATTTATAATGTAATCCTGTTAAAATCTAATATATTCTCATTAAATGAAATATTCCCCATTCATTTCCCATACATAGCTTTTTTTTTCTTATTTCACAGAGAGCTGATTAACTTCTAGAGGATTCATAAAATATTTTACTTTTCATGATCCAGATTTTTTCTCAGCTGAACAATGAAATTCTTTCTTGTCTGCCCATATGCTGCAGTGGTTAAATATGCAAGAGAAAGCTTTGTCATAATCTTAAAATATTACTTTAACTGATGAACTCTGAGTAAAATTTCTCTAAAACTGTGAACAGCGCCATATCTCATACTGCGGTTAGAGATGGTGAAGCGTATTCTGTAATCACAGAAAGTTAAAATAAAAGCAACTAAGTAATCAAAATCATTGTTTTAATGAAAGTACTTTATAACATGAATAGATTTTTTTAGATTTTGCAAATGTTTACATTTAACACATATAGTATGATAAGACATTTAATAATTGCCAGAATGCATTTGACTCTCCCGGCTTTCTTCAGATATTTATAAGTTCACTTTAAAGTTTTTGAATTACACAGGGGAGATATTAATGGAAGAACTTCAATTTAGTTACCGGAATTTGATTTATATTTTACAGTACAGTGAAGTTCTTGAACTTTTAGCTTTAAAAAATATTCTTTTACGTGTACAGGAACACATTAGTAAAAACAGCCAATCAATTCACCAAGGTTTTTACAGAGGTGGTTGCACCATGTCACCATGTTGCTTTCACACATCTTTACAGTGACGGATTTTGAAAGCTAATTTTCATTTTTCAAAGGATGGTGGTGTTTAGCATTCTGTAAAAGGCACAATGATTGACATTTTTTAACCAATAAAACATCTAGGTAATGAAAGAAATGGTTTGAACTTTTGTCCTAAAGCCAAATTTCAACATTTATACAATCAAAAGTGGCTTTTATCTTGAGAACTTCTTTCTTTACGTCTTTGCGGTTGAGCGACTAGCTCAATTATGAAGAGTCTGGGTGAGGGTGTGGGATGCATCAGTCATATGGTACTTTCCATTTTCACACTCATCGATCTCATTGCCATTTCACACCATTGCCTTGTTGGGGAAATTAGGATGGTGCCTTCAGCAGCTATCTGAATGAAGAACATTGCTGTTTGCATGGACTTGTATAGCAATGCATAATTTGCTGCCCTAACAGTGCAATATTGAGTTTATTACCCAAACAGGGACTGAGAGAGGGAAAAGAAGAGATGAAGCATTAATTATTATACTAGGACAACAGGCATGCATTGAGGCAACCCTGGGCCAGGCAAGACATGTGGTCACTCTACCCATGGAAGATTTTGTATTCCAGGGAAGTGTGTTCTAGGAATTGGAGGTAACCTTGTAGAGAGGTGGAAGGATTCCTTCGTCAAATCCACAGCCAAGAATTTGGAACTTTGAAGCACATTTCAGAGGCCAAATATGTACTTTGAGTCTTAAATATTTCTATACTCCACCAACTGACAGAACATTTTGGAGGTGGCATAGAAGGTGGCAGAGCTCACAGAGGACCGAGGGATTAGGCCAGAGGGTTCTGTAAATGCCCAGGGAGAAAGTCACAGCTAGGTTGTAAGTGCTCAAGATTGTGTCAGAAAACAGAAGGCACTCTCCCCTGGAGAGTAATGTTTTATCAAGAGCCATATCCTATAAATTATGTAGACACACCTGAGAAAAGAAAAACATAGCCAAGAGCAATAGATTTCCAGCTAGGTATATGGGCAAACTGCACTTCCTTGTCATATCAGTGCACCATTAGGCGATGTGCAACATGTTTTTATTATTATGCTGTAGTCAACTTTCTTGTTTTTTATTTGTAGGAAAATCCATTTAGAGGGAAAAATAATATTCATTTGTAATGAAAGAAATGCTGTACCAAAATCTATGGATGCTCAAGTCCCTGGAGAACTTGAGCCCCGGGGAAAAGTCAGCTCTTGTATCTGCAGGTTGCACATCCTGCTAATACTATATTTTTGAACCACTATTGGTTGAATCTGCAACAAGGAACCCACAGATATGGAAGACCCAGTGTCTATTCTATGACTGTCTAACAAGCATGGCTTTCAGATCTAAAGGTTCAGTTTGCATGTAGAGAAATCGGAAGTGGCATTGTCATTTGCATACCGCACTTCAATGTTTTAAGAGTTGACATGTCAGTGATAAAATATGTGGTCATAAAATCAGGTGTCCCTATTACAGAGACTTGAAGATGCTTTGATTTTTAAGATATAGTGAGCTTATTTGATATGCTGGTTAAATTGGCCGTATTAAAATTTACAAGTTGAACACAATGGTCAGAAGCAAACCCATGGTGATGGAGTCTTTTTAATTATGAAACAGAGTTCCTGGTTTAAGGAGGCTTCGGAGTATGAGCTTTTGGTGTCAGACAGGTTCAAAGTCTAGATGTTCCATTTACTAAAATGTACCACAAGCAAGTTGCTTCATGTTCTGAGTTCCAATTTTCTCTTTTAGGAAATGGTATTTACTATGTAGAGTGTAAGAATTAAGGTTAATATATGTAAAATGCCTGCTACATACTTGGAACTCAGTGGTAGTTTGGCTGTTTTTATTGTTATTAAAGACGATAGCATGAAGATCTTAGGAATCCTGTCAAAACTATGGGTGTTTTCTGACAACTTAATTCTCCTTTTCTTCCCCACTGTTTGAAAACTGCCTCAGCATAAAGAGGAATATTTAGGAATAGGCTTTTAAATTGATTGTATTAATTTATTCCCAAAAGTACTAAGATAGTCTGATACTATGATTCTTATTTTAGGAAAATGAAATTTAAGCACATAAAAATGAATTTCTCGAAAGCACAAATCAAGCTCTTAGACTTTCTAGTTGAATGCCCAGTCTTATGAAACCATCTATTTTTCTCTCATAAATTTGGTGTCAAAGCTGTGAAAGGTGCCTATAAAGTATGCTCCAAACCCCGACTTTCTCTAGAACCAGTTCTTTTATGATAAATGGAGGAAATTAAGTGCTTGGCAACTTTTGAGTTATGTATTAAGAGAAGACAGGCTTAGGCTGGGCACAGTGGCTCATGCCTGTAAACCGAGCACTTTGGCAGGCCAAAATGAGCAGATCATTTGAGGTCAGGAGTTCGAGACCAGCCTGGCCAACATAGTGAAACACTGTCTCTCCTAAAAATAAAAAAAATATCCGAGCATCGTTGCATGTGCCTGTAATCCCAGCTATTTGGGAGGCTGAGGCAGGAGAATTGCTTGAAACCAGGAGGTGGAGATTGCATTCAGACATTGAACTGAGACTGCGCCACTGCACTGCAGCCTGGGCGACAGAGCGAGACTCTGCCTTAAAAAAAAAAAAAAAAAAAAAAAAAAAAAAAAAAAAAGACAAAAGATAACACCAGCTCAGTTCCGAATATCTAATTTACCTGCAATTCCAAAATGGCTAGGTATTTTTTTTTTGAGAAAGTGTTAGGATAGAATAATAAAATGCATACTGAGATGCTGGCCTCAAGTTATTTGTGTGTCC
Source organism: Pan troglodytes (assembly GCF_028858775.2). NCBI lineage: Eukaryota > Metazoa > Chordata > Mammalia > Primates > Hominidae > Pan > Pan troglodytes. Next base: position 117,971,856 of record NC_072404.2, on the reverse strand, counting down.
AGAATTAATTTAAACTTCCCCCTTCCCAGTGGATTTTTTTCATTTAAACTACCATCTCAGCAGGTTTATACTGGGCAAGCAAATTAGTTACTCCCTGAAAAGCTTTGGAGTTCCACCTTGCATCATTAAATAAAATGGAGATGGCCAACCAGAATGAAATGTACCAGACTTACAGATGGAAGCATGTGGAAGGGTCATGCCTCACACAGCACCTGAGATATTGTGTGTGACTAGATAAAGGAAAGCTATTCCGATCATTAGAGAATATTCACTACCAAGCAGAATAATTTTGCAGGCCTCCTAAGATGATTAGCTAGCGTAGAGCAGTGTTTGCCTGCATGCTCTTCATTTCTCCTCACCTGTTTTCTCTTCTACGTGTAACAGCAAAGCATCTCACCTGTGACTTTGAGTCGGGTTTCTGCGGTTGGGAGCCATTTCTCACAGAAGATTCACACTGGAAGCTGATGAAAGGATTGAATAATGGAGAGCACCACTTTCCTGCAGCTGATCACACAGCAAACATAAATCATGGTAGGACATTTTCCTCTTTAAAAAAAATAGTTTTCTTTCTTGCATGTTGTGGAATGATGATACTGTGTATTTTCATTTCTATTCTGTAGACTGTATACATGGAACTCTGGTTTGTCTTGCTTTAAAACCTCCTGACCAAGTTAATAATTGGCGGGTAATTGAGTTCCCTGAAAGGAGCATTGTTTTAATCACCAACATGTTTGTTGTTGCAATTTTTATAAGTTGGGTTAAAGGCATAAAGAGGTGGAAAAGTTTTCTGATCATTTTCTCAAGTTGCCCAGAATCAAGTACAGTAGGCTTGCCTTCTTTTTAGAGCAATCCAATTTTTTCAAAACAGGAAGAAAAATAGTCTAATCTTGTTTCTGGGAACTGAGAACAGAGATTTAGCACTATCTGTGAAATAAATTTACAAATACTTGAATGCAATTTAATCAGTCTTCGGGCTTCTTTATAATAAACAGTCTTATTCTTCCACATATATATTTTTAACCATCATTCCAGTGTTTACATATCATCTTAAAATAGAGGAACCATAACTACCTGTGGTATTCCAATAAGTGTCTGTGAAACTCCAATAAAACAGAAAGGGTTTGTTCTCTTTTTTCTTTTGTTTTGTTCACATTTATCATCGGATGTCATTCCCCATATACGTTAGCATCGTGTTAACTTTACTTTTTAAATGTATGTGTTTTAAGTAAAGAGTGTCTCGCCATGTTGCCCAGGTTGATCTCAAACTCCTGGCCTCAAGCAATCCTCTCACCTCAGCCTCCCAAAAGTGCTGGGATTACAAGAGGGAGCCACCACACCTGGCAAACCTTACAATAGCACAACTGTACTTGTACTGTAGATCATCTTTCAACCTCATTGAACATTATCCTATTTGTTTCTTCTTTCAGGCTTCCAAAGAATTATACCAAAAATAAGTGTTGATCATATTTTTAATTACAGCCATTGGAAATTGGGGTTGGTGGTAGTGGGTGAGGGTGCTAGGGGATGGGGTGGGAAAATTCAACCATCCATCTGTTGGCTACAGCCATAAACCTAGTTAATTGTTTAACAGTGTGGTAAGTTCTTAATTTTTGCTTTTGTGCCATGACTCATTTCTTTAACATTTTGTAGCAGACGAAGTTAAGTTTAAAGTTTAAAATAGAAAGGGGACTATAAATCATTGGAACTATGTATTAACAACACATTTTCTCTAAACTCATATAATATTTTACTTCTTTTTCTCTGTTCAAGCCAATTATTAAATACGTAGCATAGACGATACCTGGATGCACAAAGATGGATGCCACGATCCCTGCCTTTGAGGTGGTCTCAGTCTGGTAGCTTAAGTAGATAAGCAAGGAATTGCAATCGGTTATGAAGGATGCTTTAAGAGGGATGGAAGGTGATTCAGATGGATTCGAGATGCCTTGTTGAAGGAGATGACTCTTGAACTGAGCACTGAAGGGAAATGAAAAGTAGTCAGGAAGCCAGAAGTAAGGAATTACTGAGAGAAGACGGAACCAAAGAGAGGTGGGAGGGATCATGTCCTAATTGGAGGGAAGAATCCCCAAAGAGGGCAGAAAGATGGGAGTAGTTAGGGATGAAAGACGTGTGTGATTGGACAGGGAGAAGAGAACTGATGAAACAGGAGAGGAAGGAAGGGGACTCTAGAGAGTGCTGAGGAATTGGAAATGTGTCTGCAGGATGATGGTGACCCAGATAGTCATGTTAAAGCATGTGACCAATCAAATTTGCTCTAAAGGGCTGTTCTGTCTGAGATGAGGAGAATGGAGAGGGTGAAAGGCTGGAGTCAAAAAAACATGGATGTGCTGAAGAAATATCAGTGAGAGATGATGAAGGCCTAAGCCAAGGCAGTGATTCTCAAAGGGAAGCTGTGTGGGCAGTGTGTCATTATGGTCTGATGTGAGCATACCATAACCAGTTAGGGAAGAGCACGGGCTGCCCAGGGTTCCGACACGATGTTGACACTGCACCCATGTCTAAATATTAGGGTGCTTCAGTTTTATTAGATAGAAAATAGAGAAAAGAAAAGTAGCTTCCCTGTGGAGTTGTCATGAGGATTAAATGAAATAACACCTGTGAAGGTTTTTCCATGTAGTAAGAGCTCCATAAATATTAATAGATATTTGTTGTCCATTCTAATAAGAAGACTAGGAAAAACACCAGATAAGACAATTAGAAAATATGTTTGTAATTCACCTTTAGTCTTTTGCCATCTTATAATTACTACATAACTATGATTTGCATTAAAAAGATTCTAATAGAGCCCCTGTGTTAGATGTTGAAAGACCCATTCTTTTCCGGTGAGATGAAGGATAGTGAAAGATAACAATATGACTGATAAAACTAGGGGCAGCTGGTCTCACCCAGAGTGTGAAGGACAAAAACGCAGTCTTTCTCATTTTAGAAAGGGCCAATTAAAAAAAAAAAAAAATATATATATATATATATCTGGATCACGGAGTCAACATCTCTTTACCCATGATTGCCATGATCAAACCTTAAAGAGAATCAGTAGTGGTTTTAAATTGCAAGTGAGGAGGAGAATTTAAAAAAATGAAAAAGGACCAGGAAGGGAAAGGAAAGTGAAATGGAAATTTCTGGTAGAGTCAGAGGCAGCCTAATAGTTCCGATATCTAAGAAAGTGGAGTTCTAGTTCATTTTGTTCTTAGGGCCTTGAACATATAGATTGCAGTTTTTAAATCTATCTGTCTATCTATCTATCTATCTATCTATCTATCTACCTATCTATCTATCTAACTAGCTGAGACAGAGTCTCACTTAGTTGCTCAGGCTGGAGTGCAATGGTGTGATCCATGCTCACTGCAAACTCCACCTCCCAGGTTCAAGCAATTCTCCTGCCTTTTCCTCCCAAGTAGCTGGGACTACAGGTGCACACCACTACGCCCAGCTGGTTTTTTGTTTTTGTATTTTTAGTAGAGCCGGAGGTTTCACCGTGTTGACCAGGCTGGATATGTTGATATTATGTAGTTTTTGTGTGTATGTGTGTAATTAAGCCTCGAATTTCCTTCCTGCCTTTTTTTGCTTCGTTTCTACCTTCCTATTCCTACTCTGTTAAATTTCCATCGAAATAGGCAACTCATGTTAATTATGTTCCACTTTTATCTATGTTCATATAGTCACACACAGATATATATATAGTAGATACATTTTCAAAATTATATGTGTTTCTGTGATTGTTTGTTTTTTAAGAAATATATTATCTTGTAACTATTGTCCCTATCTTCTTACTAAAGATAGCTTATGGCAGTTGCTCAAAGTCATCAAACACTATCTATTTTTTTTCATTTTTTTATGATAAAGTATTGGTTAAATGTAAAATTCAACCATTTTAGTGTACAGTTCACTGAGTTCTGACATACATACACAATTGTGTAACCATCACAAAAATGAAGATATAAAACAATTCTATTCCTAATTCTCCCACCTCCCACCACTGACACCAATGATCTGATTTCTAGCCCTAGTGTATGCTTCTTCCAGAATGTCTTGAAAATGGAATCATATCATATGTAGCATTTTGATTCTGCCTTCTTTCAATTAGCATAAAGGACTTGAGACTCATCCATGTAGCTGGCTTCAGCCACAATTCCTTCCTTTTTCACTGCTGAATAGTTGGGTCCATTGTGTGGATGAGCCACACTTCATTTATCCACTAACCAGCTGAAGGACACTTAGATTGTTTCCAAATATTGTCAAATATGAGTAAAAACACCATTAAATTTGCATACGTGTTTTTGTCTGGACATAAGTGTTTATTTGGTTTGAGTTCTCTATCCAATGCCTATGTCTGTTTTTGTTTTTTTTTGCACTCTGGTTGGTGAGAGAACTCTACCATTCCTGACTTTCTGTGACCTTTGGGAAATGTTCCAGCTATTCATTTCAGGTGTTTTTACCCCCAGACTCAGGTAGTTTCTCCAATCCATGCACACGATCGGTCCTTACATGGCAATTTAGGGGGGACTGTCTGCAGATCTCGGGAGCTTGCTGTCTTTTCAAAGCTCCAGTACCTGAAAGGGGCAGCTGGCACTCTGTCTTATGAATTCTACCCATGTGGGTCTCCCCAAAGCACCGACTCTATCTGTTTCAACTTGAGGAGACTACCACACTCCTGTGTTTCCCCTCTGCACAGGCACCTGGAAACTCTGTCTAGGCAGTAAGCTGTGGGAATTACAGGACTTAACTCATTTGTTTCCTCTCTCTCAGAGATCACTATCCTGTGATCTATCACTATTTTACATTCCCATTGTCCTATATTTGACAGTCCATGCTAAATATGCTTTTTTTCTAATATTTTTCTTTTGCTCGTTTAAGACAGAAGATAAAATCCAGTCTGTGATACTGGATTCATGTTTGTTTATTTAGCTAAATTTATTTGATTTGGATATACCATAATGTATCTAGCTATTCCCCTATCCAGTGACATCAATATCATGACGATGTTTCAAATTTATTCTTGTACACATTTCCTCCTGTAGGATACTTTCGATTTTATGCAATAGATAATAACTAGGAGTGAGACTTCTATATTTTTTAAGCAAGATATGTATTTATATTTTCAATAAACATTTATAGATTCATTTACCCTAAAACATTAGTACTCCAATTTTTAGTGAGAAAATGGGACTACTTTTTCCTATTTTCCTACCAGCAAGAGGCATTATAATTCTCTATAAAAATTTCCAATTAATGGGTGTACAATGATTTCTCATATGTAATATTTATTTGCATTTCACTGAAAAATATTTTTTTCAAATGTTTCCAGTGTCTCAATTTATTTGTGTTCTTTAATTTTACTAAGTAATATTTTACAGCTTTCGGGGTAGAGATTTTGAAAATCTTTTGCTAATATTTTCCTAGGTTTTTGTGTTACTTTTAAAGAACTTCTGATTTTGATTATTGCTGACATATAGAAATGCATTTTTATAGAAAATATTGACCTTGTATCCAGTGGCCTTGCTAATTTTATTTATCATAGCTAGGAACTTATACATATATATTTTATTTTCTAGGATCACAATTATTTTGTCTGCAAATAATGGCAATTTTATTTCCTTTTTTCTAAATATTAACAGTTCTATCTTCCTTTTGTTGTTTTATGTACTGGACAGAATTTCTAGAATGTGTTGAATAGAACTGGTGGTAGCTGCTAGACTTGTCTTATTTCTCTCTCAGAGGAAAAGCTGTCAATAGTTGAACCTTAAGTGCCATGCTTACTGAAAAATTGTATTCTTTATCAGATAAAAATGTTCCCTTCTATTCAAGAGTGTGCTTTTTAAAAAAATTAAGAAATTGAATGTATGTTAAAAGTTTTCAGTATTTTTCAGCATCTATTATGTTATGATTGTCAGATTATCTTTTTTGTCTATAAGGTAAATTGATTTTTTAAATATTAAACCCCTCTTGCACTCCTGAACCAAACTTAACTGGAGTAATTTTATTTATTATTCATTTCTTTATTCTATATGGTAATGCTTGTTTATAACTTTTGCATTTGTGAAAGTTATAGAGACGGGCCTCTAACTTTCTTAAGACATGTAAGGTGTTACTTCTAGGCCAGTGCATTAACAAGGTACCTGTTTTGCAGAAGGTGAGGTCGAGCCAGATGTGAACACTTTAACCCAGGGAGACTATTCACTCTGTCCTTTAATTTTTATATTGTGCTGGTCACATAGCCACTCTGGGGTATGTGGGTGTGTAAGAGTTTTACAATAAACAATTCTGATTACCAGAAGTAAACTCTTTGCCATGACCAGGAATAAAACTGGTAAATTCCACATTTCTCTAACTTGGCTCATTGTTTAGAGCAAGCTGATAGGAAGATAAATCAAGGGACGTGTTCCAAGAAGTCCCTGGGCCTGTGGTCAGAGTTTAGACTCTCTATACCCCTTACCTGCACATATTAATTTTAACGCAATATTGTCAACTTTCTAAATATTTGGTTAAAATTATCATAGGATAGCATTTAGCTTCCAAATCAATGGTCAGTAACTTCATATTTTAATTCTATTATCTTTCCATCTAGAAACATGTTATCTCTTTTCATCTAACCAGAGAGTTTGCAGTCTTTCACAAAGTTTATAATGTTCTTCATATAAATCGTGTCCCTTTTCTGTTAAATTTATTCCTACATTAAAAAAATTAATTTTGCTATCAGGAGTTGGACATTTCTTGCTGTTTATGTATCTGGAAACTTACTGCTAAGATAAGATAAGTAATTGTGTAATATATCTGTTTCCATTTAGCTTACCAAATTTTCTAAATGATACTATAATTATAAAAAATGGAATACTTTGGCTTTCTATTTTTACAATTATATTATTGGTAAAACATGGGAAATTTACTTCTCTTTTTCTATAATGTCTACTAGATATTTTATTTCCTTGACTTCTACACTCACCAGACCTTTAAGATAATATTAGTCTAAGATTATAAATATTGCCTAATATTATCTCTAATTGATAGTTGTGACAGAAATATGTCATTTCCCATTTTAATTAATATTGTTTTATCATTTGCCATTTAGAATGCTATTTATTTTAAGGTTGTTCACTAGTCTTTATTTAATTATTTCCTTTTATTTTATTAAGATTTGTGACTTGAAATTGTTCACTGGTTTTTCATAGTCTTTTCAACATTTAGATAGGATTCTATGACTTGACACTTTCATTTGTTGTTGTAACTGAATATGGAGACCGAGCTCCTAAATTAAACCAAACCTACATTCTTGGAAGGCTCAGATTAATCAAGACACACTATTTTTGGATAACAATTTCAAATTTATTCGACATCATTTTAATTAGAATATTTGTTCCTATGCTCACAAGTGAGATTGCTCTCTAGAGTTTTAAATTTTGTCCTATTTTCATCCATTTTATTAAAAATTAAAGATATTCTGGCAACCTAATATGAATCAGGGAGCTCTCCATATTTTTCTAAGATCTGAGGTTTCTCGAATAATGTTGCAAATATTTGCTTTTTAAAAATTAAATAGGGAGCCAGATGCAGTGGCTCATGCCTGAAATCCCAGCACTTTGAAGGCCCAAGGCAGGAGGATTGCTTGAGGCCAGGAGTTTGAGACTCTGCCCCTACAAAAAAATTTAAAATGTATGTGGTAGTGTGCTCCTGTACACCCAGTGGGAGGCTGAAGCTGGAGGATTGTTTGAACCCAGGAGTTCCAGGCAGCAGTGAGCCACAATCATGTTACTGCACTCTAGCCTAGGTGACAGAGCCAGACCCTGTCTCAGGAAAAAAAAAAAAAGAAAAGAAAATTAAATTTAACTCAGATGTGGGACCATACATTTCTCTCTAGATTTTCTTTTCATTACTTTTTCAGTTACTTTTGTTGTCTAAACGATTTATTCAGGCCTTTTGCTTCATTTAGATTTTGGCGTCTTAATGTGTACATGTTCTCACCTTCATTAACCAGCTTGTTTGAAATTGTGTATATTCTTTTGAATGACTGGAGGAGTAAGGTCTTTGAATATCGGTTCATTTGTTTTTAGAATTTTGATCATCTTTTTAAAAATATTCATTTGAATTTTGCCTAAACCTGAGCATTTTTAGGTGGAAGAATTTTTCAAAATCAGCTTTTCCCATTCTTTTCCTTTTTAGGTGAAGCATAGAGAATTTAATGAACTTGCTCGCATGCACTGTTTCCATTACCTGTAATTTGGAATTTGGGGACAGTAATCTTTATCTTTCCAAGTAGGTTTTGAGATTTAAAAACAATATAAACTGGGTTCTATTTTTCCCACTCAAAGATGACACTGCTGACTCACATCCTTGGTTGTTTGGTTAAACATGTGATGGAGTCTATAAAATAATACATTCTAATTCTAAATCCTTTCCTTTGTGTGCAGTCGGCATTGACTTGTATCTAGGAAAATCACTCTCTGAATATGGTATTTTCCAATGAAAATAGTTGGTTTTCCAAATTGCCTATCACTGTGATTATCAAAGGGCAGTATCAGACCTTGACATTGTTGGGTATAGCCTTCCTTGTAAGTCTTCAATATTCAATGAAACTACCCCAGACAGCAGCTCTGAACCTGTGATCTTTTAAGCTGCTGAGAGATGTTATCCCCTGCACATTTGCCATGAGCACATCCGTCGTAGTTAAAATCTAAAAGTGGTGATTTTGTTAATGTTCAGATTAGATCTTTAATTAAGCTTTGATCCCCTCTAGCACAGACAACAATGTCAAACACGTAAGACCCGGGAGAAACTAAAATTCATTCCATAAGCTCATATCCTTCGGTACTTTGTGAAGAAACTAAAAAATAAAGCTCTTGTGGGTATTTCATAAGGGCGTGTTGAATATCTAATTGTCAGCTTAGAAGCTTCATTTAATTTGATGTCAAACTCTATGACATAAATGAAGCCAACAGAAATGTTTGTTTAGGTGATTTGGATCAAGAGCTTGTTTTAATTGATTAAATGTTATTTTAGGTATTTAATGTTATACCGGTATAAATGCTATTTGTTATCTACAAACCATAACAGTAAATATGTAAAAAATGTACTTTTCTTTATCTAATTGATAGTTTAGCATGTGCAAGGATAAGATTGTGGAGCAAAGAACAGCTAAGTGTGTAAGAGAACTTGCATCCGTATGACTTTCCCTTTGTTTTTGCAGGATCGTTTATTTATTTGGAGGCACAGCGCTCCCCCGGGGTGGCCAAGCTTGGAAGTCCTGTTCTTACAAAATTGCTCACTGCCTCTACCCCATGTCAGGTAATCAACTGTTCTGAATTTCCACTGGCCATTCTGTGGTTGTAAATCGCTGAGCTTGGGTTACTCTGCTAGTAAATGCCCGCCATGTTTTACTAGCACTTTAATAATGAATTAAGAGATTTACATGCGCTATTTCAACACAAAATGCTATGTCCTTCTAGAAGACCATTTGTAACACATAACTGGCACCATTCTTTTGAGGGCTATTAAAGCTTTCTGTTATTTTATATTCTTTTCACACAGTCATTTCAATAATCTAAAGCTGTGGATACGTGTTGCCAAAATTTTTGGCCAACAATGTACATTGAGAAAAATAAAGTCAGTTAAATAAGTGTTTGTTGAAAGAAAGACAAATGGAAATGATTATATTTACTGAAATTTGAGTTTTTTAAATGAGTCCTCTGGTGCCAGGCAAACACAAACTAAGGAGTGAAATACCCTTTTTATTTCAGCAGCATATTAGAGAGGATGGACTAGTTAGATTTGGTTCAAGTCTCTTTTGCCACTTTCTAACTGTGGCTCAGACAAATTGTATATTCCTTTTGAGACTCAGTGTCTACACCAGAAACATACATGATTGTATGGATTAAATGTCAGCGTTTACATTGGAAGCATACACGATTGTATGGAATAATGTCAAGGATTAAAATGTGATTAAATAAAGCACCTGGCAAAATATTTGGTACATAGTAGGTAAACAATGTTTGTACCAAACATTGGTATATATGTACCAAATATAATGTTAATTCAGTAAACATAATTCCTTTGCTTTCCATAAAAGTAACACCTAAATCAGAGGTCTGTATTCAGCTTGTCTTATTTTCAGTCCTTTTGAGAGCTCCAACATGCCTCTCGGCCCTTAGGATTTCAGCTAATTTTTTCGTCTTTACTTATCAGAAAATAATGAAGAGATCAATAGTGCCACACAGTAAATTCATTGCCTGTAAGTGTAGTGTTAGAGCAGTTTACTTGGGCATTCCTGGTGATAAATGACATATTATTCCGAGGTATAAACCTAATTATACTTTCAGTTTGGTATAAGTCTAAGTGGGAGTGCCCTGAGTTCTTAATAGTGGTGTCCATAGATACTTTCTTTTAAAGTCCTAAAGATACTTTCTTTTCCTTTCTTTTGTTTTTTTTTCTTCCCATTTCTTTGTGAGAATAAGAATTAAAGCAAATGCCTGGTCTCCATTTCCATTTTATCCAAATGCCTTTTACCCATTCCCACCTCTTTATTTTAATTAAATCCTATAAGATAGACAGAAAAAGAGAAAGATAGATATAGAGTGTTTTTTTTTTTTGAGGGGAAACTCCAGAAGCACTTCTTCTTTGAAAGTACAAGCTAACTTAGATTTAATTCAAGGTCATACATTAAAGTGATGAGATCACAAATGTTAGATATATAGAAAAAATTGAATGTAAAGGAATATGATGTGTTAATTCTGCCTGCTTTACAGAAATTTGAAGATATTAAGAGTGTATTAGAAATTCCTATGACTCACCTAGAGTCACTGAGAAATCATATGCATGTATATAATTTTAAAATGTAATCTACCTTTCCCATCATTGTATGCTTCCCGATAGCCATTGATTTGTGGTCACTGGGATTGAGTTTCAGTTTATCATTGTTTCCACTTGAGGACACTTAATTTTTGCTTAAATTGGTAACTTAGTTGGGGTTGGGGTGTTATTTAGGTGGGGTCTCAGTGAAAATGCTGTCATGGACATTTTGGGTGCTTGGTAGTTTATCTCAAAACCAAGGCTTAGATCTCTAAAGGCTATGGATACTGACTTAATGGTTTGCCTTGGTTTTTGAAAAACTGAGACTGCTTCAAGGCGCCACTGCAGACTGCCAGAATAGATATTTGTTTTTCACGCTTTTCTCTATGTGCTTGAATTTTAGGAGTCTTTGAGTTAGCGGGAAGGATATTTGAGTTACTTTGTAATGCTTTCCAGTTTAGGAAGTAGGAGTAGACTGTAGGAGAATGTTATTGATAGTCTGAGATACACATAGCTAAGGTTCTCAGGATTTTTCTAAGACTATAATATGAATTTTTTAATAAGTTTGTGGCAATATGTGATATTTTCTGTTTCTTTCTTTCTTCTTTTTTTTTTTTTTTCCTGAGACAGAGTGTCACTCTGTCTCCCAGGCTGGAGTGCAGTGGCGCAATCTGGGCTCACTGCAAGCTCCTGCCTCAGCCTCCTGAGTAGCTGGGACTACAGGTGCCCACCACCACTCCTGGCTAATTTTTTGTATTTTTAGTAGATTCGGGGTTTCACCATGTTAGCCAGGATGGTCTCGATCTCCTGACCTCGTGATTCACCCGCCTTGGCCTCCCAAAGTGCTGGGATTACAGGCGTGAGCCACCGCACCCGGTCGATATTTTCTTACATAAAAGTTACAGAATAAGCAAACAAAACAAATTCTTACCTTCTTGGGTAACTGGAAAATCTAGCCAATCCTCTGAATTGGAACGTATTAATAATAGTGCTTTCATGTAACCAATGTTCTTCATTATAAGGTAGTAGAGTCAAGCAGTGAGATATCCAGTGTGGGGTACTTTGATATGATTAAAGTCTTCATTTTCTGAAATTATATGGCTTTTTTTTCCTACATAATCCTAGCAGACTAATACAGTTAAGAATTTTTTCTTTTTTTGAAAGGAATTTAAAGCAACTTGAGCTTTCTCGTGAGTTGCCATTTCTAACAGCACGATTTTAGGGCCATTTTGCATGGATTACCTTGTACTTTATATGTGGCCAACACATGCCATCAGCATGGACAATTGTTCTTGCAGCTAATCATTGTTCAAGATGCGGGCTTTAATTTATGCTTCAAAAGTCCTTTCAGCCACTAGTGGAAAATTGGCATTTTTCTTTGAAATACAAGATAGGACAAACAGAACACGAGGGAGCCCAAAGCTATTCTATCTTACTGCTGTTGAAATGCTGTTACTGTTTACAATTAACTAGGAAATGTAAAGTATGAAGGGGATTAATGTGGGTACTAATATTTTCTGAGTTTTCATATTTGAGTTACTGTGTAAGTAACATAATCTCTTACTTTTAGGACTTCACAATTAAATACAGGAAGATGGATAATATGAAGCTTTTGCTTTCAAAGTTACTTTGTATGTTCATCTATTGATCTTTCTTTTGTTTTTAATTCTCCAACTTGTTTTGCAAGTACATTAATATTCCTTCAGTAAAAGATAATTCATAGATTGTTTTACAAATATGAATGAGAAAGTCAGGACAAAGGTATTTGAAACCAGAGATAGGTTGGATCCCAAAGTAAAGTTTATGAGGGCCAGCCTACACATTTGAGTCTGCCAATGCAGAGAGGGCCACATGTGGTTCAGATTCAAGGAAGTAAAGAGAAATAAACAAAACTGAAAATAGTTCTTCTGAGACTTCTCCCGAGTGCTTGCTATATTACCAAAGTAAACATTATACCTACGATTCAACACATATATATTGCTTATCTACTGTGTGTTGATCACAGTCCTCGATGCAGGGAATATAATGACAACAACCTAAGCACATGCTTGCTGTAACAAAATGTTGTTTAGTGGGGGATACTGACAGCAATTCAGTGTAAAATGCTGCAAACTACAAGAGGGTGAGTCCAGTATAACAATAACACTCTACAAATCTCTCTCAAAGAGTTTTAAAAGGCCATGTCTTACAATGTCCCCAAAGTAGGACAATGAACTGGAGTCAAAGAACAATTTAGAAAAAAAGTAATTTTGGATCATGTCCTGCAATGGTGCAGTTGTGCTCTATTCCCTGGTCATTGTGTTTAATCCAAAGATCAATGTTAGAATAGCTGATGGATTCTAGAGGAAGCAACAGTCTACAGAGGAAAGGGCGAGCAGGTGCTCTCTCCAATCTGTATATCAAAGCACATAAAGACTAATCATTTAAACGGGAAAAACAGATTCTGTTTTATTGAAGATTCTAAACCTCAACATAAGCTTGTTCAGGAAAAGAATGCCCAGGAAAAATCATAACTGACTAGGAGCCATAAAAATCACTATGGTAATGGTGAGGGATGTGTGTGTGTGTCTGTGTGTTTATGTATGTGATGAATGATCCCCTCTTTCAATATATACTTATTCCCAGCTGAATTTTGAGGAGCTATAGATATCTTAGCTTGTTTTTTTTTCTTTTCTCCCATTTATTTATTTTGCTTTTTTGGCTATTCTTGTCCTTCTGTATCTTCGTATTCTAGATCTTATAAAGGTGCAGCAAGTGTGGCAATAAGCAGACTGAGGAAGGCATAAAGGGTCTGATGTGAAGCAGAGAAGGCAGAGGTGGCTGAGGGTTTGGAGTAAAATCGAGAATGGCCATGAAGATCTGACCAAGGAGCTCTGAGATTGAGAAGGAATTAGAACAAAGTCCATAGGGAAGTTGAGAAAATTGGCAGAAAATTTGAAGAGGAGGGTTTCAACAGGAGATGATCAAAATTAAAAAATAAAGAAAGAAAGAAAACAGAAAAATAAGGAAGAATTCATTTTGAACCTCTGAATCATGATCTTGGGTGTCCCAGACTGAAGTATCAGAGAGCCCAAAGTCCCAGGGGCACTGTACAGACACGAGAGCCAATGGAACTAAGACTATCACCCCCTCTCCAGCTTAGGTACTCATCCATATGCAGTAACTGGTGTAAATCACCAGATGTTCTTTCCTTTGGTAGTAAAATATATGATTTAATATATACATATATATTTTTTAAAAATAGAAATAATTTAAAATCATAAGGATACAATTAAAAATGAAATAATTGGAGCTTCCATTTTTATCTTCAATATTCAGAAAGAACTGTTTGTTGGAAACTTTTTTAACCACATGAAATTCTCTTGAATGCAGTGATTCAAAGTCTTGAATAGTCATACTATATATAAAATCTGCCTTAGTGGAGACCCAATAAAAATAAAAGCAAGCCCTTTTTATTAACATTTTACTTAACTTGTTTTGAATGAAGCAGGCATGCATCAAGAAAATTTCCTTTAAAAATGATCAAGTAGTAAATAAAATTTGAATGTTTGGTGTAATTTTCACTTACATGCTTTGCGGACCTGTTTCATGCAACATTCTGGGATGATGGACAATGTTCCCTATGTTAAGTATAGTAGCTACTAGCTACATAGAGCTATTGAGCATTTAAAACAACTGAGAGGCGGGGCGCAGTGGCTCTGGCGTGTAATCCCAGCACTTTGGGAGGCTGAGGCAGGCGGATCACAAGGTCAGGAGATCGAGATCATCCTGGCCAACATGGTAAAACCCCATCGCTACTAAAAATACAAAAATTAGCTGGGTGTGGTGGCACGTGCCTGTAGTCCCAGCTACTCTGGAGGCTGAGGCAGGAGAATCACTTGAACCCAGGAAGTGGAGGCTGCAGTGAGCCGTGATCACGCCACTGCACTCCAGCCTGGGCAACAGAGTGAAACTCTGTCTCAAGAACAACAACAACAACAACAAAAACAAAACCATAACTGAGAAAATGAATTTTTCACTTTGTTTAATTTTAATTAATTTAAATTTAACAGCCACACTATTTTCACAATTTTGTAGTTATGCTCATTATAATTAAATGTTCATTTTCTTTTGCCACTCTTCCTCCAAAAGACTCAAAGGTCCCTAAGGACCTGTAATGCCTTATACATTTTTTTGACATAGAATAGATTATCTTTCTTCCTCTCTTTCCTCTCTCTCTCTCTCTGTTACTTTCTCTATATATATTTCTGAATGTTTATAAGCATTTACTGACAGTCTTCTCATTTCTTTCTTCTTTTTTTAATGCAATTAACTGAATACTTAGAAAATACAAATTACTATAATAAGTTCTGTGAGGAATTTATGACACGTTTCATGATTTGGAGTTTAAGGTTTAGTGTTCTGCTACTGGCATGTACCAGGTTGAGAGGCACAGAGTTTCCATACTTGAGTACTACTTATGTGAAGTCACAGCTTGTATCAATAACTTAAATTTGATCATTAGAGAAATTCAAATCAAAACCACAATGAGATATCATCTCACACCAGTCAGAATGGCCATTATTAAAATGTCAAAAAATAACATGCCGGCAAGGTTGTGGAGAAAAAAGTATGCTTATACACTGTTGATAGGAGTGTAGATTAGTTCAACCATTGCAGAAAGCAGTATGGCAACTCCGCAAAGAGCTAAAAGCAGAGCTACTATTCCACCCAGCAATCCCATTACTGGGTACATATACCTACAGTACTAGAAATTTTTCTACTGTAGGTCAGGTGCAGTGGCTCATGCCTGTAATCCCAGTACTTTGGGCAGCTGAGGTGGGTGGAGTGCTTGAGTCCAGGAGTTTAAGACCAGTCTGGGTAACATGGTGAAACCCTCATCTCTACTAAAAATTTAAAAAAAAATTAGCTGGGTGTGGTGGTGCAAGCCTGTAGTCCCAATTACTGAGAAGGCTGAGGTGGGAGAATTACCTGAGCTCAGGAGTTTGAGGCTGCAGTGAGCCGTGATCATGCCACTGCACTCCAGCCTGAACAACTGGAGTGAAACCCTGTCTAAAAAAAAAAATAAAAAAAAAAAAAAAAAAAAAAAAGACATCATTCTATCATAAAGATACATTCACATGTATGTGAATGGTCATTGCAGCGCTATTTACAATAGCAAGGATATGGAATCAACCTAGATGCCCATCAATGACAGATTGGATAAAGAAAGAGTGGTACATATGTACTGCGGAATATGCAGCCATAAAAAAAGAACAAGATCATGTCTTTTGTGGGAACATGGATGGAGCTGGAGGCCACTATCCTTAGCAAACTAACACAGGAAAAGGAAACGAAATACCGCATGTTCTCACAAGTTGGGAGCTAAATAATAAAAACAATGAACACAAAGAAGGAAACAACAGACACGGGGGTCTACTTTAGGGGGGAGGGTGGAGGAGGGAGAGGAGCAGAAAAGATAACTATTGGGTACAATGCTTAGTACCTGGGTGACGAAATAATCTCTGCAAGTCCCCGTGACACGTGTTTGCCTATGTAACAAATCTTCACATGTACCCCGAACCTAAAATAAAAGTAAAAAGGAAAAACAATGAATTTAAAAAATTTGTGGGCTGTATCAATAACTTTTGTTCAGTGATTTCACCCTCAAAAATTCAAAAGATAATGGAACATTCCTTGGTATTTAATAACTTAAGAATTTAAGTCTGCGTAATGCAAATTCTATAAAAAAAGTAAATTAAATATAAGTTCTGAGCTCTTATCCCATTGACTATGGATCCCATTGGCATTTATACTTAATACACTATTAAAATAACTTCACACTGGTGATGTACTGAGTGACAGTTTGACAGCTCAAAATTCTGATGGGACATGCACATCTCTTCTACAACTAGGTTTAAAGCTCTGTTTTGCATATTTACAAGCTTGGGACATAGTGAAACTTACAGCAGGGATCTAAAATGTAATCGCAGTTGAGAAACATGAATCCTCTCTTTCCATGGAATTTAATTAAACATTTCCATTATTTTTGTTTCTAACTCACTGTCAAGGTGTGAATTAAGGTAAGCACAGTAATAAAATCTGAAATGAAATAAACAATCAGAATTTTTAAATCAGGTGGTCACAATTAAGTAGACATTGATAAAAATGTGTACCAAATAGATGCTTGGTGTTTTAAAATGAACAATTTTTTTAAAAAAGCATTTAAAACATTTTTTTTGGTCAACATTCATCACTGGAATTGGGTCCCAACAGTGAAATACATGGCTTGCCTATATATACACTAGTATCTGTCCATGTATCAGTATAAAAGCACAATGGTGAATGGGAAAACATTTTTAAAAAAGAATTTAAAATATAATGAACCTGAAAAAATGTCACTGAATCTAAAGAGAAGTATTCCACTTTTGTGGGACCTCATCTTTAAATGTTGGGCTTTTCTTTAAAACATACAGCCTTAGGACCTGTTATATGATAATGAGAAGAAGCAAAAAAATTTGACTGCAGCGTACCTGAACTTGTTTTAATGGAGGTTTGTGGGCATATTTTACAGAATGAATCATCCAGACAACATTGAGGGAATTAATTTTTGCCTCACACAGCTCCAGGTACTTAGAAAGTGGTCAGTAAATATTGGTTGAATCAATAACAGTACGCAATTTCATGTTAGGGCTACTGCTATCAGCACCTGGCATAATCCTCTCTATTCTCTTCACTATGTAGTTAAGCCATCAAACCTTTAGATTGTGTCATTATTGATGGTGAATAGGAAGTGAAATGATTAAGCCTCCCTACCCTCAAAGAATGTTGTCTTACTTGGCTCAATTATTGATGAACAGTATCCTGTGAGCTTCCCCGTTATTTGTTAATGCTACCACAGAGACTAAATTGATATAAAGTATTAATTACAGTTTTTAAAATTAACCTAAGAAAATAATTTTTAAGGAAAGTTTTTCTTGTTTGAAACATCAAGTCTGTATAGTAATACTTGATTTTATAACGTTGAGTCTCAACGTGTACCTCTCATATTTGTAAGAAGCCAGAGAGAAAGATTCTGGAAACTTCCGTGGAAACAGTGGTACTGCCCATGACTGGGTTACACATCTGGGGGAAAGGAGAATTGAGAAGATTATATTTAACACAGAAGTTGTTTGGAATATATATATATATATACATATATATATTTTTGTTGTTGTTGTTGTTGTTGTTTGTTGTTGTTTTGTTTTGTTTTGTTTTTTGAGATGGAGTCTCGCTCTTGTTGCCCAGGCTGGAGTGCAATGGCGTGATCTCAGCTCACTGCAACCTCCCCGCCTTCTGGGTTCAAGCGATTCTTCTACCTCAGCCTTCCGAATAGCTGGGATTACACATGCACTACCACACCCGGCTAATTTTTTTGTATTATTAGTAGAGATGGTGTTTCATGCCTGTAATCCCAGCACTTTGGGAGGCCGAGGCAGGCAGATCACCTGAGGTCAGGAATATTTCAAATTATAGGAAAAACTACCAGAGACAGGTCAATGGAATATTTATATCATTGAAAACATGTTTTCAACAGATGCAGTTTTGGTATCATTTGTCTCAACATTCAAATCTCTCAGTTTTTACAAGAACGTCTCTAGATGGAAACTTGCAAAAGCAAGGCAAAATAATCAGATTCTCCGAATCTCAGTGGAGCCACGCAAAAATTGATCTCATTGCAGAAGCGGGAGAATCTACTCTACCTTTTCAGGTAAGCACATACGAAATTAATACAACTCAACAGAAGACACTTATTTAATGCTAATCCTTTCAGATAACAATATAACACACATAGCTCATACCTTTTCAGGTGAGCACATATGAAATTAATACAATGCAACAGAAGACACTTATTTAATGCTAATCCTTTCAGATAACAAAATAACACACGCAGCTCATGAATTTATTCAACATTAATGAAGCAAACACATTCAGAGATCAAACACATGATCTGTGATGAGTAGAGAGGTTGTTTTGACTATGCACTTAAGACATGTGTAGAATAGTAGCAAAAATGGAGATAAGAAATGAATAAGATGGCAGAGAGAAGAGTAACTTAAAATCATTTCTAAGTGAAGACATTGGATTATATGATGTAGTGAAAAAAAGTCTGACGTGGGCTGTAATATTTTAATCCTATTGCCTCACTTTCTGCTGCCTGGTAACATTGAGAATGTTATCCACCTTTGGGAACTGGAGGACATTATACAAAGTGAAATGAGCCAGGCACAGAAGGACAAATATGGCAGGTTCTCACTCATGTGTGGGAACTAAAAAGTTGATCTCATGGAGGTAGAGAGGAGAATGGTGGTTACTAGAGGCTGAGAAAGGTGGGGAGGAGGAGGTTAGGAAGGGAGGTTTGTTAATGGTTAAAAAATGTAGTTAGTTAGATAGAAGAAATAAGCTGTAGTGTTTGATAGCACAGTAGGGCAATTATAACAAGTTATTGTGTATTTCAAAATATTTAGGGGATAAGATTTGGAGCGTTCCCAACACAAAGAAATGAGAAGTGTGTGAGGAGATGGTATCCCAATTACCTTTATTTGATAGTGACACATTATATGCATGTATCAAAATATCACATTTACCCCATAAGTATGTACAACTACTATGTATTAATAAAATATAATAATAAAAGAAGGCAATTGTATCTTGCCAAATGGGTGTTCTAATTTCTACCTTCCTGTATATAAGTCTTCTGGATGACATTTGAAAAGAGCTATTTTGGAATCTAGATTGGATGGAGTGGAATATGGTGGAAAGCACACTGTTTTGGAGTCAGTGGTCTGAGTTTTAGTCTCTGCTCTGCTCATTGGTTGCTAAGTGACTGTGTAAATATTGTCTTTGTGCATCAAATTTCCTAATGTGTGAAAACCAGTGATGATAAAAGCAATACTCCAGGGGAGTCTGAATATTAAAGATAATATAGCTAAAATGGCAGCCATGAACATGGGCTCTGGAAACTTGGGTTCAAGTTAAAGGGTTGGGGGTGGTGGCTCATGCCTGTAATCCCAGCGCTTTGGGAGGCTGAGGCGGGTGGATCACGAGATCAGGAGATCGAGACCATCCTGAGTAACACGGTGAAACCCCACCTCTACAAAAAATACAAAAAATTAGCCGGGCATGATGGCACGTGCTTGTAGTCCCAGCTACTCTGGAGGCTGAGGCAGGAGAAGCACTTGAACCTGGGAGGTGGAAGTTGCAGTGAGCCGACATGGAGCCACTGCACTGCAGCCTGGGCAACAGAGTGAGACTCCATCTTAAGAAAACAAAAACAAAAACAAAAAAGTGTATGATTATAGGGAAGTTACCGAAGCCCTCTATGCCTCTTTCATTAGTGGGGTGTGAGGATAATAGTTGGGGATTTAAGGTCATCTCATCCTCATTTCTGAACAAATTGAGATAAATATAGAGGTTAAACAGGTAGAGAATACATATTTTGGAGCAGATGGCTTTAGAATGTAGAGTCACTTATTTAAAATAATGCTTGATCTTAGAATAAATAGAATTACCCAGAGGACAATTGACTGTGCTGGAGAAATATAGAGCTCATACTCTAGGCGAAGTCTCTTACCTTTAGCCAGAGATAATATCAGTGTGCATGCCTCCTGAGGACAGGCTGGCTCCCAATAGTGGGTGTTGAATGGGAGAAGAGGATGAATCGAGCTCCCCCAGGTTACTCTAACTTCACAGTCAGGTAAATCTTCCTCCTCCCACGGAGTGAGGGGTAAGTAACAGCAGTGTTACTACAGTGAACCACCTCCCCATGAAAGCAGGAAGACTAGGGCATAAGCATCAACTGTAATCAATTACTGTTCTCTACTTTATACAGTTATTGTGAGGATTATATGGTGTATACTTGTAAAGCACATGGAAGCAAATCTGGCACAAACACAGAATTCAGCTGTTTTATTGCTGTAGTTATTCCTTGGATATTGTCTGGAAATAGTAGACACTCAATAAATCTTAGTGTTCTCTGTTTTATAAAGGGAATTCCCGCTTGATCAGAACTCTAGGCTTGATCATTAAAGGCTTCTTTACTCAGTGAAGGTCCCCAACGTCCCTTCTCAAAGATCAATTTATTCTATTCTTATATTTAATGGACAAAGACATCATGAATACTAGCAGCTCTTAATTGGGAAGCATTTGACACAAAGGCTGGTCATGGAATCATTTTGGTGTCAATCTCCATTGCAAGGAGCAGGACAATGAAATCAGAACAATTTGATCTTTTGCCTCCTGCATTTATATTCTATAGAAAATTGTTTTCATTCGGTTTGCTTTTAGTTAGAATGAAACTCACCAAGAAGATCGTTCAGAGTTTGTCATTAATTGACATATTGAGAAGAAAATAGAATATCCTTTCTAGCAGTAAGTAATTTAGAAATATGAGTTGAAACACATGCCATTTCTGTCTACAGCTGGAAGCTCTCATGGACCCATCAGCATTACTGAAGAGTTTCAGTGAATGCAATTTTTGTTTTCTCTTTAATGTTCTCCTTTTTGGATATAGTAATGGTTTTGCTTTGCAGTGCAAATGGAGACTATCCCTTATTATCTGGGGGCATATTAACTAGTTTGTAGATGGGCAGTGGTTTGGTTAGATTCTGTGATTTGGCTGCAATGGATGTGTGAGGGTTTCTAACCCAGCCCTGCTCCTCCCTCTCCCTTCATCCCCCTGCTGGTGGCTCAGCACCTTGTGTTGCTTTTTCTCTCCAATCAGCCTCAATGCTGAGTTCTTTCGAGGCCTCGGTCACATTGAATTCACCCCAGAGAAGCTAAGACTTTTCCTCTGCGCCTCCCCACTTAATCTGCCTATGAGTTGGCTACAGCACACATTTATTTTGGAAACTACAGATGAGTAAAAGAAAAATAAGAAAAAAACATCCCCTCACATTTCACTCTCAAGAAGCCCATGACAGCCCTATAATATCCAATCAGCAATTTAGAAAATTAAGTTTGGAAAGCAATAAACTTTTTAAAAATGAGTTTAGAGGCAAAACCCAAGCTGCCCTGAACCACTGTGAGGCCTTTAGGCAGCTGATTTCATGATAGGTTTGATTAAACAGTGCTGCCCCCAGTCTCCCAGAGGGTGTCATGTAATAAACACTCTCGGTGTTATGTTACCATTCTCAGCTCTGAGCTATTCACATTTCAAAACTCATCTGGCCCCAAAGACTTTAGATAAGGAACTGTGGACTTGCATTGATGTTCTGCTGTGAATCAGTCTGGATTTTGTACATACACAATATATAAAAATAGATACACTTGCACAGATACATACATGGTAATATTTAATCCATGAGTATTGCATATATTTACTATTAAATATTTCTAACTAGTAGTTAAAACAGAGAGAAACAAATACCTAAATACAGCTCAGGATTAACTAATGTTAACATTTTGTTTGCTTATAATGTTAAAGTTTGTTTGCTTATGAAGATGCAACTTTTGTCTTCCTTGTATCTCTCTCCATCCCATTTCTTATCCTCTGCAGAAAAAAAAAGTTGCTAATATTATGCTGGCTTTAACCTGATTTCTCTGAGTGTATTTTTAAAGATATGAATATATACATGAGGATTCTAGCTAGGTACAGTTCTACTTTGTTCTTTTATCGACAACAAATGAAAAAGATATTCTACCTACAAATAGTTAATCTAGCTTTTTAAATATTCAAATATTTAAAGTTTGTCTTCTTGGATATAGGCTAGGATTTAAGATTAGTAGCCTGAATCATTTAAGGGTGACCTTAGTCATTGTCTAGCTTTCAGTTCCACGTGACTAAGCTCTGAACATATTTATACAGTACAGTGTAATCCAGTCCAAATATTGGAAAGAAGAAAGACATCAAATCACGTGACCTCTGTGTTCCCTTTTAGCCATGAAATTCTGATTCAGTGTGGTTCTTTTGATGTCAATTGTAGACAGTATAACAGAATACAGATTGCTTTGGGTTTCATAGCAAATAAGCACCCCAAGTTAGGTAGGGCATTTGCTCTTCCTGCTGGCAAAGAATTAGGTTTACTGTTTTCTCTGTAAGAACAGCAAATTAATGACATTTCAATATTCCCTCTATTTCTTGTGAGAGTTTATTGGAAAAATTTAGGTCAAAGAGTTAATAGTATTTTTCAAATCTGTTTTAACTTGGCCTGCTCACTTGCTATGTTCAGCTTTTCTCACAAATAGATTCTTTTAATATTTCTTTTCCCCCCAACTGTTGTGCTGTTTTAGTATCTCAAGGTGGCACTTTTTCTGAGTAGTCCATTGATTTCAAGTTGCTCTACTTTCTTCGAGCTTCCCATTAAAATGTAATTGTATCATATTTTAGATTTCATTTTGAAATGAACCTTTTGTGAAATTTCACACAATTATGGATACCATGTTCTCTCTTTATCGGAGTCAATGATATAAATCAATAACAATTTCGTGACATTATTTGACGATTCAGTGAAGGGTAAGATTCATAACACAAAAGTAAAAGGTGATCGAGTCTCCGTAAAGTTGCTGTGTCCTTGGCCTGCTTAATCTAGAGCTGCATGAAATCTTGTTTCTCCAGACAGCCCTATTCTGCAGCATCCACTAAAGCCCAGTTATCTCTTTATTTCATTAGAGAGATGCAGGATAGTATAATCATTAATGGCTCAGCTTACATATTTTTCTTACTTGACGTGACATTCAACCAATTACTTCTATTCTCTAATCTTCTGTTTCTTTCACCTTAAAATAAGACGAAAATAGCATCATCTTCACAGGATTAAAACAAGTGAATGTGACTGGCATATAGTAAATGCTAAATAAAAGGTGGCTGCTGCTCTTATTATTGATACCATCATCATTCTTCAAAAATTAATATATTCCTACTACTCTCTACTCCTTCTTACTATATCTCTATTTTCTCTTGGATTCATATTCATTTTTTGCTCCTGTTATTTTTTTTGAAAACAAGATTTCTATGTTAATTGCGTATTTGTCTGGAAAAGCACCTGAGTTTTGCACTTGTAAAAAGTAATCACTTGATTATGAACATTTATGAATTTTTGTGGTTCCTAAAAGCAAGAAATTATTTTGTTCATAGAAGGAATAATATAAATGAAGAAAACAAAAGTCAACAAGATCCCAAAAAATAGTTTTAGAAGAGTGAGTCATCTAATTCAATTTAAAATGTAAATTATTCAATTACCTTGAGAATCTTATCAAATGAGGTTTTCACTCTTCCTCCATCTGTGGTTGAAACAGCTCTTCTGAGTGACCTCTTTCTCACTTACTGATTACCAATTGATGCTGACTGTAGTTCTGAAAGGGAATTGGTCACAACATTTTATATTTATATATATATATATGTACATATACACACACACACACATATATATACACACACATATATATGTGTCTATGTGTGTATATAAATACACACACATATATATGTCTATGTGTGTATATATACACACACATATATATGTGTGTATGTGTGTGTATATATACGTATATACACGTATATACGTAAATATATCATATAATATATGATATATATACACATAATCACATATATGTGATATATATATCATATATACATATATGTATATATATATATCAGTTTGGTTATATATACATATATACACATATATACACATATATACATATATACACGTATATATGTATATATATGATATATATCATAATATATGATATATACATATATGTGATATATATATCATATAATATATGTATATTTACACATATATGTGATATATATCATATATACATATATGTGTATATATATCAGTTTGGTTATGTATATACATATATACACATATATACACATACATATATATACATATATACACATATATACATATATATACATATATATATGTATATGTATATATCAGTTTGGTTAAAACCAGCAATAAAAAATAGGAAGAGCCAAGGTGATTTTGAAACCATGAGATGGTCATTATTTACAGGTGTAACAGACATTTTTTGAAGGAAGTAATTGCTTGTATTTTAAGATTCGTATGATTTTAATTAATGGTAGAATTACAATTTCTAATTGTATAATTATGAATTTAACTATGTAGCAGTCAGCAAGCAAAATATAGATGACCTAATATTATTTTTATTTGGCTTTTGAAGTTGGATTTATCCTTCCATTTTAATATGAATATCTAAAGGAACCTGGTGGGTCCCTTCGGGTAAAATAATGTAACCACATTTTAAAGACTACCTCAGGATTTTACTTCACCTCATCCCAGGGCCCACCCATTCCATTCAAATAATGTGAGCGTGTACCTCTTTAGGAGCATAGAGAAGTGCCTCAAACTGTCTTTTTTTTTTTTCTCCAGTTTTCTCTGAGTAGCACAGACCTTCAAATATGATGGTCAACAAATGCTTGTCTAATGAGTCTGAAGAATTAAACATCTATTTTAATTGACATCAATGCAAGATGTATTATAATAATGAATATAGAAAAACTCTTTCAAAAGTTAAGCTGTCCAAAAAAATCACAGTCATTTAATGGTATTAAACACAATATATTTCTAAAGTACAATACTTGTGTATATTTTACCAAGATCCTTCTTCAAAACCTATGTTATTTTCTGCCTCTGGAATGAAGGCTAAATTTCTTAGTTTAAGATTCTACAGAAATCATCTCTAATCAGAATCTTAAAAAAATATTATGTACATCACATTAAAATATCAAAAATTGCAAATAAAGCAACAGTCCCTGCTGACCACCCTCATCACCCACCATAGATTTTATCTTGAGTATCTTTAGATACCAGTTTATTTTTACTTCCAGTCCATTTTCTATTTACTTAATATGTATAAATGTACCACATATACTTGGAAATCTAAACCATTGTATGTTTTCAGCCTAAGTAATATTATACTATAATATTTTTCTGTAACTTAATTTTTTTACTCCAAAACACATGTTGAATTTCTTTCCATAATGACACATGGCGATAGATATTATTTTTAACTGGTATAGTATTTCTCACTATTGATTGATTCATTCACATGTAAGTTCTTTCCTGTCATTTGTCATCAAAACCAGCACTGAAATAAACATTCCTGCACAAGCCTTCATGTGTATACCTTTGAGTGTCTCACTAGGATAAATGCCAAGAAATTAACTCAATTTTTATAGTCTATGCAATTTTTCTTTTTAACAAATGCTATCTAGTTTCTCTCCAATTGAGCTGTACCAACTCATGGAATTTTCCTCTCCATCTATTATCTGATTAATTTGTTGTTCTCTTAAAATCTTATACTCCATTAACACCCATCAACATTTTCTAAATACACCATACACTTTCTCATCTCTGTGTTTTTGCTGCGATTGCTGCCTCAGTTTCTCGAGGTAAAATGTTTTGCCCAACAAAATTTGGTATCAGGGAGGCTTACTATTACTTCTCCACCAAATCTTTTCCCAAACTCTCATTATTGGCAGAAATAATGAAGTGTCTTCTTTGAGTCTCCTAGTATCTTATACTTATTTCTTATACAGCATTTATGATGTAGGGTAGTGAGTGTATCATACGAAGTGTAGGAGAGGAAAAGTAATACCGTTTCCTCACTCATCACAAGGGACATGGCTGGAACCCCTATAACAAAAGAGAGGTTAAAAAGAAAAAAAATAACAAATTTATTAACATTTTATGTGACATAGGGGCCTTCAAAAACAAAGGCCTGAAGACCAGGGAAAACTCTCTATGTTTATGCTTAAGTTCAACAATGAATGGACAATCATGAAGAAATACAAATGGACAGAAAGAATATGATCTCATTGTAAAAACTTGGAGAGAACTCAGCAAAGATCTTTATGGGCCTCTCTGTGTAGTGTTTCTTTCATCCAGGTATAGATAGGGTAGGACACCAGTTAAATGAGGTTCTTATGACCTATTTTGAGGAGAAGTAAGCCGGATAATTCCTTTATGGCTGGCTCTCACAAAGGAAAGAGAGGGGAAAGCAGAGAGGGACTCCAAGGTGCTATATTTTGGGACAGCATGTTCTGACTCCAAGGTGTTGTATTTTGAGATAGCATTTTCTGAGCCCTGGCACAAGTAAATTTAATGACCCTTGAGATTGGAGACCCTCCTTGATAGGATAGAAATGTACCTTCTGTCTGTGTCCTGGACTGGTGGTCCACTATGCAGGTTCATAAGATTCCTGGCATAAATTACTTCTTCCTTTCCCTCCTTTCTCTCTCTCTCTCTCTTTTTTTCTTCTTGGAATAACAACATAATATGAGTAATTAACAAGAAAGAAAACATTATATCAGTCATTATTCAGCGTTAGAATAAACTAAAATTAAATAGATGTCTCTGAGTGCTTCAGCATATGAATATTATCAACCACTGTATGTGGTTATTGATGTGTGCTTTACTACAGTGAGTATGTTTCTGTGTATGTATATAATATATATTATGTTTGTATGAATGCATATAATATTTAAATATTTTAATATGGTAATAAATCATTGCCTTCAGCACACTGATTACAAATCAATTCATATCTCAATTAAATTGAGTTGTAAGTCACACAGTTGATTACCCCAAAGAGCTCATTATAAATGCATATGACTCTTAATGGCTCCAATGAGAAGAGAGCCCTTCACTCGTGATGAATGTTACCACTTTAATTGAAACAAGGTTACCTTTGGCATTAAGGTACATAAGATGCTGTCAAAGCAGTTATGGTTTTATAAATTTAAATTAGGATGTTCTGGTCAGAACAGTTTTCTAAAATTAGATTGGAGAATGGGACAGATGTAAATAGAGTTCCTCTACACAAAGAAATATGATTGTAAGACATTACTTTTGTGATGTGTTTTTAACAGTTTTATCTTTCTGTAATTATAGTTAATTTTGGAAGCTACTGTTTTGTCATCAAATGCTACCGTTGCTCTAGATGACATCAGTGTGTCCCAGGAATGTGAAATTTCCTATAAATCACTACCAAGGACCAGTACACAAAGCAAGTGTAAGTTTTCCCTTGTCGTTGTTGCTGTTTTAAACATTGAATTAAGCTCTTCTCAGTATCAAAATATAAAATGTATTAGAGTCACGAATACCTAATACAGGGTGTGGATTATGTCACCTGTTCTTGAAACCTAAAATATATATATTTTAAAAGGTAAACAACTGGTCTAGTCCTTAGGCCTCTCTTCCAGTAATATGGAAAATATTCTATGCTTGCAGCTGAAATTATTGCATCCAAATATTTTAATTATAAATATTATGAAAAAATTATAATTATTTTGCATATTTTAAATACACTTTTATAAATATTCACTTCTCCATTAATTTTATTCAGAACTTCAAATGAGCATGTAATAATATTCATATTTCAGGATCACCCAGGAGTTCAAAAAAAGCAAAAAGGTTGTGTTTGGGAAAATGATGTAAGGCCAACCAAAATTTAAAACTGGACCTTAAAATTCTGTGTTTCTATTCAAAATTTAATATTTTCAAATCACAGATGGAGTTTGTCTAATTCTTTGACTAAATTTTTTGGAGAGAATATCAATTACAGGCCAGAAATGTTGCCATAAAAATGGATCACATATAGTCAACTATGTATTTTAAAACCTAATCATTATTTAGATTCTGGGATCATGTACACATAGAAAGAATTTACACTATACCTTCAGTTACTTTCTCTTTCTAGTACTAATTGATGTTTCTCTCTGACCACTCCTACCCTCAGATCTCAATGAATCTGACAATATTAAAAATGTTTTCTGAAAAGTTTCACACTTTATTTTTCTTAATCTGTATCTATGGAAAAGATTTGCATATGAAAATCAGACATACTGTATATTCCTAAGTTAGATTTACTTAAACAACATATTTAGAGAGTGCAACAGTTGTATTCTTACAGGAGCTGAATGGACTAATCAAGAAAAATTTGGGTCACATGATTCTGGATTGAGACGATTAAAGAACTTTTAATTAAAGGTCCTTTATTACAGATATTTTTCATTCGAGAGAGTGTATATTTCTGGGTGCTAACTTATATTGGGTTAACGTGTATTTACTTTGTTCAGAATGTGTATCCTGCATGCATAATAGACCATTCTAAGCTCTGCGCATGTGTTCATGCAAGTGTGTGTGTGCATGTGTGCGCGTGTCTGCCTGTGTGTCTGCATATGTGTGTGTGCATGCCTGTGTGTCCGTGTGTGTGCGTGCATGTGTGCATGTGTGTGTGCGTGTGCATGCGTGTGTGCATGCTTGTCTGTGCACATGTGTGTATGATTCTGATAGACACCGAGGAGTGCAGAGCAGCAGATTTAATGATTCATTTAAAGATTCATGAGTTTGGCCAGGCGCGGTGGCTCACACCTGCAATCCTAGCACTTTGGGAGGCTGAGCCGGGCGGATCACTTGAGGTCAGGAGTTGAAGACCTGCCTGGCCAACATGGTGAAACCCTGTCTCTACTAAAAATACAAAAAAATTAGCCAGGGCATGGTGGCGGGCACCTGTAGTCCCAGCTACTCGGGAGGCTGAGGCAGGAGAATGGCATGAACCCAGGAGGCGGAGCTTGCAGTGAGCCGAGATCGCGCCACTGCACTCAAGCCTGGGTGACAGAGCAAGATTCCTCTCAAAAAAAAAAAAAAAAAAAGATTCACGAGTTTTTAAGGGTTAAACAGGATTACCTTATTTTTGTTGTTTAATTAAAGATTTTCTTTCTCCTAATTAAATACCACATCACCAGAATCATAATAGCTGAAAAGCATTAAAGTTGACATTGAAGAGCATTCTCTTGTAATGTAGTATTTGTAGGTATAGGGGCAGAAAGGTGTGACAAAAACCTTTCCTCACCCATCATAAGGGTCACAGCTGACACTCCGAGAATGAAAGACAGTTTAATGAGAGAAAAGCATAACAAATTTGTTTATCAAAGTTTTACTTGACACAGGAGCCTTCAGAAATGAAGATGCAAAGACCCAGAGAAAAGCATGTGCTTTATTTTATTTTTTCGTTTTTATTTGTTTTTCAGCCCCTTTTCCTATTTAGAAAACTGTGTATTTTTCTGCTTAGTTTTGGTGAAGAACAAACAGCCATTTTGAAATGTGATCGGACAAGAGGGTATGATCCAATGGTAACAGACTGAGCAGGGAAACTTAGCAAAGCCTCTGTGTTCAGAGTCTCCTTGACTCCTTTGTGTAGAATTTCTTCACCCCTGGGAACAGGAAAGGACCCCTCTAGAATGAGGATCTTGTGACCTAATTTCAGGCAAGATAAGCCAGATAATTTCTTTATGACCAGCGCTCACAAAGAAAGGTCAGGGAAGATCAGAGTGACCTTGCTCCTGGGGTACCTCCCAATCTCCTTCAGTTCAAAGTACTTTGGGGCAGCCTTTCCTGAGCTCTTACCGGGCAAAAGTGTGGTTAAAGGTTTTAAATCATTACTAAAGTTAACCTTAGCAAAAGTTTTTGAGACACTTGATCTTGCTTACGGAGAATTCTTTTCTTAAATTCACTCAGGATTCATGGATATGTGCATCCATCTGAACACCAGATCAGTTGGATAGATAATATATCTAATTAGGACAAATTACATGAATGATTCCTGAAAGATTAATGGATGTACACAAAGGAAAAAAAGGCGTTTCTTATTGTTTTTGCAAATATGTCCAGTAGACAATTATAGGATCTCATTTGTGGAGTTCAGTATTAGTAATGGGCAGAAGTTTATGGAGAGAAACTGAAAGGAATATTTAAAAACGTGCCATGCTCCATTGACAGTAAATTGTTATATGTATGGAGCAGAATGGCCAAAGGTTTACCCAGACTACCCAGACCCTGTACAGGACTTGAAGTTTTGAAATCTTTAATAGGCATACAAATGGCTGCACCACTTCAAAGCAATCTTAGAGCTGTAGTTTTCTGCTCACAGTCCGCGTGATGAAAATCGCAAGTGCTACTTTGATTTGGCCTTTAATCAAGCTTCTTCTCCTTCAGAATATTTAAAAGCTACTGTTGATGAAATAATTTTACATTCTGTTTATTTGTTAAAGGGAGAGAGCCTGTTTTACGCTCTTAATCTCAATTTTGAAGCCAGATTTGTGCCTGGTGAGGATGCCGGTTGTATTTCATCCAGGAAGATACGCGATTTTCCAACTGAGTGCCCAAAGGGAGCACATGAAACTAATTGCTGTGAGTGCATTACTGACTCCTTCAGCAGATATTTATATGTACATATTTACTCTCTGAACGTAAAGTGCACACGACTCAAGTGAGCATTGTATGATGAAGACAGTCAGAACAGAGACCTCTGCATGATGGAAATGACTTGCCGGTGAGAACAAACCAGATTCTCTTTAAACTAGAGGCGATGAATGAAAACGTCCTGCTAACTTTCAGTTTTGCCCTGTTGGAGAATAACATTTGAAATATATGCAGGATAACGCTCAAAACACAAGAGCAAGGATGTATCTAGCCAGTCGTAGAAAAATAAGTAACACATGACACCACTTATATGAGGTATCCATGTAGTCATATTTGTAGAATCAGAGTAAAATTGTGGTAACCAGGTTCTGGGAGGAGAGGAAGTGGAAAATTACTAATCAACAGGCATACATTTTCAGTCAAACAAGATGAATAAGCTCTAGACATCTGCTGTATAACATGGTATCTAAAGTCAATGACAATGTATTGTACACTTAAAAATGTGTTGTGGGGGTAGATCTGGCTGGATGCAGTGGCTCAAGCCTGTAATCCCAGCACTTTGGGAGGCTGAGGCAGGTGGATCACTTGAGGCCAGGAGTTCAAGACCAGCCTGGCCAACATCACAAAACCCCATCTCTACTAAAAATATAAAAATTATCAGGGCATGGTGGCACACACCTGTAATCCCAGCTACTCAGGAGGTGCAGGTTGCAATGAGCTGAGATCACACCACTGCATTACAGCCTGGGTGACAGAGAGAGACCCTGTCTGCCACCCCCCCATAAAAAAGAGGGTAGATCTTATATTTTCTTATCACAATATATGTATTATAAACATTTATTTATTAAATTATTTTTAACATCATAGTATTCTTATTATCGTAAGCAGTTGCTATTTCAGTACAACTAGCAGTAGAAGACTTTATACTGCTTACAAATGTTATTTCAAATGATAGTGTATCAATAAATAGTTCTATGGTCATAAAACTATAGATCCTGCCTAGTTCTATATATTTTTCCACCTTTAAGAGTCTCCTTTCAGTTTGTCCTTTTCCAGGGCAATGCCTCCATTCTTTCTGCATTCTACTTAAACGATTCTAAAACTATCCTAGCATCCCTGAAAAAGTAATACAGAAGAAGAAAAAAAAAGAAGGTTGTCTGTTGGTGGATAAGCTTTTCCAAAAGCATTTTAATAACTGTGCTATTGAACACAATAAAAAAAGGCAAGAGGAAAGGCAAGAGAAGCATCCCATTTTATTGATTACCCATACCCGAGGTGAAAACCAAGGTGGTTTTGAGTCAAGACAGTGGAGGAACACAGACATTTTCCAGAAGTGTGGTGGCGCAAAGAGTTGGAGAGACTCTTTCCTCTGCATTCAAAACATACATGAGAATGATGAGAAAAATCAGGGCCATTGCTGATTGCTAATACATTGGCAAGCAGCCATGCTGCGACCCACAAAAAACCTTACGAGCATCTTTTCTATACCAAGAGATTTGGTAAGAAGAAAGTGTGATCATTTCCCTCGAGAAACATAATCTATTACAGAGAGCTCAGAAATAAATCTAAACATAAAAGACCAAATAAGTTTTGACAAAGGCACCAAGAGGACACAGTAGGGAAAAAATAGTCTCGTCAATAAATGGTGCCAGAAAATCTGGTTGTTCTCATGCGAAAGAATGAAATTGGACCTTTGTCTTTCACCGTACACTTAAATAAATTCAAAATGTAAGAAAGTCCTAAATTTAAGACCTGAAATCATTAAACTCCTAGAAGAGAACTTAGGGGAAAAACTCCTTGACATTAGAGTTGGCAATGGTTTTTTAATATCACACCAAATGCTCTGGCTACAAAAGCAGAAATAAATAATGGGATTACCTCAAACTAAAAAGCTTCTGCACAGTAAAGGAAACACTCAGCAAAATAAAATAGCAACCTGCATATCGGGAAAAATATTTGCAAACCATATATCTGATAAGGGGTTAATATTCAAAATTTATGAAGATTTTATACAACTCAGAAATAGATAAATAGATAAAAAATGGGCAAAGGCCCTGAATAGACATTTCTCCACAGAAGACATAAAAATAATCAACTGGTATATGAACAGATATTCCACATTTCATTGGCATTAATCATCAGGGAAATACAAATCCAAAACTCTTTTAGATACCTCCTCATATCAATTAGGATAGCTATAATAAAAAAAAGCGTAACACATTTTAGTAAGAGCGTGGAGAAAAGAGTACTCATACTGTTGGTGCAAATGTGAATTGTGCAGCCATTATGGAATATGGTATGGAGGTTTCTAAAAAAATTAGCAATAAAAGTACCCTATGATTTAGCAATCTCTCTTTTGGGTATATACCCAGAAAAAATGAAATTACCACTTCATAAAACTGTCTGCACTCCCATGTTCGCTGCAGGATTATTCTTGATAGCCAAGATATGAAAACAACCTAAGTGTCTGTTGATGTACGGATAGATAAACTGTGGTATCTAAAAAACAGTGGAATATTATTCAGCCTTAAAAAAAGAGATTCTGCCATTTTTCACATCCTAGGTGAATCTGGAGGAAATTATGCTATGTGAAATAAGCCAAACACAAGAAGGAAAATATTGCATGATCTCAATTATGTGTGGCATCTAAAAATTATATACAGATATAGAGAATGAAACAGTGGTTACCAGAGGCAGGGGCCAAGGGAAGGAAATGGAGATATGTAGCTCGGAGGATATGATGTAACAGATATGGAGGAGAAATGTGTCTAGAGATGTAATGTACAACGTGAGGACTACAGTTAATAACACTTGAGGACTACAGTTAATAACAGATTTGAGATTTGAGATTTGATAAATGAGTAAGTTTTAGCTACTCTTGCCACAAAAAAAGAAAAAAAAGGGCAATTATGTGAGATAATGGATAATTAGCCTCACTGTAATAACCATTTTACTATCTGTATGTATCACATAACCTTATGTTGTATATCTTTAATATACATAATAAAATTTGTTTTAAAAATTAAGAAAAGAAGCTTAGTCTATTAGGTAAGAAATGTATCGATTTAATAGTGTTGTAATGATAACTGGAATAGAGATGTAAACAAGTAGCTATTTTAACTCTGGGAAGTTGGAGAATATATTCAATAGAAAGTAGGTAAGTCCTCAGCAGCAATTTTATTTTATTTTATTATTATTATACTTTAGGAATTTCTTAAGATGTTTTCTAGTTTTCTTGCTGTGTAAGAAGAGTGTCTATTGCAAGTTCTGCCAGGGATTAACAGTTCTAGGCCTGTCTCTGATATACATTAAGACTGTTACCAAATGTACATGGTTTAAGAACCTTACCTATATAGTCTTTTAATCAGCAAAATAAATATAAGAGGTACTATTTTCCTCATTTTACGAGCTTTCTTGTCATTTAGTTTCTTATCAGTTAGAATTCCATTTTAAACACAGTCTGCCTCCAAAACCTACTTTTTTTTTTTTTTTTTTTGAGACGGAGTCTGTTGCCCAGGCTGGAGTGCAGTGGTGCGATCTGGGCTCACTGCCAGCTCTGCCTCCCGGGTTCACGCCATTCTCCTGCCTCAGCCTCCCGAGTAGCTGGGACAGCAGGCGCCCGCCATCACGCCTGGCTAATTTTTTTTTTTTGTATTTTTTTAGTAGAGACGGGGTTTCACCGTGTTAGCCAGGATGGTCTCTATCTCCTGACCTCGTAATCCGTCCGCCTCAGCCTCCCAAAGTGCTGGGATTACAGGTGTGAGCCACCGCACCCGGCCCAAAACCTACGTTCTTAACTGCAAATCGTATAGCCTTTCTATCCTTTTAAGGTCATCATTACATTGAGAATGATGTTTTTAGAAAATGTGAAAAGTTCCCTACATGAGCAGTTTAAGCAATGGGAAGTTTGAAGCCAATGATCAAAACTTCACTTTTGGAGGAGAAACGATGCCCTTAGTCTCTAATATGTCAAATGGTCACTTAGTAAATGCTGTCGAGAAGTTTAAGGAATGAATGTCTTTAAAAAATAATACTTAATACTTTCTCCTTAGTAATTATTTCTTTAATCACAGTACCTTTTATAATCTGAAATGTATTAAATTGCTTTTAATTCTCATAGTGCTTTTCGGGGACCTAAAAGATAATTTTTTAGACATAAAAGGAAAATAAAAGATCACTATTTGGATAAGGGACCCACCCTCATAGGGAATTGAATTAGAAAATTAGCAAACGACCTCCAGTTCTCTAAAGTCTTATTTTGAGGGTTTTTTTTTTTTTGCCTGCTTTTTTGAAAAAACTAATTTTTATACTGTGAATCTGTTTATTCATAGAAATGCTAATTCTTCATCCCATTTTTGTGAATCCTTTCATTAAAGATTCTGGCAATGAGTGGAGGTGAGGTAAAGACACAGTGAAGAATACAGAGAAGTAGGAGTCTTTTTTTTTTCTTGTCTTCTTTGCAGCAAAAAGGTTTGAAGGAAGCATGCAAAATTTAGGCTGCGATTCTAATGTTGAACAAATGAGCATATCACTTCTCTTACAGAGACCTTAACTGCTTGAAAAAACAGGGGTTTCTTATAAGGAGGAAAAGGCAATGCCACCCTCAGGATTTCTATTTATGAACTTAAATCCTCCTAAAAAGGACCATTGCTATTCTTGAATTTCAAACATTTAATATTTTAATGCTATTTATTTTAATTTTTCTCACTTTCACAACCATCTTTAACACAATTTACTTTCTTTTTTACATGAGACTGATTATGACCTACTTCAAACGGGTTATTAAGTTTGCTAAAAATTTAGGTCTTCAGTGCCTTGAAATATTTTCAGATTTTGTAGAAAAAAATAGCAAACATAAATTGCAACCAATTTTGGTAAATGAGAGAACAAGTTATTGGATTTGTTCAAGAACTGTTTGGGATACATAGAGTTTAGGAAGTTTTGCAGAATTTTGATAGCCTTGGATAATTTAATCGAATGTTTCCATACTTATTTATATTATGATATAAAAGTGCAGTTACTTAAAATGTAACCCAGGTGTACAGGTTTTCAAGGAGTCTCTCTCTCTCTGCCAGTTAAAACACCACACACTGACTATGATGTTAAATTATCTCTGATTTTTATTTATGATAACTGAAGGGCTGAAAAACCTACATAGCATGACAAATACAACATATCTCAACAAAACTTCTCTGGACCTTCAGAAACTCTAAGGGACAGGCTGCAGGGTGAATCACTGTTGGATGTAATTTTTGCCTGGACGTAGCGAAATTACAGTGTATCAGAAAAGTTCAATGCCAGAGTGGATTTTAGACCTGGGATCATGTTGCCATTTATGAGGAACTAGACAAATACTCTGTATGTTTTCATTTAAGGGAATGTTTAACATGATCTGCACATCTTAGCTCTCAAGTCAAACTTGGCATCAGGACAAACCCTAAAAGAAGGCAGATGAGGAGTGAGCTCCAGAGAGCAGAGCCAGTACCTAGGTGTCTTCCCATAGTTCCAGTGTTCTGAGAAGTCCATTTCTCCTGGACGGGTTATTTGATGTTGAGGCCAATCAAAATGCTACCTCATCATTTTTGAAAGCTTATCTTTATTTTTTTTTAGATCAAAATTGTTACTCTGAATTGTTTCTTTAGGATAGATCATAAAAAGGGCAATTTGGGGTGTGAGTTTTTTGTAGTTGTTGTTTTGTTTTGTTTTTGAAACAGGGTCTTGCTCTGTTGCCCAGGCTGGGGTGCAGTGGTGCGATCTTGGCTCACTGCAACCTCTGCTTCCCGGATGCAAGTGATTCTCCTGCCTCAGCCTCCCTAGTGGCTAGACTACAGGTGAGCACCACCGTGCCCAGCTAATTTTTGTATTTTTAGTGGAGATGGGGTTTTGCCATGTTGGCCAGGCTGGTCTCGAACTCCTGACCTCAGGTGATCCACTCGCCTTGGCCTCCCGAAGTGCTGAGATTACAGGCATGAGCTGCCATGCCTGGCCTAAATTGTCATTTAATGACATTCAACACATTTTGCCAAATGTTTCCCCAAAACATTATGCTAATAAACAATCATATCAACAAAGTAAAACTGTGGCAGTGTTCCTGTGTTTGAAGTCCATTTTGAAATTTACTTTCACTTTTCATGATTATGCAAATACTATTTATAAGTTCCTATTTTTGTGAACAAATACTTTGTTTCCTCAAGACTAAAATAAATAATGCTACTTTATGTAGTGCTTTCTTTCGTTCCAAGAGATAATGTGTATACTGGAAAATGAAGATATTATGTGTCAAATAGTATAAATGGTACATTTTCTCACACCTACATTGTATTAACAGGACATATATAAACTATTTTGTTCTGGCTGTGCTATGTAATGCAGGCAAGAAAGCCAAAATTTACTTAAGCAGCTCTGTAAGTTGTAAAGACATTTTAATATTTCCAAACAACATTTAGTGAGCACTATAATTTATTTCTGTCTAAAACCTATTTAGTCCAAAGTGCATGTACTAATTTTATGAAAAAATTCTAAACAATTTCCTATATTCTACTTTTCTGTCTACTCATGAGAAAAAAAACATGTAAGTCTCTACTAAGTAGTTGAATTCAATGAAACCTTAGCCAAGGTTGAATAGTACAAGGAAAAGGAGTGATTTATTATTTATTTATTTATTCAATCTTAGATGCTGATTATATATTTTCCTCAAACTAGTATATCTGCTAAATACAGAAATATATGCATTAGACACTGGCATTTCCACAGCAGAGATGCATAATAGAGACAAAGTCATTTTATGTGTGTTGATACTTTGCAAGCCATGTATCTTATGTACTCAGTATTGACCAAGAATAATTGCATTACTCTGCACTGAGACTTAATGTTTTCTTTTATTACATAAATGCATTAAGAGAAGGCTTGAATTTCCTATAGCAACTCTCTGCTCTATATGTTTTGAGATGTGTGTGTGTGTGTGCGCGTGTCAGTCTTTGAATTAGGACTACTTTTTTCAGTGTATTTTCTGAAAAATGTTTCTGAGTAGGCCTTTTTGGCTAGATTGGAGATACTTCATCTTAATTATAATATGAAAGGATTTCTATGATGTGTCTCTCTGTATAATTACAAATTACTTTTAATTTTGTAAGGTCTAGAAAAATGAGCTGCTGTTTTCTATGTTCTATCTTATATTCTTTTTCCATAGCCCTGAATACAAGGAAAAAAAGTCTGAAAATATACCTACACTTGCTAATTATTGAGTATCTTCCCCTTTTATTAAATGCATATTGGCAAATAAGTCTCTGTAGGGAAAAAAAGGCTATCTAGTTATTTTTCCTTAGTAAACTGGATTTCCATTCTCTTCTCATTGTCCTCAAGTTTAAAATCTAGACAACTATTTTCTATTCAGACAAACCCCTCTAGACAGATGTCATTGTGAAAGACCCTAATGGGAGGTTGTTTCTGGTGAAGGCTCATAATTTCTGTGGCATGAAATCAAGAAGTGGAGAAAACGTCCATTCACCCTCATTTATGGAAGTCACTGATCTCCGATAAAGAAAAGTGAAAACTATTTCTATAGTCAGGTAAAATCTGATAAATAACCCATGCTATTTTGATCAATCTTTGCTGCAGATAATCATGTTGTTAAATTAGGAGAATTCAGGATAGTAGTGAAAATAAGTGATTCTTCTTCCGCCATTGAAAATTCTATTGAGAATAAAAGTCAGGCATTTAACAAGAAAGCCTTTTTCTGTAATTATTTAAGATTAAGTTTCAATACATTAGATTATTAATGGTGACTGTGGAGAGAGTGGATTTTTTTTTCCATGTCATACTTTGAGCTCGGCTGGGATATTATTTTTTTTGACAAGATCATTGTTCTTCTTCCCTCTTAAAATTGTGTTAGAAGTATTACTGCCTTTCCTTTTCTTTTTGTTGCTTATCTGCTGAAACTATTCAGTTCTTCTCTTTTCTCACATGCCACTACTCTTGTTCATTTTGTTTCCATTTTCAGGTTAGCAATGTGTGTGATAGGTAAAAAGGGGGTGTAAAGAGCCTTCCCCACCTAACACTAAGTGTTCCAAGCATCCAAGCAATCGACGTCTCCCTGCCTTGCAGAAACACACCACTGTAGGGAGTGAAATGTACACTGCTTCTGATGTGATATAATTATCTCTTTGGGTTATACGTTGAAAGACACCTAAAAGACCACATAATAATTTAGTTAATTTATGTAGTATAAATACTCACATGCTTACTTTTAAGCACTTACTTTATAGCTGACAGTGTTTGAAGTAAATTTGCATGCACAAACTAATTTATAGCTCTGTAAAATAAGGCATAAAGAGGATTAATATTAGGGCCCTGCTGCCTAGCTTGGGAGAGACTGACCCTTATAATGAGTGAATAAATTATGTACTATTTTTAGAAGGGATGTATGCTGTAGAAAAAAAAATGAGGCAAGGAAAGGGCAATGGGGGAAGGCAAGGGAACTTTGCAATTTCCAAGAGAGTGGTCATAGTACATCTCAGTTACAAGGTGGCATTGTAACAAAGACTTGAGAAGGTGAGGAAACAAGCTTTGAGATATCTCAAAAGAAAAGAAAGAGTGTTCTAAGCAGAAAGAAGGAACTAAAGGATTGGGACAGGAATACATCTGGTGAATTTGAACAATAGCAAGGGGACCAATGTGGCTGGACGAGGTTGATTATAGAGAACAATTATAGGATAATAAGGCTGAGGAAGAGCAGCCCACCTAGAGCAATGGTTCCCAACATTGGCTGTGTGTGAGAGACACTCAGAGTTCTTTGCAGCAACATGGATTGAGTTGGAGGCCGGAATCCTAAGCAAATTAACAGAAACGGAAACCAAATACCACATGTTCTCACTCGTAAGTGGGAACTAAAACATTGAGTTCACATGGACATAAATATGGACACAATAGACAATGGACTACTGGAGGGTGGAGAGTTGGGTGGGTTTCAAAACTACCTATTGGGTACTGTGCTCACTACCTGGGTTATGGGATCTGTACTCCAAACCTCAGCATCGTGCAACATTGCCATGTAACAAATTTGCACATGTATTCACTATATCTAAAATAAAAGTCGAAATAAAAAGTCTTGAGGCAGGGCGAATTAAATCACAATCTCTAGGGTAGAATCCTGGCATTCACAGTTTTTAAATTATGTGCAGCCAAGGTTGAGGACCATTTCAGCCGAGGCCTTATGGGTGATTGTAAGGACACTAGCTTTTAAATGAGACTGGGAGCATTTTGAACAGAAGACTTGCAAGATCTGACTTGCCACAATCACTGTGTTTGCTACATTGAGAAGAGATAGAAGGGGGTTATTGATGCCCATCGTCAATGACCACCTGTAACAAGATTGGGTTTATTGATAGTTGCTAAGCAAGGAAAATAGCCTACTAGGAGAAACTGGGACGTGGCTTAACAAGAGGAACTTGTTCTAGGATTTGGACTTGTGTTGGGTCATTTAGAGAAGGGCTCAAGGAAGCAAGAATTTTCTTTTGATTGGATGTTTTCAAGAAATAGGACAATTCTGTAATTGTATATCTGAACAAATTTTATTTAGGAGGTGAGAGAAATTGAACTAAAGTTATAATTGGTTAAAATACAATACTCATGTCAGTCAGGAAAGGGGAATGAATATTTGAGGAGTTTCGAGTTTACACTGTGATCTTTTTTTGTCTGTGTTCAGAAATGAATAGAGTGGCCTTCTTTTTGTGTGGTTTTATTTCTCAGTCTACGGAGTGACCTTGTTTAATGTTGTTGATATGTGCAAATCTTTATGTTCAACGGAAGATCACTACAGCTCAGCTGTTATTGTAAGTTCAGGTACTAGCAACACCAAAGTCTAGACGACATCACCAGCCAACTGCCAACTGTTGGCCAGTGTCAGAAATGGAAGCAGAAAGAGCAGTTGGGGAGTATTCCAAGGACTGAATAAGGAAATGATGGTGACTTGAGCTAGGTAGGGAGAGAGCAGTAGAGATGGTCAGAAGTGGGCAGATTCTGGATCTATTCTGAAGGCAGGTAGAAGTGAAAAGCTTTGATAGAAATGAATAAATAATATAAAGATAATAAAGCAAATCAAAGAAATCAAACATTGATTCTTCAAAAAGATTGGCAAAATTGACAAACCTTTAACGAAATGGACCTCGGGAGAGAGACAAAGGGAGAGAGACAGAGAGAGGGATAGACAAAGAGAGAGAGAGAAGATTCAAATTACTATAATCAGAAATAAAAGTGGGGACATTACTTTCAATTCTACATAAATAAAAAAGATTATAAGATTAGAGTACCATATACAAGTACATGCCACAAAATTGGATAACTTAAGTATAACAAACAGATTCCTAGAAATGTAAAACCTACCAAGATTAAAGCACAAAGAAATAGAAAATCTGAATGGACCTACAACTAGCAAAGAGATTTGATGAGTAATAAAAGATCTGCCAACAAAGTAAAGCCCTGGAACTGTCCCATTAGTGTCAGTGGTGAAGTTTGCCAAGTATGTAAAAAAGAACTAACAACAATCCTCTCAAATTTTTCCAAAAAATTGAAGACAAGGAATCTTTTCTAACTTATTCAATGAGGCCAGCATTACCCTGAGACTCAAGCCAGACAAAGAGACTGCAAAAAAAACCTTTATGATCATTTATGCAAAATCCTCAACAAAATATTAGCAAACTTATTTCAGAAGCATATTAAAAAGATTATACAACATGACCAAGTGGGATTTTTTCCCTGGAATGCAGGAATGGTTCAACCTAGGAATGTCTGTCTATGTAATGCACCACATTAACAGAACAAAGGAAAGAAAAAAACACGTGGTCACCTCAATTGATGCAGAAAAAAACATTTGATACAATTCAATATTTAATTCAGGATAAAAATACTCAACAAACCAGGAATAAAAGGAAACCACCTCAACATAATAAAAGCCATGTATGAAAAACTCACAGATACATTATACTCATTGGTGAAAGACTAAAAGCTTTTCTTCTAAGATCAGGAATAAGGAAAGGATGTCCATCCATATCCATGTTTGCCACTTCTATTCGTAGTACTAGCAAAAGCAATTAGTTTAAAACATAACAAAAAAGAAAATAATAGGAATAAAGAAAATGAAATAAAAGTCATACAAATTGGAAACAAAGAATTTTTATATGTAAATATCCCTGTAAGTTCTACAAAAAACCCTGTTAGAACTAAAAAATGAATTCAACAAAAAGGAAAGTTAAAATACAAAAATTGGTTGCATTTCTTTACATTAGCTATGAACCATCCAAAAAGGAAATTAAAAAACCAATTCTCTTGCAATAACATAAAAAAGAATAAAAGTCTTTAGGAATTAAGATGGTGAAAGACTTGTACAATAAAAAATAAAAAAACATTTCTGAAATAAATTTTTAAAAATATAGGTAATGAAAAGATATTCCATGTTCATAGATCAGAAGACGTAATATTCTTAAGATGTCAGTATCACTCAAAGTGATCTACAGATTCAATATAATCCCTGTTAAAATACCAGTCACATTTTTTAGCTGAAATAGAAAGTAAGTTCATATTGAATCTCAA
The DNA here is from genome assembly GCF_028858775.2 of Pan troglodytes. Classification (NCBI taxonomy): domain Eukaryota; kingdom Metazoa; phylum Chordata; class Mammalia; order Primates; family Hominidae; genus Pan; species Pan troglodytes. The sequence goes on along the minus strand of NC_072404.2, from coordinate 117,929,278 downwards.
AGAACCCCAAATAGACAAAATAATTCTGAAAAAGAGGAACAAAGTTGGAGGACACACACACCCTGATTTCAAAACTTATTACAAAACTACAGTAAACAAAACAGTATGGTACTGCCAAAAAGACCAATGTATAGATCAGTGGAATAGATTACAGAGTCCAGAAATAAATCCTCACATATATGAAAAAGTGATTTTTTTTTTTTGGCAAAGGTACCAACACCATTCAATTGGTAAAATCCAGTATTTTCAATACATGCTGCTGGGAAAACTAGATATCAACTTGCAAAAGTATGAAGTTGGACCCTTACCTAACTTCATATTCAAAAACTAACTCAAAATCAATCCATAAACTAAATATAAGACCTAAAACTATAAAACTCTCAGAAGAAAATATAGGACAGAAACCTTATGATGCTGTGTCTGTCAATGATTTAATGGATGACACCAAAGACACAGGCAACAAAATAAAAAATAGACAAATCGGACTTTATGAGAGCTTTAAAATTTTTTGCATCCTAAAACACTATCAACAGAGTAAAAAGGCAACCCCAAGAAGGGGAGAAACTTCTTGCAAACTATATATCTGATAAGGGATTGATATCCACAATATAGGAGAGAACTTCTAAAACTCAATAATAGACCAACAGCTCAATTCAAAAATAGACAAAATATTTTAATGGACATTTCTCCAAAGAAGACAAAATATTTTAATGGACATTTCTCCAATAAGCATGTGAAAAGATGTCCAACATCACCAACATTAGGGAAATGCAAATCAAAACAATGAGATACCACCTTGCATCCATTAGATTACTACCCAAAAATAATAAAAACCCAAAACAAAACCAAACAAAAAACCAATCCAGAAGTGAACAAGTGTTGGTGAGGATGTGGAAATCAGAACTCTTGTGCACTGTTAAGGAATGTAAAATGGCATAGCTACTGTGGAAGAGGAAAGCAATTCTTCAAAAAAATTTAAAATATAATTACCATATGATTCGGCAATTCCAGTTTTGGGTATATACTCAAAATAATTAAAAGCAAGATCTCAAAGAGATATTTGCACACTCGTGTTCATAGAAACATTATTCACAATAGCTAAAACCTGAAAGTAACCCAATTATTCATTGACTGATGAGTGGATCAGAAAAATGTGGTGAATGCATACAATGGAATGTTATTTAGTCATAACAAGGAAAGAAATTCTGACATGCACTACAAAGTGAATAAAACTTGAGGACATGGCCAGGTGCGGTTACTCACACCTGTAATCCTAGCACTTTGGGAGGCTGAGGTAGGTGGATCACCTGAGGTCAGGAGTTTGAGACCAACATGGCCAACATGGTGAAATCCCATCTCTACTAAAAATACAAAAATTAGCTGGGAGTGGTGGTGTGCATCTGTAATCCCAGCTACTCAGGAGGCTGAGGCAGGAGAATTGCTTGAACCTGGGAAGAGGAGGTTGTAGTGACCTGAAATCGCTCGTGCCACTGCACTCCAGCCTGGGCAATAGAGCAAAACTCTGTCCAAAGAGATAAGTAAATAAATGAAAATAAATAAAATAAAAAAAAAACTTGAGGACATACTGCTCAGTGAAATAAGCCAGTCACAAAAAGAAGTAATGATATGATTAGACTTATCTGAGGTATAGTGAATAGCCTAAATCTTAGAGACAGAAAGTAGAATGGTAGATTCCTGGGCCTGAGGGAAGAAAGGAGTGGATAATTCTTGTGTAATAGGTACAGATGTCAGTTTTGTGAGATGAAAAGAGTTTTGGACATGGATGTTGGTGATGGTTGTGCAACAATATGAAAGCACTTAATACTCCTAAGTTGTGCACTTAAAATGGTTTAGATAATAATACATTTTATGTTATGTGTATTTTATCACAATAAAGAAAAAGTAGGGGAAAAAGCAAATAAGAAGAGGGCTTGATATACCACTGCTGGTTTAAAGATGTAAGGAGCCACATGAAAAGATATGACAGGTGGGCTTAAGGAGATGAAAGAAATCCTCAGCAGACAGGCAGCAATAAAACAAGGATCTCAGTCTTGTAGCCACAAGAAACTGAATTCTGCCAACCATCTAAATGAGAATAAGCCAGGAAGTAGATTTCCCCCCCCCCAGCCTCCAGATAGAGCCATCGTACCTTGTACTTTTATTACTACCTTTTGAGACCCTAAGCAGACAGCCATGCCATGCCATCCTAGACCTCCGACCTACAGAAACTAAGAGATAATAAATGAGTGTTGCAAGTCTCTAGGTTTGTGGTTGTTTGTTACATAGCAATAGAAAACTAATAGAAACTAAAATAAAACAAATGCCCTGGGTATCAATAGAAAACAAATGCACTGGCAGTTACTTTCTTTCAACACTCTAAAGATAACATTCCTTTTCCTTCTGGTTTCCATTGCATCTATTAAAGAGGTCTAATAATTATTCTTTGAAGGTGATTTATGCTTTTTTTCCCAGCTGCTTTCAACATTTTTCTCTCTGGCACAGATTTTTGGCAGTTTGGCTAGGGTGTGCCTATGTGGGTTTTCTTTGTATTTGTTCTTTTGTGCTCACAGGGATCCTTGAAATATGGCTTTATATTCTTTTCAGTTTTGAAATTTATTAGACAGATTTTTCAAATATTTCTTCAGTTCCTGGAAATACTGTATGCCCCACAATGAGTTCTGAAAGGAGGCCAACATTATTTCAACAAACGATCAACAATATAATTGTTAAGAGGGAATGGGAAGTAGTGATAAAACAACTTACAACATCAGGCATACATAGTCATGAAATAAGATGGAACTATCAAGCCAGGCTCAGTGGCTCACACCTGTATTCTCAGCACTTTGAGAGGCTGAGGCAGGAGGATCGCTTAAGCCCAGGAGTTCCAGACCAGTCTGGGCAACATGGCAAAACCTCATCTCTACAAAAAATACAAAAATTAGCTGGGCATGGTGGCACATGCCTGTAGTCCCAGCTACTCAGAGGCTGAGATGAAAGGATCTCTTGAGCCCGGGAGGTTGAGGCTGCAGTGAGCTGTGATCATGCCACTGCATCCAGCCTGGGCAACACAGCGAGACCCCATCTCAAAAAAACAAAGAAAAGAAAAATGGAATTATTAAATTGTGCTACAAGACATGGGAATATTAATGCAATTGCACTTGATTTGGGTTGTAAAAATGGGTAGCATTAATATAAATAATTCCTTATATCCTGGAGAGCAGGTTATCTTGGGTAATAAGAGATCCCTGTGAATTTTAAGCAAGCAACTTGAGTTTTAGCTTAAAATATTCATATTTTGGCTCTTTAGGTAATTGAGCTTTTGTCAAGAAGTATGAAACATTTGAGATCATTAGCCTAGTCTGGGGAAAAAAAATATATATATACACACACATATATATAATGCAAAGACAATGTAAATAAACATTTAACATGACAGAAAAAAATCACGTTATTTTAAAAATACATCACTGATTTCTGCGTACCCCCAGAGAAAAAATAGTAGGGTCTTTTACGAATCATACATTTTGTTCATCTATATTACTATAGTATACTGTTAATGTGATTATCTAAAAAAAATTATACTATTTGTCTAATAACCCACCTCATATCACCATAGCACTAACAATCTTCTCATAAATGTAAGCATAGTAGTGGGTACTGTTATTAACATGAGCTGACTAACACAATTTCACATTTCAAACGCAATTGTGGGTGCTGTGCTACTCCATATTATATTAGTAATTATTGTTCTCTAAAGGTTCTTAAAAGCAAATAAACAAATGCAAGGCAAAACATATGAAATGCAAGGCAAAACATACGAAATGCAAGGCAAATGCATTAAAAACTTTTGAGTGTTAATATATAGATTTTATTTTATCTTTTTAATTTCTTTTGCTTAACCAAATAGATTATGTAGTTTTGATTAACTGGCCATGAAATAGCTCTGCCTACATAGAATTTCCCATGAATAATTGGTTGTGGAGACTTTTGTGTGTGACCCAAATCCTCCCTCAAAACTGAAGTTTGCCCAGCTATTGGGAGTGTTGGCAAATCATGCCTCTCAGCTGATTCTCTCTAGAATTTATTCTCAGGAGATCTAATTAATAACTTGTCAAGCTGATGTCCATCCTTGGGGACAACTCGTATCTGAAGAATGGCCAGTGAAAGGTATTAAAACTCCATACTCCTGCCTCAATTTAGGGCAACTCTGAAGGGTCACCCCAGCTTCTCAGCTCCCCCTTGAGATTAGCTGAGGTATTTGTTGTGACTGCCTCACATCTCAACTCCCTTTATCCAATTCAGCTTTTTCGCCACAGTTGTTGGTTCCTAGGATTTTACCCAGTTAAATGTTCTCTACACAAATCTCTATCTCAAATCTGCTTTACAGGGAATGTGGCCTCAGACAGGTTTTCATTAGGTTCTGGACATAACTCTCATTAGTCATTGATATGATTCGGCTGTGTCTCCGCCCGAATCTCACCTTGATTGTAATTATCCCCACATGTCAAGGATGGAGTCAGGTGGAGATAATTGAATCACAGGGGCGGTTTCCCCCTACTGTTCTCGTGGTAGCGAATAAGTCTCACGAGATCTGATGGTTTTAAAATGGGAGTTTCCCTACACAAGCTTTCTTCTCTGCTACCATTTAAGATGTGCCTTTGCTTCTTTTTTGCCTTCTGCCGTGACTGTGAGGCTTCCCCAGCCATGTGGAATTGTGAGTTCATTAAACCTCTTTCCTTTATAAATTACCCGGTCTTGGGTATGACTTTATTAGCAGCATGAGAACAAACTAGTACAGTCTGTTCTATAAGCCCAAGTCGGATCACAGAGTCCCGCTTTCTGTTTTTTTTTTTTCTAGCCCATATTTCTACTAAAACTTGACTCATATAGACTTAAAATAATTAAGCATGGCTAATATTTATTTAATATTTTATACGTGTCAGGTACTGTATTTTGTAACTTATCTTTTAATAATCTTTCCAAATCTCTAAAAGGAGAATTCTGCTCTTTTATAGAGAAAATAAGGATGGCTCTGAAAATGTTAGTATTAGGGGAAGTAGGGTGAGGGACATAGGGGGCACTTTGTGTTATTTGTGCATTTTACTATCAGTCTAAAATCAGGTCAAAATAAAAATTAAAAAAAATGAGTAGTAGAAGCAGGTTGTTAAGATTTTCAGTGTGACTCTAGAATTTTTTTGTTTGTTGTTTGTTTTGGAGTGTAGTGGTAAGATCTCTGCTCACTGCAACCTCCACTTCCCAGGCTCAAGCAATTCTCCTGCCTCAGTCTCCCAAGTAGCTGGGATTATAGGTGCCCGCCACCACACCCAGCTAATTTTTGTATTTTTTTTTTTTTTTTTTTTTTTTAGTAGAGATGGGGTTTCAGCATGTTGGCCAGGCCAGTCTCCAACTCCTGACTTCAAGTCATCCGCCCGCCTCAGCCTCCCGAAGTGCTGGGATTATAGGCATGAGCCACCACTCCTGGCCCAAAGTTCATATTTTAACTACTAACCTAAATTATTTTAAAAACAAAAGTCTCCTTGGACTCAAACCAGGTCAGAGTGACATGATCATGTGCCTGTTTTGTGCAGGGTGAAGTGAGATTATTATCTAGGAAATAGCTGAAATGTCCTGAGGGTGACAAAGAGGAGCTGTGTTTTCAGCCAAATATCAGAACCAGGGCCACTGCCTGCCGCCGAACCCCAGCGGGCACCCCTACTTTGTGTTTATCTGTGGTGGCTACGCTTGCCCACCTGGGTGGGAACCCCGAGAATGACTCCAGACTTTTCCAGGGACTGCATGCCAGGGTATTTTTACAATTTATGTGTAGACTTTGTTCGGGTGGAAAAGTTATTTTATGAAGACGAAACAAGCAATTGGGGTACCTACCTTATGGCATTTTTTACATTGAGAGTGTTAAAAATACCCCTCCCCTAACCAAAACCCTGACAAATAGAGCCAGGGAAGGCCATGCAAAAAAGGATTCTTGGGCTTGTATGCCTGATAACAAAAACTTATCACAGAAGACTGCAAAAAACACAATCTTGCACAAAGCCCATTGCAACTTTGCACACAACAATGCTTCTGAAGGATATTTGCCCAACAACTGCCTGTCCAACCTGGGCCTGGCATCACCTTTGTTATTGATCTTTGTAGCCAAGGATAATCATTTCCAAATGATCATATAATCTTCCTCATTTTTTCTTTTGTCTTCCTTTACCTCCGTGAGTATGCATATAGTTTACTCTGGCTTGCCTATTTCTATTGCAAGTCTCTGTTTCCAAATGAATATCTTTTTCTTGTGGAGAGCCTCTCTCTGTTTGTTATTTAGGTTGATAAGAGAAATGTGAACATTTGAGAGCTCAGGTAAAAGGCCTTAGTCTACAGTGAAACTTTTTTGCACCCTTAGATGCTTACTTCCACTACAACTTGCAGGTGGGCCTTGAAAAGTTCTTGGAATAAGTTTGAGCTTTGATGTTCTCCGATTCATTTAGCATAGATTCTCAAAATGTGGTCCCTGGACCCACAGCATCAGCATCACCTGGAGATTGTTAGAAATGCAAATCATCGGGCCTCATTCCAGACCCTCAGCTGGAAACTCTAGGGGCATGGCCAGGCCCTCTGTAGCTGAACAAGCCATCCAGGTGGTTTTGATGCAGCTAAAGTTCTGGAACAACTAATGTAGCCCCATTTGGAAAACTTGGCTCTACAGGCCTCCCTAGCTGGTAAGCTGCTAGCATTTTTTGTTTGTTTGTTTGTTTGTTTTGATACAGGGTCTTGCTCTGTTGACCAGACCGTGACCTCCTGGGTTCAAGCGAGGACTCAGCCTCCTGAGTAGCCGGGACTACAGGTATGTGCCACCACCATGCCCAACTACTTTTTGTATTTTTTTTTTTTTTTGTAGGGATGGGGTTTTAGCCCAGGCTAGTCTCAAACTCCTGGACTCAAGCAATCTGCCCACTTTGGCCTCACAAAGTGCTGGGATTATAGGCATGAGCCACTGTGCCCAGCCCTGCCAGCTTTGTATAAGCTGAGGAGTTTTTAAAAATACCTAGACTCAGGGCAAACCCCAGACACTTAAGTCAGATTCTCTGGGAGATGAAGCCCAGGCACTGGTATTTTTAAAGTCTCTACAGATGGTTCTAATGTGCTGCTAAGTTAGAGAACCGCTGATCTAGACCAGGCCTTTTCAAACTTAATGTGCACGTGAATTACCTGGACCTTGTTAAAATGCAGATTCAGTCTGCATAGGCCTGGGGTGGAGCCTGAGCTTCTGCATTTTTAACAAGTCTCTAGAGGATGCTGCTGCATCTGGGCTGCTAACTACACTTGGAGATAGGAGGTTCTGGAGAGCAGAGGAAAGAGCATGAACCATAACCTGGGGGCTGGTAGTCCTGACTTCCGAGCCAAGGTTTGCCTTTATGTGGCTGGCAACTTGCTTGGACTCCTACCTCAATTCTTTGGGCCCAAGGTTTGTCCTGCCTCAGAAGGATGTCAAGAAAATTGAGTGAGTAATGCAGAATTGTTTCTTAAAGTGTGTGCAGATGCTCCATGAATTTAGAGAGTATGTGGATGCACATTACTAAATTTTAATAGTTGTGAACATGTTGTTATGAGTACTTAGAACAAGTAATAATGGCTTTTGATGTATAGTAGTAAGAAAGCTTCCTTTTAAAAGGCATGCATTTAAGTTTCAAAAGTGGGGCTATTTAAAAATATATGAAATAAATAATAGTAGAGGTAATTGACAGATCAAAATTAGGAAGGCAGGATGAGAATGACTCAAGTTTGGGAAATGCTGAGAAAGCAGATGCCCAAGGGCTATGAAAACTTAAAAAAATAGGTAGCACTTGATTTTGATTGGCTGAATGAGATGATGTGTTTGATCATTTATGGGGTTGGCATTTGGCAACATGCACTGGGTGGCTGGGATCACTGTTTATTAAAAAATATTTGAGTCTCTACTTTGCACTAGATACTCTTTTAGTCTCTTGGAAAAGGGATTGGGGGGCAGGCAGGATAAAAACAAATCATTTGTGCCCACAAGAAAATTGCAGGAAGATAAAAGTCATGAAATAAACTCTATGCTTCTAATTTAATATTTTTTAAAGATTATGAGAAAAAAGTTTTGCTCACTATCAGCTAGGAAAGCTGTCTTAGCACAACCATTCATTCTTGCACAAATCAAAATCAAGACGAGCCAGATTTAATTTAATATTTTTTCACAGATTATGAGAAAAAAGTTCTAATTTAATTTTTTTTATAGATTATGAGAAAAAAGTTTCGCTCTCTATCAGCTAGGAAAGCTGTCTTAGCACAACCATTCATTCTTGCACAAATCAAAATCAAGATGAGCCAGAAGGCTCCATTCTGACAGCTTCTAATGGAGAAGCTACATTTACTGGACATGGGGAAAGTTGCTGGGCTCTAAGGACTGTGCTCATTTCTTGAACTAGATAAATGGTCTTGGTGTAGCATAATACCAAAACGTCTTGTCGCAGCCCGTAAGGACAGAACTCAATCAGCCTGAAAAGGAAGTCAGTGACTCCGACTCAACACAGGAATGTTCTGTGATTCCTAAAGAAGGATGTAGGAGTGTGGCACAATTCAACCACAGTCTGTGGCCCTGTGCCTCTGCCTTGACATGAGTGGGATTTCCCAGCTGGTCATTTTCTTCTTATCTAAGACATTGGGAACAAATTACTTGACCTCCTCTGGGCTTCAGTACTCCCACTCATCAAATTAGAGGACTGGGCAGTCGCTAGGCTCTCTGTAGGCATCATATTTTAGTTTCTGTGATTTTAAATTTGAGAAGGGGTGTCTAAGGGAGAATACATAGGGGAGGGGGAAAGGCTTATTAAAAGTGTAGTTAGACACTGAATTTTTAAGAATTGCATTTTGTAATAATACCTTTACCTAATCAGGACTGACAATCTTACCTGATGACAGCACCTGGAGGAATGGCTGCATTCAAAAATAAAAATGAAATAAAACAAGACCTTATTTGAACTTAGCAATAATGCCGATTCCTCTTTTTGATTTGAGGAGGTTATAGCTGTTGTAAATGCTGGAATTGGGTCTGCCCAGGCAAAACGGTGTCAAGAGTCCATGTCTGATGAATTTTAACAATGTAGACAATAGAAAGGGTTGCTTAAACTGCCCCTCTTTTACCAAAACACATTTACAAATGAAAGAACAACACTTCCATTTTTTAAAAACATTTTTTGAGATGAAGTCTTGCTTTGTCACCCAGAGTGGAGTGCAGTGGTGCGATCTTGGCTCACTGCAAACTTTGCCTCCCGGGTTCAAGTGATTCTCCTGCCTCATCCTCCCGAGTAGCTGGGACTACAGGCACCCACCACCATTCCTAGCTAATTTTTGTATTTTTAGTAGAGACAGGGTTTCACCATGTTGGCCAGGCTGGTCTCGAACTCCTGACCCCAGGTGATCTGCCGATCTCGGCCTCTGAAAGTGCTGGGATTACAGGCGTGAGCCAACACGCGTGGCCAAAAAATTTCCATTTTTAATTGCAGGGTCTGGGGAATTAAAATGCATCCATAATTTCTTGCATCTCTCCGCTCGGGCTTGCATGAATGCAGAGGGATGGGGAGGACTTCTTGAGGCAAGCATCCCCCTCTTGTCGCCTGCCATCTGGAGAGAGAAGGCTGTGATTTATCTCACTTTAATCAGGAAGGACCCGATGGGTGGATGGAGAGGTCTGATGGCTTTGTTGCTCCATGTGGGAAAGAAACGGACAGAGTGAATTTGTGTATGATCCCTAAGGAGAAAGCGTCTTTGTGCTCTGTTTCTTTTTGACCTGGAGCCCCTGAAAGCAAGCTAGTTACAAGTTGAAATAGGCCGTTTCTAAAGTGTGATTTTGTTTGTGTATGAGCCTTGATTACAAAGGGGAAAAAAACCCGCTTAATTTACATACACCACATGTAGTGCAGGATCCCCTGGGCTGTCTTTTCAGGTATCAGGAAACTTTGATGAAAGTCGCTTGTCTCATCTAGGAGTCATTTCATATTGTTTAGCAGAGCCTGGTATTAACATTTCCTTCCAACTGTTTACTGGAATCTGTGTGTTCCCTTCAAGTGATGCATACTAGGTGCACAGGCTTCCTGCCACTGTCATCCTAATCTTTCCGTGCAGACAGGAGCAGAGGGGAGAGCGCTGAGCCAGGCCCCAGCTTGCTTTTCTTTCCCGACACAGCCCGGCTCCGCTGCACTTCTCAGCTCTTGCTGTAGGTGGTGCTGTTTGACCATTTTCTTCATGTGACCCTCCACTCGGTAATATAAATTCATTCGGAGGATGACCTGATATCAAAAATATTCCTTTTGATTAGTAGAATCAACTTGTTTCTTCACACGATACTCTTCCCACTGAGACACATGGAGACAATTCTGACTCCAGGTTTGCAACCTTGAGATTTCTCTCAGATGCAATAAAAAAAACAAAAAAGCATTTTGAGTGGCACAGTGATGCCTAGTGCATGATCATGTTTGTCTGCTCAAACATTAAAGGGAAACTGGTGGGTTTAAGGATGCCCAGCAGCACGACAGCTGCCAATGTAAATGAGCCGTATAGAGAGAGAGGGGGTGGGAGGGGACTACAAACTTCAGAATATGAGCTGATCGTTTATAAGTTAAAAAAAAAAAAAAAAAAAAAAAAAAAAAAGCAAGTCAAAAGGGAGCCCAGGATGGTGCAGGAAAAAGGAGAAAGGAAGATTTTCCTTGCAGCTAATCAGGAGAGTTCATAAGGGCTGATTACATGAGTGGAAGCCTTAAGTTCTTTTTTTTTAAAAATGTGAAAGTTTGCATGTATGTATGTATGTATGTATGTATAGCTTCGTATATTACCATTATTCCAATCAGCAAATGGATTTACTTCCTTTATCTCATGGGCTCCTTCCCACTCACTTCTGGCAGCCCTTTTTCCTTTTTCCTTCATCCCAGAACACCAAAGAACAGATGCGCTTCCTAACCCTGGCTCCAGGGGACTTTATACAATGTAAACAGTGCACCTCTAACGTGGTTCACCGCTTAGAGAACGTGTGTCCCATTTTAAAACTGTGACTCCTTTATATTTTGCAGTGCTTATTTTAATAAGAGACATTGGACTTGTGACTTATTTTTCATGGAGGAGTGAGCTTAATGGTTGAAAGTAATCGATAAACTTGTTTTTCCTCTGATGCCATCAGCCAAGATCCTATGGCAATAGTAAGAGGATGACACTGGGCTGGCACCCCCTCCATAACATATTTGGACCATGTTTTTCCCCCAGAATGCACATGCAATAGCTTTGGTTTGGTAAGAGAGAGATGGTGTACTTGGTTTCCTTCTGTCACACTTTTGGTGAAATGAATTAGACTTTTAAATCAGGAAATTCAGCGAGATGAGTTAGATTTTTACACAAGAGCAGTGGAGGACTTCCAGCTGGTTGGGGGAATGATACGGAAATATCTTGCTAAATCAGGGTCTGGTGGAATGCTGCTCCCCTGGCAGGCTCCTCTTCACAGGGAGCAATCTGTGGGTTGCTTATAGAACAGAGCGAGCAGGAGGCATAGTATGGTCTTGCTCATGGGAAGACCCGGTGTTCAGATGTTTGTCATTAGGAACTGGGTGTGGGCTTTTTCAAGTTAAACTGAAGCAGCAGTTCTATTAGGAAGAGCCTCCCAGATCAGCATCTTCTGTTTCTGGATACTTTCCCTTTGAAAAGCCAGATTTCAGCAAAAAGCTTTGCTAATGGTGAAATTGCACCACTGAAACCCTATGGGAGCAATGGGAAAGATGGAGAAAGAGGTGGTTATATCATGTACTTCAACAGTTTATTTAGAGGCTGTTGACATTAGAATAACAAGCCAAGACAAACAAAAATGCTCATTTTGGATGAAAATATTGTCTTTGCATGTTATTATAGATAGCTGAGTCCTAAGACTTATACAGAAACACATTTTCCTAATGAGTGGCTGATTTTTCTGGTTGTGCAAGTAATATCCAAATTATTGTACAAATTTTTGGCTCAGGAGCAAACATTGTATTGCATATTGAGCTAATCACTTGCCCTTTCTAAGGTAAGCCCTTACCTCTGCTTTCCCTTCATCTTGTCATTTCTGTTTGTTGGGTACAGGTTTCCTGTTGGTTCTTTCTGTAGGCTCTGATGTAACATGAATGAAGTTCTTAACATCCTTTCAGACATAAACACAACTTAGCTCATTGTTTCTGAGTTCATATAGAGGTTTTCTTGCCCCTGAGACTTTCGTGTCAGACAGCTGGATGTTGCTGTGTTCAAGGCTCTATATGTTGATTTTGTATCCTACAACTTTACTGATTTCACCTATCAGTTCAGTTCTAACAGTTTTCAAATTTTATTTATTTGTTTTTGTTTTTTAAATATTGTATGTTTCATTTTAGAGTCAGGAGGGTAGATGTACAGGTTTCTTAAACAGGTATATTGCATGGTGCTGAGGTTTGGGCTTCTAATGATCCCACCACCCAAGCAGTGAGCATAGTAATCGATAGGTAGTTTTTCAACCCTTGCTCCCACCATCCTTCCCTCCCACCTTTGGAGTCCCCCAGTGTCTATTGTTCCCTTCTTTGTGTTGAGTTCTAACCTTTTTTTAGTGAAGTTTGTAGGGTTTTCTATATATAACAAGATCATGCCGTCAGTAGAGACAGTTTCACTTCTTCCTTTCCTATTAGGATGCCTTTTATTTCTTTCTTTTGCCTAATTACCCTGAGAAGTGGTGTCTGTGGGCATCCTTGTCTTGTTCCTGATGGTAGAGGAAAAGTTTCAACTTTTCACCATTGATTATGGTGTTAGCTATGGGTTTGTCATATATGGCCTTTATTTTGTTGGGATACAGTCCCTCAATACGTGATCTGTTGGGTGTTTTTTTTTCACCATGAAAGGGTTTCGAATTTTGTCAAAAGCTTTTTCTATATCTATTGTGATGGCCATATAGTTTCTATCCTTTATTTTTCTAATATGGTATATTATATGTATTGATTTGCTTATGTTGAACCATGACATGATCATGGTGAATGATTCTTTCAATGTGCTATTGAATTTGGTTTGCTAGGATTTTGTTGAGGATTTTTGCATCTATGTAGATCAAGGATATTGGCCTGTCATTTTCCTTTCTTGTAGTGTTCTTGCCTGGCTTTGGAGTCAGGGTAATGCTGGCCCTGTAAGATGAGTTTGGAAGTATTCCCTCCACTTCAGCTTTTTGGAAGAGTTTGAGGACGACTGGTATTAGTTCTTCTTAAAATATGTGGTAGAATTAATCTGGGAAGCCATCTGGTTTTGGGTTTTTCATTGATAGGAGACATTTTCTTACTGATTCAACCTCCTTGCTTGCTATTAGTCTGTTCAGATTTTTAAATTTCTTCATGAGTCAATCTTGGTAGGTTTTATGTGTCTGGGAATTTATCCATTTCTTCTAGATGATCCAATTAGTTAGTGTGTAATTATACCTAGCAGTTTCTTAGGATCCTTTGTATTTCTGTGATATTGGCTATGATGTTTCATCTTTCATTTCTGATTTTATGCTCTATTGAAAACATGAGGCATAGCAGGTAGGGGGCACTGGTCAGGACTTGGGGTATAAACTGGCAGATGTTAAGGTGGGTGATTCTGGTTAACTCAGAAACTCCGAAGTCCCGTGTGGAAGAATTAACTGCCTGTACTCACCTAGTAATGTGTATCCTTGGTCAAAAAAGATCCAGCTGAGAATGTTGGATGAAGGGACCAAATCAATATTCATCATTATATTGAAAACAAGTCAGATTGGCTGTGGTCTTTTGACAGCAGGTCAGTGGCTAAGTCTATTTGAACAAAGTTAGGGCAGGTTCAAGGGAGAATCCTGAGATCGGTATTCTTTGTTCCATACAAACTTGCCTTTCAGTTTCTTCTCCCCATGCCTCCAGGATGTCCCTGCAGAGCCCGTAGGGCCCCCTCCTTCAGTACCTGGCCTTATGAAGGGGAGAAAATGAGTTTTCCAATGTTAGCATATATTTAGCCTTCCAAAATTTTCTATTTCTATTTTAGGGGAGCTCTAGGAAAACAGCAGATTACTCTAAATCCCCAGGTAAAAATCTGAAATGGTGGAATTTCATATGACCAGGAGACATATTTTGGGGCAAGTGGGCTTTTCACAATCACTTGGACATGAAGGCATCTGCTTCTTCTATGCCTAAAATATTCCTTCAATTTAGTAGTTTAATTCCTCTTCCTCTTTTTCAAATTTCAAGACAATACCTGTAGTGACTGAACAATTTGGATCCAAGTTTCACTATTTAACTGCCAGTGTGACCTTGGGCGAGTCACTTAATCTTTTCAAGGCTCAATTTCATCATGTAAAGTAGAAGTACAAACAATCCCTGACTTAGAATATTTTGACTTATGATTTTTCAACTTTAAGATAGTTTGAAAGCAATACACATTCAGCAGAAGCTGTACTTTGAGTACTCATACAACCATTCTGTTTTCCACTTTCAGTACAGTATTCATTATATTACATGAGATATTCGAAGCCCACTTTATTATAAAATGGGCTTTCTGTTAGATGATTTTGCCTAACTGTAGGTTAATGTGAGTGTTTAAGGTAGGCCGAGCTAAGCTATGATGTTTAGTAGGTTAAGTGTATTAAATGCATTTTCAGCTTACAATATTTTCCTAAGTTTATTGGAATATAACCCCATTGTAAATTGAGGGGTATTTGTAATAATGATATCTCTTCAAGGAGACTTTGTGAGCCTCTCATAGGAAAATGCATACACAGATGCATATAAATATATAATCTTTCTTTTCCATACATATGATATTCTTTAAGGATATTCAAAAATCTGGAAACAGTTGCCTCCAGGGAGATAAATGGTAGTGGGTTGGGAAACTTTTAACTGTATACGCTTTTGTACCTTTTGCATTTTGAATCAGATGAATGTATAATCTACATAAAATATTAAGATTAAAACATCACCGAATAACTTATCAGGAGTTTGGTGAACATAAGGGAAGGCCACCTATGGTGGCTGTATTTTATTCAGTGTTGGTCACTGTTGGGCACTTCATAGAGCTTATTTCATTTCATCCTCACAAGCGCCGTAGGAGGAAGGGGCCCCAGAGGGATTCATGGTTAGAATAGCAGAGTAGGAGCATTTGGCAGCTATATTCTGTGTAGGTGACAACTTAAAAGATATTTTTGTTATAAAATGTTTCAAACATACAAAAAATATAGAGAAGCAGTTTTCTATAGTTATTAAATATTCTTAATGGGTAGTCACAGAAATTATCATCCAAAGTGGGATATTCTAGAGAGAAAAAGGAGGTTCTATTTATAATTATGGTGGGATAACAAACTTAAGATGAACAGCTCTGGACAAACTGGGTTGTATGGTCCCTGGAAAACAAGGATTACTGTAAATGTGAGTCCCGCCTTGTGCTTCTCTCTGTCCCACCAAGAAAATATGATCTTGATACAGATGTTCATTGTGTCAAGGCAACCATGGAAACCATGATCTAGATACACTGTTCAAGTTTTATGCTGATCCTACCTATATATGTCTCAGGAACTTTCCAGAGTTTCCTTTGAGTGCTTCTAAATTTTGCATAAATGGTATGTTGTCCCTTGTCTCTTTTTAAAACCAGTAAGCCATTTTCCCTTCTTTTCCTGGAAAATTAAAGGAACAAAGACCAGGAAATAACAATGTATTAGCTAAGGTTCTGTTGATTGAAAGCAACAGAACCTAATTCTGGCTAGCTTAAACCATGCTAGGATTTAATGAAGAATACTGCAGAATCTTAGCTATCTTATGACTGGGAAAGAGGAGGTTCAGGCAGTTCCTGGGATGTCAGCAACAGGTAGCTGTCAATTAACTGCCCCCACACCACCCACTGCTGCCGTGATCAATATAGCACACCACGATGGCTCCCAGCCTCTGTACGTCTGGGTTCCGGTGTTCAAATTCTAGAGACAGCAAGAGAAATCCCATTGAGTCAGGGATCCTTCCCTGGGTCACACTCCCTGCATATGGTCAGAAATGCAGGATTATGTACTAAAGACACAGCTAAAGAGGACCCACTTCACTGTTTTGGGACCATTTGCAGGGGAGGCAAAATTGTGAGCTACTCACTTAAAGAGGTGATAACCATAAGTTTGCAGGAAAAAAAAAAATTGGAGAAGAGAAGGATAACACTATCCTACGGTTTCTTCTGAAAATGGACGAAGGGAACAGCATTTCCATTTGGAAATTCTCTCCTGGCATTTCAATATTTATGGATTCTGAATTCTGAGAAAAATCAGTTGAGAAATTAGGAAAATGGGAAGGAACATTCTAATTTTCCTGTGAAAATTACAGCTTAATAGTCAGTATAGAGAACTTACTGGCTTGAAGAAATGCACTGACTTCAAGTCAAGCAAGATGAGGAAGCACTGACATGTGGAGATGAAAGTTAAGGTGAACAGGACAGGAGCAGTAAAGGAGCCTCAGTCAGACTTTCTTGTATCTGTTGCTGTGTTACAAGTGTGTATTCATGGCCTTGTCCACTGCTAACAGTGAACCATTTCTGCAAATAAATATTAATGTGTTCATAGGCATAGTATATGTTTTACAAATCCTATGAGAGGTTTTCTAAGAAATGCCAAGTTTTAGAAACAAAATATGCCCTTAAATCGGCAATTTTGACAGTTGCTTCTTTCTAGTGCTATTCATCTTGCCAGGAGATCAGAATGTTATGTTATTTAAATGGTATTGGAGGGGATGATTGATGCCTTGTTTAACAATGTCATGTAAACAATGATTAAAGCATTAAGTATTTGTGGTGTTACCTTTCAATCTTTAAAGGACTTTTCTTTAGCATTTATTTTGTGATAATATTCATTTCTTTTTAATGTTTTCTCTATTAATGCTATTGGATTTTATAATCTTGTTACAATATGTTGGCTCATAATAATAATAAATCATCATTTGTTATCATATCTTTTTAAAACAGAAGACTACTAAAACTTTTCATATAATCCTGTTACAGAAAAAAACGACTATTTGCTTGTTATTATAGTCACTTATTATTTTTCAAAAACTTGTAAGTGAAGTGTTATGAAAATCATATGAATTTGGGAATTCCCAAGCATTCTCAGAAATTCTATTTCCTTGTTCCCAAATCCCAATGATTAATATCTGCCAGGAGTCGGAAAACAGTGAAAGGAAGTAACATCCTATGTTGGGTACCTGGTAGGGTTAGTGAAGAAACGTTATTGCTGAGCTCTGTGTTACGCTCACGAATGATGCCATTGAGGAAGTCACGCTTGTTGAAAGGAACGCAGATACACAAAGAGTTTTGCTGCTGTCTGTTGGATAAGAACCCCCTGGTCGATTTCAGCTCCTACTGCAAGTTACAAAAATCAATCCACTGATAAATGAAAAGTGACCAGTGTGCTGGGAAATAACTTATTTTTTGGCTTCAGAGGAAATTTTAGAAACAGTGCCAAGTGAAACGTAACAACAAACTACGAAGACATTCATGAATTTCCCTCTGAAGCTGACAGCCATATTTTAGCAGATGGAACTCCTACTATTAGCCCAACTCTTGGGTTGAAACAGTGTGTCCAGGAAACCCTATGTTAAAATGCAATGTGTTGGGGATATTGTTCCTCTATTTGCTTGAGTTAATTTTCAAATTAGTGTACTCTTGCTTAGCTGTGCTCTGAGGGAATGAACAAAAGATTGGTAAACTCTGATGGAGAACACTGGTCAGGCAGGGCACATAGAATCCCTGGGGATGGTGGTTCCTGACAAATGGGGGAGGAGGACCTGAGCCAGGCTTGGGCTGGGCTGGAGGAACATGAAGATGGGATCTACTCACAACCCCCAAAACTGAGGGGTCCTGGTAACACATTATTTCACCCTCAGCCATGCAAATTCATTATTTTTATGGATAAAATAGCTTTAAAAAACTAATTTACATTGAAATGTTAAAATATTTATATAGAGATTAGAAATATTTATATAGAGATTATTGGGAATCCCCTCCTAAAGCCCAAACATAAAAACTACCAAAAAAAAAAAAAAAAAATTCCGTGTAGGCTAAGATTGCAAATGACTGATGGAATGTAATTTAAATTAAACATGGAAAATATATTTCCTCTTTAATAAAGATCTAAATTCTATTCTTTTTAGGAGCCTTCAGAAATGAAATTCAACTATTAAAAAAAGTATAGAGAAGCCTTTAGAAAAGAAACTTTTGCTGTATTATATATTAAAGAACTTTGATGAGAATAGTTCTAAAGTGTTTAATAATCGATTCCACTGATGTTTCTAGGTATTGTGGGGAACACCTAGAAATTAAATCTTCATCTTTGGCAGCTCAGAGGCCTATTATTTTTAGGTAAAACAATTAAAATCTGCTTTTAATAAATCACAAATTTTGCAAGTTAGCCATTAATAGTAAGTGCTTTTCAAAGTTTGGCCCAATACATGAAAAAGCCAGAAAAACATACCTGCATTAGTTTTGCCCATCACCTTCTTATGCTGGCCTCAGGAGATTTATTAACAGCATTCAATATTTTAGGTAGGCTGGATGTGGTGGCTCATGCATGTAATCCCAGCACTTTGGGAGGCTGAGGTGGGAGGATGGCTTGAGACCAGGAGTTCAAGACCAGCCTGGTCAACCTAGTGAGCCCCTTGGTCTCTCTGAAAAGAAAAATAATTTAGGTATCCTGTGGCTACCTCCAAAAACAAACTCCAGAGGAACTGAATTTTTTTTTATTTCATGTGTTGGGATAATGGCTTCTTTTGCAGTTACTTACGAAGAATTTAAGGGTCAGTAAAAATATTTTTTCATCCTTAATAACATGAATTCTCTAATTTGTGTGTGATATAATGCTAGATATTGTGCCAAAAGTGTTACATAGACATAATCCATGCCCATTTTCAAAGATAATACTAATATAGAGAATAAGAATCATTATTCTTATTTTATTCTATTATTTTAGTAATAGTAATAATCAAAACAATTACATCAAACACTTATTAAACCCTTATTATGTGATAGGTACTGTGTAAGCAATTTCCACATATTAGCTCCTTAAATGTGATCACTAACCCCATGAGGTAGGTAGCATTATGTCCATTTTATAGATGCAGAAACTGAGCTTTGAAGAGGGAAAGCAACTTGCCCAAGGCCATGCTGGCAGTCATTGATAAGGGTGGGGAGCGAGAAGTTGAAGTCTGAGATGTAAGTTCTCAGACACGAGTACACAAACACATACAAGATACTCGTATGACATGTGGGGTTGCTTGAAATATGTAATTGACTTTCCCCAGCACAAGAAAGTGTTTGGACAGATTTCAAAGGGATCTAACACTTCCTCAGAGGACTGCCCTACGACATTTTTCCGTGTGCTTTTCTGCCTCTTGTCCTATACTTTTGGCATTTCTTCTGCTCTTAGAGGCAATGAGTCAACAGCATATTTTTAGCACCTCCTGTGTGCATAGAAGTGGCCCCTGACTCAATGGGAGTGTATAACTACCATGGGCCAAATCAGTGTGCTTTCCTGTCAGCCAGGGGATTATAGAAGAACACGCTCCCCTGATTCCAACAGAACTTGCTGCCACTCTGATGTCTTCATTGTAAGGCCTCTAAATGAATGTTCAAGAAATTCATGTTAAAGGCACGTGTCATATGTGTAACTTGTAAACATTTGTGTACTTGTCTCTGTGTCCTTACACCTCAGGCTTCAACTCTTGTTTTTACCTTTATCAATGACTACCTGTGTGCTGTGTGGCTTTGGACCAATTGCTCACCCCCTCTAAAGCTCAGTTTCTGCATCTGTAAAATGGATATAATGCCATATATACATAGATATAGATATACATACACAAATATATATACACACATATATATGTGTGTATATACATATATATAATATACAAACTGAAATATATAGTTATATAAATATTTCAGTTTAAGTTTCAAAAATCACTGGAGGGTATTTTTATAATACCCTTCAGCAATTTTACCTGCTGCCTTTGCACATTCTGGTGAATTTCTAAATGGAAGTCTGATAGAGATTAATCTTTTAATGCATCATAAATAAAAAAGAAAATCACAGAATGATGTAGCTGGAGAGGACCCTTGGGATCTAGTGTTTCATGAAAGATTAATGTCCTTGATCTGTTTGTAAGTGTTTTGGAAAAATCTTCCATGGTCAAATAAAACTTGGCAATGTTGGATTAAAGTTAAATAGGTTTTTTTTTTTCCTGCAGAACTTCATAGTCTTTAATATGCTAATATGTTTTGTGAATCTACAAGGAATGAAGTGTTTCAATACTTATTTTACCCAGATTCTCATTTTGGGACAGGCTGGTCAAGCTGAGTCAGCTAGTATATTCTCTAGATGGAGATGATGGCTGATGCCTTTTTGAGAGCAAGAGAGTCCCCAGGGGAAGCAAGGGTATATCAGTTGCTCCATTTCATGCCAAGGATCCTCAGTCTTTAGAGGCTCAGAGAAGGCTGAAAGGCTACTCTAGGCTATCAGGGCTACCATTCATTGTGACCCATGCTACAGAGAAGCTTTGAGCTCAGTGCAAAGGAGTGACCAGACTTTGAGAATCAGGAAAATTTATTTATTCCTGACCTAGTCCACTGAGGACATACAAGGAATGGGGCAGGGGAGTGTCACCAGCTATGGTTACAAGCTAGTCTGATTCTCTTTCATTAAGAAAACTGGTCCCTGTGAGTTTAGATTGGGAAGCACCAGGTTAAAAAATGTTTAGGCCAGGAGTGGTGGCCACTGTACTCCAGCCTGGGTGACAGAGTGAGAATCTGTCTTAAAAAAAAAAAAAAAGTTAAGTGATGTCTTCTGTTGAGTACCTCTCAGAACTTTTAATATGAAAATGTGCATTGTGAAGAATGGGAGTAGAGTGTACAGGAGTTTTAAAAGCTACTTGGTCATGAAACTCTTGCTTTGTGCAGGATTCGAGGGGCACTAACATTCTGAGGAAAATATTTTGGGAAACATTGATCTAATCCAAACTTCTCATTTTACCAGCAAACAACTGTGGGGCCCTCTAAGTTTCCTTTCTCCATCATTGTGACAAATTCATTGGAATTAATTCAATCAAACCTGGGGTCAGCTTTGAAGAGATTTATTTAGCAGGTAAATCTGTTTTGTACATTTTGAGGGAGTTCTGAGTTTCCATAGTCAAAAACCACAGATCAATTTAACCAACCTTTATGGAATATCACCTATGGCCCAAAGACCCTTTAGCTACAGTGATGGTCTACAAAAATATAAACTGTAATTCTTGCAATACAGGAGATTAGTAATAATGGTAAATAGAATGATGATGACACCATGAATAGCTAACATTTATTGAATGCCTTTCTATTAGTCAGGCACTTTACTAAGTATTTTAATCCTCCCAACAATTTATGAGGTAGGGATTATAATAATTCCCATCTTATAGTGAGGACACTGAGGTTAGGAAATTATCCTAGCCTAAATGTTAAGTATAAGCATGAATAGAAAGGTGTTATCAGCCTATAAGACATTCCTTTATGAGTGATACAAAGTCCTATATAAATTCAGAGCAAAGAAAAGTGGTTTTAGAAATCCTTGATCAGTGAGTGTGAAGCATGTGGTGGCCCGGTTACTGTTTGGTTGCCCATCTGTCCTCCCTCTGGGGATCAGCACCCCCTTACTTTGGAAGAATTGTTTTCCTTTTCACTGTAAGGTTCTTTTTGGCTATGCGATGGGGCACATTGCCTCAAACTAGCCCTGTTCCAGTCTTTGAGAACCTTGAAATTGGAACCAAGGGAAGAGGATTGCCTCTTGAATGGTAATTCTCTAAAATCTAGTCTGAGGTGCTGGTGCCTAATCCCTGGGTCTGTGGAAGGAGCTGGGCTGTGAGAGGGGAGAATGATGTTGATGTCAAGAGAGAGGCAGGTGCTAGGAGCAGAGAGATGGAGGCCTGGAGGGTTTCTGGGCTTCTCTGAGGCTTAGGGTTTGGATCATTGTCTTCGTTACTGGAACAAAGGATTTACCATACCTGCTCTTCTGGGAATGAAACTGTCCTGCTTTGCAAAATAAAGTGTCATTAGAAAGAGATCTTAAAAACCCCACACCATAGACAGGTGCACAGATCCGTAGAAGTGTTAAAGTTCTGTCTGTTGGATGCTAAGCCAAGACTCTTAAGTATGTTCTAAAGAGAAACTGGTGTGTGTAGGCTGTGCAGTCCCAGGGAGATAAAAAGTTAGGAACTTCATGGGTTGGGCTTGGTGGCTCCCACCTGTAATCCCAGCACTGTGGGAGGCTAAAGTGGGCAGATTGATTGAGCTGAGGAGTTCGAGACCAGCCTAGGCAACATGGTGAAACCCCATGTCTACAAAAACTACAAAAATTAGCTGGGTGTGGTGGCATGTACCTGTAGGCGGGAGGATCGCTTGAGCCCAAGAGGGAGAGGGTGCAGTGAGCCATGATTGTGCCACTGCACTCCACCTGGGTGACAGGAACTTTATGGGGAATGGGATCTTGGAGACTGAGTAGAGACTAGAGGGGAAAAAAAAAAAAAAACTACCTCCCCAACTGGCCACACTATTCTTTTTAAAAAATGTTAATTGACAAATTAAAATTGTATGTATTTACGGAGGTATAATGTGATGCTATGATATATGTATACATTGTGGAATAATTAAATCCAGAGAATTAATAGATTCATCACCTCAAAACCTATCTTTTTTGTGGTGAGAACATTTGAAATTTATTGTCTTAGCAATTTTGAAATACACAATACTTCATTGTTAACTACAGTCACCATGCTGTGCTGTAGATCTCAACAAAATGTATTCTTCCTGTCTCAACTAAAACATTGTACTCTTTGACAACATTTCCCCATTCCTCTCACCCCCTCCAAAAACACCCATTCTTTATGTTGAAGAGAATGGCTAAAAAGTCCCAGCAGGTTTCAACTGACGGCTTCAGTGGTTGTCCCATCACACTTCAATGTTATTAATAGAAAGGGGAGGGGCAATACGTAATTCGGACAGGCGGAAAGTACCATTGTAACCACTTTCCTGACTTCACAGAAAAAGTCCTCTTGTTTTCATCTGTAAAATGGGAACTGCGTGAATACCATTCTTCTTTTCTTCAGCCTCCAAAGAAAAAACAGATGCAAAGCCTTTTATCAATTGCAAAACAGTATACAATGTGTGTTATTACTCACAGTTGTCTTACTGTGACCAAACACTTTATAAGCCTGCGGCAAGTCAGCCTTATTCTCAGGAAGTGGACAATATTTGGGGAAGGAGAAGCAGCAGGATCTTTCAGGATAGTAGACTTGGTGGGTCCAAAAATTCCTTGAGCGAAATGGGAGACAAAACTTTCTTCCTGCTTTGGGGTTTATCCTGTTAGTCTTTTCTCTCTTCACTCCTATTTTCTATGGAGAATTTCCTGGTTTTGGAGTTTGGGTGCGTTTTATGGAGAGGAGGCAGAACATCTTTAGCTCCAGCAGAATGAAAGGATACATGCAAAGGAACCTAGCACAGTATGTGGTACCCAGTTCCCCTTTAACTTGGCTTTATTCATTCACTCCTGGTAGGGCATTAATAAGGGATTTAGCCCCCTCCTATTGAAAACGATTAATTCAGGGAAGAGTTCAGGCAGTGTGGACAGATACAGTGTAGGCCAAGCCTGTTTCTAAGGCAGGAGCTGGGTAGAGAGGGTGAGAAGGGCGAGAAGAATAGGGAAATATGTGTCGTCTGTGTTGCTGCTGTTGCAACCACCACAACAAACAAGTGAAAAAAAAAAAGAATTGTCCATACCGGAAAGTGTGCTGTTTTGGAGGAGGCTGGGGAAAGTGTGGATGGCTCGAGTGGGTCCTGTTGGATTGAAGTCTGACAGTGGTGATTCCCTTCAACAAATGGTCGGGGTGGGAGGGTACACACACACACACACACACACACACACACACACACACACACACCCCACACGCAGCGCCCAGCCTCCGATTTCAGCGCTGGCAGGAGATAACCATTCTTAGCTCGCCTTTCCAGGGTTATTTTTGGCTGAGGCTGTTCGCTGATGGCAAAAGGTTTCAGCCCCCTCCCAAATCCCTCCCCGTGCTTGTTCTAAAGAGAAACTGGTGCGTGTAGGCTGCGCACTCCCAGGGAGACAGGGAGACGGGCCTGGCGCCGGAGAGGAACCCGGACTCTGCCCAAAGTCTCGCCGCCCGCTGGCTGTTTTCTGGCGGAGGGTGTGCCCCGGAGGGCGGCGATCGCGCGTGAAGGCTGGGGCCAGGCGCGGGTGCAGGCGTCACTGGGGTCGGGCTAGCAGGCCCTGGAATCAGGCTTTTGGGACACCCCGAAAGTGAGTCCAACTTGGGGAGAAACTGAGGGCACCTCGGGCGGTCTGGCAGCGGAGAAGGTGGGCGGGAGAAAACTTTACAGGAAGGCAGAAGCAATCTCCGCCGAGGGAGTCAGCGAGCGGCCGCGCGGAGAGGAGGGGCGGGCGGTCCCCAGGCGGGCGGGCGCAGGGCGCAGGGCGCCGACCTGCCGGAGAGGGGGCCCGGGCGTGAGGCGGAGTCCCGGCGCGCGGCCAGGCTGGCGGAGGCCCCCGGCAGGCTGCAGATTCCCTCCGGCCCCGGGAGCCGCAGCAGGACCGGCCAGGAGGCGCCACGGAGGGGAGCCCCATCCCGGTGCTGACAGTGCCCACCGCGCCCTACGAGGACCGGCGGCCGGCCGGCGGCGGGGGTCTGCGGCGACCTACCGGCCTCTTCGAGGGCCAGCGCAACTACCTGCCCAACTTCATCCAGAGCGTGCTGTCGTCCATCGACCTGCGCGACCGTCGGGACTGCACCACGGTGGTGGGCAGCGACGGCAGGTACTTTAGCAGGACGGCCGTCGAGATCGTGGTGCAGATGGCCGCGGCCAACGGGGCGAGTGTCCGGATGCCCCTCGCTTCCCGCCGCGCCGCCGCCATGCCCTCTCCTAGCCCTTGTCCCCCTGCTGCCTCCGGGCCCAGCTGGGAGGCCCCTGCCCGGCCCCGGCTTTGCTTCCTCACTCCCGCGTCCTCACCCTCCAGCGCCCCACTCCCGCCGCGCTCGCAGCCTCCCCGGCGCACCCCGGACACTGGGTTCTATTAGTACCCACCGCCCCCAAAAGCCTTGAGGGGTGTTCGTCGTTCCTGGAGCCACTCCGGGCGCCCTGGACTCTTCTCCGACTCTGCACACATCCCGCACCTGCTCATTTTTCTTTCGGACATTCTCTTACCCGGCCCTGTAGATTCCAAGGCAGCTCCCAGTTTTCCATATTGTTCCCAACGCGTTCACTGCCCACAGTCCCCACACAAACTTCTTTCCCAGGCTCACAACATAGTCCCTCTGCCCCGTGCCCTTTTTGCAATAATCTGCCAGTCCCCTAAGTCTTAGCTCTGCCTATTTAACAGTAGTGGTGTCTCAGAACACACACACACACGATCCCTGACATATTTGGCAAGAGTAGGCCCTGAAGGTTTTTAATATTTTGGTTTTTAACCCAGTGGAATTACTGAATGATTTATTTAATTAGGGTAGGGATGGAGTGGATCCATTTGTTTGATGCTAAACAGCCTGAGCTCGCAGTTCCCAGGGGGCATATCTCTAAATGGTCTGAAATGAGATTTGCAGTGGTTTTCTTAATGCAATTCCCAACTTCTCTCCAAAGGCCTTTTGACATTTGGCAACATTTCATGCCTCTTCCCCTTTCGCTTTTCATCCTTGTTTTCTCTCCCTTCTCCCACGACCTCGGTAGTCTTCTGCAATCCAGATTCTCAGACTTCGGGTTTTTCTCCCTCTGCCCCTTTCCTCTCTGTCCTATAACTAGAAGCACCTTTTGGCATAGACCCGTATCCCAGTTTCCTCTTTCCCAGGTCCAGCAGCATCTCAAGGACATCTACAAGAGGGATACCTAACTTCAGGGGTCTCTGAATGATATGTGGGAAACATCGTCTAAAAAAGTAATTTTATCCTTATTCATGCAACCAGACCCACACTCATAGAACTTTTCTTTAAGGGGAGTGTCTTGCAGATGTATAAATGAGTGTTAACATAAAAACATTTTTAAAGGATCTCCATGCTTCATATTTATCTACTATAATTCCTCCTTCTCGGTGTTGCAGGGATGGGGAAAGAGGATTTTTTAAAAAACACAATAAAAAGCAATTGGGAGAAACAGGGCCAGTGGTGTTGGGGTGGGTAGTGGAATTGTGATTTTTGACTCCAGTAGACAATGATGCTGGATATATGGGGTTTGATTTCTCTCTGGCTCCTCACTTGAGATTGATGAAGTTTGGCTAGAATCAGGGAGTTGAAGAGAGGTTGACAAATGGTCTTTCACTCTTCTCTGACAGGCTGTTCCTGTGGAGTGATGGAGAATAATGAGCCTTGGGAGAGCTATGGGAGCTCTCATACTCCTTCCCGAGCCAATTTTTTAGGGAGTGAGAGAAACATGGCCTGTCCAATACTTGTTGTGGGTCAGGATATTTTTGAAGCTACGGTTGTTGATTTGCATGGGAAAATTATTATGTCTTATTATTTCTTGTCCCACTTTACCATAAGGGCTCCTCAGCTTCTTACTTCAATGAGTCTTCCATGACAAACACACTTTATTAACTCTAAGAGTGGAATTTATTTTAACAGATAATTAGCATAGGTCAATATATGCTTAAAATAGAGTCAAATTAAACCTACTAGCTGTTATAAAGGACAGATGACAAAATCCACATAGAAGCATCGACTCTTAAATAATCTGAAAGTACTACTTCTAAGAGGGGCGGGCATGGGTGAAGGGAATGGTGGACATGTTTCAGAATTTCAAATGCCAACTTTAACCAATCGTTTCCTCATTTTGTTCACCTTCTTGGGGGCTTATGCCAAAGTGAAGTGAATAGCCATAAGGCTGGCTTCAGGAGAAAGGTGGTCTAAAAGAACTGGATAATTATAAGCAAAATTGGTCTCGAATGATTGAAAATTGATGAGAATGTGCTTGTCTCCTGATTTGGCATCCTGAGTTAGACTCAGGAATACTGAACATGGATCCCAAAGGCTTTGGTCTTTTTTGATATCCTATTGGATAATCATAAGCAGGCTAGAAAAATAGGAAACTAGAATTTATTCTCTTTGAACTGACAAATCTGACCAGTGGGCTGCATTCTCTATATCTGAAAAATCTTGGTTTTGATTGAAAAAGTTAATTTTACAAAGCAATTTTCTTTTTTTAAATTAAATTTCATTTTTTTTGAGACAGGGTCTCACTTTGTTGCCCAGGCTGGAGTGCAATGGTACAGTCTTGGCTCACTGTAGCCTTGACCTCCCCAGATTCAGGTGATCTTCCCACCTCAGCCTCCTGAGTAGCTGGGGCTTTAGGTGCACGCCACTACACACAGCTGATTTTTGTGTTTTTACTACTCATAGGGTTTCTCTGTGTTGCCCAGTCTAGTCTCAAACTCCTGATCTCAAGAGATCTGTCTGCCTCGGCCTCCTAAAGTGTAATGAACCACCATGCCCAGCCTACAAAGCAATGTTCTAGGAAAAACTACAGTTACTCTTTGATTATGTAATTGCTGGAGAAGAAAAGCATGGCATTTCTAAAATGATGAACTATATTACTTATATTTTAATATCTCATAAAGTTTGAAATAGACATTTCAAACATAAACATGTATAAAAATTTTTATAAATTAAAAATATAAAATCAAAAACATTTTAAAATTATTTTATTATAAAATTATTATAGAATCAAAAACATTATAAATTTAAACAACTTTTTAAAAAATTTATTTTGGGATTTCCCATGGAGTGATGGAGAATAATGAGCCTTGGGAGAGCTATGGCAGCTCTCATACTCCTTCCTGGGCCAACTTTTTTAGGAAATGGGAGAAATA
The DNA here is from genome assembly GCF_028858775.2 of Pan troglodytes. Classification (NCBI taxonomy): domain Eukaryota; kingdom Metazoa; phylum Chordata; class Mammalia; order Primates; family Hominidae; genus Pan; species Pan troglodytes. The sequence continues at coordinate 117,901,365 of NC_072404.2, read as the reverse complement.
TACCCTGTTCAATGTTTATTGTGGGTCAGGATATTTTTGAAGCTATAGTTGTTGATTTGCTTCAAACTTTAAAAAATTTATTATAAAATTATGGGATGTAAAAATTATTATAAAACTTTGAAATTTTCAAACTTTCAGAAAAGCAGAGAGATGAGATTAATGGCACTCACAGGCAAGCATAGAACATAGATTGTAAACATTTTGCTATATTTGTGTCATGACTATTTTTTGCTTGTGTTTGAAAGTATATTAAAGAAAATGATATTTTACCCCTAAATTCTTTAGTACAGATTCCTAAAAAAATAAGAACATTTTCCTGTATAGTTACAAAATCATCTTTTCAAACAAAATAAAAAATGGCTTTTTTATATCATTTATTACCCAGTCCACATTCAGATTTCCTCAATTATTATGAAATGTCCTTTTATTTTTTGAGACAAAGTCTTGCTCTTTCACGCAGCCTGAATTGCAGTGAAACAATCATAGCTCATTGCAGTCTCAAACTCCTGGGCTCAAGTGATCTTCCTGCCTCAGCTTCCTGAGTAGCTAGGACTAGAGGTGCACACCACCATGCCCAGCTAATTTATTGTTTTTGTAGAGATGGAGGTCTTACTACGTTGCCCAGGCTGGTCTCAAACTCCTGGCCTCAAGTGATCCTTCCAGCTTGGTCTCCCTGAAATATCTTTTGTGGCTGGTTTGTTCAAATTAGTTTCTTCTAATCAAGGGACACACATTGCATTTGATTATTTAGCTCAAGACTTTTTTAACCTGGAAAATACCCATACTCTTTGTTTATGTATTTATTTAGTGAAATTGACTTGTTGAAAAACTAGTCAGTTGTCCTGTAGAATATTTCCCCTTCTGGAATTTTCTGGTTGCTTTTTATGGTGTCATTTAACTTTTCACTCTGTTTTTTCCTGGTTAACTGGAAGTTAGTTCTAAAGGCTTTTAGGCCTGCTATAACAAAATACCAAAAACTGGATGACTTATAAAGAACAGAAATTTATTTCTCACAGTCCTAGAGGCTAGCAAGTTTAAGATCAAGGAGCATGTGGTTTTGATATCTGGTTAGGACCAACTTTCTGGTTCATAGATTGGCCTTCTTGCTGGGCCCTCACATAGTGGGAGAGACTAGCTAGCTCTCTGGGGCCTCTTTTATAAGGGCACTAATTCCAATCATGAAGCCTCTGTCCTTATGATCTAATGACCCCCTAAAGGCCCCACCCTTTAATACCAGCACCTTTGGGGTTAGGATGTCAACATATTAATTTTGGGAAGACATACACGTTCAGCCCATTGCAAGGTTTAGTTAGATTCAGGTTCAACTTCTTTTTTTAAAGACTATTTCATAGGCAATAATGTGTATTCACATCCCATCATTAGTGATGGTGAGATGATCGCAAGGTTAGGGTGATCACTGCCTATCTCCTCTGCTATATTCCCCCTTGGGTCAAGCCAGTCTGTGACGTGAACTTTGTACCATGTGTATATTCAGTTATATTCTGTATCAATAGTTACTTGATCGTTTTAGCATTTATTAATGATCCTTGCTTGAGTTGATTATTTCATTAGGGGTTTCAAAATGGTGAATTTCTAATTCTCTAATTCTATCTACATGTTTTAGCTGGCATTTTTCTATAAGCAGACCATTTTCTTCACAACTGGGTTATTTGGCTACCCTGAAACATACTTCCTTCCGGGAAGGCAGAACATATGTTTATTTCTGTCTTTTAAAAATTACTGGTGTTTGGAGTGAAGATTAGGTGAGTTAACTACCTCCACAGGTGACAAATGAATTTTGTTTTGTCTCACTTTTGCTTTTTTGAATATCACTGTGGCTGCTTGGATTTTTATATTTAATTTGAATGGATTAGGGAATAAATGAGAAGATAGGTTTTATCTGTTTCTGTAGTTTTTATGTGGCTGTGTAAACTTACTTTTAAAAATTCCCAGAAATATTTTAATTCCCCTTTAAAGATATAAACTATGTCATACTATGAAGCAAAAGAAAAACCAATCATGTGAAGAGTAAATAGTATCGTTTAAACGAATTGTGGTTAAGCTTAGTTTGTAACTAATTAGTTTTTTTTTCTTTCTACTTTTATCTGCTTCAGAGCCTCTTCAGTGGTTTAGATCTTCTATGTGTCAAATTATTCTAATCTCTTAAAAAGTTTAAGAGCTAAAATACAACGCAATGACTACAAGAATGCCTTTGTCCTTTTCTGGGTAGGTACACCTAAGGCAACTTCTTTTTCTCTTCTTTGTTCTCTTCTTCTTTCTTATTCTTAAATCATCTTCAATATTGAACAGATGACAGCACTATGCCTGCCTCAAGATGTTTCTGACTTTTTCTTTTTCTTTTTCTTTTTTTTTTTTGAGATGGAGTCTTGCTCTGTCACCCAGGCTAGAGTGCAGTGGCACAATCTTGGCTCACTACAACTTCTGCCTCCTGGGTTCCAGTGATTCTCCCAACTCAGCCTCCTGAGTAGCTGGGGTTACAGGCATGCACCACCACGCCTAGCTAATTTTTTGTATTTTTACTAGAGACGGGGTTTCACCATGTCGGCCAGGCTGGTCTTGAACTCCTGACCTCAAGGGATCTGCCTGCCTTGGCCTCCCAAAGTGCTGGGATTACACGTGTGAGCCACTGTGCCCGGCCATTTCTGACTTTTTCTAAAGTCTTCTTTCTCTGGAGATGACATTATATAATAGCACTGTTCAATAGAAGTTTCTTTGATGATGGAACTGTTCTATAATCTGCATTGTCCCAGCCACTAGCCATATGTGACTACTGTAACACTTGAAATGTGGCTAGAGCAACTGAAGAACTGAATTTTGCATTTTACTTAATTTTAATTAATTAAAATAGAAATGCAAATAACCATAAGTGGTTAGTAGCTACCATACTGGACAGCAAAGATCTATAATTCAGCATTTAAAATCGATTTTGTTTTGTTTTCAAAAATGGAGTCAGACTGTTACAACCCAAAAGAACTGTAGGTTAAATTAAGGTAAATCACCAAATACTACATACACATTTGGGAAATCCAAACCAGATTTTTTCATGTGATAACCACACCCTCTTTTGACTTTAGCCTTGGAGGTAATGGAGTATGGCAGAAAAAACCCTGTATCAGCAGCTGGAAGACTCACCTTCTTTTCCTAGCTCTGCCATATATTGACCAAAAGAGTCAAAGTCCATTCAGATGGCTGAGGGGCCTTGGAATTTTGTTTTTGGTTTTCACATACAAGTTGGAGGGCAGATGCGTTAGCCTCTTGAAATACCCAGAAACCACTTGTTTCCTCATCTAAAAATCAGGTATGACAGGATCATTTAATTATCCTGGAAATCAGATGAAGCACTGCATATGAAAGCACTTTGTAACATCGATAGCACTGGGAAATGTAAAGACCTTTTACTGAAATATAAAGGTGTATGGTCAACTGAATATATCTCAGATAGTTAGGATTTGACTGTATATATTGAATATAACCTGTAGTGGGCCCCTTGGTAAACAGCTTACAGTTTTGTTGCAAGTTTTAGCCAAGAGAAAATTTATTTGTTGACTAGTCATGCCCTTTATTGGCCACATGATGAGCAGCCAAGATATTAACACACAGTGCACCTTGCAGAATTCAAGAATGTCTCAGTGTCTTGTGAACTAGGAAGCTGAAATGCAGTGGTATGCAGAAGGCTGGCTCAGTAGGAGCCTTGGGAGTGTCCTCCAGATAGATGTTTGTGCAGGTTGTATTTGATTCCAGTTGGCCATGAAAAGCTGGTTGCTCTAAAGAATGAGAATATACTTGGTTTTGCATTTACTAGAACTATCTGGGGAACAAATCTTGGGGTGGAAGAAAGAAGGGAGGGAGGGAAAGCTGTGCTTCAATACCTAGGGCTTCTTTCCTGGAATGGATCTGAGAATCTGGGATTGGGTGGCTAATATCTCATCTCTAGAAGGGAGAAAGAACTGGGTGGTGATGGCTTTGTATTTTCTATTGGAGTTCACTACAGAATAGGTGAATGGAATGGGCTGCTATGATCCAGACATTAGGGAGGACAGGTTTGTGATACATTAGAAAACTTGAATGAGCCCTTCTATGATTCTCTCTTCCCTCTTTCTGCTTCCCGTTCTTAATCACCATCCGCAGGTTGTGGAATTAGCAAATCTATTATGTGAGCAATAGCAAACTTACAGGAGCCCTTGGCTCCATCTATCTCCCTGTTTGTGTCAGATCCTTCTGGATGCTTTTAGTCTGTGGTGTTCATTCACTCTTTTTATGGGGAAGTGAAAGGAGTGGGACAGATTATGAGAACAGCTGGGTCGTCCCAGTTGCTGGGGTGGTTATTTTAAGCTTTGTTTAATGTGTCCAGAGACCCAGATGACATTTTTAACTAAGCTGCTTTATTAAATCTTGTGATAAAGCATAGTAATGTTTATTGAAAAGGCAGACACACATCAGCAACATTATGCGTGAAACTTGCTCTAAGAATTTTCTATAAAACATCTGTTCTCTTGGAGCCTTTTGTGAACTCTGGAAGTTTGCTAGTTTCTATACAGACTTGAGGACAAGAAGTTGGAACCCAGTTTTGGAGATGTCCAAACATAGGTATTGGAATCATTAATCCTAATCCTCTCAGTTTTAAGGCCCCGGATACCCTTCTGTTAGACAACAGTAACATGAGCAAGCACTGTAATAACATTTAAACAAGATTATTTGGAAATAATGGACAAGAAAAATTAGTATAAATTGTTTGGGGATTTTAAAATTAAAGATAAAAAGCTAGGGCTTCAATGACCTGTGCCAGCCTATAGCCTTAAGAGTCAATTTGCAAACACTCAAGATTTGGCCAATATGCCTCTACTACTTCTACTTAACACAGTCAAAGGGAAATTTTTAGATTCTTTCATCTGATTTGACTCTCTTAGTTACGAATAAGAGGATATCTAGAATATATATGTGACTTGTTAAAATGAAAATCCACCTTCTTTGAGTCTTCAAATATCTTTCATATCTTACATTTTTAGTAACATCAACTTTTGAAGTCATGTCCGTAGTTGTATGAAAAGAAAAATTTCAGGAACATTCAACCCGAAAAGTTCTTTTTCTTAGTCTGAAGTCGTAGAAGCATTTGACTTTTACTTTCTCTTTTTAAGTTTGTACTAGTAGGTATTTTGTATAAATATAATATTTAATTATTGCCTTTGTATTCTTTTTCTCTAGTAAACATCCTGGTTTTTAGCTATCAATATGTAGTTTTACATTTAGGGATTTCTAATGGAAAGAGAAAGGAATCTGAAATCAGAGGACGAGAGTTCATTCTACTTGACCAAACACATACAAAACACTGGAAGGAGAGTTTTACAACAAATAATATCTATGACATGTAAAACGTTTTTTGAAATCAAGAAAATTCAAACAATTCAATACAAATATCATCAATAATAACACATGAACAGGTGGCCAACCTTATTAATAACCAGAGAAATATAAATTAAAACAATCCATCAACTTGTAAAAAAGATGAAATTACCCAGAGTTGGTGTAGGTGATGGAAAATTGTCATGTTTGTATACTGTTCATAGAAGTTAAATTGACATAACTTTTTGGTCAGGCAATTTGGAAGTATATATCTAAATTAATAGAGTAGTTTTCTAATAACCTGGGAATCTCTTAATCTAAGAATCTTTACTGTAGATTTTTCTAGAACAAATGTACAAACATCTGTGTACAAGGGTACTCACTGCAGCATTTTGCTAAGGAAAAACTCAGAAAAAATCTATATGTTCAACAGAGAACAGGTACATAATTTATGACACAACTGCACAATATACACCACTAAAATAAAGGATATAAATTTATATGTAGTATGAAAAAGATGTGAATGATAGCTTGTTGGTGAAAAACAGCAATGACTGGAATATTGTGTGTAACGTAATCCTGCTTTTCTGTATATAATGTAGGCATAGAAAATAGGATTGAAAGGACATACTCTAGTCAACAGTGTATATAGCGTGGGTGGAGGGGGTGTATAATGGGGAAGGAGAGTCCCTTTTCCTATCTATTCCATATACATCTCTGGATTTAAAAGATCATACATGCATATGCATTACCTTCAAAATTAAAATGATAAAGACAAAAGGAGAAGCTTTGGATTTGAATCATGATACTACTGTTTGCAACTTCTATGACCGTGGGGAAGTCGCCTAGCCTCCTGGGGTTTATTTCCTCATTTATAAAAATAGGGAAAGTAATAATGCTTGTCTACATATCTTCTAGGGTTGTTGGGAGGATTGAATGTGATCATGGGTTACAGCATTATGAATTATTTATTCATATAACACAATTATTATAAAAATATTTTGCTCTGATTAAAATAAAAGAAGGACGAGATCGTGTGTGTTTTTCAGTCCCAGTAGCTTTACTAACCAGAAAGCGCCTGCTGATGTGGTGATCACAGTTGCTTTGGTGCAGCTTCCTCTTGACTTTTGGCATTTCTCCATGCTGCTAGCTAAGGCTGAGGTGGCGACTGTGGAAGGTGTGATCTCCTCCCCCTCCCAGCACACATTTGTGTGCATACTCACACTCATGCACACACAAACACACACATGCACACTCTATCACAGTACATGAGGTGGCAGCAGCTGCTCCGGCATAGACTTTCACACAACATAAAGGGCTTTTTTGGTGTGGTCTGTGCATTATTTCCTGTTAAGCATGAGCTGAGTCAGTGCCATGCTTTTCCATCTGAAACCTTTCTGAGGCTCAGGCTGTGTTAAGAGCAAACCCTCTCCCCTCCATGCCCACCCCATGGCCCTCTACTGAAGCCAGATCATAATCTGCTCATTTCATGAGGATTTTCAAACCGAATGGACTGGGCCATGTGAGAGATCACTGAAAGGAACAGACCAAGCAGAGGCTAAGAGACTCCACGCTAATCTGCTGAGTCATCTGAAAATGCACAGCTGTGGGAGCTCACGGTGCTTTATAGTACTTTGGCAGGATGTTTGTTCAGGGGGCCTGTTCCTGCAGCCCTGCTGAATGTTTGGTTAGGAGGCATAATCATTTTTTTGGACAGGATCTCCCAAATGTAAAGTGATAGATGCTAATGTGGAATATAATACAGAAGATCCAGCTTGGATGTCATAAATAACAATAAATTGTTTAATCTTGCTGAGTTGTAAATCTATGATTGCCAGAGGTCTTTAGTTCACTGGAACATAGTATGGGGGCAGGGGCACTTAGCAAATAGGCAGTTATTATTTTCCAACCAGACAGAAACTGGTCTGATGGAATTTATCTAAAAAGGCATACACATGTATTTTAATTAATTGTGACAATTACTCAGAGAAAACACATGGCCCTAAAGAGGCTGAGGGGTTTTTTTGTTCTACCTATAAATGTATATGTATATTCACCTATATTCTACCTATGTATAAGTAAGAGAATGAGTTTTTGTTTTGGGGATATATATTTATACGTATCTATACAGATAGATATACACATACTTAATTTCTGTCTACCTATTAAGGTACGGTGCCAGATGGAAAGTATTTTTAAGCATTTAGATAGCTTATTCTATAGCATATGTGTGCATATAGCCCCCCCATAAAGCTTTGTCTCTTTTCTGGATATATTTAACAAGAGGCTAGAACAGAGTCCAAAATGTCAGAAATGTTTGAACATTCCATAGAAATGAAGGAGGTGTTTCCAAATGACCTATGTTTCTATGGCAATAAATAGAACTTGTGCTGCGTTGGATGGGTCAGGAGTAAGGAATATAAACAGTGTAAGTATGACTATTCCAGGCAGAAATCTACCTTGTAAGAACAGCTTTGTGCAGTGAGCTCAACAACATTGATCAGTTAGCAGTCCGGTTCAGTACAACATTGGTCAGGTAGCAAGCCGGTTCGGCAGTGCCAGTCGGAGTCACAGATGGGGACAATCAAAGAAGATGCAGGTCAGGACAAGGATGCAGACATGTACCTGTCACTACCATGGACTTCAGCAGCTTCTTAGTGAGCAGGTTTATGATCAAAGAAGAAAGACATCGTTGATATGTAAGCATGTTACAATTAATTTGCTGTTTAGTTATTAGCAAACTACATCCAGTTTTTAGTTTTTAGGGTTTTTTTTTCTTTTTTCTTTTTGGAAACAGGTTCTTGTTCTGTCATCCAGGCTGGAGTGCAGTCGTTATCCAAGCTCACTGCAGCCTTAAACTCCTGGGCTCCGTGGATCCTCCCACCTCAGCCTCCCAAGAAGCTGGGACTACAGGTGCACGCCACCATGGCCAGCTAATTTTTCTTTTTTTTTTTGTAGAGATATGAGGTCTTGCTGTATTGCCCAGGCTGCTCTTGAGCTCCTGGCTTCAAGCCATCCTCCTGTCTTGGTTTCCCAAAGTGCTGGGACTATAGGTGTGACTCACCATGCCTGGCCTACATCCAGTTTAATTTATACTACAGTGTGGGTTTAGTCCTCAAACATGTTTTTGTTTTACATATAAAAATTTGAGGTAAAAGAACATTTTTACATTGGTCAATAATGGTACATTTAAACAATGGACGACTATATCCATTAAAATCGTGTTGTGGAAGAATATTCAGTGACATGGAAAGATTGACTCAAGGGCAAGTGAAACGTGTCAAGAGTCTGTTAGGTACTAGACACTGTAAACTGGGTCTTGGCTGTGTTACTTGCTTACATCCTCCATCATGTGATCTTTTAGATAACAAAATCGAGATACATAGGGATTTGGGATCTTGTGCAAAGTCACCCAGGCAGTAGGTGGCAAAGTCAATTCTTACATTCTTTCCCTTTGAAAACCAAAATCTCAGCTTACCTCAGGGCACTCAACTCTGCTTTCTTGACCCACACCCAGGTAGACCCAATGGACACTTGTAGTTCTTATCCAGCTGGGGTGGTCACCTCATAAAATGGCAACAAGTGGGGCCCTTTCTTGTTCTAGTGAGTCAGACTGTATACCTTAAAGATTTCAGAGCACTTCCTATGTACTGAAATTGCCTCATTACCAGGAAGGACGTACTTCCAATTTTCACCACCTCCATTTTGCATCCAAGGAAGATTAGATTTCTTGATCTTCTCAATGAAATCTTGAGAAATGGGTGGGCCGATTGAAGAACAGGACTTGGGCCACACTTCTAGATGCCTGTGACTTTTCTGCACTTATTCAGATATTAGGAATTGATTATGAAATCCATGGTGGTTTGATGCTAATGAACTCTCATCTCTCTCTCCAGCATGTGTGTAAAGACTTCCAGAGGTACAGGAAGTTGAGGATGAGCTCTCTTACTTCCATCTGGTCTCCATGTAACAAATCATATAACTGCACAATTATCCAAATGCAAATGAAGGAGTCCCTTGATGTTTGGATAACCACATTCATGCCTCGAGTTTGTTATTTCTTGAAATTGCCCTTATCCATCTCCTGTTTACCCATGGGCAACACTACTTCACGGCTGGCACTCTGCAACCCATGGCAGCTTGGCTTTGGGGTTCCTTCCAGTGTTTTGTTTTTGTTTTTAACCGAGAAGACAGGAAACAGGCATCTTTGTGTATATGGCTTGCCACAGCCCTTCGTAGATGGACATGGTGGAGGCTGTGTGGTCCTGGAGAACACTTCCTCTGTGAAGCATCAGGGAAGTTTCTGTTCATTGTGTCTTCACTCTCTCCAGTTCACTTGGGGAGTGATAGGGATTATAACACAGTGAGCAGAGGATATTGGGGAATGTCATGCTTAATTTTCTTTTCTTTTTTTTTCTTAAATGACATTTAAAGCTAAAAGAATCACAAAGGGTAAGTCTGATTTAAGACATTTCACACATGAAAGAAATCCTGTTTTCATGCGTGTTATGTCACAGGAAAAACTCATTTAGAGTCAACATTCTGCACCTACTCCGAAATTTTAGCCTGAGGGTTTAAATATTACCTCGCTGCTCTCTAGGACTTTAATTTGAGCTAATTAGAAATGGAACTCATACTAAAACTAATTTACGAAAGAAGCTGTTGATGTTCTGAAGAAAAACAGCTGTCAGAAATAAGATCATTAAAAAACCATAGTTGTATATGGCACAAAATGTAAAGGAATAGAAATGCTGTGAGAAAGCTTTTATAGAATAACATTTTATCTTTCTTTGGACACTGGTCTAAGGCATGTGAAAGGGCATATTGATTCCCTTGGCACCTGGTATGCTCATTTATGGATGAAAAAGCCCAATGACATAATTTAGGTGAGGTTTAAGGCTTGATGGGAGGCATTGGTGCCATTAGAAGGACGGACACAAAGAGTTCTTAAGTAACGGCATCAAGGGAAATGATAACTGCACACTCCTTTCTACTATGTCTTGGTTTCCCCAAGCATTTAGAAGTCACAGCTGGGTAGGAACAAATTTATCATGAGTCTGTCTGTGTGTTTGGGAATGCATATGCCTCACAGATGTGTCTGCAGGGGTCTGTGTGATAATGTTCATATATGTGATAGATGTGGACCCTGGGATCTGTATCCGTGTGGACCCTGGGATCTGTACACATGTGTGAGTGACAGTGGACTAGGGTCCACTTTGCCCCCTTTTCCACGTGGGAGTTGAAGGAAATGCCCCTTAATGGCAGTAGCATTCGCTTGGGTGTGTGCACCTTCTGGAGGACTGGGTGAGGTTGCCCTTCTTCCAGCCAAAGCCAGACCCTATGGTGTGGGACGTTCAGCGGGGAGCAACAGAATGCCATGGCTTGGTCCTCCCTGGGCTGTGGTCTGGATTTCACTCAGGAATGAAAGTCAGATATTGCCTGCTTCAATGCTGTAAACATAACTAAGGATAATTATGTAAGTAGACCATCTTTTCCTTGCAAGGTAGCGGTCTGCTGCATTGACAGAGGGTAGTATTTCTAGGACTTTTTCAGAGAGTAAAATGGTACTTTAAGGGATAATCTGCTATCTAAAGATGAATTTTAAATGTTGGAGGGGGTTGTGGGATTCGGGGAAGACAATAGAATAATTTGTGTCATGGTTAATTTAACAAAGGGTTTTTGTTTATAGAATCTGATCTTCGGTGGATTTTAACAACACTCTTCTTCCTTGGCTTTTCAGATAAAGACGCAGAGCCTCAGAGAAGTTAAATGATTGATCCTATGTCAGGGGGTAGAGTCAAGACTCATACCTATGCCTTTTAACTTCAAGTTGAGTGCTTTTTCTTTATACAAAAGGGCTTCCAAAAGTTATATTTCTTTTTATCAATGACTAGATCTTGAAAGCCATACCTTTTCTGATGGCATTTATCCTGGGCTAATTGGTAGAGAGAGGGTGAACAGAAGAGAAGACATAGACATGCAGAGAAGAAAGTGACGTGAAAACAGAGGCAGAGATTGGAGTGATGTGAACACAAGCTCGGAAATATGTGGAGGCAACAGAAACTGGAAGAAGCAAGGGAGGATCCTCCCCTAGAGCCTTTCGATGAGGCAGACCCCCAGTGACACCTTGATTTTGAACTTCTGGCCTCCAGAACTGTTAGGGAATAAATTTTAATTGCTTTTAGCCACCAAGTTTATGGCAATTTATTATAGCAGCCTTGTGAAGCTAATACAAACTTCGTATTAGATTACAAACTTTGTATTCATTTCCTAGGACTCCCATAACAAATTACCACATATTTGGTGGTTTAAAATCACAGAAATTTATTCTCTCACAGTTCTGGAGGCCAGAAGTCAAAATCAAGGTATCGGCATGGCCACACTCTGTAGATGCTCTAGGGAGAATCTGCTCCCTGCCTCTTCCAGCTTCTGGCAGCAGAATACATTCCTTGGCTTCCCGGGTGTGGCTGCATCACTCCAGTCTTTGCATCTGTCTTCATATCTCCTCTTCTTTGTGTCTATTCTAGTAAGTACAAAGTGCTGCATCTTCCGTGATGGAAGTGGCCCAAATTAACCAATCTACCACCAGGTAGCTGGCTGATCATTTGGGGAATGGTACCATAAGGAGACTCAGTGTTGGTCCCTGCTGCTGGTAGATTAGGCACTCTGCAGTGGCCATAGCCAGGTCAGCCTTGGTGAGTGAATGTCCATGTTGTTGAGCCCATGCATAGCCTTCATCCCTGCCATCACGGCCATGGTATTACAGCATTCTTGCATTGCTATAAAGAAATACCTGAGGCTGGGTAATTTACAAAGAAAAGAAGTTTCCTTAGCTCATGGTTCTGAAGGCTGTACAAGCCTGGTGCCCGCATCTCCTTGGCTTCTGGTGAGGCCTCAGGAGCTTTTACACATGGCGGATGACAAAGTGGGAGCAGGCATATCACACAGCAAGAGTGGGAGCAAGAGAACAAAAGAGAAGGTGCCACATACTTTTAAACAAGCAGATCTCATGTAAACGCAGAGCGAGAACACATTTATCATCAAGGGCATGGTGCTAAACCATTCATGAGGGACTCGTCCCCATGATCCAAACACCTCTCACTGGGCACCACCGCTAACACTGAGGATTACATTTCAATATGAGATTTGGAGGAGACAGACATCTAAACCGTAACAGCCACTTGGCTCATGAGCCCATTGGACAATGACAGGAATGGCTGGGGGAAAGCCACTCATTGACATCCACAGAACTGGTCATCCTGTTATTAAAATCCTCCTCTGCCTAGGTCACCATTTGGTGAGTGTCCATAAGGGACACAAATATCTTCACGATTTTCCATGTCTTACCTCAGAAGCCCCATCACCCTCTCTTTCACATCTCCTCCAGTACTTATCCCCCAGATGATAGGACCATGTCCAGCAATACCTCTTCTCTCTGGTATTGATGGGTTAATGAGCTGATCTCACATAGGTAAAATTTCCAGATATCTAGAATTTAATCTTCTGTTAATTCTCCAATTATAACTAAAGTATTTCAGGTTGAAACTTTATTCAAGTGTTATTACTCACTTTAACCTTCTTAAACAGAATGTATATTACCTTTTCAAAAATAACTGAAATTTAATAAGATAAAAATGTATCTATAATCGTTCCTACTTAATAACTTTACATGTTTATTTCTGCATTTTTCTAAGTCCTTGCCCCAAAGTGGACATAATTTTATACTGTAATAGCATAAAATAATTTTGCATTTGACATTTTTGATTTGGCATTAAACTATTGTTTATGTTTCTTTCGCTACTGCTTAAGAAAATGTGGGTGGTTGTAATAAATAAACCTGAAATGTAGGCAATTTTTATTGCCTTAAAAACAATAGAATGTTATTTCTCACTCACACAATAGTCCAATGAGGATGTCCCTGGTGGGCAAAGACTCTTGTCTACCAAATGGGATGGGGACTCAGTTTCCTTCCCTCTTGTGACTCTGGCATTGCCTAGAGCCACATGATTACCTGTACTGAATCTGTAGAAAGAGAAATAAACAGTGTAGAGATGATATGTCTGTTTTCTGATATCCTCAGCCTAGAAGAAACACACATTACTTCTGTTCTTACTCTCATACTAGTTTATCACCCATTGTCCAAATGCACCATGTGGCCACACCTAGATGCAAGGGTGGGTTGGAAAATGTAGCCCCTGGCTGGGCAGCTGTTCCTCAGCATTGACTCTGTGCTATGGAAGGGCTTCCTATGTTTTTGTGGACTGCTATCCCAGTCTCTCACCACTATACAATCTTCATAATTTTCCCTTTAAATGGCTGAGAGAAAATTTTGAACAAAAGCTACAAACATTTTTCAGATTCTTGATTCTCCAGACTTATTACTTGAGGGCAGTGACTAAATTATATTCAGTTCTATATCAGAAGGTTCTTCCATATTGCCGGTTTCATGGTAGATACTCAATAAAATGGGTTGAATGACTACATAAATTTTAGCAAGAGCATATGGAAAATAATTTATCATGACTTTGGGTAATACTATAGGTGTAATTATTGTCCTTTCTCTTTCCTGACTTGATTAATAGCACCACTATCCATTAAGTTATTAAAGGTAGAAAGCTGAGATTATTCTTGACTCGTTTTCTCACTGGTCCAGTATTAGTTATTTATTGCAGTGTAAGAAATTACCATAAAACTTAGTGGCTTAGTTGGGGCTTGATGGGGGCTGGAGGATCCACTGCAAGATGGCTCAGTCACTTGGCTGGCAAGGTGGTGCTGGCTGTTAGCCTCCCATCTGATTCTCCTCTTTCCACTCCTGCCACTCTTCAAGGTATTTTTTTCCAGAGCAGCCATTCATCATTCATTTATTTTTTCCCATTAATTAATTCAACAGATATTTATTGTATACTTACCATATGCCAGATTTGTTCTAGGTTCTTGGAATATAGCAGTGAAAAAAAAACAGTCCTTGGATCTTATATACAGTGGGGAAATAAACATATAATGTAGAAAATTAGATGGTAATATGTGTGAGCACATATATATATTATTTCTCATCATTTCTGAGACAGGAGATGGATATTCTGGCTTGGGGACTCACATGAGGTCACAGTTACATGTTGGTATTGGTTTGGTCATATGAAGGCTTGGTGGGGGCTGGAGGATCCACTGTGAGATGGCTCAATCCCTTGGCTGGAAAGCTGGTGCTGGCTGTTGTTGGCAGGCCTTGCTTCCTCTTCACAGGGCTTCTTGAGTGTCTTCATGACATGGCGGCTGGCCTCTCCCAAAATAAGCTGTCCAAGAGAGCAGGGCAGAAGTGTCCATGCCATTTACGGCCTCACCATGGAAGTCACACACAATCACTTCTGCAATATATACTGATTACCCAGATCTGCATCGTTCAGTGTGGGAGGGGACCACAAAAAGGCAAAAATGCCAAAAGGCAAGGACCATTGGGGCCATTTTGGAGGCTATTTACCACAGCCCCTCTCTTCCATATTCCAGTCCACCTGCATATTCTGTTCATCCTCCTTCCAAAAATGTATCTCAAACCAAATGACTAATTTTCATTTCTGTTGGCTCTAGCCTAGTCCAAGACTCTATCAACACTCGACTTGAAGAGTCTCCCATCTGATATTCCTCTTTCTGCTCTTGCCCCCCTTCAAGGTATTTCTCCCAGAGAAGCCATTCATCATGCATTCATTATTCTCCATTCATTAATTCAACAAATATTTATTGTACGCTTACCACATGCCAGATTTATTTTAGGTTTTTGGGATATAGCAGTGAAAAGTCCTTGGGCTTTACATACAGTGGGAAAATAAATAATATGGAAAATGTTAAAGGCAACATATGTGATCCAGAAAATTATAGCAGGGTGAAGGAAATAGGAAACAATAGAAAAGTTAGGGACTTCTGGCTATAGTATTATATAGGGCTGTCAAGGATGCTATCTCTGATTAGCTTACATTGAAACAGAAACCCAAAAGACAGTAGAAGGCAGGTATGTTAATATCTGGGGAAGTATTGTAAGCAGAGGAAAAAGAAAATGCAAGGGCCCTGAGGCAGGATCATGTTTGGTATGTGTGAGGAATAGCTGTTCTGTTCCGTTGTGGCTGGAACAGAAGAAGGAGGGCGGGAGGGCGATGGAGAATGGTACATGATGGAGGTCAGATTATGTAGGGCCTTGTAGACTACAATGAAGACTTTGGCTTTGTTTGGGTTGGTGGGGGACAAGGAAAGCTATTGGAATGTTTTAGTGACTTGATGTGACTTACTTTTTAATAGGACCATTTGGGCTGCTCAGCCCATGATGTTTAAAAATGCAATCAGGTCACTTCCACTGTTTAAAACCTTTCAATGGATTCTGGTTGTACTTAGAATAAAATCTAAGCTCCCTTAGCTATTATTATTATATTATTATTAAAATTGACATCCTTTATAACAGCAGTCTAATTCCTTCCTAATATGTACCTCACTAGTAACTATTATTATTATTGCTTATTTGTTTATAATCTGTCTCCTCTACTTGAAAATATGTAGCCTGGGGATCTTGTGGATTTCCATACTAAATCATCCCAAGGCCACTTTGCTTTTGAGCTCTCTCTCTCTCTCTCTCTCTCTGTGTGTGTGTGTGTGTGTGTGTGTGTGTGTGTGTGTGTGTGTGTTTTGATCTCTTCTGTAATTTTTTTTCCCCTGATCTCGCTGATTGTTATATTTGGTCAGTGACTGACCTCTAGCAATGATGGTGCCAGGGCAACTTTGTTGTTGAACTGTATGTTAAGGTTTGTTTTGGCTTGTTGGTTATATCAGTACTTATCAAATGAATTATCTGGGAAGAGAGGAGAGGATCTTATTAAAATACAGGTTCTTATTCGGTAGGCCTTGGGTGGGCCTTGAGGTTCTGCATTTCTTTCTTTCTCTTTCTTTCTTTTTCTTTCTATTTCTTTCTTTCTCCTTCTTTTTTCTTTCTCTTTCTTTCTTTCTCTTTTTCTTTCTCTTTCTTTCTTTCCCTTTCTTTCTTTCCTTCCTTCCTTTCTTTCTTTCCTTCCTTCCTTCCCTTCCTTCCTTCCTTCCTTCCTTCCTTCCTTCAGACAGAGTCTCACTCTGTAGCCAAGGCTGGAGTGCCGTGATGCCATCTTAGCTCACTGCACCCTCTGCCTCCCAGGTTCAAGAAATTCTCCCACCTCAGCCTCCGGAGTAGCTGGGACTACAGGCGTGTACCACCATGCTCAGCTAATTTTTGTATTTTTAGTAGAAATAGGGTTTCACCACATTGGCCAGGCTGGTCTCGAACTCTGGAGCTCAAGTGATCTGCCCACCTCAGCCTCCCAAAGTGCTGGGATTTTAGGTGGAGCCACCATGCCCAGCTGAGGTTCTGCATTTCTATCAAGCTTGCAGGTATGCCCATGCTGCCAGCCCTTTGAGTAACAAGGGGGCTTTATTACCGAGCTTGGCTGAACATTGGGATCATCTGTGGAGCTTTAAAACTACTAATGCTGGGCTCTCAACCCCAGAGATTGCAATATCATCAGTCTAGAATGCAGTTTGAGTACTAGGATTTTAAAAAGCTTCATAAGTGATTCTATTTTGTAGAAATATTGAGAACTACTAGATTGGATGATATTGAATCCAATTTTAAAACAAGGTGTAGCAATAAATGTTCTTCAGCGCTGTGTTGCTGACTTTTTAGAAAGTCAGTTTTGTAGCTCTAGAAAGAATCTGGCTGCATCCATGGATGACCTCCAGATCTCTGCTTAGCATGACTGGGTAATTTCTCCAATGTCTCCAGCACATGCTGTCACTTAACAGCAGAAAGAGAATTCCTACTTTCAGGAGAAAAGTCATTCCTGAAGATTACAGTTAAAATATGCCTACAGATGATGAGGTTGTAGTAAATCAGTCCCCTTGCTCTCTGAGCTTGTTCTAAGTTACAGGAAGCAGAAGAAGCAGAGAAGCACTCCATTTCTTTTTTCTTGTAATCTCTAGCATGTTCATATGCATAGTTTCTGAGTCAGTAGCAAACTAAGAACTTCTTGTGTGATTCAAGCTAACCCCTCGATTATCAAAAGCAGATGTTTCAAACGACTGAAGATCAGTGAGGCATATCCTATTTACAGGTTAATAATTGACTACTAGATGCAGGTGCACCAAATGGTCTTAGAGACATTAGATAGGAGAGACAATGTCAGTGCTCCCCCTACCCTGCCTCCCCTAATCTAAAGCCTACTCTGTTTCTTTTATCAAGTGATTGGCTGTATGTTAACAAAGCCTGGGGCACTTTCCTGTTGAAATGCCTTTAATCCCAAGCAACTGGATTGATTTTTTTTTTTTTGGATGGTTTAGATTGGACGACTGATTATTGGACAGAATGGCATCTTGTCGACACCTGCGGTCTCCTGCATTATCAGGAAGATCAAGGCAGCTGGTGGGATCATTCTAACAGCCAGCCACTGCCCTGGAGGACCAGGGGGAGAGCTTGGAGTGAAGTTTAGTGTTGCCAATGGAGGTATGTGGTTCAGCATATGCCTTAATAATCACGATTTCTTTCCTCTTATATTATTATAGTCTCACAGTGACCCTTTGATGATAGACAAGCAAGGTGCAGAGGACCTAGCTCAGAAAAATTTAGTGAGGTGCCCAAAATGACCCAACAAAGAAGTGGCATGATGGGCTCATGAACCCATTTGGGTGGTCTCTTGGTTCCCTGTACTCTTCAGCATAAACTATTGAATAGTTGATGCTTATCTGATATGGAAGGACTCTGAATTTTAACATTAAAACATACCCTGAAGGTCGTTGTCTAAATGACAATGACCCTCATTTTACACATGAACAAATCAAAGGCCTGAGAGGCTGAGTTACTGCTGAAGGCCACAGGGTTGATCAGGGTCAGATTAATGATTTTTAGCCCAAATCCTGGGCTCTCTTTTTCCTACAGTGTTGACTTTCTCTCAAAATCATAGAATTGTTTCACTTTTTCTTATATTCACAGCAATTTATAGTTTGGGGGTCCTTAGTGGAGGGGGTGGGATATATGTATGGAGTAATTTTCTTTTAAAAATTGAACACACAAAAAAATAGGGAGAATAAGAAATAGATAACATGTACCCATTATCTTGTTTTTCTATTTTGCTTATCTTTTTTTTGTGAAGAATTTTAAAGCAAATTATAGCACAAGAACATTTCACACCCAAATATTTTTGTATGCATCTCTTAAAAAGAAAGACACATTGCTGCATGACTGTGCTAACATACCTAACAATAGTAACATTAATTCTCCAATATCACCTGAAAACTAATCTATAGTCAAATTTTTCAATAATCCCCAAAATATTATTATTTATAGCTGTTTTATTCAAATCAGGATACATCTAAGGATGCCATGCATTTGCTTGGCAAGTCTCTTAAATGTCTTTTAATCTAGAACACTGAGTTTGCATGAATGTGGGTAGGAGCCAAATTTTAACCAGCAACAGTTACCATTATAAATTATTCCTCATCCCAGGCAAAGCAGTGCATTCTGAAGGGAAAACTTATTATCTATCCCTCCTTGTAGACGTTTTACACGTTATCCAAACAAGAAAGTGTATTCATGTTGAATATTTAAAAACTATTGTAACCACAAAGCAGAAAACTAAACCACCAAACCACAAAGGTGGACAACAATAGAGGAAGAAGAGAACAAATTATCTACAAAGTAACCAGAAAACAATTAGCAAAATGGCAGGAGTAAGTCTTTTACTATCAATAATAACCTTGCCGGTACATGGGTTAAACTGTCCAATCAAAAGATATAGAATGGCTGAGTGGATCAACAACAAGATCCAACTAGATGCTGCCTACAAGAGACCCATTTTTAAACTTTAAGAATAGGCATATACTGAAAGTAAAGGGATAGAAGGAGATATTCCATGAAAACAGACAGTTACCAAAAGAGAGCAGGGATGCCTATACTTATATCAGATAAAACAGACTTCCAGTAAAAAGCTGTTCCAAGAGACAAAGAAGGTCATGATTTAATGATAAAGAGGTCATCTTATCAAGAGGACATAACAATTGTAAACATATATGCATCCAAAATTGAAGCACTTAAATATGTAAAGCAAATATTAGTGGACATGAAGGAAGAAATATACAGCAATATAACACTAATAGGGGACTTCAGTACTCCACTTGCAACAATGGAGAGATCAACCAGACAAAAAATTAACAAGACAACACTAAATTTGAACTATACTTCAGACCAAATGGACCTACCAGACCTACATTCATCCAACAACAGCAGAATATACATTCTTCTCTAGCATACATAGAACATTCTCCAGGATAGACCATATGTTAGGCCACAAAATAAACCTTAACAAATTCAAAAAGATTGAAATCATGTCTAGTATTGTTTCCAACCACAATGGTGTGAAGCTAAAAATCAATAACAGGAGGAATCTTGGAAAATTTACCAATATGTGGAAATTAAACAACATGCTTATGATGAACTAATGGGTCAAAGAAGAAATCAAGAGGGAAATTAAAAAATATTTTGAGATTAATGACAATGGAAACACAATGTATCAAAACCTACAGTATGCAGCAAAGTCAGTTCTAAGAGAGAAGTTTATAGCAATAAATGCCTAGATTAAAAAAGGAAAAAGATCTAAATAAGTAGACTAACATTATGCCCCAAGGAGCTAAAGAAAGAACAAACTAAACCCAAAGTGAGCAAAAGGAAGGAAATAATGAAGATCAGAACAGAAGCAAATAAAATGTAGTATAGTAAAACTATAGAAAATATAAATAAAATCAAAAGTTGGTTCTTTGAAAAAATAAAATCTAAAAACTCCTAGCTAGATTCACTAAAAAAAGCAGACTCAAATAAATAAAATCAGAAATGAAAGTGGAGACATTGCAATAGATACCTCAGAAATAAAAATGGTCATAAGGGATTATTATGAACAATTTCATGCCAACAAATTGGAGGACCTAGAAGAAATGGATAAATTTCTAGGAAAACTAACCCATCAAGATTGAATTGGGAAGAAACAAAAAGTTTGAACACTCCAACAACAAATAAAGAAATTGAAGAAGTGATTAAAAACTTTCCAAAATAGAAAAGCCTAGGACCAAATGGCTTCATGGCTGAATTTTATCAAACATTCAAAGAATAATTATTACCAACACTTCTTAGACTCTTCCAAAAATTAGAGCTACAGGGAATACTTCCAAACACATTTTGTGAGGCCAGCATCACCTTGATACCTAAAGCCAGACAAACATATTGTAAGAAAATAAAACCACAGGCCAATATCTCTGATAAATATTGACGAAAACAAAATTCAACAACACATTAAAGAAATTATGAATCATGGCCAAGTGGGATTTATCCCTGACATGCAAGACTGGCTAAACAGAATGAAAGATAAAAACAACATGATCATCTCAATTGGTGCAGGAAAGGCATTTTACAAAGTTCAGCATTCTTTCTTAACAAAAACTCTTAACACTTTAGGCATAGAAGGAAAGTTTCTCAACATAATAAAGGTCATTTATAAGAAACCCACAGCTAACATCATAATCCATTGGGGACAACTGAAAACTTTTCCACAATTTAGTACATGGCAGGGATGCTCACTCTTGCTATTTCTATTCAACATAGTTTTGGAAGTACTAGCAAGAGCAATCAGACAAGAAAAATAAATAAAAGTCATCCAAATTGGAAAGGAGAAAGTAAAATAATCTCTATTTACAGATGATATGATCCTATATATAGAAAATTCTAAAGATTCTACACATGCACACACACACACACAAACACACACACAAATTTTTAGAACTAATAAATGAATTCAATAAGTTGCAGGATACAAAATCAACATACAAACATCAGTAGCATTTCTATACATAAATAATGACCCAGCTGAAAATAATCAAGAAAACAATGCCATTTATGATAGCATCAAAAAAATACTTAGGAATAAATTTAACCAAGGGGTGAAAGTATACTGAAAACTATAAAACATTGATTGAATAAGACACAAATAAATAGATATCCTGTGCTCACTGATCATGGATCAAAAACATTAATATTATTAAAACATTCATACTACCAAAAACAATATACAGATTTAACACAACCCCTTTCAAAATTTCAATAACATTCTTCATGGAAATAGAAAAGCAATACTAAAATTTGTATGGAGCCACAAAAAACCAAAGCAATGTTGAGGGAAAAAAAGTTGGAGGTACCACACTTGCTGATTTAAAATTATATTACAAAGCTAAAGTAAAACCAAAACAGTATGATACTGGCATAGAAACAGAAACATAGACCAATGGAGCAGAATAGAGAGCCCAGAAATAAATCAAGACATATATAGTCAACTAATTTTGGAGCAGGGCACCAAGAGGACATAATGGAGAAAGAAAAAAACCTCTTCAATAAATGGTGCCTGGGAAAACAAAAATGTAAAAGAATGAAATTGGACCCTTATCTTACACTATACACAGAAATAAACTCAAAATGAATAAAAGAACTAAATATAAGATCTGAAACCATAAAAATCCTAGAAAAGAACATAGGGAAAAAGTTATTTGACATTGGCCTTGGCAATGATTTCTTGGATATCACATCAAAAGCTCGGGCTACAAAAGCAAAAACAAATAGATGGGACTACCTCAAATTAAAAAGCTTTTTAGCTTTTCCATTTTTCATTTATTTATTTTATACACTTTAAAATCTCTGGGTATTCTTTTTTAGCATCTTAAAATTTATTTTTATATGAGTGCCTGTAGATTTGCTGTATCCTTTAAAAAACAATTATTTTAATATATATTATAATTGTACATATTTTCAGTGTGCATATGGTGAAAGTCATTGGAGTGGAAGATATCAAGGAGCCTGGAAATTGAAAAGGAATTCAGAAGTTGTTGATGAACTCTGAAGTTATCAGCATGGATGGTTGAATGGCATCATAGACAACTATCTAGAGAGACAGTACTTGCTTTACTTTTGGAAATCAGTGTGCTGGCATTAAAACTCAGGGACTTGAAAATGATGGACACAGCCAAAGAATATAGTATGGTGCCTGGGGTGTAGGGAGTGGAGGGAGATATTCATGCATCCTATAATCTGGCAAGCATAAAATAATGCAAAAACAAAACAAGACTACCTATTCTTTAAGTTTTGTGAAGGGTAGAAAATGGTAAGTAGTGAAGCAAAGGGCTATGTTTATTTCTTTGAGGTCTTCACTTTTCCCACACAACAAGAAAATTGTTGGTAAAATCTTCTGGGCTGTCTTCTCTCCCACTTACTAGAATAGGACTATTGCTATTCTTTTTTATGAGCATTTATTGGAATACGGTGATGGTGCTACACTCTAAGGCAGTGTTGTCCAACAGAAAAATATTGTGAGTCACATACATACTGTACATTTTTAGTAGCCACATTAAAAAAGTGAAAAGAAACAAGTGAAATTCACATTGTGTTTTATTTAAACTACTATATCTAAAATATTATTATACCATGTCATCAATATAAAAATTATTAATGCAATCGATTGCATTTTCTACTAACTCTTCAAAATTTGGTGTGCATTTACAATTGCAGCACACCTCAACTTGACTAGCCACATTTTAAGTGCTCAACAGCTAAATGTGACTAGTAACAATTGTATTGGACAATGCAGTTCTAAGGATTGAGGTATTTTAAAAATCAAGAAACAATTTTTGTTCAGTAGAAAGTTACAGTATAGTTGACAAGTAAGATTCATACAGAAAGCTATCTATACATCTAGCAATCATTTATACTTTAGATCTTTCAATCTACTTATTTGTTTCTCAACGTTGTTGCAAAAAAAAAAATCTGAAATGGCTTGCATTAAGATACACAAGGTAAAAAAAAAAAAAAAAAAAAAAAAAAGAAAACCCCAAAAGGTGAACAAGTATTGATTTCATGTTCAATTTATTTAAAGTCTAATACTACTTGTCAATTTGGCCTTCCGAAGAAATGTATCATATATTTTTAGTTGAGCTTCATTTTAGAAGTGACTAGAGATTGTGAGTTGGGGAAAATAATTAACTTACCCTGCTAAGCTCACACATCAATTAGGTAGCAGAGCTGGGAATAGAAAGCATAGTTTCCTCTTCTAGATGCACTGGGGAAGCTGCATGGAAATCTGGAATCCCTCACTTCTGTCAAATGCATATCCTGTTTGTGTCCCATAACCTGAATAAAGCTGATTACGTAACCAGGTTTCCCTGGCAGGTGTGAAACTATTTTTAGGAAAGATGTGTCATTGCTTAGAAGTGGATTAAAACAAACAAACAAACATATGGGTTGTTAGCCTACATAGAACAGGTGAGGCTGATCAAATTTCCCCCATAGTGGATGAGTACAGTATAAGAAATATCAAGGCTAATTGAACTGTGAACCATTGATCATTGTTTAGAGAACAAATGAATCTTTCTCTGCCTGGTGGAGGAGGATGGTAACATTTCACTGCTTGAAACTCACGAGACTTTTAAAAACGTGTATTTTTGGTGTTCAAATTTTAGGTCCTGCCCCCGATGTTGTCTCAGACAAAATCTACCAAATCAGCAAAACGATTGAGGAATATGCTATATGTCCTGATCTCTGAATCGACCTATCTCGACTAGGAAGACAAGAATTTGACCTAGAGAACAAATTCAAACCATTCAGAGGTAACAGAGATTTTATTTTGAAGAAGTCAGAGTAACTATGTGGATGGGGCTGACTGGTTTCTGTAGGGAAGTAAACTCATGAAAATTATTGCATTGTTAATCTCAGGGGTGACTCGATAAATGTGTGTAAACTTAATATGGTGTAGAGAGAAGACATGAGAGCAGCCAAGATATTCAGAACTGGAAACTTTCAAAAACCACTTCCCAAACTCGATATCATTTTCAACATAGGAAAAGTTTTATGGTTGACTTCATTATAGCATTCCAAAAATAGACTGTGAATTGCCAAAACTTGTCTAAGCAATTAAGGTGAAGACGCTGGAATGCCTTAGTTAAGAAGAAACCTAACAAGTCAATGGGTTATTAAATTTCTCATGAAAGGTAGGAGTTTCTTTTCCAAGCCATAATCAAGCTTGGAATAATTACGCATCAGCTTATTGAATGCATAATTATTGATCACCTGCCCTATACCAAGCACCGTGTTAGGAGATTTTACAAAGGAATTCAGTAACTACCAAATATATTTAGGCAAGTGATTCAAAAATTAAAGAACCAAAATGAGATTGTCAAAAATATTATCTTATATTGTAAGGCAAATATAACTTCTACAGTATTCAGAAGATAGCTTTTTGTTTTATAGATTAATTTTAGACCATATGACAACAACATTAATAACATGTATGTATACAACATTTTCCCCCTGTATTTTATCATATTGCTTTTTCCTAGAAGGCATAGAATAGCAATAGATCTAACATGTTTTACTTTTTTAGTGCTTCTATAAGCTTGAATGCAGTTTGTGTTAAGATGGTATCCTCATTTTAGAAGTAATTTAACTTAGCCCAAAAGAGGAAATACCTGGTTTGTGTCCATGTGATATTTTAGGGATAGAGAAAAGATTAAAATGGATTGTGTGGGAGTCACAGTATTTGCCCAATCTTACCAAATCTTTCTTGAGAAGTTTTGAGTCAGTTGTTTGCTTAGGTAATGAGCAGAAATTTACAGAGAGCCATGATACTCACTGGAAGCAACCGTGCCTGCTTTTGCTAATCTAGCTGGGAGATTGCATAGGCATATGTGTGCACACGCATGGGATGGCTGGACAATTAAAGGCAAGGGGTACCTTATATTAAGCAAAATGATTTCAATACGCTGATTACATATGGTTGGAAGGACTAGGCTTATTTTTGGCATCTTCACAATTTTTATAGTTGTCCAGGAGACCCGAATCTTCGTGGGCTCTCATTCAGGCTCATTGCTGCAGCCACATTGCTAGTTGAACGAGTTTTCTAAAAATGTTACTGATACCAGGAGATAGGTAGAGGGATTCCCTGGCTTCCAAGAATTTGGAGATAATCGTTTGGGATAATTTATGTGCTGTATTCTTGCTGGTTCAAGTGTTGAGCAAAGCTTGAGTTAATTAGGAACAAATAATTCCTTTGCATTTCACTTTAAAGTGTCAAGAGCATGAACTATATGATGTGAACTTTCAATTTTTACTGACTTCTTGTTCCTTCGTTTTTCACATTTGTTTGGTACTGTGTGTTACCTATTGTAAACACCAAATGTATTTAGGCAAGTGGTTCAAGAATTGAAGAGCCAGAATGAAATTGTCAAAAACATTATCCTATAATGTAGAGTGAGTAAAACTTCCAAAGTACTCAGGGCATAACCTTTTGTCTTACAGATTAATTTTTTATGGTGGTAAAATATACATAACAAAATTTACCATTTTAACCATTGTCAGGTGTACACTTTATACAGGTTAATTTTTAATTACTTCATAGATTATTATGCTCCTCATGTAAAAAGATAATTTAAAAGTATCCATGTTACAAATATAATTATATTTGAATGAACACATAGATTACATTGACTTAAGTGTAAGAAAAAATATTTTTAGATATGTATTTGATCAGATGAAGGGATAATATTATATGGCATATTAAGATCTCATCCATTAAATATCACACCTGGATTTACTAAAAATTATTGAAAGTGGGTTGGTAATATCTTCAGTGCAAGTTTAAAAGTATTTCAGGGTTTCAAAGTAGTATGTATTTGAAAAACCTGAAAACAATATACATAAGTTTCAAAATTTAGCTAAGAATTTAAAAAAGCAGGGCTCCTGGACAAATTTTAGCACCTAAAGAATTGATTTACTACTTCTTGGAAAAGTACTTTCTGAGCATTAATTATACACTGATTGACAAGTATGAAAAATGTATTCTGAGCTTTTTGGTATGTCACATAAATGAATAAAACTTTTTGGATTCTTGGTTACTGGGTGGTGCTAGATACTGGAAAGCATTTGTGTTTAATGAGAACTTCTAGATATTTGCCATTCACTTGGAAATTGGGTGCTAGATTGGGCATGAATGAGATTTCACGCAAACCCAGGAATATATTCATCCCCAATTCTGCACTCGAATCTGGTAGGCACAATGGCATTTGGAAAATAGGGGTCACTACTGAGGTCACTTGCTGATTTGTTTCATACCAGCTGAGTCAGTCTTTGGCCAGCCCCCACAAGAAAGGCAACTGGATATGCCAAAATGCCTCTAAACATTGAGATGTGTGCTGTGTGCATTTTTTTGGGAGGGGAAGTGGGAGCAGGAGTCACAGGGCACATTTTTATCTTAATTTATTCTTGTGGTTGATATTTTCCTTGCAAAGAAGAATTTATAACTTGGTATCATTAATACCCATTGAGCACCTGAAAAGCTTGTAGTATCTTGATTGTGCCCTGATTTGTGATTTTTGTCAACAAATGGGCACTTCGCTTCCCACATCATGTGTCGGGATATGATGGGCTTGTGACCAGAATTTCATGCTGTTAAGGTAGTGATTCTTTTTATGCTTCCAAGTATCTTTCATGGGTACAGTCAATGACATTTTCCTTTGTTTTTCTATCTTTAGTGGAGATAGTGGACCCAGTGGATATCTATCTTAACCTCCTTCGGACCATCTTTGACTTTCATGCCATCAAGAGTTTGCTGACTGGGCCCAGCCAACTGAAGATTCGCGTTGACGCAATGCATGGAGGTAAGTCTGTGATTTTCTCCAAATCAGTGGGCAGGAAATATTGAGATCTCTACACCTGTTGGGTTTCAGAGGTTAAGAGGAAAGTTGGATTCATAGATATTCACACAACATGTGTATGTTCAGATATTTGGAATGCTCTGGAAAACTTCAGGACCCTTATTTCTGTCTTTGGATGTAAATGAAAACAAAAGTTGAACAAATGAGTTTGAGGCTATGCATGTTCAAGTGTGGAGTATAGTAAAACTGTTATTTATTTGATCATATGCATGGCATAGTTTAAACAGTCAAATAAATAGTTCAAGATTTATTGTGAAAAAAATCTGTACCCAACTCCTATCTTCCCCCAATTTGTTACCTTCCAGAGTTAAATTTTTCCATTTTTTCAGCTGTTTCTTTTTGTATTTATCTCCCTATCATTAAATATTATGAATATACAGACCCTTGTTGATTTTTCAGTTTTGAGCATTACTGAATTCGTACTACAGGAACTGGAGCTGCAGCTCTTTTTCACCCTCTCCACCCACCACCCACCTCTCCCCCCACTCTTTCCACCCACCAGTTAGGGAATCCTAGCATGCTTCCCTAATTATATCATCAGTTTGGTAAGATCATTATCTAGTGTTTACATTACCACAACACTGCTGAGCCATGCAATATGCTATAATTATATTTCCTTTACAGTACAACTTTTTGATTTCCTTGGAAACAGCAATTATCTTGTTTTCTCATTGCTTGCTTTTAATCAAGTATATTTACCACTCTTAATCCTCAAGCTCTCCGCTAGTGTCTAAATCTTCCTTCACTTCATTTTCCTGGAGACTTTGATCTGCCCCACTCTGCCCTGGTTGCTCTCTGAGCATGCTGTCATCATGAAATCTCCCTTTATCACCATGGTAGTAATTCTTTTTACACATCTCTTATGTTAAATGTCCTGTCCCCTGGTTTCTTTGTCTGACACCTTGATTTACTCGTACATTTTGGAGGAACACATTCTCCAGGAACTCAGTGAGAGAAAGCTCATGGTAGGTAAATATTTTGTGTATTGTGTATCTGAAAAGGCCTTTTATTCTACACTTGCCCTTGATTAATATTTGACTGATATGGAAATCTATGTTGGATATTATTTTTCTTCAGAAGTTTGAGGGCATTGCTCTACTGTGTTATAGCTATTATATTAAACTTGAGAAATCCAGTGCTATTTTGATTTTTAATCCATTGTCTTTCCTTTTTCTTCTCTGGAAGCTTTTAGGACCTTTGACTTACCTTCAGTGTTCCTCTGTTTTACAATAATGGATCTTAGTGTGGGACTCTATCTTTATTATATCGGACACCTGATGGACCCTTTCAGTCTGAACACTTGTGTCCTTTAATTCTGGAAAAGTTTTTGAATTACTATTTAGTAACCATTCTGGTTATTTTTACTACTGAATCGATCCTTTAATTATTCTATTTCCCCTTCTCCTCCCCAGTTTTTCATCTCTTTATTTTGTTCTACTTTCTGGGAAATTTCCTTGACTTTATCTTCCAGTCCTTTAGTTCTACCATTATATTTTTAATTTCCCAAAACTTTTGTTTGTATTTTCCAAAGATTCTCTCTTGTAAAAACACATCCTGGTTATGTTTCATGGATACCATATCTTTTTAAACTTAGGTTTACTGAGGTATAATTTATACACAGTAAAACTCACTCCTGGTAGGTATACAGTTTGATAAGATTTGACGAACATATACAGTCATGTAACCACTATCACAATCAAGATTGAATATTTCCATCACCCCAAAGAGTTTTTTGCAGCCCTTTGTAGTCAAACCTCTCCCCTTATCCCCAGCCCCTGGCAACCACTCATCTGTTTTCTGCTCCCATAGTTTTGCATTTTCCAGAAAGTTATATAAATGGAAGCATACAATATGTCACCTTTTGCTTCAAGCTTCTTTCACTCAGCATAATAATTTTGATATACATTCTTGGTGTTGCATGTATCAGTAAGTTGTTCCTTTTACTGCTGAGTACAATTTTATTGTGTTGTCAATATACCACCATTTGTTTATCCATTCACTGGTTAATGAAAATTAGATTTCTTTTTCTTCTAGTTGTTGGCTATTGTAAAGAAAGATACTGTGAACATTTGTGAACAAGTCTGTGTGTTTTCATTTGTCTGGGGTAAACAGCTAGGAATGGGATTGCTGAGTCATATGATACGTGTATGTTTACCTTTATAAGAAATGGTCAAATCATTTTCCAAAATGCCTGTTCCATTTGCACCACTGGCAATGCATGAGGGCTCCAGTTTATCTGTATCTTCACCAATACTTGGTACTGTCAGTCTTTTCCATTTTAGCCATTCTACTCTATCTTGCTAATCTCTATTAGGATATTACTGATATATTTTAAAAAGTTTTCTTCTCCCTGTATAATTTTTGTTTCCTCCAGGTTTCTCTTTTTGTTTATTTTCACCTCATCTCAAATACATTCCTCAAAATTTTGGTGATCCTTGGCTTTCTGGCATATTTAAGAATGAGGCACTAAAAATCTGCTGGGAGCTCTGAGCCTGCTGTGGGTCTTCTCCATGGGCCTTACTCTAAGGGCTTCTGGCTAGGCTGTTCTGTTCTTTCTTGTTGAGCTGATCATATTCCTCAGGAAAAGAACTTTCAGGTCTTGCCTTAGCATTATCTGGCCTACAGGGAAGACAGCTTTGCTTTTTTTCCAAATAGTATGAGCAATGTTTCTGGGTTACAGCCTCATTGCCTGGTTTATACTGTATGTCCATCTTTGAATCAATTGCTCTGGCTAGAAGATGGAGGACGCTGATTGCGCAGACCTAGGTCACCTCCTTAGCCTTGGGGAGATGGGATTTAGCCATACCCAGACCCCATGAACTGAGATGGGGAAGGGAGTTTTTCTCCAATAGAAATCCCAAATGCTGTATCCAGAGGAAGAGGAAATGTGTGCTGGGCAGGCACAATCAAGAGATGTTCACTATTGGAGGATTGTGTGTTGTATTGGTGGAAAATAAGTGGAAAGCAATATCTTTCAGATATTTCAGCTAGGAGAGGATTACATGCTGTTCCACAAATGTGCCTTATGTTCTACCTCAGGCTCTGTTCCCTTGCTCATAATGTTCCTTCGATTTAGATGGGCTTCCCACTCCAAACCCAAACACTTGCCAACTTTATTATTCCGTCAAGTTCCACCAGAAATGCTGCTTCTTCCTTGAAGCCTTATGTGTGGTTATTGCTTCTCTGAAGCCGTTGGATATAATTATTTCATCAATGTGCATTGTTTAGTCTTACCACTGCAGTCATTCATTTGCAGCTTTGACTCATCCCACTACTAGATTACAAGCCCAGGAATGTAGAAACTATGTGCTTTGCATCCCTTCAATATGATCCCTTCATTTCCTAGCAGAGCAGCTCCATATTGCATACTCCATAATGTTCATTGAACTGGAAAATACTATTCCTTGGCATGTATTTTGGTAAAATGTGCTTGTTTTTATATGCTTCAGTGGTTTATAGTGTTTAATTATATACTTGGCAGAGTCCAAATGATTGCAGAGACAAAGAACATTGCTAGAGCCCTTTAATGCTTTTGCATATATTCAGCTAGAGCTTTTAATACATGAAAAGCAACAGGCAATGAATCATTATTATGTAGCTGATTTCTTTCTGGCAACCTTTTAGAAAAATTTCAGGTGAAAAAATGTATGTAACTAGATGATTGAATACATCTTCTGTATTCCTACCACAGTAACTGGCACATAGTAGATGCTCAATAAATAGTAGTTCAAGCAAATATTGTTCTATATTGTATCTTTAAAACGATTGTAAATTTATATTTTTCTTCTGGGTTATTAAATGGTGTTTCCTGTACTGTTCAGAACAAAATACTCTGGGGAGAAGGTTCTGCAAATATTTAATATTGCTGTGTGTCTATTTTTAGTTATGGGACCTTATGTGAGAAAAGTTCTGTGTGATGAGCTGGGGGCCCCAGCCAATTCTGCAATAAACTGTGTTCCCCTGGAAGACTTTGGAGGGCAGCACCCTGACCCAAACCTGACATATGCAATGACTCTTCTGGAAGCAATGAAAGGAGGAGAATATGGATTTGGAGCTGCATTTGATGCTGATGGGGTAAGTAGGAAAGCTCTCTGTCTGCTGACCCTTTGATCATATAATGAGCCATGCACTGGAAAGCAGAGAATTAATGAACACATCTGGAGCTAACATGTATGGGACATGTGTGCCCTAACTGGCTCTGCATCTGCCCTTCTGTTTAATGACTAAGTATTGCAATTAAATAGCGATTACTTTTCTTAGTTCCAGATTTACATTATGGCATACAAAGGTTGTTTATTTAAAAATATATATTATTCAATAAATCTTTATTTATTCAATAAATCTTTATTTATGATAAATAAATCTTTATTTATCAGGTGGCCTGAGCTTGGTGTTGTTGAAAGCACCAAGTTAAGAAATCAGCTATTTCTGCAAGAAGCAGTGTTCTCTATTATGTTTGGGAGAAAGAAAGAATTAGGTATTTGGGGGCTTCTAAAGTTTGAGCCACATTTCAACAGGTGGAACATATTCCTGGTGTGTCAAGATTCTGGGCCCTTGGTACTCAGAGATTTCGAAGAATGTTTCCCATGTTCTCTTTGGCCTCATTCAAGTTGTTAGATTGTTAAATATAAGATGGCAGTAAAGTGGATTGTGATGATTATGGGAATGGGCTGCTAGCAGATGCTTCTGTCCGATCATTTTTACGCATTCCTTCCTACAGGACTGTTATATGATCCTAGGCCAAAATGGCTTCTTTGTGAGCCCTTCTGACTCCCTGGCCATCATCGCTGCCAACCTCTCTTGAATTCCATGTTTCCATCAGATGAGGGTCCGCGGGTTTGGGAGGAGTATGCCAACCAGCATGGCCCTGGACAGGTAAGCAAGGATGTCACCATGAAAAACTTTATGGTAGACCTTTGGCGTCGATGTCTCCTTTGTTGGTTGCTGGCGCTTATTCTCCCCTGCTCCATTTGGGAATGCATTGAAAGCATGGGAACACGGTATAGTGTACTAGGTAGAAGCTGGAGAATCAGGTGGTCTGAGCTTAATTCTTGGTTCTGCCACTTACTAGCTGTGGGAATTTAGACTTATTTAGTCTCTGTGCCTCAGTTTTCTTATCTGTAAAATGTGGATAATAATAGTGGTATCTTTATATGAATTGTCATGAAGTACAAACGAGGTGCTTCATGTAGAACATTTAACATGGTGCCTGGTACATAGTAAATACTACATAAATGTTTAGCAACAGAAATTATTAACCTGAAAGTATGTATGTATAAGTGAGGGGGAAAAAGCATGGGTTTTGAGGTCAGATTATATTATGTTCAAATGCTAACTTATAGCCTTATTAGCTCTGTACAAATAGAAAAATGATACTTCATAGGTTTATTGTAAGAATGAAACGAGACAGTGCATGGAAAATACCCAACAAGAGATTCACTCAGTAGGGCTCTAACTAACCCCATTAGGTTTCATTCTTCTTGCTCTATCCATCCCTCTTGTCTATCACCCTATATTATAAAACATTGAATTTCAGAGTCTGACATTTTCAACCAGCACGTGTTATTATACAAACAGTGTATGTGCCTGGTGGAAAGTTAGAAAACACAAATAAGAGAATGTAAACATCATATCCCCTACCTTGGGTTACCTATGTTAATAGAAAAACTTATATTCCTTACTGTATCTCTTTCTATACATATACATTATACACATATAATTAAAATACATAATATAATATACATAATATATATACATATATAATTTATTTGCCTGTGATAATACCAAAGGCATCAAAAAGTACATTGCTTGTAACCTGCTTTTTCTTTTCCATCAACAATTGCCAACTACCAATTAATAAATTTTGGCCGGGCGTGGTGACTCACACCTGTAATCCTAGAGATTTGAGTGGCTGAGGTGGGAGGATCACTTGAGGCCAGGAATTCAAGACCAGCCTGGGCAATAGAGCAAAACCCTGTCTCTACAAAAAATTTTCTTTAATCAACCAGGTGTAGTGGCATGTTCCTGTAGTCCCACACCAAATGTTGATTAGGATAGGAAGCAACCAGAACTTTCATACATTGCAAACAAAAGTGTAGAATGGAAGACAGTTTGGTAGTTTCTTGTAAAATGGAGCCTACAGCTGACCAACGTTCCATTCCTAAATATTTACTCAAAAATAATGGAGATGTGTCCAGAAAAGACCTGTATAATAATATACATAGTTGCATGATTCATAGTAGCTAATAACTGGAAACAATACAAATGTCCATCAACAGGAGATTGCAAAAATAAATTGTGATATATTTATATATTTGTATACTACACAATAACAAGGAATGAAATACTGACACATGCAGTGGGTGTGGATGAATAAAAAAAATTAAATGATAAAAAGCCAGTAACAAACAAATACATAATATATAATTCCATTTCTGTGAAGTTTCAGAACAGGTAAACATATATGTGGCAATAGAAATTATTACAATGTTACTGTATGAGGGGTAGGAAGAAGGCACCGGGAAACATTCTGAGGTGACGGGAATGTTCTGTGTCTTAATCTGGGTGGTGGTTACATGGATGTGCACACTTTTCAAAACTCATTGTATTGTACCCATAAGCTGCATTTCACTGTATATAAATTTTACCTTATGAATGAATCAACACCATGAAAAAGTAGCCACAAAATCCAGAAGATGAGATTCTGTGGGACAAATTAGCTAGGTGTGATGATGCATGCCTGTAATCCCAGCTACTTGGGAGGCTGAGGCAGGAAAATCGCTTGCACCCAGGAGACAGAGGTTGCAGTGAGCCGATACCATGCCATTGCACTCCAGCCTGGGCAACAAGAGAACAAGAGTGAAACTCTGTCTCAACAACAACAACAAAAAATACTGAAGGGCCATAACACGTGGTTCTAAATGAGATACTACATTGGGCAAACCATTCAAAAAAGACATTCTGGAGACACTGAGGGAAAATTTCAGTATGATCTTAGTTTCAGATGACATAAAAATTATTTATTTGTTTATTTTAGAGAAAGGGTCTCACTCTGTTGCCCAGGCTGGAGTGCAGTGGTACGATCATAGTTCACTGTAACCTTCAGCTGCTGGGCTCAAGCAATCCTTCCAACTCAGCCTCCTGAGTAGCTAGGACTACACATGCGCCATCATACCCAGTTAATTTTAAAAAACATTTTTTGTAGAAATGAGATCTTGCTATGTTGCCTAGGCTGGTCTCAAATTCCCGGCCTGAAGTGATCCCCCTGCTTCAGCCTCCCAAAGTGCTGGGATTATGGGCATGAGCCACTGAACCTGGCTACTTTTAATCTTCTTATTAGTATCTTTTGATGAGCAGAAGTTTTAAATTTTGATCAAGTCTAGTTTATTTTTCTTATAATTAATGGATTATATGATTATTATATATGTCTTTGTCAACTACAAGAAGTTTTTGCTTCCTCCAAGGTCAGAGAGATATTTTCTCTATATTTTCTTCTAGAGTCATTGCAGTTTCAACTTTTACATTTATGTCTAGAATGATTTTGAATTAATTTTTGAGCACGGTATAAGGTAGGGGTCGAGGTTCACTTATTTCCCTTATCCAGTTTTTCCAATCCCATTTTTAAAAAAGAATTTTCTTTCCCCTGAATAGCCTTGGCACCATTATTAAAAATCTGTTGACCATATATATGTAGATCTATTTCAGGATTCTCTATTCTATACCACTGATCCATTTATTGATTCATATGTAAATATTACACTGAAATTAGGTGAGCTTCCCAACATGTTTTTCTTCTTTGTCAAATTAAAGGGAAATTATATATTCTAGGTCCTCTGCATTTTATTTCATTTTAGAACCAGCATCTCAATTTCTACCAAAGCCTACTGGGATTTTGATTGGGATTATGTTAAATCTATAGAGCCATTTGGGGAGAATAGTATTTTAATAATCTTGAATCTTCCAATCCATGAATGTGGTATATCTCTCTATTTAGGTTTTCTTTAATTTCTCTTACATGTATTTCATAATTTTTAACGTAGAGATCTTATACAATTTTTGTTAAATTTATTTCTGAGTATTTTCTTTATTTTGATGCTATTATAAATGTTTTATGAATTTAATTTTCCAATTATTTGCTGCTGGTGCTTTTTTGTAAATTGACCTTGTATTCTTCACTAGAGGGGAGAAGAATCACCTACCTTTTGGATGCCTCCCACTCTACTTGTCTCCCTGAGGTGATATGGACCTTAAGTCCACGATGG
Source organism: Pan troglodytes (assembly GCF_028858775.2). NCBI lineage: Eukaryota > Metazoa > Chordata > Mammalia > Primates > Hominidae > Pan > Pan troglodytes. The sequence continues at coordinate 117,865,948 of NC_072404.2, read as the reverse complement.
TGAACTAAACTCAGTTTAAAATTCTTGCCTAGCAGCACCAAAGAGTGGTATGTGATTCCATGTTTTCTCCCATTTACCTTTGCCTACACCCTTCCTTTAAAAAAAAAAAAAAGACTCCATAGAATTGTAGGGAACAAAGCAAAAATGGGACCATTTCTAGAAATTGAGAACTCAGAGTCATATAGGATCCTGAGTGATATGTAGGGTATTTAATAATATGGGAGTATATTTAACCCTTCCACTTATACAGAATCTTATAATTTAGAAATAATTTGTAACATATCAACTCACTTGATCTTTGCAATAATTTTATGAGGTAATTGAGATAGGCATTACTCTCCTCATATTAAAGATGTTGAACCAATGATCAGAGAGCTTAAGTGACTTGTACAAGGTCACACAGTGAATTAGAAATTGACTCAGGATTTGAAACTAGGTCTTCTGATAATAGGGTACTACTGTATCTGCCCAATAACTATAATTGGATCAAAAGGGTCCCTGACAAACCAGTTGAGAATATTGTCCCCTGTGGGCTAGCAAATAACTTTCCAAACCATGGCTAGGGGAGGCTGGTTTTACTCTGACAACAAAAACCATTTGTCCTTGTTTCTTGTGGAAATTTCCCAGTAGTTCTTGATTTCACTTTACCCCTCCTTCTCAATAAATCTCTGTTTCAGTCAGAAACCAGAGGCCTTGCTTAGAAAGTTCACAAAGGACCTGTTCTGATATGTAAGTGACCATTTAAAAGGATTATTCATGCTTGCTGGTTGGGAATCAGAATTCTGTGGGGCTCTGACGTGGTGATTTCTTCTGGGTATTTGATCTGTTGTGTAGGTCCCAGGTGGATTCTCATGATGGACACTTTATAAGCTTCTTTCTTCCTAGGTAAAATCAATGCAGCTTCAAAATTTCGACCTTGACAGTGGTTTCCCACATAGCTTATTTTTTTTTAATTAGTAAAATTATAAGAATGTGCCCATAAATGCCAGGCCCTGGAATAATAACAACTGAGGACACAGTTGAGATCCATTAAATGACACACTTGCCTAAACTCCTGGGATTCCAGAATAAGGGGATGCCTGTACCCTTGAGGCTGATGAATTATTCAGAGAAACTTTCATTGTTCACAGATAATTGTGGTTCCCCAAGGGAAGATTTTCAGTGTCTTTAATTTCTACTCTTACAGTGTCACTAAAACAAGGATTCCATTTAGCCCAGAATAATACAGTTTCAGCCTTGAAAATGGCATTCTTTTGGGGCTTTGTCATTCTAAATGTCTCTGATTTGTGGTTGCAGATGAATCTGTGTTGCTGAAACATTTTGGTTCAAATGATTTCAGAAGTAAAACACATTGAAAGTATATTTGTGGCCTGAGGTCCGTCTCCACCCCGTGTAGAGGTATTAAATAATCCTTTGTGTCATCATCCTTCAACAATATTTATGAAGCACCCATCTGTGCTTGGGGCTGTGCCGAATTCTGTGCAAAACAAGGCAAACACACACAGCCTGAAGCCCTATGCACTAGACATATTTACAGTCTCAAACACGGCTAGCATCCTTGAATACATCCCAAGAAGCCAGATCTAAAAAGTATGTTTTGACTATGAAAAGGGCCATCCAAGGTCCACCACCCATAAACAGGGTGGTGAATGGATTAGTGCTCATCCACCCTCTATTTGCTCTTATGCCACCCCTATGGTTCACCATTTATCCACTCAAGAAATATTTATTAAGGACCTCCTATGTCCTAGACATGGTCCCCGTGGCGGTGCTTTCAGTCTAATGGGGAAGACAAAGAATAACAAGTAAGGGAAACATACAGAAACACAAATTGTAACACAGGCTAGTGGAAATGAACTTGGTGCAGTACTCATTGGTGGGCATCGAGCATCTTGCTTAGATAGGAGATCCAGGGAAGGACTCTTGGAGGAGATTAGGCATAGGACCAAAGATCAGAAACAGGTATCTGGACCTGACTGTGATGCTGGGATTAGAAATGACACCCACACATGTGAAAACACTTATTCCTCAGAAGGTAGTCTACAGCTATTGGTTGCCAATCCCCAATCTAAAATATGTACTATAGCTTTATCTTGAACATACTCAGCTGATCGTTGGAATCCAGACAGTGTTAATCCTGCAAGTATGCAAGTATCTACTGATCTCTGGTGATCTCGATTCTTACCACGTCCTTTAGATCTGTGCTGTTTCATCTCCCAGATCAGTCAGGATGGATGACAGTGGTGGAAGAGATAGTGATGTGAGCTCATATGTAATTACTCAGTCTCCCATACATTGCTTCTGCTATAGAATGATGGGAATTATTTTGCTTTAGCAGATAAATATGTTCAAATGTAACCTATATTAACATAAAAGAAAAAAAGAAGAAAGCCCTTTATCCTGTAAGTTATTGCCCTGAAACTCTGTATAGCTGATTCAGTTAGGATCAAGGCAGGAAAGAGATGGCACCCTCAAAAAGGTCTTACTAAAGAGAATTTAGTAATTGTAACTTAATAACCTGGTCTAAGGAACGGATGAGGTTAAGGAAACCAAAAAACACAAGAAGGAATGTGGAGGTACCTTAGCATCAGCAATAGCAGGAAGCTGTTAACACCCCTAGGACTAAGAAGGGTCCAGGGGAGAGGTCAGGGTGACCACAGCCTAGTGAGGTCTGGAGTTGTGAAAAGTGGGTGGTCAGACAAGAGCTGAACTTGGCAGGGGGGAGAAATGCCCCAACTTGTCTCTTCTCACCCTCCAACCTCCTGCTGGTGCCTCCTAAAACCAAACCACACTGGAAGCCAGAGGGCAGCCTATGGAGTTCTGCCTCCTGGGGAAGAGAACAGGGCATTTGATGAAGTGGGGACTTTGGGGTAGAAGGGGACAAAAAGCCACCAGCATAAATGGCACAATGGCCCATCTTTTTGCTTATTTCTACTTGCTTATCTCCTAGTCTCACCCTCTTCCCTCTTTTTTGGACCTCAGGCATAGAGAGTCGAGTTAATCATACTCATCATTGAACAATCCTTTAATAATTGGTCCGATTGAAGGCTCATTTCTTATTACTTTAAAAATGATAATGCATTTCTTTTCTCTCTGTTTGACTGCCCCACCATAGACAACCACAAAAAATGTGTTTATTCAGTTTTGTGTATATATTTTTTGCATATATTTTTACTTAATGTGACTAGTACTATATAAGAGATTGTATTTGATTTCTTACCTTTTTTTCCACTAAAGACCACACTTTAAGATCCTCTTGATGGCTGTACATCCATCTAGGGTGTTGCTTCAAACTGCTGCTTATTTGTCCATGAGTGCATCCATGATATTTTGCCCTTGATTCCCTCAGCAATGAACACTCAGACTGCTTCTCACTTCCTATCACAGTGAATACTGCTGCACAGGCACCCTGTGGATATGTGTGAGAATCTCTTCAACACGTGTATTCAGAAGCAGAATTATTGGGCTAGAGGGGGTGTCTATACTTAATTTAGTCAATTTTAACCAAATACTGTCAGATTGCACTCCAGAATGCCCATCTCTTGCCTGCTTCTCCAACCAGTCTCTAAGTTCCTGCATCTTCAAATCCAGGCCAACACTTCATGTTGTCTAACTTTCTAATTTTTATCCAGTAGACTAGATAGAGAGTAACATACCATTGCAATTCTAATTTCTCATGTCTCACATTACTAATGAGCTTAAGCATCTCTTCATATGCTTGAGAAATTTGGGAGTTTCCTTTTCTATTAATTGCCTATTCCTGTCCTTTGACCATTTTTTTTTTTCTATTTAGGGTTCTTTTTAGTCTGACGAATTTGCAGAAGTTCCTTGGATGATCTAGATACTAGACCCTTTGTCAGTTTTAGGCACTTCTAATTTTCATCTTTTATCTTTAGACAAAATTTTACTCCTGAGTTCGATAGCCAAATTGATATCAGTAGACAAATCTGTTATAGACAACTCAAATTTAAAATGTATAAATAGCAACTTTTCTATTTTTCCTGAAAATTGTTTTTCCTGTGTTTAGTCTCTGCATGAGTCACCTATTATCTAAATAATAAACCTTGGAATAATCCCTCATTCCAGATGTACCACTAATCACCGGGTTTTGTTAGAAGGATCCCTTAAATGTTTTTAAATCGTTATTTCTTCTCCATTCCTACATTTCCTTTTCTACTTTACGTTCTCATTATCTTTTGCTTGGACTATTTTAATAGTCAATAAACTGTTCCCACTTCCTCTAGACTTCCTCTTCTTCATTTCCTCTTCTGTACTGTCCCAAGGGCAGTTGTTCTAAAGCAGAAAGTCGTGCATTTTCTTCCCTTGTTTAAAATGGGCTGGTGGGCTTTGAATGCCTGCAGGAGATTCCGTCTCCTGATTATACAACATGCATAATCTCCTGATTATAGAACACGCATAATCTCCTGATTATGAACACTTCACTCCTGCAGACATTCTTATCCTACACTCTAAACATGTCATGCTTCTTACAGTTCCCCAAATTCGATGCCCTCACATTTCTGTGCCTTTGCATGCACTTCTGTCCCTGAAATGTATTCCCTTTGCCCCACCTCATTCCACTTTGTTCTTCTTTATCTTTTATGGCTTGAGTCAAGCATCCCCTTCTCAGTAAGTCCTTTGATACCATGTTCCCTCCACCCCAACAGATATTTCAAAAAGTTAACTACTATGAGCTATCAACATGTTTCTTTTGACTTTTGTACAAGGAGACATCTGGTGATACTATCTGTTGATTGCAAAGAAAAATATACCCGACTAATAAGAAGAAAATGAATGGTGCATAATGACCCAATCTCCTTTGGATATAATAAAACTATGCCTGATTTGTGGTTTTCATTTACATTTAGGTGAGTTTGTAATGAGTTGGATTTTTAGTAATGATATGTGGGTACTGACGCTCTTAGCAAATATAGCTTAATCAATGTGAGACGAAAGGAAGCAACTGCATTGTAGTTATTTCCTAGTCGATAATGAAAAACTCCCCACAGCCTGAACTTGAGCACAAGGTTGTTTATTCCTTGCCCTGGCAAATGGAATGAGGACTGGATTCATTACCAAGGCATTTACAAGACGCATAAGGTGGCCTTCCTTTATGGTTTGTGTGTTGACCTACTGGAAAGGATGCTGAGACTGGTTCAAGTCTGTAATTGTGTGTTTCTAAGAGTTGGTGTCTAATGGGAAAGTGATCTCAGGCCTGTAGTTAGTAAAAAGCATTTATGTATTAACTGGCTAGAGTGAGAGGAATAAATTGTTAACACTTAAGACTATAAACTGTAGGAGATTTGGAGATAGTGTTTAAATCCTCTTGGAAATGCTGGATGCATTATCTTTTATTCAATTTTTCTAAGCCATCTTGGGTTTCTGCTATCTGAGTTAGTCAGAAAAACACTTAGATGAATGTTAAGTAACCCAAGTGCTAAAATATATAGTCGTCATCACTCTCCCATGAGAACTGAAAGACGAACCTTTTTTGGAAGTCAGCTCTTTTATCTGCTGTATTTGTGAGGACTCTTTGATACTCAGATTCTGTCTCAGGAAGGGCATTGTCATTATTTAGGGTGTCCAGCAGCCTATTTTCAGCCCTCCCACCGATGTGGCCCTTCTTGGTCTAAACAAGTCACTTTGATCAGTGGTGGATGGATCCAATACTGAAAGAAGCTCCTTAGAATCGCCATGTCTGATTAGGGATTCAAGGCTACTTTAAACTGGGGTTTCAATGCCATCCAGTCTCAGTGCCACCCAGTCTCGAACATGTGGCGTGCTGTTGTTCTCCAACGGGAACATTAACTTCATGGCCTGCCTTTGTAATCTCAATTTTGGTCTTCCGAGGCTACATTTGGTTAAATAACCTTTCTCTTTTATTCCTTGTGACTTAAAATATTTATTCAATTTAAAAATCAATCCCATTGATTACTGCAAAGAGGCATGAGGTATATGTTTTGAGCTGATAAAAATGTTCCATATCTTGATTACAGTGGTAGTTACACAGCTATATATATGTGTGTGTGTGTGTGTGTGTGTGTGTATTTGTCAAGGCTCATGAAACTGTACACTTAGAAGTGATGAATTTTGGCTGGGCGCAGTGGCTCACACCTGTAATCCCAGCACTTTGGGAGGCTGAGGCAGGAGGATCACTTGAGGTCAGGAGTTCAAGACCAGCCTGACTAACATGGCGAAGCCCCTGTCTCTACTAAAAATGCAAAAATTAGCTGGATGTGGTGACGCAGGCTTGTAATCCCAGCTACTTGGGAGGCTGAGGCATGAGAATCGCTTAAACCTGGGAGGCAGAGCTTGCAGTGAGCTGAGATCCTGCCGCTGCACTCCAGCCTGGGCGACAGAGTGAGACTCCTTCTCAAAAAAATAAAAAAAGAAGTAATGAATTTTATTTTATATAAACTATACCTTGATAAAGGTGATAAAAATAATCAAACTCTATTTATTTAAAAATAAAACAAAGCATCTCTCTTGGAACTTCTTTTCTGACTAGGGGCAAGAATCATTGCTCTCTTTGAATGACTCTAGTTCCCAGCATAGAGGTTTGTATTTACTAGACCACCAGTAAACATTGGTTAGGTTCAGGTGAGTTGAATTGTCTCTGGAATCACTGTTTACTGCTTTCCTTTTTGTTTGAACCAGGACATAAATATATGGCCTGCAATCTTGTCTTTGGAAAAGACATAACTTACAGAGTTGGAGGTTCTCAGATATCAGTCATTAGTCAAATTTATTGGTGATATAAAATATATAAGGAAGGTAGTTTAGCCTGGCCTAACTCTGAATCATATGCTCTGTCAAGCCACCAGAGAAGTTTGGTGCCTGACAACATTTTAAAATGAAGGAGGATAATGTTAAGTCATCTTAGGCCTGAAGGTACTTCTGGAGTGAAAGAGCATTGCAGTTCTTGTGTGTGCTTTATATTTCAAAATGTATTTTGTAGCTCTCCCCACCAAAAAAGTTTTAAAATGGATTTCAGCTTCAACTTTCTAGGGTAGTGTTGAGCTGGGTCTATTGAAATACTGCTTAAATGCTTGCTAAATATCACTGATTTCACTTTACCTGTCATGCTGAGGAAAGATAGTATCTAAGATAGATGTGCAGGGTGAATCAAGATGCTGCCTGAAAGTTTTGTGTGCTCAGGAAAGCATTTTTATTTACAATTGAACTCTATTACAGCAGAGATCCCCAACCCCAGGCCACATAGCAGGTGAGTGAGCATTACTGCATGAGTGCCACCTCCTGTCAGATCGGTGGCAGCATTAGATTCTCATAGGAGAGCAAATCCTACTGTGAACTGTGCATGTGAGGAGTCTAGGTTGCATGCTCCTTATGAGAATCTAATGCCTGATGATCTGTCACTGTCTCCCATCATCTCCAGATGGGAACCATCTAGTTTCAGGAAAACAAGCTCAGGGCTCCCACTGATTCTACATTATGATGTGTTGTATAATTATTTCAGTGTATATTACAACGTAATAATAATAGAAATAAAGTGCACAATAAATGGAATGTTCTCGAATCATCCCCAAATCATCCCCCTCCCCCAGTCTGTGGAAAAATTGTCTTCCACGAAACCGGTCCCTGGTGCCAAAAAGGTTGGGGACCACTATGTTATATAGTATATTCTTTGATTGTCATACAAACCTTCAGAAGTATTTGAGGCAGGCACTATTATTGACATTGTATTTACAGAAAAATATGATGATGAGACGTTAAGTAATTGCCCAAGGTCACACAGAATAAATTAGTCAATATTGGTACCAGATTATCTGGCTCAAGCCTCATAATCTCTTCACTATTCCTTATTTGTGAGGGCAGGAAAAGTTCTGATTATACTCCGAGTGAAAGTCATTCGTGTGGGTTGGTGTGGGTGTAGGGGTGGGGGTAGGGAGAGAGACATGTATTACCCCCAAGGTGGTAGATAACATCAGATAAGCAGAATTAATTTCAACCCAATACGTCTGTAATTTTGACGTTGAATATCACTACTGTTTAGTAAAACTCTGAAAGAAGCAGTCCTGGCTTTAACTTAAGACTTCCAGGAAAATGTTGACCGTAGTTCAAGGTAAGGTTGGAAATTTACATCTTTGCCTCAGGATCTGCTTGAAGATCATCAGCAGCTGCTGCATTAAAAAGTATTTATTAGGCTTCAGCAGCTTTTCTCCCTTATATTCTGGGTAAAGTGGGTTAAGCAGGTATGATTCCTTCTAGAGGTTGTTTTGTTTTGTTTTGTTTTGTTTTGGAGATGAAGTCTTGCTGTGTTGCCCAGGCTGGAGTGCAGTGGTGCAGTCTCGGCTCACTGCAACCTCTGCCTCCTAGGTTCAAGCAATTCTCATGCCTCAGCCTCCCGAGTAGCTGGGATTACAGGCATGTGACAAAATGCCTGGCTAATTTTTTTGTATTTTTACTAGAGACAGGGTTTTGCCATGTTGGCCAGGCTGGTTTTTAACTCCTGGCCTCAAGTGATCCACCCACCTTGGCCTCCCAAAGTGCTGGGATTAGAGGTGTGAGCTACTGCACCCAGCCTAAGTTTTAAATCTGAGATAGACAACACTGATGACCAGAAACATAAAAGATATCGATTAAGTACAATGAGATCCTCTAGTAAATAATGTGTTAGCAGTTGGATATGAGATGTCCGAGCCTAGGAAAAAATGAAAACAAATCTTGTCAGCCCTATCTATATGCCCTACACAGGTGAGGGCAGAATCCAGACCTGGGAATCCAGTCATCTCATCTCTGATCAAGTTGCTGCCTGATGATTAAATTTGTCATTTGGAGTTCCAAGTTCTTTTAGAGTCCCTGATGGCATTGGTGGTTTATATTCTGGCATGAGGGAAAACTCCTTGTAAGTTGATGCCTGTATTTAAGAATGCAAGATCCACCAGGACTCACAGAGAGATCATATCACTTGGGATCTTTGTGCAGCAAATTAGAGAAAACTAGCTGAAATGGGGCCTAAATAGCAAAAGGAATGTGTTGGCCCACATAACTGAAGTAGATTGGCCTCAGGTGAACCGTGATCCAGCAGCTCATGTGATACTACCATTTGACCTGGTATTCCCTCTTGTCTGCTTTGCCTTAGATGGTATCACTCTTATCCCTAGGCTCTGAGCCTCTGACTGTCTGGTCCAGATAGCAAGTGTCTGCAGGATTTCTAGACCCCATGCTCTTACACCAGCTTGTCTATGAAGATGGAAGACAAAGCTTTTCTTTCCAAGAAGAAACTGAAAACATCAACTCAAGTCTTGACTTTGGTTGGGGTTTGTACTTTCTCTGACTCATTGATTCTCTGGGGCTATAGATGATGGGATAGACTGACAGTCTTAAGCCTCCTTCCCCTCATTAGGTAGAGCTAGGAGGAGGGTCATTCCTTCCCAAACTAAATGACTAAGAATGGATACATTTGTCCTCCAAAGCAAGATCTTTCTTTTTTCCTTCCAGAAAGAGTAACTGCAGTAATTAGGACCCAATTGATGGCAAAGGGGTATGATCTAGGTGAGTCCATTGGGGTGCAGTTCTGGAGGGGGAATTCAGGACCTTCTTCTTACCTCCTCCTACCCCTGCAAATACTCTGAGACTCACTAATAACTGACAGTGGTATTCAAATTGGAACAGTGGTTCTTGCCTCTGACCTTTGCATGTGCTCAAGTAGTCATCTGTCCTTCTTTCTCATCCTCTCCTCTTTATCCCTTTCTTCCTTCTTCCCACCCTTTCCCTCCATCTCTATTCCTCCCTCCTTCCCTTCCCTTCTCCTTCCCTTCTCCTTCCTTCCTTCCTTCTTTTCTTATCTTCCCTTCCTCCCCACCTTGCCTACCTCTCACATTTCCATTTTCCAAAAAACCTTTTTTAGCCTCTTTTGTGTGCCAAGCACACTGCATGGTACTGGATATCCCTGATGGAGCTCATCTTCCCTTCCATGTTCCCTTTTCCTTTAGCAAACTTCAGTGCCAACAAAATGTGTTAATATTCTCTGTGTAAGGTGTTCTGCTAGATTCAGGGAGGTCCATGGCTTCAGCGTGAATCTCAAGGATAGAGCTGGGGAGTGTTTTTAAATCATGATGACATTGTTCATAAAGATTGTCTCACACAGATTCTACTACCTATATTTTGGGGTGGGAGGGAGAGACAGGGAATGTAGTTTAAGAAAAGCAAGCATTTATGTCTGCCAGTGTACTCAAATGAGCTCATGTACGAAGTGGGACATGGAACTCGCTGACCTTTATTGGCCTCTGCATTCAGACTACCTGGGGTTGAATTCTAACTCCTCTGCCTTCTGACTTTATGACCTTGGGCTGTTTACCTAACTTCTCAGTGTGTCTTAGTCTATTTTTGGTTTCTTATAACAGAATACCTGAAACTTGGTAATTTATGAAGAAAAGGAATTCATTTCTTATAGTTATGGAGGCTGAGAAGTCCAAGGTCCAGGGGCATAACAGGTGAGAGCCTTCTTACTGTCGAGGACTCTGCAGAGTCCCAAGGTAGTACAGGGGGTGAGGGGGCTGAGCATGCTAGCTCAGGTCTCTCTTCCTCCTCTTATAAAGCCACCAGACCCACTCCCATGGTAACTCATTAATCCACTAATCCATGAATGAGTTAATCCATTCATGAGGTCAGAGTCCTCATGACCAAATCCCTTCTTAAAGCACCCACCTCTCGATACTGCCACACTAGGGATGAAGTTTCAACAGAAATTTTGAAGGGGATAAATATTCAAACCATAGCACGGGGTCTCGTACTGAGGATTAAATTAAGAGATATATATAGTGCTTAGAGCAGTGCCAGTCCACAGTATGCGTTCAATGAAGTTAGTTATTATTGTCATGGCGATGGGGCTTTATGGATAAGAGAGTGAAGCATAGGCAGTGGATTCTCATGAGTAGTCTCCCGTGCTTCCACATTAAGGACTAAATGTTGGCCAGTGGCTGTGCTCAGGCCCCGTCTTCCACATGTGGATGCTAGTGAGGCAGGGGTGCTTTCTTGCTGTGTATATTCACATTTCAGAGTCCCTCAGAGCTTCCAGAGGACTCTGCTGTGTGAACCTCACATATCTCTATTTTATAGTTTTTCAGATTACTTTGTAAATAATTATTGTTAATTTTCTTTAGCTTTTTAAAAATATGTATTAATATATTGAGCCTTTCAGTTATGACCTAGGAATAGACCTATGTTTTTTTGGGGTGGGGAAGGGGTCCGTCCGTTGCCTAGGCTGGAGGGCAGTGGCACAATCACAGCTCACTACAATGAACTTCCAGGCTCAAGTGATCCTCCCATCTCAGCCTCCCAAGTAGCTGGGAACACAGACATGCACCACCCTACCTGGCTAATTTTTTATTTTTATTTTTTGTAGAGACAAGGTCTCACTATGCTGCCTAGGCTGGTCTCAAACTCCTGGACTCAAGCAATCCTCCTGCCTCAGCCTCTCAAAGTGCTGGGATTATAGGCATGAGCCACCATGCCCAGCCCCTATTGCCTTTTGATCCGTACTTTTTGATTAATATCTTCTAAAACACATGAAAATTCATTGTTCCCTCTGTTAGGTGCTTCCATAGAACACATATAGGACCCTAGAAGTCCCATCTCTTTAGAAAAATTATCTTTCTGGGAAAATACAGAGTTTCTTTTATAACACATCTGTGTCTCTGTATGCTGGCCAAAAGCCTCAAACCCCCGAACAGACCTGAAATGTTTATCCCTACCACTACTTCTGATAATAGGGGTTTGACTTTGTATTGCCCACACATCCCATTAAAACATATAATGTGATTTGTGTGCATATTGTGAGCATTTGTTCATTTTATAACCTGTTTAGTAGTTCAGCCAAAAGCAACAAAAGTGAAATAAGAGAAACATCCTGAGCAAAAAGAATTGCTCTTTGATATACCTGTGCACTGGCATGAGAGGACAGAGGAGAGATTTGTGAAAGTGGACTCCTTTGTTACTAATATAACACCGGCTACTTTCTTTAACAATTAACATCTCAACCCCAATTTATCATTATTGTGGCTTTTTTTTGCTTTCATAATGACTTCAGAAAAATTCATAACATCATCTGGAGTCCCTTTATCTGCAAAGCCATTAGTCAATTTCACTGGTACTCTAGGGAGAGACTTGGGAAGTGAAAGGTGGACATTTCCCCCCAGATGGGGTTTCTTTACATGACTCTTATCAAATCAGGTGGGTGTTAGGAGCCTGAGAAATGTGAGCGTGAAGAAATGTGAAATGTGAGATTTGGATAAGGTCATTTGGATTTAAAGAGGAAATTTCCATCAAGGGCCAACTCCTAGAGGAGATCACAGAGCAGAGGCTGGGGTGTGGCTGCAGGTAGGCATGCCATTGAGCCAAGGTGGGCTGACTTGAGGAAGAGCTCAAGCAGATGCTTTAGAACAAAGCATAAATGTCTTCTTTTGAGAAGTGTCTGTTTATATCCTTCGCCCACTTTTTGATGGGGTTGTTTGATTTTTTCTTGTAAATTTGTTTAAGTTCTTTGTAGAATCTGGATATTAGCCCTTTGTCAGATGGGTAGAAGCCAAATCACGAGTGAACTCCCATTCACAATTGCTTCAAAGAGAATAAAATACCTATTAATCCAACTTACAAGGGATGTGAAGGACCTCTTCAAGGAGAAGTACAAACCACTGCTCAACAAAATAAAAGAGGACACAGACAAATGGAAGAACATTCCATGCTTATGAATAGGAAGAATCAATATTGTGAAAATGACCATACTGCCCAAGGTAATTTATAGATTCAGTGCCATCCCCATCAAGCTACCAATGACTTTCTTCACAGAATTGGGAAAAACTACTTTAAAGTTCATATGGAACCAAAAAAGAGCCCGCATTGCCAAGACAGTCCTAAGCAAAAAGAACAAAGCTGGAGGCATCATGCTACCTGACTTTAAACTATGCTACAAGGCTTCAGTAACCAAAACAGCATGGTACTGGTACCAAAACAGAGATAGACACTAATGGAATGGAACAGAGGCCTCAGAAATAGCACCACACATCTACAACCATCTGATCTTTGACAAACCTGACAAACACAAGAAATGAAGAAAGCATTCCCTGTTTAATAAGTGGGGCTGGGAAAACTGGCTAGCTATATTTAGAAAGCTGAAACTGCATCCCTTCCTTACACCTTATACAAAAATTAATTTTTTTTTTTTTTTTTGAGACAGGGTCTTGCTCTGTCGCCCAGGCTGGAGTGCAGTGGCGCGATCTCAGCTCACTGCAATCTCTGCCTCCTGGGTTCAAGTGATTCTCCTGCCTCAGTCTCCCGAGTAGCTGGGATTACAGGCACCCGCGACCACGCCTGGCTAATTTTTGTATTTTTAGTAGAGATGGGGTTTCACCTTGTTGGCCAGGTTGGTCTCAAACTCCTGACCTCAGGTGATCCACCCACCTTGGCCTCCCAAAGTCCTGGGATTACAGGCGTGAGCCACCACGCCAGGCCTAAACCCTTATTTAAGTAAAACTTATTTTCAGAAAAAAATGAATCTGAGGATGTGTTACATGTCCGCCTTTTACTTAGTGACAGTCCCAGGCACACTTACGCTTGTCATTAACAATATTCATCAATTTAAGAGTTGATCAGAGAAGGTCATACAAGAATCCAGTCTCAGTGGAATTAAAGGAAAAATTTTTGCTAAGCAGAAAATAAATGAGAACTGTACATTTAAAATAAATAAATGAACAGAAAGCCTTTCAAATCATACTAAACTAACTTATATCTGTGGCTACTACATTGTTGTTCTTTAATGCTTAAATAGGTAAAAGCACTGATGTTTTAGCTGAAACTACCAGCAGTAGGAATGCTTGCTCAGTAAGAGCAAGACCCCACTAACACAGTCATATTTATAAAGTCAAGGTTAAGTGTCTGCCAGGGTCTGTTTTCCCTAAACCTATTACAAACAAATGAAAGCAAATCAGTAAATACTGTTTTAATGTACCTATACCGAGTCATAAAATTATTTTCCTCCCAAGTCAGGAAGAAACATAAAGTTGGTTAACTGAAAAAGAGAAAGTTTAATCATTCTGATTTTCATTCTGATGCTCTTCTTTAGACTATCTATTGCTGCTTTCTTTTGTAGCAGAACAGCTGATTTTCGGCCTAGGTTTTCATGATCTGATAAACCTTCACCATAGACAGTTTCTTGGAAAGAAACTTTGCAAGTGTCAGTTATCTTTAAATGTTCAGGAAGCTGTGTGGGTCTCAGACCCAGCTGGAGCAGAGCCAGCACGGACTTCTGAAAGCATTTGCAGGCTCTGAGATGGTTTTAACCTGTTCCTTGGCAGTGCAGCCCTTGTGTACACTCTTGGAAAGATACTAATGTTTACTTTCATGATGTAGAATGGATGAGCAGTGAAGGTTTCTAGGAAGGTTGAACACACTCATGCCCACTTTGGGACACAAGGAGGCAGATGCTATCATGGGAACTCTTCAAATAAGGTCGTATGGTTTGGCTGTATCCTCACCCAGATCTCATCTTGAATTGTAGTTCCCATAATCTCGTGTGTTGTGGGAGGGACTCGATGGGAGGTAATTGAATCATGGGGGCATTTACCCTGATTCTGTTCTTGTAATAGTGAGTTTTCATGAGATCTTTACACTTGATTAATGTTAACTGTAGTTGTCCTACTGATCTATCGAACACCAAGTCTTATTTCTTCTAAGTGTATTTGTACCCATTAATCTACTGCTCTTCATTCCCCATCCCCGCTACCCTTCCCAGCCTCCGGTAACCACTAGTCTACTCTCTATCTTCATGAGATTCACTTTTGTAGCTCCCACATATGAGTGAGAACATGCGACATTGTCTTTCTGTGCTTTGCTTGTTTCACTGAACATAATGACCCCCAGTTTCATCCATCTTGCTCCAAATGACAGGATTTAATTCTTTTTATGGCTGGATAATATTCTATTGTGTATTTTTACCACACTTTCTTTTTAAATATTTATTATTATTTTGTAGAGACAGAGTCCTGCTATGTTGTCCAGGCTAGTCTCAAAATCCTGGACTCAAGGGATCCACCTGCCTTGGCCTCCACATTTTCTTTATTCATCCATTGATGGACACTTAGGTTGATTCCATATTTTGTCTATTATGAATAGTGCTGCAATAAACATGCAAGTACAAATCTCTCTTCAATATATTGGTTTTCTTTCTTTTAGATAAATACTCAGTAGTGGAATTGCTGGATCATATAGTATTCTACTTTTACATTTTTGAGGAACCTCTGAACTGTTTTCTATAGTGGCTGTACTAATTTACATTCCCCCCAACAATGTGTGAGGATTTTTCTTTCTCTGCATCCTCACCAGCATGTTATTCCCTGTCTTTTTTGATAAAAGCTATTCTAATTGGGGTGAGATTATATCTCAGTGTGGTTTTGATTTGCATTTTCTGGATAATTACTGATGTTGAGCATTTCTTATACCCTTTGTTCATTTGTCCTCTGTTGAGAAATACCTGTTCAGGCCTTTTGCCCTTTTTAAAATCAGATTAATGACTTTTTGCTATTGAGTTGTTTGAGCTCCTTATATATTCTGGTTATTTATCTTGTCAGATGGGTAGTTTGCAAATACTTTCTCTTATTCTATGGGTTGTTTCTTCACCTTGTTTGACTGTTTCCTTTGCTGTGCAGAAGCTTTTCAGCTTGATGTAATCCCATTTGTCCGTTTTTGTTTTTCTTGCCTATGCTTTTGAGAACTTCAACAAAAAATTTTTGCCCAGACCAATGTCCTGGAGCATTTCCCCAATGTTTTCTTTTAGTAGTTTTATAATTTCAGGTGTTAGATTTAAGTCTAAATCCATTTGTATTTGATATTTGTACATGGTGAGAGATAGAGGTCTAGTTTCATTCTTCTACATATAGTTGTCCAGTTTTCCCAGTGCCATTTATTGAAGAGACTGTCCTTTCCCTGTTGCATATTGTTGGCACCTCTGTCAAAAATTAGTTGGCTGCAAATGGCATGGATTTATATCTGGGTTCACTATTCTGTTCAGTCGGTGTCTGTTTTTTATGCCAGTACCGTGCTGATCTGGCTACTATAGCCTTGTAGTATATTTTTAAGTCAAGTAGTGTGAGGTCTCCAGCTTCGCTCTTTTTGCTCAAGATTGCTTTGGTTATTTGTGGTTCCATATAAAATTTAGGATTGTCTGCTCTATTTCTATGGGGAATATTGTTGGTATTTTTATAGGTATTACATTGAATCAGTAAACTGCTTTGGGTAGGATTGTCATTTTAACAATATTCTTTCAATCCATGAGCATGGAATAATATCTTTTCCATTTTTTGATTCATCTTCTATTTATTTAATCAGTTTTTTATAGTGATCCTTGTAAAGATCTTTCACAGCTTTGGTTAAATTGATTCTCAGGGGCCAGGCACAGTGGCTGACACCTGCAATCCCAAAACTTCGAGAGGCCAAAGCGGGAGAATTGCTTGAGCCCAGGAGTTTGAGGCCAGCCTGGGCAGCATAGTGTGACCTCATCTCTAAAAAAAAATCAAAATATTAGCCAGATGTGGTGGCATGTGCCTGTGGTTGCAGCTACTTGGGAGGGTGAAGTCAGAGGATCACTTGAGACCAAGAAATCAAGACTGCAGTGCTCACTGCACTGGTGACAGACTGCAAAGCTTGAGACCAAGAAATCAAGACTGCAATGCTCACTGCACTGGTGACAGACTGCAAAGCTTGAGACCAACAAATCAAGACTGCAGTGCTCACTGCACTGGTGACAGACTGCAAAGCTTGAGACCAACAAATCAAGACTGCAGTGCTCACTGCACTGGTGACAGACTGCAAAGCTTGAGACCAAGAAATCAAGACTGCAGTGCTCACTGCACTGGTGACAGACTGCAAAGCTTGAGACCAAGAAATCAAGACTGCAGTGCTCACTGCACTGGTGACAGACTGCAAAGCTTGAGACCAAGAAATCAAGACTGCAGTGCTCACTGCACTGGTGACAGACTGCAAACCTGGGTGACAGAGCAAAACCCTGTCTCAAAATATATATATATATATATTCCTGGGTATTTTACATTCTGTGTAGATACAATAAATTAGATTGCTTTCTTTCTTTTTCAGATTGTTCACTATTGGTATATATAAATGCTACTGAATTTTGTATGTTGGCTTTGTATCCTGCAACTTAACTGAATTCACTTATTACTTCTAATAGTTTTTTGGTTTTTAAAAATAGAAGATCCTGTCATCTACATTCAAAGCGAATTTGACTTCTTTCTTTCCAGTATGAACACCTTTATTTATTTTTCTTGACTAACTGGCCAGGACTTCCACTTTATGTTGAATGAAAGTAGTGAAAGTGCACACCCTTGTCTTGTTCCAGATCTTAGTGGAAAGCCTTTTAGGTTTTCCCGGTTTGGTATGATGTCTGTGGATTTGTCATATATGGCCTTTATTATTTTGAGGTATGTTTCCTCTGTACCCGGTTTGTTGAGGGTTTTTATCAAAAGGGATATTGAATTTTATTGAATACTTTTCAGCACTTATTGAAATGATCATATGGTTTTTGTTCTTGGTTCTGTTAATGTGTATCACATTTATTGATTTGCATATGCTGAACCATCTTTGCATCCCTGGGATGAATCCCACTTGATAATGTTGAATGATCTTTTTAATATCTTGCTGAATTCAGTTTGTTAATATTTTTTGTTGAGGATTTTTCTATCTGTGTTCCTCAGTGAAATTAGCCTATTGTTGTCTTTTTTTTTTTTTTTTTTTTTTTTTGTGGCCTTATCTCGTTTTGGTATCAGGGTAATGCCCGCCTTGCAGGATGAGTTTGAGCATTCCTTCCTCTTCAATTTTTTTTTTTTTGAAGAGTTTGAGTAGAATTATTATAGTTTTTCTTGAAATGTTTAATAGAATTCATCAGATCCTGGACTTTTCTTTGATAGGAGACTTTTAAATATAGCTTTGATCTTATTACTTGCTATTGGTTTGTCGAGGTTTTCTCTTTCTTCGTGGTTCAATTTTGGTTGTATATTTCCAGGAATGTATCTTTGTCTTCTAGATTTTTCAATTTGTTGGCAATTGTCTCTAATGATTCTTTGTACTCCTATGGTCTCTGTTGTTTTGTATCTTTTTTGTTTCTGATTTTATTTATTTGGGTCCTCTCTTTTTAGTTAGTCTTGGCTAAAGTTTTGTCAGTTTTTTTTTAACTAAACTTGTTTTGTTGATCTTCAGTAATGTTTTAATCTCAATTTCATTTATTTTTGCTCTGATCTTTATTATTTCCTTTCTCCTAGTAAATTTGGGTTTGGCTTGGTCTTGCTTTTCTAATTCCTTGAGATGCTCCATTATTAGGTTGTCTTTTGGAAGTCTTTCAACTTTTTTGATGTAGATGTTTATTGCTATAAACCTCCCTCTTAGTACTGTGTTTACTGTACCCCATAGATTTTGATATGTTGTGTTACCATTTTTATTTGTTTTGAGAAATTTTTAAATGTTCTTATTTCTTCATCAACTCATTGTTTATTCAGGAGCATGTTGTTTAATTTCCATGTTTTTGTTTAATTTCCAAAGGTTTTTTTTTTTTTTTTTTTTTTTTGAGATGGACTCTCCCTCTGTCATCCAGGCTGGAGTGCAGTGGTGCAATCTGCAACCTCCACCTCCTGGGTTCAAGTGATTCTCCTGCCTCAGCCTCCAAAGTAGCTGGGATTACAGGTGTACACCACCACACCCAGATAATTTTTGTATTTTTAATGAGACAGGGTTTTGCCATGTTGGTCAGGCTGGTCCCGAACTCCTGACATCAGATGATCCACCCACCTCAGCCTCCCAAAGTACTGGGATTACAGGCATGAGCCACCACACCCAGCCCAAAATTCCTCTTGTTATTGATATCTAGTTTTATTCCATTGTGGTCAGAAAGGATACTTGATATGATTTCTACTTTTAAAAATTTGTTGAGACTTGTTTTGTGGCCTAAAATATGGTTTATTCTGGGGAATGTTCCATGTACTGATGAAACGCGTATTCTGAATAGTTGAGTGAAGTGTTTTATAAATATCAGTTGGACCTATTTGGTCCGATGTGTAGTTTGATACAATGGTTTCTTTGTTAATTTTCTGTCTAGATGATCTGTTCATTGGTGAAAGTGGGGTATTTGATGTCCTCCACTATTATTGTATTACAATCTCTCTCTCTCTCTCTTTGTATCTATTAATGTTTGCTTTATATACTTGGGAGCTGAATTTCAGTCCATCAAATGTATTAATCAGTTCTAAGATTTGTTTGATTTTTTGAATAATGTCTCTTTGTTAAATTTCTCTGATAAATTTCTGAACGGAGAATTACCGTTTTGTTTCTTGTATTCTGGTTGTTTTGTAACTCTTCTCCTCCTTTCTTCCTGTCATCCTTTATGGTTAAGTGACTTTCTCTGGAACTATGTTTTAATTTGTTGGGGGTTTTTTTAGTGTGTTTATTATAGGTTTTTACATTGTGGTTACCATGAGGCTTATAGAAAACATCTTATAGATATAACAAGTTATTTTAAAGAGATGACAGCTTATCTTAGATAAGCAGTCCCCAGTCTGTTTTGGCACCAGGGACCAGTTTCATGGAAGACAATTTTTCCATAGATTGGGCAGTGGGGATGGTTTTAGGATGAAACTGTTCTACCTCAGATCATCAGGCATTAGATCCTCATAAGGAAGGCTCAATCTAGATCCTTCGCACTTGCAGTTCACAATAGGGTTTGCACTCTTATGAGAATCTATGCTGCTAATGATCTGACAGGAGGTGGAGCAGGCAGTGCTGTGTGACCTGGTTCCTAACATGCCACGGACCAGTACTGGTCCATGGCTCAGGAGTTGGAGATCCCTGTCTTAGATCACAAAAAAAAAGAATAAATAAAAAACTTTAAAGCAACCCTCCATCTTTAATTCCATCCCCTGACATTTTGACTTTTGTTGGTCTGAATTTACGTATTTTTATATTGCCTATCTCTTAACAGGTTGCTGTAGCTGTTAGGGTTTTTGATAGATTTGTCTTCTAGGTGTCATACTAGAATTATGGGTAACTTATGGGTGGACTGCACATGACAATTACAGTATTTGAATATTCTGGGGGTTTCTATACTTGATGTTACCCGTAGGTTTTATACCTTCAAATGTTTTCTTTTTGCACATTAATGTTTTTTCATTTCAGATTGAAGAACCATCTTTAACATTTCTTGTAAGACAGATCTAGTAGTGGTAAATTCTCTTAGCTTTTGTTTGTCAGAAAAAGACTATCTCTCCTTCATACTTGAAGGATATTTCTGCTGTTTGCTGGATAAAGTATTTGAGGATAGCAGGGTTTTTTGGGGTTTTTTCTTTCAGCACTTTGAAAATATCATTGCACTTCCTCCTGACTTATGGTTTCCATTGAGAAGTGTGTTGCCAGCTGAAGTGGAGTTTCTTTGTATGTTATATCCTCCTTTTTTCTTGCTGCTTTTAGTATCCTCTTTTTGTCCTTGACCTTTGAGAGTTTTATTATTATATGCCTTGGGTGTAGTTTTATTTGGGTCAAATCTGTTTAGTGTTTTCTGACCTTCCTCTACCTGGATATTTTTCTCATATTTTGGAAAGTTTTCTGTTATTATTTATTGAGTAAGCTTTTTTCTACCCCTCACTCTTGCTCAACTTTCTCTTGAACACCAATAATTCTTAGATTTGGTCTTTTAAGGTAATTTTCTGTATCTTGTAGGCAATCTTTGTATAATATATTTCCATTCATTTTACTTTTTCTCCTCTATGTAATTTCAAAGAGCCTGTCTTTGGGCTGACTGATTCTTTCCTCTGCTTGATGCATTCTGCAGTTGAGAGCCTCCAATAAATTTTTCAGTTAGCAAATATATTTTTCAATTTCAAGATTCATTTGATTTTTTATCACTTCGATCTCTGTTAAATTCCTCTGATAAGTTTCTGAATTGCTTTTCTTTGTTGTCTTGGAGATCCCTGAGTTTCTGTAAAACTGCTATTTTGAATTCTTGGTCAGAGAGCTCATGAATCACCATCTCATTAGGGTCAGTCACTGGTTCCTTGCTTTATACATTTGGGGAGGTCATGGTTCCATGTTCTTATGGATATATGTCTGTGTCTTTGCATTAAAGGATTTATTATTTATTCCAATCTTCTCTGTCTAGTCTGTTTTGGTTTTTACTGGTATGTTTGCTTAGAGATTATTTGTAATTTAGCTGTTGAATTTCTTACACATTTTTCCCGCTAGGTCACTGCCTCTTTTTCAGCACTAAATGGTACTTAAAACCCAGGTTTGCCTCTGTTCTTCTAGCAAAGGATCAGAGGATTGCCTGGCTGGAATGGGGGAGGTTCCAAAGGAGCTATCCCTGTGGTATGGAAAGGCTGGCTAGGAGTTCATGCCCAAGAGACCTGTGGAATCTACCTCCTACAGCGTAGTGCTGCCGAACAGCCACTCTGATTTGGCATCTCCTTTGGTTGAGTTACAGAGCGGAGCTTCCAGGGCTGGAGATGGTAATCCTGCCTCCTTCCTTTGTGTCCGGCTGTCCACAGGGTGGTATCTCCCTTCAGGCACTCCTGATGCTTCTCATGGGTTGAGGCATGGATAGGTCTCCTGCCAAAGAAGCCAAGATGGTAGGCAAGTTGTGTGTCCAACTTAATCTCACTTTTTCCAGTGTAGAATCTGAGTTGGGGGAAGTTTTACACGTGCTTGATACCAAGCAGACTGGGGGAAGGGTGTCACAGATATGAAAATCTGATTCTCTTACTGTCTGCTGGAGTTTTGTTTTGTTTTTTGTTTTGTTTTGTTTTGTTTTGTTTTTTACTTCTCAGTGGCCCCAGGAACTGACCTATTCTCTTTCATGAGTTCTGGGAGATTGCTGGTGATAATCTCATTGATGTATATTTATTTTGGTTACTCTGTGGGGAGAAGTGAAGCCAGCTTTCATCTACATTTTTAAAGTATAATTCTTATTTTGAGTGGCAAGAATCTGATTCCAGTATCCTGCCTTAGTTTTTATGCATTTTTGAAACTCCTACCATTGCATTTAGAACCTTCTACCTGGTGGAGTTTTTTTTTTGTTTTTCCGTTCTGGAAGTATTTGATTTTTTGAAACAGTTGACATTCATATAAAGAACAAGGTTGATAATCAAGCCTGCTGTACTAATTCTGTGCAGTCTAGAAAAGAGTGTACTGGGACCGGGCACAGTGGCTCACACCTGTAATCCCAGCACTTTGGGAGGCCGAGGCATGCAGATCACAAGGTCAGGAGATCAAGACCATCCTGGCTAACACGGTGAAACCGCGTCTCTACTGAAAATACAAAAAATTAGCTGGACGTGGTGGTCTGTGCCTGTAGTCCCAGCTAATCGGGAGGCTGAGGCAGGAGAATGGCGTGAACCCGGGAGGCGGAGCTTGCAGTGTGCCGAGATGGCGCCACTGTGCTCCAGCCTGAATGACAGAGCAAAACTCCGTCTCAAAAAAAAAAAAAAAAAAAAAAGAAGAATAAGAAAAGAGTGTACTGGTTAAGTACTGAGAAGCATTTCCTGTGTGTCATGTAAGTACTTCAGGCTCTTAAATGTGTTACTCCAAGGAATAAGGTTGCAAATACAGTTGCTCTAAAAACATATTATACCAGCCTGGACAACATAGTGAAACCCCATCTCTACTAAAAATGCAAAAATTAGCTGGGCATGGTGGTACACACCTGTAATCCCAGCTGCTTGGGAGGCTGAGGCAGGAGAATCACCTGAACCTGGGAGGCAGAGGTTGCAGTGAGCTGAGATTGCGCCACTGCACTCCAGCCTGGGTGACAGAGCGAGACTCCGTCTCAAAAAAGAAAAAAAAATTACATAAAATTCCGAGATGCAGCTTTCTTATCTAAAAAGGATTTGCGCAAAGCCTCCTTGCAGTAAGCATATAGGTAACTAAGGTGACTACCTTACGTATATGCATCACTCATTTATGCCCTAAGTTCTCATTTGTTGAAACAATAGTGCCCTTACTCTAAATCACATAATCACAAGAGCCCTAGGGCTGAATTGCTCAGCTTTAAATGTCAGCGCTGTCATACTAGCTGTGTGATGTGAGCAAGTTCTAAAACTCCCTGTGCTTGTTTCTTATGTATACAATGGAGAGAAGGGGTAGTACTTTGTAGGGTTGTTGTGAAGTTTAAACAAGGTAATAACTGTTAAGTGTTTTTAAAAGTCCCTTGAATGTAACAATTGCATCAGTGGTAAGGTATGCATTTTTCTCATATGGCCTCTGAAATGAGGATGTGTCTTATAATGAATGTAATTTCTTAATAAGCATTTTATCATTTAGTGACATCTTTTTTTATTAGTAGTACTTAATGTTACACTTTGGGTGACATTTTATATTTCAATAACTAATAGTAAGAGGTCTGTTAACATTAGCTGCCATCAACATTACCATCAATATTATCATCAGCATTATCTTGTTTCTAACTGAGATAGTGGCATTTGATAGTTTAGCAGTGCTAGAGTATATATCAAATCTCAATTTTATCTAACTACTTGTTTGCATTGGTGTATTTTTATCAAAGTTCTAGTGTGCTGTTTTTCATATTTGTATCATTTTAGCTAATGTAAAGTATTTATGGGGTCAGCTCATGCAATGTTTCCGTCATTCATTGTACCTTACTTGGCGATCTACTAAAACATGCATCAGCATCCTTCAGTCTCCCGAAATAAATAGAGACAAAGACAAATTCTTTATTTTCTCTGTTGATGTATTTTCCTAAATCCTTTCGCAGGAGTGGTTTCTTTCTTCGCTAGGATAACTAAGCCACCATTGTACCACTTAAGATTTACTGGTTTGCACTGTCCTCTGAGGGAGAAAAGAAGCAATTTATTGATCTGTAACACAGGAATGGACTGTGGCCAAACCTTTTCTGGTTTATACAATGCACCGACATAAGAATCTGCATAGCATTAAGAAGAATGAGCACTCACAATTTGAGGCCGCCTGTCAGCATGAATAATAACTGAGAAAAATCAATACACAATATACAACTGTTCTCTTTGCACAGACACTGCCAGGATTCACACCCAGTGACAGTGTCTTCTTTTTTTTTTTTTTTTTTTTTTTTTTTTTTTTTTTGAGACAGGGTCTCTCACTCTGCTGTGCAGGCTGGAATGCAGTGGCGTGATCTCGGCTCACTGCAACCTCTGCCTCCCTGTTCAAGTGATTCTTGTGCCTCAGCCTCCCAAGTAGCTGGGATCACAGGCGTGTACCACCCTACCCAGCTAATTTTTGTAGTTGTAGTAGAGATGGGATTTTGCCATATTGGCCAGCCTGGTCTTGAACTCCTGGCCTCAAGTGATCCACCCACCTCGGCCTCCCAAAGTGCTGGGATTATAGGCGTGAGCCACCGTGCCCGGCCAACAGTGTCTTGTTATTTTACCAGTGATATGCTTATAGTTCCTAATTTTAGGCTTCCTCCTTATTTTGGTTTTATTGTTCAGTTTGGGGAAGGGTGGGAGGCACCAATTTGGATCTGAGAAAAAAATCTGCCAGATGGAAGAGTTTCAATAACAGGAGAGGACCTTGGGCCAAAGTTTATTAAGCTTGACTAGGAAGATTCTGGGCACATCTCCATCCAAATACCTTGACGCATACTTCATTCACCCCTAGCACATGCAGCTTGTCCCTTCTTGTCTTCTGTTTGCCTTCAAGGTTTTACATGGTGGTATTTACAAGCTGTTATGGAGCAAGAGTGCAAACACACAAGGCTAGCAAGGGGCCAGTAAACAGGGTTTGGCTTAGGGTTTTGTGGCTGTTGGCTTTTAAAAGCATACTTAGTTGAATAATTCCAGAAACTGGGCTTCTTTCCTTTGCCCCTTCATTTGCTCCTCCCTCTCTGGTCTTCCCAGTCTCCACTTTTTTTTTTTTTTTTAAATAAAACTGCGTTTGTCAGAAATGTATAGACATTCACTCCTATTCTTAAAAGACAGTGTTTATCCCTAATGCCTGCCTTTTGATTCAGCCAGCAATGACTGTGCACACAGAGGTTATTGCTCTCCAAGTTCACTGTTGTGGACCTGAACCAGTGCCTCTGTTTCCAAGAGAAAGTGAGGTGATTACCCCTTCATCAGGGAGATTGGAGCCATCTTATCCTTCTGGTGTGTCACCAGCCAGAAACTAAGGATCAACAGGGAGTGGATGGTTTAGAATCTCCTCTCTCCAGGTGAACACAATGCTAGTCAGTGTAGCTGGAAAAGCCACGCAGCGGGCAGGCTTGTCAGAAGCAATCTGCTTAAAAAAAAAAAAAAAAAAAAAAGAGAAAAAAGGGTCCTTTTGAGTTTACACTGAGTTGCTTTCACAGTAGTTAGCTTTGAACTGTGGTGCAAACCCATTTAAACAATGAGGGAAATTTCACTAAGTGGCAAGAAATTCTCACCCTATGTGATCAAAGCAATCAGCCATTTCCTTTTCCTTCCTTTTTATTTACTTATATTTCTGACCCCTTATAATCTTCATGATTGTAGCCTGATAGTTTCCTTCTTTGAATAGCATTTAAAAAAATACCTTTTCTTTTCCCTGAGGGTTTTAAAGCAAATAAGACAGAAGGGGTCTAAATTTTTAGTTTTATTTTTTGAGACAGTCTCGTTCTGTCGCCCAGGCTGGGGTGCAGTGGTGCAATCTCAGCTCACTGCAATCTCCGTCTCCCAGGTTCAAGTGGTTCTGGTGCCTCAGCCTCCCGAGTAGCTGGGATTACAGGCGTGCACCACCAGCCCTGGCTAATTTTTGTATTTTTTAGTAGAGACGAGGTTTTGCCATGTTGGCCAGGCTGGTCTCAAACTCCTGACCTCAGGTGATCTGCCTGCCTCAGCCTCCCACATTGCTGGGATTACAGGTGTGAGCCACCGCACCTGGCCTAAATATTTATTTTTAATAATTATTATTACAAAAGTAAGAAAAGAGCTAAAATCCATGATTTCATCACCCAGAGGCAACCACCACAGTGAACATTTTGGTACATTTACTTCTCATCGTTTAAATGTGTACATATACACATACATATTTTTAATAAAATTAGGTTTAGGATAGTATACAGTTTTGTTTTTCTTTTAACCAACATACTTTGAATATTTTGCCTTATTAAAAACTTATATGATTTCAATGGCTGCATTAGAATTAGTGTATACAGATATTATTTTGGCATTCTGTTGTTAAGAGGTCATGTGGGTTTCTGAATTGACACTTTAATTCTCAACTTAGAATTTATTTCTCCCAACTTCTTCTGATTTCATGGGTCTAGAGTCAGAGTTTGGGCACAATGGAAATGGAATTTCTATATGTACTGTTGTTTACTGTTTGCTAGTATTTTTCGGAAGGTATTTGCAAAAACCAAAGGGGAAACAGTGTACTTTTTTGTATTTTTTTTCTTTTTTTGTTTTAAATTTTGTGATTGAAATATAAGTCTTATTATGGTAATCTCAGGTAACTTTTAAATAGAAATATCAATGTAAAATGAATATATTGCCCAATGTGGACCCCGGTGTTTCAGAACTATGTGCCATGTTCTATCATTTTGTTACTGGAAAGGGGTCTTAATCCAGACCCCAAGATCTTGGATCTCTCACAAGAAGGAATTAGAGGTGAATCCATAGAGTAAAGTAAAAGCAAGTTTATTAAGAAAATAAAGGAATAAAGAATGGCTACTCCATAGGCAGAGCAGGAGCGTAGGCTGCTCAACTGATTGTACACACAGTTACTTCTTGATGCTAAACAAGAGGTGGATTATTCTTGTGTTTTGCAGGAAAGGGGTGGGCAGTTCCTGGAAGTGAGGGGTCCTCCCCTTTTTAGACCATATAGGATAACTTCCTGACATTGCCATGGCATTTGTAAACTGTGCTGCTGCTGGTGGGAATGTTTTTTAGCATGCTAATGCATTATAATTAGCATATAATGAGCAGTGAGAATGACCAGAGATCACTTTCATCTCCATCTTGGTTTTGGTGGGTTTTGGACGGCTTCTTTACCACAACCTGTTTTATCAGCAAGGTCTTTGTGACCTGTATCTTGTGCTGACCTGTCTCATCCTGTGACTAAGAATGCCTAACCTCCTGGGAATTTAGACTTAAAATAAAGGTCTCAGCCTTATTTTATCTAGCCCCTATTCAAGATGGAGTTGCTCTGGTCCGAATGCCTCTAATAATTTGAAGTTTATCCAACGGCACAGTGGGAGATAATGAATTTTTGTTTAAGAGGAGGAGGACTGACTGGATCAGATTTGTGCTTTAGAAAGGTGGTTGCATGTAAGAAAGAGGCGTTGGTAGAAAGACTTCAGATATCTCAAAAGAATTTCCATGAAGTTAATCTTTTTAAAAATGTAAACATTTGGTGCAATAATTGCTTTGAAATTGCAGTTGAATAAATGAACTTTTTGAACAGAATTTGGAAAGGAAGATATGCTTAAAAACCAAAAATATTTTGTAGAGTGCTACACATTAGGAAGTCATTTGTATTTGGTGACCACTTTCCTAAAATAGTCTCATTTCTAGAGAACCAATTTTGTTTCCCATAGATTATTATGTGTAGAGACCCCCTTTCAGTATGTAGCCACTGGTACATCCGTGGGTGTTATCTCCATACTGCCAGGTCCAATGCAGTCACCTCCTGGATCTATAGTCTTTCTCCCCCCATTCCAATTTCCTTTCTCTGTTAGCAGTCATCTTTGTAAACGGAAGTCTAAGATTTAGTGTTGTACATTTTTAAAATGATCCATTTTGATGGGGCTCTCTTTATTGTTTCAGGTTGAATGCCTTTGAGAACTTGATGCATAAAATTTGCATGACTCCTCACTCCTTTCTGGATCTCTCATTGGACTCAAGCCAGCATGGCTCACACCACAAAGGTTAACGGCAGTGCCTCAGGTAACCCTGTGCTCTGGAGTTTGTGTGTTAAATGTATGTCTTTTCTCAAACTAATTTTTTATTCTCTTTAATAATGAACGGATAATAGCAAGTTGCCTGGATAACTAGGATTTCAAAGCAATTTTCTGTCCATTGAAGTTTGGGTTTGTTTTGTTTTACTCTCAGAAAATTTGCTTTTATCTGAGAGTCTTGCACTGAAATCAGTTGAGTAAATTATTACCTAAGTCAATTCTGTTGAAGTGTTGAAAAACAAATGTAAATGCTGAATGCTGATGCAAATGTAATGTATACTCCTCTTGCACTTCTTTCTGAGGGATTGAATGAGGAGAGAGGAAATTAGTTTGGATGCTTAAAACCAATTCCTAGTAGCCACTCCCAAGCAGCTTTTGTTTGATGTTGCTAAACAAAGAGAAAGGAGGGAAGAGAAGTGTATATTCTGTAAAATGATTCTCTTAGGAATATGCAATAAGCCATATTATGAATCATAAAGACCTGTATTTGAATTCTTATTTTGGTTATATTAGAGACTTACATAGTTTCACTTTCTGTTCCAATATTGCTTCTGTGAGATTCGGGAGAAATCTGTACACGAAATGCAGAGAAGATCCTCCTAAGAGACACATCACCATGGGGACAACCTGCCCCAAATGGCATGCCAAGTGTTCATTTCTTTTTTGAGTTATGTACCAAATAGCTGAATGAGTAAGAATAGTAATTGTCTATGCAGAAATTTTTTCTGAGCGTCTGAGTCCAGAGTCCTATGTCTGCTGGCTCTGAACACCTTCAAATGACAACATTATGTACTGGAGCAAGTGTAGAATTGGAGCCAGGAAACCTGAATTTGAGTCCTAGTTCCAGCACTAACCGTGAAATATTGGGCAGGGCTATTTCTCCACATGTAAACCATCGGTAAGTATATCCACCTGCCGGTTTAGGACCAGTGAGCGCACCAGAAACATACTTACAGGAGCTATGTAAGCCGTAAAGCACTTTTGAAGACAACAGCAGGAAGTGACCTCTAAAGTGGGCATTCCCAGCCCATGAATGTGACTTTTTATTCTAGCGGTCTCAGCTGCAAGTATCTCCTCTGGGTAGAACACTATAACCCAAACCCAGATAAACTCAGTTATTTGTTCTGGGATGACTGATCTTTCCCTGTCCATTCCATTTTTGACCTTTTTACTGCCCAGCTTCTTGAGACTTTTATAGATTCTGCTGTGGGACTGCTATCAATAATAAAGACATGAATGATAATATCTAACATTCACTGAACACTTAAATGCACCATGGTGCCTAAAATGCTTTGCCTGCATTTTCATCCTTAATCCTCACAATAATCTAATGAGATTAAGCTATTATTTTACTGTCATCATCATCCCTATGTAATGTCACAGAGAAGTTCGGGGACTTACTGTAAATGAAGTAAGAAAAATCAGAATTATGGGCAATGGCTCACACCTGTAATCCCAGCATTTTGGGAGGCTGAAGGGGATGGATCACCCAAGGTCGGTAGTTCAAGACCAGCCTGGCCAACATGACAAAACCCCCTCTCTACAAAAATACAAAAATTAGCCAGGCATGGTGGCGCATGCCTGTAATCCCAGCTACTTAGGAGGCTAAGACAGGAATGGCTGGAACCTGGGAGGCAGAGGTTGCAGTGGGCCCCGATTGCACTACTGCCCTCCAGCCTGAGTGACAGAGTGAGATTCCATATCAAAAAATAAAATAAATCAGAATTATGATGACTTTCTCCAGTAAAATATTTGGTGAGAGAGGAGATTGAAACATTATGAAATTTCAAGTGTAGTGGGTGGGTTTTAATTCCCTCTGATGATGTGGTTTCCTCCCTTGCCCTCCATTTGCTTCCATTCACATGCTCACGGGAAGGGGTGTTTAAGATTGTTGGTGCCTCAAGACCTCAACCTTCTTCTGGTGCCTTGGGCAAAATCCTTTCTTCATGGGTTTAGATACCTACCCCACTAATTCCTTTCCAACTTGGTTTGTTCAGTACTTACCTTTTTTCTTTGTTCCTGAGATCTAATAAGCAAGCTGTAACTTTTCCTTCCCACCTGGTATCCTGCCTAACAGGTCTGGGCATTGAGGTTGAAAGCAAAAGAAAGCTCTCTGATTTGTGACTTTAGTGTGTCAGAGTATGAATTGTTACAGCAGACAGTTATCTGGACTGTGCAGGGGAAGATTTTTTACTTATTCTAGTCACCATGACCCATGTACATCCATAAGCAAATCTAATTAGAGACTCAACCATAAACAGTAATATATATGCAAACATACATATATGTGTATGTGTCTGTATATGTATATACACACATAGTAATATATACATACATATATGTATATACAAACACAAATGTGTGTACACCATATATATGACACTCATAGAAAAAAAAAAATTTTTTTTGAGATGGAGTCTTGCTCTGTCACCCAGGCCGGAGTGCAGTGGCGCGATATCGGCTCACTGCAACCTCTGCCTCCTGGGTTTAAGTGATTCTTGTGCCTCAGCCTCCCACGTAGCTGGGATTACAGGCCCATGCCATCTCGCCTGGCCAATTTTTGTATTTTTAGTAGAGATGAGGTTTCACCATGTTAACCAGGCTGGGGTTGAACTCATGACTTCAGGTGATCTGCCTACCTCGGCACTTTGGGATTACAGGCATGAGCCATCGCACCCAGCTGAAAATTTAAAAGTATAGATGCGTGTTGTATTGTCTGAAAACCAAAACAAAAGCAAGAATTACTGGTGATAATACCACCTAGAAATAAATGTCTTCCTATTTTTTATATAGTTGTCAAATGTTATATATTTCACATGGTTGAGAATATGTTAATAAAAATCATTCCTTTACCTTTTCCCACTTTGTATTACAAAAGAAACACCTCTCCAATGTTTAAAAAAATACTCCATGTAAGAGATGCGGGTTATAAATACACTTCTATGCGTGTAAATAACATTTAGAGAACCTAGATGAAGATGAGATAAAGAGGGCTTCTTGGCAGCTAGTGAGGGCCAATTACTGGTCTCCTATGAGAAAAGGATAAGCTATTTGGGTTTAGTAGGAGTTTCAGATGTGGAGTAAATTATATGTTTCTTCAATTTCCAAAAATTGCTGCTTGGGCTTTGTAGAGCATGAGGGGAAATTTCATGTGACGATGGAGTCAGGGCAGTGGCAAAAGAAGCACTTTCCATAGTCTTAGTAATAAAACAAGCAAAAGAGGAGCCTCTGGGAAAGGGCAAACCATGCCCTTGGCACAAAATACATCCGACGACTGATCATCTCAAGTTAACATCCCCATGTAACATTTAAATGGGATAAGGGGTGATTCACAACCTTTTATACTCTGACTTCCCCCTTGGAGTCCCTCACGGAGGCTGGGTAAAAGAAACTGCTTTTAAAATGAGCTATTCATTAATGCTGTAATTTGTAAAATGTATTATGCCACACTTCAGACATACAAAATGTGTGAAAGTTATATAACAAGCACCTTTGTACACACTACTTAGCTTAAGAAATAAACCTTATTAATATAGGCCAGATATACATGAGCACCTACTATGTGCTGTTTTAGGTACTGGGGATACAGCAGTGAACCAAAGAGGCAAAAATTTCTGCCCTCAAGGATTGTACATTCTAGGGAAAGTTAAAGTCTCCTGTGTACACGGTTGCCAGAAAAAAAAATACTAAAAAAGTGTTCATTATTTATCTAAAATTCAGTTTAATGGTGCTCTACTTTTGTGTGCAGCCCTACCTGTGTACCCCTTCCAGATTGCACCCCCTGCCCTTCCTTACCACCAGCCCATCAAAATCAATCATTCCTCGTAGTGTTATCTCTTTTTCACCAGATCCTCCATCCTACTTCTCTTGATTGGTACAGTATTGTTTTCATTAACTCAAAACATTTTAGGCCAGATGGGGTGGCTCAGACCTGTAATCCCAACACTTTGGAAGGCCGAGGAGGGAGGATTGCTTGAGGCCAGGAGTTCAAGACCGGTGTGGGCAACATAGCCAGACTCCATCGCTGCAAAAAAAATTTTTTTTAATTACCCAGGCATAGTGGCATGCACCTGTAGTCCCAGCTACTCAGGAGGCTGAGGTGGGAGGATTGCTTGAGCCCAGTAGTTTGAGGCTGCAGTGAGTTATGATGGTACCACTGCACTCCAGCCTGGGTGACAGAGCCAGACCCTATCTCTAAAGCAAAAAACCAAAAACACTTTATTATGGTACTGCTAACAGTACTGCAGTGTCTTTTGTTAAGGAGGTAAGAGCATCATAAATTGCTCTTGACTGTTCTCTCATAGCCAGCTAGGAAGTAAATGGTGATTGTTGGTTAGGAAAATAGCTGTGTTTCTTTGGGGTGTAGGGATGAGGCTGTCTGCTTTTTCCCCAAGTTTCTGAATCATGTTGTAAACTGAATGCACTGATTGATACCTCTCTAAACACTAATGTTGTGAAACTTTAATTAGAGCTTAGATATGCTTTAGAAGCCAAATAACAAGTGGCTTATTCGTGAAAGAAAGATAATAATAGCTATCCTACCTTCTTCACAAGGTGGTTGTGTGGGGAAAAAAATAATAGCTGTAAAAACACTTTTTAAAACATAAAGTGCTGGTCATATATCAGGGGATAGCACCATTCCCCTTGTTCTCTTGTCCTTGTCATGAGCCGCTGATCAGGAAACATCCCAGGTACCCTCATGTCAGGCCCTGCTGGACGCCATGATATTGGGGCCAGAGTTGTATTAACATCCTCATAAAACCTAGTTAAATGACATAAATGGATGAGCACTGGGGGGTGACTTTTTATGCCTGCTCTTATCATCTTTATTTTTGCTAATAGTTGCCTTCCCCAATTGATTATAGCTTTTCCCTCATGCTATTTCTTTTTTTGTAGCCTGGATATATATTTTTTGAGACAAATACATATTTATTTATTAAAGATGCTTATTGAATTGCATTAAAACGTTATTTAGGCTGGGCACGGTGGCTTACGCCTGTAATTCCAGCACTTTGGGAGGCCGATGCAGGTGGACCACCTGAGGTCAGGAGCTCGAGACCAGCCTGGCCAACATGGTGAAAACCCGTCTCTACTAAAAATATAAAAAACTAGTTGGGTGTGGTGGTGGGCGCCTGTAATTCCAGCTACTCGGGAGGCTGAGGCAGGAGAATTGCTTGAACCCAGGAGACGAAGGTTGCAGTGAGCCGACACAGTGCTACTGCACTCCAGCCTCCATGACAAAGTGAGACTCCGTCTCAAAAAAAAAAAAAAAGAAAAGTTATTTAAATTAATGATAACATAAAATTTGATAGGAAACCAGAAGAGAAGAATTACTCAAAATTCCACACTAGGTCTTATTTTTAGTATTTATTTTTCATCCTTTTCAGGCTAACAAACTTAAACACAGTTTCAATAAGCTTTTATAATTTGGATATCAGCTCTTGACTTTAACATTCTTTGCATTTTTCCAAGTCTTCATGGAAAATGGTTTTCAAATTATTATTTTCGATGACTGTATAATATTCCTTATGGTGTTTCTAGCAGTCGAATTATTCTTTTTTTGTTTGGATGTTTGGACTGCTTCCACATTTTCCCTATGGTAGATGATGTTGCAGAGAACATCTTGCCTGGTCATTTTTCTCCTCCTTTTTTATTATTTCCCAACAATTTCAAAGAAGCAGGATGACTGGGTTAAAGGGCACAATGTTTTCATGGCTTTAGTAACTGTTGTGGGGCTTGAATCTTGTTATCTTGGTCAGTTATTTGGCTCCAGCTTTTGTCTTTATGCTGATCTTAAATGAGTACAAAGGCCACTGATAAGACCGGGTCAGCCAGACAGAGCCAGACTCATGGCAGGGTAGGCAGAATGCTGCAGTGCGGTGCACCCCACTCTCGTTTGTGTAAATATTTTTCTGGGCAGGAGCGTTTCTCAAACAGAACTCTGAGCCCACTGCGGTGAACCTGATAGCAGGAATTACGTGCTATTTGTCAAGTATAAGACTAGTTTGCAGTGACTGGTCTGGCTAGAACCCACCTGGTGTTTTCTGAGATCATCTGTAAGGAAACACACAGCACAGCAGAGGCAGTGTGCCCGTGGTGGTGAATCTTAGACCTGTCATCTGTGTTAGCATTACCCCGAAGGCAGAGAGTTTGCTGATTAGAAACTATGGCTGCTTTAATTCATGGGTACCCTCCGTGACTTTTCAGGGTCTCTTGGTTGAATGAATTTGCAGAAGGATTAAAATGTGTGTTCTTATTTGTGCTTTGTATTCTCCCATAAGTAGTGTGTTGGAGACTATTAGAATAGCTGAGAGGGTAAAACATAAACACATAGGTAGGAGCCTGACATAAACACATAGGTAGGAGCCTGCCATAAGCACGTAGGTAAGAACTAAAAGGGCGTGTTTTCATTTCAGTTGTCCAGCCTTCCTTCCATACTCTCAGATGACAAAACACAAGTTGCTGAGCTCACACAGCTAATGACTAAGCCAGAAGTTGGACATGGAGAACATTTTTCCTTTGTTCAAGGTTATTTATTATGTTGACATTTAAAATCAGAAGTGTGATATCTGTGAAGTTCTGATTAAACAGATCAAGTGAAAAGGATGTATTTCAGAAAACTGCATAAAACCCTAAAGTACAGTGTTGAAAAATAAAACGTCCTCCCTGATAGGGATTATGTTGGTAAGTTACTTTTTTTCTTAGTATGGATTATTTCAAATTAATAAACATATTCTTATTCCTTTATTTATTGCATCATACAGCT
Organism: Pan troglodytes; assembly: GCF_028858775.2. NCBI lineage: Eukaryota > Metazoa > Chordata > Mammalia > Primates > Hominidae > Pan > Pan troglodytes. The sequence continues at coordinate 117,831,266 of NC_072404.2, read as the reverse complement.
TCATCCTAGTATTAGTGTGTTTAATAATTGCATTTAATTAGATTATGCATTTCAACTTTCAATGAAACTGTAGTTATTAGTCTTTTGAAGGCTAATTTCACGCTGAAATTTATAGATGAGATAATTTTCTTATAGTGGTGGTGTTTGAGAAGATAATGTAACTACTTCTTAGATTTCAATTTCATAACCCTTAAAATGTTGGGACCACCTACAAATGGGGGACACCCTGGGTTTTGAAGTCTTGCCTGTGTGGTTAATCAGAACCTCAGAATTCACCCAGCCCCCGGAGAGGTTTTGAAAAGCCCCTCGCTCATCAGAGCTTGCTTGTTTCATAAACTCTTAAGGCTTTGTTTTAACCTGTAGCCAGCTTCACCTTAGAAGCTTTCTTGCTCCAAGCCTTGAGCCAGTCATAATGGCTTAAGCGTCAGATTTCAGACAGGCGACTAGCTCTCCAGCTAAGCCAAGAAAGGATGATTTATCTTCCAGTGAGTACCAGCCTATTTGAGTGTAGGAAGGAGAAAAATCTGTGCTCCTGCTCCTGGGTACTGGGCAAAGAAACCCTTTGGTTGGGGATTTTTGCCTAGTACCAACTTTATAGGTGCCAACAAGAAAGAAAGAAAAAAACACATACAAAATAAACACCCAACAGGGAGATTCGCTGTGTTAAGAACTTGAGCTGTTGCTATTATTCTAAGAGACTGGGTAGCCAAAGGATTAAAACAGCCCTTCCTACAAGGATTTGAAAACTCCGTGCTCTGCTCTTCCTCAGCAGACTTCTCGTTGTGAGTATTGGCATTTATTTCTGATTATGCACTTCCCCTCTTTCTTGAATGAGTTGGGTGGGCTAGCTGAGCCCATCAAAGGTATAGCTCATTTGCTTCCTTTTCCAGGGTTTGCCTTCTTCCTGTTTCTGGGATAATTTCAGTTCATCTCCTTTGTGCAGTTTCTGAGAAAGGTTTGTATGGGCTTGGAGGAAAATGATCGTGACTAAAGCTCACAGTCACCGCTTTGGCTCCTTTTCTATAAAAGGTGGTTTGATTTGATCTGGCATGAAAAATAGTATCATAATCCTCAAATTCACAGAAACGATAAGTTCTTGCTCTTTCCTGACCAAAAAAAAAAAAATTAATTGCATTGGGTAGACTTCTCTAATAAAACCTTTAAGAAGACCCATCCAGGAAATCAGATTATAAGATTCATTCAAACAGTTGTAGAAATTCTAAGTTCAAAAACCAAAAGCAGACTATTTTCTTTTTCCTTCCTTGGCTTCTCTGTTGGGTATTTTTGGAGTGAGCCTTAACTGAGTTACTCATTTCCACATGCTTTAGGAAAAGTATGCTCATGTTTTACAGGCTAAGCCTGGTTCTGCTTTTGAGCTGCAGTTCATTATGAATCCGGAAAACACAGGTTTTTGAAATGCAGCCCATTTGTACATATAGTATTAGTCATCTCAGCTGGTAGTTCTGTACGATGAGTTATCTCACCACTTAAAAATAAGTACGCTGCTATTTTGAGATTTAAAAATATATATAGTGACCAGATTTCTTATCCTAGTTAAAGCAAGCCATGGCTGAAACTCAGATTAAACAATATTCTATAAAAATGAGAAGGTCACTCTAATCAACAGATAGAAAAACAGAACTATAGACATAAGGGAGAGCTGTGCTAAGGGACAAATTGTTGGATTTGTAGGATTTGTTCTTATCCTGAAAGTTAAATCTTTGTACTCTTACCTTGTTTATGGCCAGATTTGCCTGATCCCTGATTTCCCTCCCAACTGGATCAGAGGTTGTGGAATTGGAATTTCACCATACAAACCTTTACTTAAAGGAGGTAGTACTAGAGTAACCATTTATGGAAACAGTTTGCTACTAATAGTTACTAGTACTGAGTTTATTTTAGTTCCTTTTTCATGATTTTATTCCATTGGAAAAGTTTTCTCTCAGGGATCTTTTATACTTTGGACATGATCTCTGTTAGGCAGAATCAAAAGATAGCTGTGTGGCTTTCTGAATTTAGTCTCACAATATTTGGTTTAGTTGATAAATCCCATCCATCAGCTTTGCAAATAATTTTGTGAAAACATTGATTCAGCTTGTCCTGCCCAATTTTCCCATCCCTGCCCAGTTTACTGAGTGCCTTTTCCATTTGCATCCACTGTCCATTAGGCCAAGGCGTTTGAAGTGTTTCTATACAGCAGGTACATTTAAGACTCTCCAGGAAGAAAGGGGGAAGAATATTCCAAACTGAAAACATCAAAGAGAGAGATGGGGTATTTCCAGTAACTTATATGCCCAGTGCTTAATATCTTAAAAATCCTACTCATGTGCATCAGCTCTTACTTTTTTCTAACTAAAACCAGAAAAAAGTTCTCTCTTCCTCTGTTCTCAGTATCCCCCTCATGTAAGTCTATCTACCCAACATGGTGCAGCCGATTTATTTATTTTTCCCTCAGCATTTTTAGGTGGATTGACTGGGATGCTTTATTCAACTCAGGGACGCACCATGAATATGTTTTTTGGGGCAACCCATTTGGCATGTTCCCCCTCAGCTGTGAGGACAAAGACTGGTTTGTCTTCTTGTGACCTGGCAGAGGAGGCAGAAGTACCTGCTGAGCTTATGCAGCATGTACCCCAACCGGGGCCCGACCTCTTCAAGTGGTGAATCAGCCTGATGATACACTGATTTTTAGAACACGCTAGGGTGGAGACCTGGAAGTCTGTACACTGGTCGGGGAGGGAGGGATGGTTTGCATGTCAAACCATTTCAACAATGCAGCTTACAGGAAAAAAAAATTAATTGCAAAACACTGTGATGCCCTTTGCCACCAGATTTTTCCATTAGCACCACACTTTATAGAGCTTCCAAGTCTGCCCCAGGGACAACTGTTTGGCAGTGTGAGGGGAAATGGCAGCATCACATCATAAGTGCAATGATTGTTACCTATGAGCTTATCCGGTAAGGGATCTGAGTGGGCCCAAGCATCACACACGTGCTGGAGCTGAGTGTTCTCTGAGGAACATGCTAGGTTGTTACTTGGGTGCTAGAAAACAGCAGCTGGAATTCACAACACCTCAGGACGCTGATTGTAAATGAAGAATCCTGAGACTAAACATCTTCTAGAAAGGTAAAGGGGGCTTAGGGCTGGGGGCTTTTCCTCTGGGCTCTTATCCTTTGGCATGTTGTCCCTGGATGCTTTGAGATGAGACTTTGCAGATACTGCTGAATTTCTTTTCTTTTCTTTTCTTTTTTTTTTTTTTTTTAATACTGCTGCATTTCAATTGGGGTGTTGTTTGGGGACTACTGGAAGGAATGTCATGAAACTCCATAGAAATACTTCAATTCAGTGAGTTCATTCATTCAGTGGCTCACTTTTAAATGACCATACAGATGTATTTGGCAGATTACGTCTTTGCCATTTTCCTTCTTTGTGTGATGGACCAGACCCAAGGCTGCGAGCATTGGTCCTTTGCCTTTTTCTCCCTGCTTTGTGGTTTTGTGTATGTAAGGTGGCTGGCAAGATTAAGGATCATTGAGCTTTGTATTTTCTGTTATTTTTCTGTCTCCCCAAACATTTTCACTTTCACAAACTTTAATCTCTAACTATTATTCCCTTATCTTAACTCTGAACTTTTGTTTTGGACCTTATTTTGTCTGAAATCATGCTCTATTTCCGTTTCTTCAGTTCTTGTGTCTGTAAAAATCACAGTAGGCCTTACCCCGGAGGTCCATGACTACAGGTACTCAGAGACCAGCTGTATCCAAAGAGTTGTGTAAGATAGGAGCATCTGCTCCCTCCCAGTGCTGTTTCCCAGCCCCACCCTGCCCTGTTCCCCAGTTAGTGTCTTTGCTTTCTTGACCTGGATATCTTTCCCATATCTATTAATATAAGCCCTTCTTATCTTTCAAGTCTTGCTACCTCTCTTACCTCTCCCAACAGGCATTCTCAGATACTCCCAATGGGAGTTCCTCTCTTCCTCTTCTTTATTCCTTTTATTCTGTTATTATTCTATTATTATTTCTATTAAATAATTGCCATCAGTTGCTTTTAATTAAGAGTTACGGTTGTGTGCCTCACTAATGTTATAAACTTGAGTGTTTTAAGAGGCAAGAATCATGTCATCTTCTTCATATGCCCAACAATGCCTTGCTTAGTAGTCCTTGTAGAGTCAACAGATTCAATGTTCAACCAGCAAATATTTGCAGAGCACCTACTTTGTGCTGGCATAATGCTGGGCATATAATACAGGTCAAAAATCAGGCCCAGCACCTGCCTAAGAATTTGTGGGCCTGAGCCCTGCCAGTTGCCAATCTGATGTGCTATATTCTTTGCAGTTTTCTTCCAGCCTTTTCCCCTAAGTTCCCAGTTGGTTGCTCTGTGAATTCATGTGTGACACTTCACCTGGGTGTGTTTCCTGGGTGAACAGATGGCTTTTACTGTGTCACACACACACTCTTGCATTCTGCCTCCTCTCGGGGAAGTTGTAGTTATCTGCTTTCTCTCCCTCACTTGCTCTAAGGCAGGCTTAAGATGGTGTTGTTGCTGGGTGTGGTGGCTCATGCTTGTAATCCCAACACTTTGGGAGGCCAAGGCAGGCAGATCAGTTGAAGTCAGGAGTTTGAGATCTGTCTGGCCAACAGGGTGAAACCCCGTCTCTACTAAAAATACAAAAATTAGCTGGGCGTCGCAGTGGGCACCTGTAATCCCAACTACTTGGGAGGCTGAGGCAGGAGAATAGCTTGAACCCGAGAGGTGGAGGTCGCAGTGAGCCGAGATCTGCGCTTCAGCCTGAGCGACAGAGCGAGACTCTGTCTCAAAAAAAAAAAAAAAAAAAAAAAGAGTGAGAAAGAAAGATGGTATTGTCTGTTAAGTGCCTTGGGTTCCAGAGAGAGGTGACCAGGTACGTTGTGGCTGTCTTGAGGGGAAGATTATTGTCAGGGGCCATTTGGAAAGTTCTTTCTGGCTGCCATGGCCTTTCATTGCTTTTTGTGGCATGTTAGCAGCACAACCAGATAGGGAGGAGGTGGGACTCCAGTTGGTTCCTTTTGTCTTAGGCTTATTCTCTGGTGCAGCTTGGTGAGCTGGTTGCAACTGTAGGTAAGAACCTGAGCTGGTAGCCCCTGGGGGTATGGCTGGCTGGCCTGCTTTCCTTCTTTCCCACTGTTTTCTTGGGAAGGTCTCTACAGACCTCACCTCTTTTAGGTGTGAGGAGATAAATAGTCCTTATTATCCCTTATTTACAGCCTTCATAGAGTCTTTGTAATAATCTAAGTTAAGGTCTTAATGTTCTTATTTAGTTCTGTGTCCCCCCAGTTCATTTGGTATTGGCTTTTCTTAATGCTGATTTCAAATCTTGGATGAAAATATATTATGAGACCATCTCTTCTTTAGATGTGACAAAGGTAATAACCATGGGGCAATCCAGACTGTAAAGAAAGCCTAAGGTGTAGAAAGCCCATGCGACACTAGTTTTAAGCCTTCACATGTGTTTGGGGAAATGCATTTGTTGAATAAAGGATCAGAAGACAGAAGACTTTTTATTTTTCTTGTCTTTTAAGGTAGGACCATCAGATAGCATCGTCTTCCTAAAGTCACTCTCCTGACAAGAATCAGACCCCTCTGCCGGGGCACACCCTCCTCATGTGGAAGGCAGGGTGGCCTCTCCTTGGAAAATCTCCCCTCCTGTTAAGTCTTCTGAGCGGATCCTGCTAATCCAGGCATGTAAAGGAGGAGTCCTCTTCCAAGACCCAACATGGTGCACACCTCACAGGAGGAGGAATGGAAAAGCAGGTGCCTTTGCTGGACTTTCCTTTTAATCCCCTAAATCCTGTCACACCCTAAGACTATGAAGGAGATGGGTAGAGAAGGGCTTTGGTGCTGTGGAAAGGGCCGTACCCACTTTCTCCCTCATTGCAGCTCACAGTGTGGGTCTCACACCCATCCCAAGCACCTCAGGGGAGGGGTGGTTAAAGCAGCACAATACAGTATTTGAACTGTTTAGGGGTTTGGGGAAGTCCAGTATAACAGAAATAACCCAGGCCCTCTGCGTGGGGTAGCAGAGCATCCTCCTTTCACTCTGTCTCTTTCTAAGGCAAATACTCATAGGTAGAGTTTTTGCAAGGTAAGCTTACCTGAGCCAGAAAGGGTGGGAGGAATGTGAGATTGTTTTGATTGTTGTCCTTGGGTTTTGTTGTTGCTGTTGTTATTGTTGTTTATAAGAGCTACAAGAGGCTGGGCACGGTGGCTCATGCCTGTAATCCCAGCACTTTGGGAGGCCGAGGTGGGTGGATCACCTGAGGTCAGGAGTTTGAGACCAGGCTGGCCAACATGGTGAAACCCCATCTCTTCTAAAAATACAAAAAAAAAAAAAAAAAAAAAAAAACTAGCTGGGTGTGGTGGCAGGCCCCTGTAATCCCAGCTATTTAGGAGACTGAGGCAGGAGAATTGGTTGAACCCGGGAGGCAGAGGTTGCAGTGAGCCGAGATCCCGCCATTGTACTCCAGCCTGGGTGATGGAGCGAGACTCTGTCTCAAAAAAAAGAAAAAAAAAAAAAAGGCTACAAGAGAGAATGTCCCTAGTTTATGGCTTTTCAGTACCAAAATAGTATGCATTCAGCAGTAGAGTAAGCAGTAGCAGTAGAATAGCAGCATGCTTATGCATGACATAAGGTTCATCTGTAAAAGGCTGAAGTAATCATACCTTGCTCTGTAGGGTTGTTGTGAGGATTAAATGAGTTTGTGTATGTATAAGGCACCTGCAGCAGTGGAGTCCAGAAGAATTGTGCACAGTGGGTGGTGGGGAAAGATGGGGGCAGGGAACATTGGGGGAGGAAAGTAAATTCAATGGATGTCAGGAAATAGGCATCTTGACCTGTCCACAGTGTAATTCAGGCCACCACTCACTACTTAATTTAACTTTGTTCTTATCTCTAGATTAAGGGAGCAGGCTCTCTGGGGGAAAAGTCTTGCTGCAGTAATCCTGTTAAGTGTAAGAACTGAAGGTTCAGGTTGAAGTCTCAAAGTTCCAAAGCCACCATCCCAGGGATAAAGACTGTGCTGGTATACTCTCAGCCAGCCTGGTACCACAGAAGGCTTTTGTCTCCAGCAGGTTCCTTTTCTCACTGGGCGTCACCTTTTCTGGCTACTCTCCACCTGGCAGAGGCCAAGCCTTGAGTATATCTTCATCTTCCCATATCTTACTTGGCTTCTTTCTTTGTATGTATATTGAAAGAGTAAAGGCAGATAGGTGTGTGTTTCTCTCTTCAGTGGGAACCTTTGTGGCTGATGGTTTCCAGGCAGAAGGGGTTCATATTTTTAATTGTTTCCCTTCCCAACCCTTGTCATCATCTGATAAAGGACTAGGCATTTATTTGCATACAATGACTTTTTCTGGTGGACCTCACCTTCACAGAAGCACAGAGGCAAACACCCATGGGGTCAGATACAAGCTACTTTAGCAAAATGATTGACTTCGACTGCTTTATGTAATCTAAACTCTTACCAGAACACAATATTTATGAATGTAGCAGATTTTTTTTTGCAGGATCAAGAAACACTACATTCAGTACCTTATTCGTTTAACTTTTAAGAACAAGTCTTTTGATAGTTTTAAAATTTTATGTGTGTGTGTGTGTATATATATATATATATTTATTATTATTTTTTTTAATAGAGACAAGGTCTCACTATTTTGCTTAGGCTGGTCTCAAACTCCTGAGCTCAAATGATCCTCCTGCCTTGGCCTCCCAAAGTGCTAGGATTGCAGGCATGAGCCACTGCACCCAGCCGATATTAAATCTTAGTTTGGAATATAATAATGTAACTAAATAATACAAGAATTTTTTTTTTTTTTTTTTGAGACCAGAGTCTCACTCTGTCACCCAGGCTGGAGTACAGTAGCATGATCATAGCTCACTGCAGCCTCAACCTCCCAGGCTCAAGTAATCCTCGTGGTCTCAGCTCCCGAGAAACTGAGACTACAGGGGCAAGCCAGCACACCTAGCTAATATTTTTTTTTTTTTTTTTTTTTTTTTTTGGTAGAGACAGAGTGTCACTGTGTCATCCAGGCTGGTCTCAAACTCCTGGGCTCAAGTAATCCTCCTTCCTCAGCTTGCCAAAGAATTGGGATTACACGCATGAGCCACCATGCCCCCCAAAAAGGGTTCTTTTAAATGCCTTCTTCACCTTTGTCTAAGTACATTGGGTAAATGTGGCACTAGTTGAACAAGATTTACTGAATTTTATCACAGGGCAGGCAGGCAAAGCCAGTTCTAAACAATAAAACAGAGATCAACAAAGATGAGGGATGACTCTAAATAGCCTGCTTTGTAAAATTCAAAACAGGGGACAGCTGTGTAGAGAGAGGCACAGTTTTATAAGAATTCACTGGACCTGCCTAGTTTGGCTCATCTTGGTGCCTGCACATGCCCTGCCTTATTCCATTTACTTTCCTTCTGTCTCGTCTCCTACTGGTGACCACAGTTACTGATGGGAGACCTTAAAGGTGATTATCTTTGAGACACATACTTTCCTGAGTGAAGACACAAACATTAAACTCTATAAGACCATGGCACTTATTTGGGCTTGGTTTATACCAAATAAACCAACAGATTAAAAAATAACAAACTAAAAACAAAGTTTCAAGTGCCAGGTATTTTGAAACAGCAGATCCAAATAATTTCATATTACTTTACACAACAAGGCCTCCATTAGTAAGAGATTTGGGTTAGATTTTTTCTTCCTTTTTTTTTTTTTACTTTAAACTTTATTGAGCTGTTTTACATACCATAGAATTCACCCATTTGAAGTGTATGGTTTGATAAGTTTTAGTATATGTGGACAGTTGTATATCCACAATCCAGTTTTAGAACATACCCATAACACTAAAAATTCTCTTGAGGTTTATGTTATCATTTACTTTTGACAGAAATGTTTTCTTCTGCTTTTGAAAAAAAAAAAAAAAATTCTGGGCCATGTGTGGTGGTTCATGCCTGTAATCCCAGCACTTTGGGAAGCCAAAGCTGGAGGACTTCTTGAGCTCAGGCATTCGAGCCCAACCTGGGCAACATAGTGAGACCCCATCGCTACAAGAAAAATACAGAAATTAGCTGAGCATGGTGTCGTGCTACTCTGGAGGCTGAGGTGGGAGGATCACATGAGCCCAGGAGGTTGAGGCTACAGTGAGCTGTGATTGCACCGCTGTACTCCAGCCTAAGTGACAGAGTGATACACTATCTCAAAAAAGAACTTTTTTTTTTTTTTTGAGGTAATGAATTTAAATCATTAGGGGAACATACCATTGTTACTAACTTTTTGAAACAAAAACAAAGGTTGCTCGAAGATGTTATGAATAAAATGTTTAAGAGTATGAGGGTACAGAGCAAGGGAAGGAGGCTTGGGCCTATGGTTTACAAATGGTGATTGTTTTTAGCCTTCTAATTATATGTTGCATTAAATAAGAAGGAACCAAAAAGGAACCACTTGCCTCCACTCCAGCCTCGGTTCAGCATAAAACTCAATCATTTCCTTCACAAGCCAGCTGCTGTGCTATAGCTCAAATTGTAACAGAGAGCCTTTCTCTGCAGTGGAGGGTTGGGGAAAGAGGGAGTAAGTCAGCACAAACAATGAGGAAACATTTGCTGCCTTTCTGATTTCTTCCTAGAATTAACAGGCTTACAGCTGCATTTCTAGGTCAGCATTTCATATGCCTGAAGAGTATGAGGATAGTTTGAAAAATCAGAAGGAAGATGAGAGAGGGCTTTGCCTCTTTTTTAAGATCTTGCTAGCAGTTTTGTTTGTTGGTAATTTTTGCTGTCTCACTGATGCCAAGAGTCCTGGAATTAAACCCCGTGGCCAGCAGGCTGTTAGTTCGTCAGGAAATTCCAAATGGGTATAAATAAATTCTCTGCAACAGCTCCTGGGCTCTTTGCCTGCTAATGTGTGGAGTCCCTTTAATGCTGAGGGAAGTTTTCCTGAGACCTGGCTTCCTGCTCGCTGAAAATCACAGTTATTTTGTTTCTGGGTGGGTAAGTAAGAATGCCCACAAAAGAGAGGAGGAGAGCATGATGTTTGGGTGGGGGTTGGTGAAATATAACTCGAGCTCTGTGTGTTGTGAAAAAGATTTGCTTTTACTTCAAGCTAGGAAGAATAACCCAGTACTTGATTTTTGGTCCAGTGAAAATTTCAGCTTTACCTATGGCTTTAACATAAAGATGTCATTGTTACAGGAGTGAATGGTTGTACATATATATGTGCTAAGATTTGAGTTTTTGAGTTTAAGGTTTAGTTCAATTCAATAATTTCCTTTTCTGTTGCTAAATCCATCTTTGGGTATTTGTTTTCAGCTCTGTTTTTCCAATAGGGAGTTGCTCAATATTCATTAAAGCTGGCTTCTTGTATAAACACACTATAAAACAAAATAAGGACAGGGATTCATACAAATACTAGTTTTCCACTACCACCCCACCTCCCCCTGGCCAAAAAACTGTAATGTTTTGTTAGAAAAGCCTGTTTTATCCCTAAGTTAGCCAGTGCTCCTTTTCTGCTTTTCACAGAATTACTCTCTGAACTGGCACATTTCCTTTTTACGCTTAGAACAGCATGTTACTTTTGAAGAAATTTGGAAAATAACAGTCCAAGCTCATTCTCTTCTGTGCATGCGTGATTGATTTGGGCTGTATTTCAGCAATAACTTTTAAAATGAGACAGTGGACATTAGAGAGTAGCATAGTTGGGGTTGCACTTAGAAGCCCATGGCATTTTGGCTGTTTTGAGACAGATTTGGGGTAAAGAGTTGCTGCATCTTGTAGTTGGCACTGAACACTGGAGAAGAGAGCCACTGTATAAACCGCAAGGCCCCTGTTACCATCACATGCCTCCCTAGCACAATGTGCCCTTTATTAAGACAGGCCGTTCCACTACTGAGAATAGTAACCCTTTCCGCTGTCTTCCCCTCACTCTTACGTGCAGCCTGGCTTCTGGCCTCTTAACTCATGCCCAGAGTAGAATTGGCAATACCCAGGAGGGACACTGCACTGGGGATTGTTAGGTCATGCCAGTTAGGATGCAGCTGGAAAGGTGCTGCTGAGTGGGACGTGCAGAGGGGAAGACTGCAGGCTCTGTCTGCCTGAGCTCATCTGGTCTGACACCTGCTGTAATTCGTTTTTCTTCATGCCATGTTAAGAAATTTTGTATCAAGTATAGTCGACAGTTACTCATAGCCTGGAAGCAACTTTGGAAATCAGAGTTCCACTGACCCCCCTCATTTTAAGGGGATGAATCACATCACTGCATTGTACGATTCCAGAGCTCTCTTGCCCATTGCTCATCCATGAACTAGGAAGTGATCATAGTTCCTGTTCTTGTTTTATGAAAACAAAAGTATACCTTCCCCCAGCCTAGGCAGGCCATTCAGGACGACTGCCATGGAGGTGCTCGGGGTGGTTTAGAGCACCGTCTTTGCACAGTGTGTTAGAGAGCACTGTGCCCTGAGAACTTTGGGAGAGCTGCAGAATGAGTGTGCAGAATAATCGGCACTCACCTTTGTCCTCATGTTGTGAGATGGAGATATTTTAACCTGGCCATAATATGCTTTAAAAGTTGGGGGGTGTTTGTCTGCTTTTGCTTTTATTTCCTTCCTGTGCTGGACTGGGACTCCCCCTTATCTAACTAGTACATACCACTCTGCCCAAGCAGTGCACACACACATCCCCTACAGCTCCCTGCTGGCATCTCCTTCATACACTCTTAAGAAGAAGAAACCAGTGTAGAACTCAAGATTTTAGCAGACTTGCTTGGTCTTGAACAAGTATCACAAATACCTTAAACCCTGAGTTCATGGGGGTGGGGGCAGGGTATAGAGGAGGAAGGGTTCTGGATCCTCTCTGGGGGGCCAGGGTTGTGTTCTTCTCCAGACAACAGAGGGTGATCCAGTACCACTAGTAGTGACAATAGAACCCACACATTGTTCTAAGTGACAACACACTGATGCAGGTACTATTATTTTCTCAAACAATTGGAATATAGTCTAATTTGCCGACAGCTGCAAAGCAGCAGAGCCAGGATTCAAACCCAGGCAGTCTGGCCCCAGAGTGCCTGCTTCAAATCACTACATCTCTTCCTCTGTTATACTTATTTATCAGTAGATGCCTAGATGTGGGGCTTTACACTTCAGCAGATACTAAGAGGGCCATGTACCAAGCGCCAAGTACTGAGGAATACAAACATAAATACTGCTTGAGGGCCAGGCGCGGTGGCTCGCGCCTGTAATCCCAGCACTTTGGGAAGCCCGGCTCACGAGGCCAGGAGATCGAGACCATCCTGGCTAACATGGTGAAATGCCGTCTCTACTAAAAATACAAAACATTAGCCGGGCATGGTGGTGGGCGCCTGTAGTCCCAGCTACTCGGGAGGCTGAGGCAGGAGAATGGCATGAACCCGGGAGGCGGAGCTTGCAGTGAGCCGAGATCACGCCACTGCACTCCAGCCTGGGCGACAGAGCGAGACTCCATCTCAAAAAAAAAAAAAAAAAAAAAACTGCTTGACTTCTGCCTCCCCTAGACACTTAGAGTCTGGTAGAGAAACACAGGCATGTGCTTGCTAACTGTAACACAGTTCCGCATATATAGGCAAAGTGACTTAGGAAAAAAGAGGGAAGAAGGGGACCAGTTATTCCCAGGACAGAGCAGTTGAGGGTAAGTAGGGCTTTACAAAAATGAGGTATCTGGGTTGGGCCCTTTAGGACAATGCAGCTGATTTTGACAGATGGGAGAGTGTGGGGAAGGGTGTGCTGGGTAGAGGGGATAGAATGAGCAAAGATAGATAAGCTTGAAAATTTCTCAGTATGTTGAGGTTTGGGGTGGGGAGGAACCTGGGAGGTGCTGGATTGGGGCTAAATTGTTGACATTTCGTGCCACAGAAAAGAACTTTTAGGCTTTCTTATTTAAAGTGGAGCTCCTGGCACATCACTTTGCAAGGATAGTGATTGAGAAGTTGTAGACGTTTCCAGGAATACCTGAAACAAATGTAAAATTTCTCAAATAATATGTAATACAGGAAAGCAAAGCCACCTGCCCCTGAAAACAGGCTGCATATTTGCAGTATGTGTAACAGCAGAGTCTGGGCTGTGCTCCCTAGTGGCAGGCTGACTGCACTCGTGCACCCTAAGGACATTGATGCACAGACGAAGAAAGGAAAGACAGAAATAAAATTTATTTTTAAATAATTTTAATCGTACATAAAAAGAGCTCTCATGTCTTCCTCACCCAGACTCAGATTTCCCAGTGGTTAACATTTTACCATATTTGTTCCATCTGTGTGTGTGTGTGTGTGTGTGTGTGTGTCTGTGTGTAGAAATGCAGTTGTCATGTCTTTTTGGCCTCCTACCATCTGAAAAGTTCTCATTTTTACCTTTTTTTCATGGCCATGATGGTTTTAAAAAGAGAGGCCTGACATTCTGTAGAATGTGTTTCAGGCAGGGTCCAGGCCATGCCTTCTTGGCAGGACAGTGCAAAAGTGATGCTCTGCTCTTCCCCATGCAGATACATGATGTCAACTTTGATCACCTGGTCGAAGTGGTTATTTGTCAGCTTTCTCATCATAGAGTCACCATTTTTTTTTTATGGTTGACATTTCATGCCACAGAAAAGAGCTTTTAGGCTTTATTCTTTAAAATGGAGCTCCTGGCACATCACTTTGCAAGGATAGTAATTGAGAAGTTGTAGACGTTGCCAGGAATATTTTCTGGTGAGATATTCTGAGACCACATCAATATCTTAGTCTTTAGTAGGAAATCTCTACCCACTAGCCTTAGCTAGTGATTCCTACCTGAATCCGCCACTGTTCTAATAGTTGGTCCATGGTGATTTTCTGTTGACATAATTCCTTGTATATATTAGTTGGTATTCCTACATATTTATTATAGCATGATGGACTCACAAGTAGATACCTATTCTCTGGATTGTAACTTGTTACTATCATTAATTATATTATTTTAATGCTCAAATTGTCCTAGATTTGGCTAGTGGGGGTTCAAAAGAGTTTGAATCAAATAGACCCTTGACACTGGCATTAAATAGCCAATCTGATGTGTGCTGACGATTGAGACTAATAACTGGTAGGCGGAGGGTGTTACCTGAGTTCTAGATATGTATTTATCTCAGACAGTATGGGTCACCTGCAACAAGATCTGTTGTAGGCAGGCCAACAGTAACACTCGGGACCCCAGAGGCAAGGCAACCTGAAATTCAGCTTGTCAGAGACCAGCTGGTGGGTGGAAGTTTTGCGTTTTCAGAGTCTATTAAGTTCCCCAGGCCTATCGTCTACCTTTAGCTTTCCCTGTTGGCCAATTCAGGCCCTGGTCAGATGCGGGTGGAGAGGTACACAAAGCTGGAAACAGCGTGCTGCCCACCTTTCTCTCCTGCCTCCAGAGACACTTGCTGGCTGCCAGGGTCGGTGTTGTCTTAGCCTCACAGGCGTTTTCAGTCCTTGCTCTTCCCATCCTAGAGTTTCAAACACAGAGCAAGTCTGTGTTCTGCATCTCAACATGCTAAATCAGAACCTGGATTCCCTAAAATGTTGTCTCCTGTTTCTTCCTGCCCTCACTCATGCCATATCCGTCCTTCCCAGGTTAGATTTCTCATACTTTAATGACCTTCAGAAAAGGAATGCCATCACTTTTCTCTGCGGTGAGTCATCCATTGGTTTAAAGAAAAAATTTTCTTTTTTAATAGCAGAATGAGGTAACAGAGCCCTAGAAGACAAGCCCAGAGACCTGATCCTGGTCTCCAGCTCAGCCCAGAGTAGCTGGAATTTGTCAGGCATTCTCAGTTTCCTCCTAAGTATTAGGGGCAGACAGAGTTAAGGCTACAGGCTGGCTAGCCCAAATGCAGACAGTGTCAAAGTTCTAGTTGTTGAATACCACCAGAACTTACCTTACTATTACCACTTACTATCTAATTGGGTAGATAAAACTCATATGGTGCAAAGGAATTTGTTATACCTAGACAAAAATTCATGGGGACTTGAATAATCCATGGAAACCCTAATGGAGAATTTTAATCTCCAGCATCTAGCCAGAGCAATCTTATTAAAATGCAAATCTGATCATTTCACTCCCTTGTTTAAAACCCTTCAATAGCTTACCAATGCATCTATGATGCAAAAACTTGATCCCCAGGGTCTTGTGGAATTAGGGCTCTGTCTGTCCCCTTTCTGCCTCACTGCAGTCTTTGCAAAGTCCCCTTCCCAGTTCTTAAAAGTGGCAGGTTTTGCATATGCTCTTTCCTCTGCCTAGAATTTCTGCCATCCCTCCACACATCCCCACCACACTGCCCGGTGGACTCCTTAGCTACCGCTCCCTTGAAGAACCCTCCCTACCCGTAGCCTAGGCAGGGTCCCTGCTCTGTTCCAACATAACGCCTGCATTTTACTTTCACAACACTTAATACAGTTGTTATTTATGTGATCACTTGTCTGTCTCCTCCTATACTTCATAAGTTCTACCCAGACAGGCTCTGTGTCTGTTTTGCTTAGCACCTAGCAGTGTTTGGCCTATTGCAGGCACTTAATAAATATTTGCTGAATGAAAGAATACATCCATCTTTCAGTGTAACAACTGCATCTTCCTTAAATCAGCATTCTCTTTACAGAGTGTGGGAACAGGTAGATGTGGAAGATGGAGCTGGTATGGAGAAGGGTAGTGATGGGAGACAGTGGAAGATGTAGGAGTAGTGTGCAGGTTAATGTCTGTTAAAAAAGTCCAGATAAGATTATCTGTGAGAGGAAATCCAAAGATTTGTGGGGAGAAGCCAAAAGGAGTTAGGAAGAGTTAGGAGTACAGGAAGCAAGACCACATTCTAACTTAATCATATAAACAAACCAAGCCTGTAAAATTGCAGTTATGCTACATATGTGTCAACTGACCTGATATTTCTTAGGAACTTCTGGCATATACTTTTGCTTTCTTTAATGTTACAATTTTATTTGCATGAAGTGTTTAGGTAGCTTTTTAAAACAGCTATACTAGCCTGGGCAACATAGTGGGACCCCATCTCTATAAAAAATTTAAAAATCAGCCGGGTTTGGTCACACACATCTGTAGTCTTAGCTACTAGAGAGGCTGAGGCAGGAGGATCTCTTGAGCTGGGGAGTTCAAGGCTGCAGAGAGCTGTGATCGTGCCGCTACACTCCAGCCTGAGTGACAGAGCAAGACCCTGTCTCTAAAAGAATGAATGAATACATACTTACCTACCTACCTACCTGTAACCTGAAGAGGTATTGGTGAATTGCAGTAGGCAGTATAAACTCTGTGAGGAGAAGGATTTCAGGCTTCTTAGAAAAAACCTAGCACTTGGCAGGTGCCCATCATTTGAATGACTGAATGAATGGGTTTTATCTGGGAGGGAAGAGAGCAGGCTTAAAAACAACTCTTTGGTAAATGCAAGAGCAAAAGAAAATCTCATCTGTTACACATTTCCTTTAAACCAGAAGGAGGAACACTCATATTGCTTTTTATTGTGTGTTCTCTAACAAATGGTGTTCCTCACACAAATTTGCTACAGGTAGCGAAGCTGCTGGGTCTCAAAGAGCTTAATGCTAACAGTGTCATCAGGAGATGCCACCTGCTAAACCCGTTCAGAAGGACGCTGTTGTACTTCGCTCTCTTCTTAGAACACTTTCCACTCCTGGAAAAGTTGATGTGCTAACTTAATTACTCTCATACTCTGAGTAATTAGCTTCATGAGAACTGGCCTCTCTTCCTGAGTTCATCCTACTGGTTTGCTTTCCTGCTGACGTGGGATCTTTTTGACTGCTTTGAACAGCAGGATGCTTACACTCTGGGGCTTTTAAATGTGGAAATCTGTGATAATTATGTACTTCTCTAGGACTGACTCAGCTCTTCAAGCAAAATCTTCATGCTTCATGTGAGAGGGGACAATAACATTAATGGGAATTAGCAAAGTTCTTCAGTTTCAACAGTCAGGTGTGGTATCTGGTGAAGAAAAACACATAAATAGTGTGTGAAAGTTGTGGCACAGGGGCGTAATTATTTTTCACAGCACCGTCAGTCAGTAACTGGGCCTAGAGTGTGCAGCAGTGAAATCAGAACAAAGAAGTCAGAGTGTCCTAATTAATAGATAAAGTAATAATATCAAAGTCTCCTCCATTTTAAAGTCCACAGGACACATTATTTCACCCCAGTGCTTTTTGCTCATATTAAAGAATGGCTCATTGTGGTAGAGTATGTAGAAAGTATTGAATGCTTTTCTTTACTCAAAAGTGGCATCTTTTATCACTTGAGCACTTGAGCATAGTGTTATTGGCCCCAGTAGGAAATGAAAGACTTGAAGACTACAGATTTTTTTTTTTTTTTTGAGATGGAGTTTCACTCTTGCCCAGGCTGGAGTGCAATGTCATGATCTTGGCTCACCACAACCTCTGCCTCACAGGCTCAAGCAATTTTCCTGCCTCAGCCTCGCAAGTACCTGGGATTACAGGCATGCACCACCATGCTGGGCTAATTTTGTATTTTTAGTAGAGGTGGGGTTTCTCCATGTTGGTCAGCCTGGTCTCGAACTCCCCACCTCAGGTGATCCACCCGCCTTGGCCTCCCAAAGTGCTGGGATTACAGGCATGAGCCTCCGTGCCCAATGGAAGAATACAGATTATATGGCCAAAATTTCAGTTGCTATCTGTGAATTTTTATTCTTCTCGCTGTCCCCAGCACAGGCTTTCTCAGCCTCAGCGCTACTGACATTATGAGCTAGATAATTCTTTGTTGGGGGAAGGAGGGCCTGTCTTGTGCATGGCAAAATGTGTGCAGCAGCTCTGGCCTCTACACACTAGATTCGGGTAGCACCCCAAGCAGTGACAACGATAAATATCTTCAGGCATTGCCAAATGTCCCTTTGCGGGGGCAAAATCACCTCCACGCCTCGTTTGGTTGGTTTAAAAGAAAAATTACCTCCAGTTGAGAATCACTGCTAGCAGGTTAGTACTCGACTAGTTTCCTGCGATCTAATCTTCTTCCTGGTGAGTACGTTAATTTTTATGTCTTTCAAAACCATGTATTATTTGGACAGCAAGTTTAGTTTCATTAAAAGTTAAAATCATATAGTACTTTATGAATCTAGATGAAATGATTTTTGAAATATCCATAACTCCATTTCACTTTGTTAATGCAGAAGAATTGCAAGCAAATTTCGCACTGTTCTTGAGGCAGTAAATTGGGCCCCTCTCACAGAGCACTAAGTTTTATAGGAGATAAATATATAAATAAGGAGCAGACTTGCCATCAGTTTGTTGATTTCACCTTTTCTCTGAACACATAGGAATTTGGTCTGAACTTGGAGAGTTTTCTCTAATTGATGCCGTTGCATTGGTGTTTGGTTACCCCAAATTGCAGACTGTGCAAACTTAGTTGGGAGCGAGAGGGAGGAAATGGACTCTGTGACCCTTGGTGTCTAGGAGTGAGTTGGCTCAGAGATGATGCCAACCTAAGACAACATGGAGCCCAGTGTTAGTTAGCAGGCCATCCACTTACCTTGAGACACTGGTATAAATTCTGGCAATGCCAGCTGTCATGTAGCTGTTTGCTTCACTTCTGCCTTTAATTACTTTTCTATGCACCCCATCCCCACTAGACTGTGAGCCTTGTGAGAGCAGAGACTTTGTCCATTTTGTTCGGTGTCCCCAGCTCCTAGAACAGTGCATGGTAAATAGTAAGTGAAGATCCACAGAAAACTAGAGAGATAGAGAAAGAGAGACAGAGACAGAAAGTAGATATTAATTCATGTGCCTTTATTATCAATATCAATTATAATGTAAGTCGAATGTGTGAATAAATGTTTTATTTGGTCTGCACTTCCCACTGGGTATTATAACATTTTAACTGGTCCTATTGAATTTAGCCTCTTTCCCTACATCAGTCTCACGCACACACAATTGTCAAGACGATCTTTGTTGATGACTTTTAGCCCCTAGTTTCAGTGGAAAAACTTGCCCTGCTCCAGGATGTGAGATTGGTGGCCTCTCCTGTACTCATCTTCTTCCCCTTGTCTAACCTTGGCATTCCTTCAGCAGCACCAACAGGTTCTGCCCTGGCTCTTCACCTTTTTACTCTTGTCATTTACCTTGTCTTCAGAACTCATCTCTCATTAACTGGGTTCTGTTTTGATCACTAGTTTACATACTTTCATACTGCATTGTGTTTTGGTTTTTTGGAGTGGGGGCGGGGTTGTTGTTTTTTGGGGTTTTTTCAGACAGAGTCTCTCTCTGTTGCCCAGGCTGGAATGCGGTGGTGCAATCTCGGTTCACTGTAGCCTCCGCCTCCCAGGTTCAAGCGATTCTCCTGCCTCAGCCTCCCAAGTAGCTGGGTTTACAGGCATGTGCCACCACACCCAGCTAATTTTTGTATTTTTAGTAGAGACAGGGTTTCACCATGTTAGCCAGGCTGGTCTCGAACTCCTGATCTCAAGTGAACTGCCCACCCTGGCCTCCCAAAGTGCTAGGATTACAGGCAATGAGCCTCCACTCATGGCCTGCATTGTTGATCTATGCCTTTGTCACTGATCTCAATTAGTGTTATGTTAAGGGTGTTTGGTAGTCATCTCTCAGCTAGACTATATCTCATTTTATTTCTTATAAATTTTTCCTCTTACTCCTTCCACTGAATAGGACCATTTTCTGTAGCCAATTAAGCTTTCAATAAATGTTTATATAATGAAGGTAGAGGTGGTGCCAGGAGCAGTCTCCACCACTGGATTTCCAGACATTCAAAAAATTCTTGTAAATACCAGGGACAGCCCTCCAATTCCAGAATATTTAGTTGGAAGCTATTACTCTCAGGATTTCAGTTGCAGATATAGCCAGTGGAATTTTGACTGTGCAAAAGCAGGCATAGTTCTGTTAGTCCAAAAAGGCTTAGTTAAGAGTCTCTTTATAACCCAGGTAGATTTTTTTTTTTTAAACTGCTTTTTTTTTTTGAGATGGAGTCTTGCTCTGTCACCCAGTGTGGAATGCAGTGGCGTGATCTTGACACACTGCAACCTCCACCTCTCTGGTTCAAGCAATTCCCCTGCCTCAGCCTCCTGAATAGCTGGGATTACAGGTGCACACCACCATGCCCAGCTAAATTTTTTGCATTTTTAGTAGAGACCTGGTTTCACCATGTTGGACAGACTGGTCTTGAACTCCTGACCTCAGGCAATCTGCCCACCTTGGCCTCCCAAAGTGCTGGGATTACAGGCGTGAGCTCCTGTGCCCGGCCAAAACTGTTGTTTTTATACTTCCTCTTGATCCTGAATTAATAATTTAAGTTTTATTGTAACGCTTTTCCAGTTAATAATTTAGCATCTTTCTCCTTTTTAAGATCTAGTCTTAATTTTTGAGAGGGGAAGGGGGAAGAACTGTAGTACCTGTTAGAATTCAGTGTAACTCCAAGTAAACAAGACCCAAAACAAACGATAGCTAAAACAAAATGGACCTTTATATCTCTTTCACTTAAAAGTATAGAGGTAGGCTTTTCAGAAATGTTATAGTAGCTCTGATCCACAAAGTCCTTTGAAGCCCAAGTTCCTTCTAGTACATCGTTCCTCCACCCCTAGATATGAACTCATGTTTCAAAGTTACACTAGTGTTCTAGTCATCACATCTGCATTCCAGGCAGCAGGATGGAGGAAGGCACAAAGAAGAACATAGGTGAAAGGATTATTTCTGTGTTTTTTAATGGAGGTTCCTGGGGTATACTACATGACACTTCTGCTTACAGACTTTTATTTGCCCCTATTAGTGTGGAAGGAGGGGATAATGCATACTAAAGAACATCAAGCTGTCTTTGCCATGGCCACCCCCATTCATTCACCTCCCAAGTGAACTTTCTCAGTTTATTGCAGTCAATTCCATTTGCCTTCCAAACAGTGACTTCTTGTAATATATTTTAAGACAAATGCCCAGGCCAGGTATAGTGGCTTATACCTGTAATCCCAGCATGTTGAGAGGCTGAGGTGGGAGGATTGCTTGAGGCCAGGAGTTCAAGACCAGCCTGAGCAAAATAGCAAGACCTCATCTCTATTAAAAATAATTTTAAAAAATTAAAATTAGCCAGGCGTGGTGCTACATACCTACAGTTCCCAGCTACTCAGGAAGCTGAGGTGGGAGGATCACTTGAGCCCAGGAGATAGAGACTATAGTGAGCCATGATCGCACCACTGCACTCCAGCCTGGGCAACAGAGTTGGACCTTGTCTCAAAAAAAAAAAAAAAAAAAAAAAAAAGCAATACCCATGTGTTGTAAAAATTATAAAATATAAAGAATAAAAATCATCTATAATTCCACAACCTAAAGCTAACAACTGAAACAGTATCATGTAAGAAATGTCCTTAACACTAATATTTAACGAACAACTTCTGTCTTCAGAGCATCAAGATGTTTTTCAAAGTTTATTATCTTATACTGTTGGCCAGGCTCAGTGGCTCACAGCTGTAATCCCAGCACTTTGGGAGGCCAAGGCAGGCAGATTACCTGAGGTCAGGAGTTTGAGACCAGCCTGGCCAACATAGTGAAACCCCATCTCTACTAAAAATACAAAAATTAGCTGGGCGTGGTGGCACACGCCTGTAATCCCAGCTCCTCAGGAGGCTGAGGCAGGAGAATCCCTTGAACCAGGGAGGTGGAGGTTGCAGTGAGCCAAGATGGCGCCACTGCACTCTAGCAAGTTTATTATGTTATACTATATATTCAGTTATTTATTCCTTCAATAAACCTTGTCAAACATCTCCTTTCTTCCCAGCATGTTGATAATTGGTGTGTGGTTGGGAGAGGAAGCAATGAAAAAAAAAAAGGTATATTTTTTTTGGGGGGGTGGGGGTGGAGATGAAGTTTTGCTCTTGTTGCCCAGGCTGGAGTGCAATGTGTGTGATCTTGGCTCACTGCAACTTTCACCTCCCAGGTTCAAGCGATTCTCCTGCCTCAGCCTCCCAAGTAGCTGGGATTACAGGTGCCCGCCACTATGCTTGGGTAATTTTTTATATTTTTAGTAGAGATGGGGTTTCACCATGTTGGTCTCGAGCTTCTGACCTTCAAGTGATCCACCCTCCTTGATCTCCCAAAGTGCTGGGATTACAGGCGTGAGCCAGCGTGCTCTCCAAAAAAAATTTTTTTTAATTAAATTTTTTGCTCTCTGGGTGCTTATAGTCTGGTACAAAAGACAAAAAAGTGTTTTGGTCTTGTTAAAGTTGGGAAATAAATCAGGGACTCATAAGTGCCTAATTTATGTTGATGTATGTAAACATACACTAGAAAACAGGATATTAAAAAAATAATGACACCGGGTAGTTTTATTGTAGAATAATTTTTACCATGGACAATTGTTTGTGAAAATGACACCTTGAAAACACATCTTACTTTTTTACTTGCTGGAGAATGAAACTTGAATTACAAGTCCTTTGGGTAGCCTGGTTTGAGCAGTATTAGGAAATAAGCAAGCCTAACTTGGTTAAATTCTAACCTCTCCTGATTCCCAGAAGTCCAAAGTTCATTTGGGGGTAATTTAACGTGATACATGTTTTTTGTGATTTCTACAAGGTGAACTAAAGAAATAACTAAAGATGGACCAGTTAGGTTTTGGTAAAAACTGTGATAAGTTTTGTTGTGTTTTAAATACTGATGTTGAGTCAGTTCATCTTTCCTGCTGAAAATCCTCAAGTGGGAAAAGCAGCTATGTTAGGAAATACATAGAAAAAGTAGGAGTTACACCAAAATATTAACGCTTGCCACTTGATGGTAAGATCTGAGTGCCCTTTTTTTTACGTTCTTTAAATTATCTGTATGTGGCTTTTTTCTTTTGTTTTAATATTTTACAAGCATGTACTACTTTTGTATCTGGAAAAAGGTTTGTTTTTCTTTCATTTTTTAAGAAGAAGCTTTCATCAGTGGCAAAGGCTCAGTTGAAATTAGTGATAAAGGACTTGCCACGTGTCATAAGCCCAGGGCTGAGAAGAGTCAGGCAGTGCTCTGAAACCAGTGAGTGCTGCTGGGATCCTGAGAACCCACAGAGAACAGCGGGGCTGATTGTACCTCTGCACCTCCTCAGGTGACCGAGGGCTGAGCAGGAGGACACAGACTCTTTCATGAAGAAGTGACTAGTATAGGAAAAACAGAGCCTCTCTGTAGAGATGCTTGAAGTGCTAGCTTTATTTAAAAATCAACTGGCAAAACGGGAGTGAAGAACACACATTTTCAGAAGATACCGGTTTCCTGTTTTCATTAAGAAAACAGGGAATGCGGAACAGCTGAGTGTGGTGGGGGTGGTGTCACTGCGGCCGGAGGGAGACTTCATTGGTGAAAACTCAGCCTATGGCATTTGTGCGTGGCCGGCCAAGTTTACACGAATGTTGAAACTTTTCCTTATGGGGTGAGGATCGAGGACGTCTGAGGCTGGGTCCGGGTGAGCTGGGAGCGAGCTGGTGTGCGGTGCAGCGCGGGCTGGCAGGGAGCGCAGCGGGCGCCACCTGGTAGGTGAGCTGCGAGTGGCGTGGGGCGGTCACCGCTGGCCGAATTCCAGGGGGGCCTGGGCGAGGGTGGCCGGCCGGGAAGGCTGTGCGCTGCTTGGCCACTTTACTCCACCGCAGCGACCCCACAGGTCTACAGGAGTCCAGCTTAGACTCGCCGGCTCACACACACATCCCGGGAGGGCCAGATCAGCCTGCCTGACACCCAAGCTGCAGTTTCTCTTTGTTAATGGAATTTCAGACAGTACTGGAAACAGGTCTGGCTGCATATTTTGAGTGATCACCTTCTCCATGTGGAGATGAAAGTTAAAAGGGAAAGAGAGAAGGACAGCTACGTGCTATTAACACGAGCACAAGTTTCCAGGCACAGCACTCCCGACCAGCCCTACCATTCTTAGGCTAGAGCATGACTGCTGCTGGGTACTTCTTTCACATAGAATTCACTTCCCACACGTGTTAGAATCGAACAGCTAGAGCAATTTAATATTGTTTTAAATTGGGACGTAAGGAATATATGTCCTTTTTATTCCTCTGCTTGGCAATCTTATTTTTGTACTTTCTTTCCAACATTTGGGAAGAAAGCGGGCAGATGGAAGCAGAAGTGTTCTTCATAGCATTCACACTGTCGGGTGTAAATGTTCGGCAGTGCTGGGGGTTGGGAGGGCAGACAGCAACCAGGTTTGCTGGAAGTTACTTCAAACTGGACAGCAGTGAAGTGGGTTTGTATACTCAGGAGAGGGCAAGGAGACTGATGGCTTACATTTTCACTCATTGCTTTTGAGTTCTTTCCATAGCTCTAAAAATGCACAGCTTATTAGCGTGGCTCTGGGAAAACAACACATGACCTGATCCTACAATTTAAAAAAATAAAAATGACCTTGCTTTTAAGTTTGAAATGCATAGCCCAGGTCAGCGACAAGGTCTGCGCTTTGAAATGTTCTTGTGTTTCCTCTTTTAAATGTCTGGTTTAGCCTTAAGTAGTATTTACTGAGTGCCACATGATCCAGTGGTTGGAGTATGTAGGTTTTGCCCTTATCTTCATTCTTTGCATCTGTTTGAACTCATGACAATACAAAACAAGGTGTTCCTGGGATAGGGAATGTTTTGTCCAAAAGAAGTCAACACAGAGAAAACTTTTCCTACAGTTAAGACAGGGTTTGGTTTTGTTTTTAAATGAGGAGAGAAACTGAGAAGTGGAAAACACAAAATAGAGTTGAAGTCTTTCTTCTGTGTGCTTCTACTCATGCTGCCAGAGTTAATCACTAAATATCCCATGCCCCAGCTTTCTCAGCCAGGGAGGTGCCAAGGCAAATTGTAAGCCCATGGAGGTAGTCAGGAGCTGAGTGCCCTTGACCTCCATTTAGAAAGGCAGCCCAGTCTGCAAAAGACAGCAGCAGGGACATCTCATCCCAGGCCTCCTGGTTATGCTGCTGACTTTGTCTGTCTGCTACTGACTTTTAGTTTTTTTGTGTGCCTCAGATAACACTTTGAAAAACAGGAATCTTAATGTCTGCTGTCTATATTCCAAGAGACTGTAGATGACCAATGAAATTATCTACTGGACAATGCTTTCATGTCTTTTTTTTTTTTATTTTTTTTTATTTTTTTTTTATTGAGATGGAGTTTTTGCTCTATTGCCCAGGCTAGAATGCAACGGTGTGACCTCGCCTCACTGCAACCTCCACCTCCTGGATTCAAGCAATTCTCCTGCCTCAGCCTCCCAAGTAACTGGGATTACAGGCGCCTGCCACCATGCCCAGCCAATTTTTTATTTTTAGTAGAGACGAGGTTTTACCCCATGTTGGCCAGGCTGGTCTCAAACTCTTGACCTCAGGTGATCCACCCGCCTTGGCCTCCCAAAGTGCTAGGATTACAGGAGTGAGCACCATGCCCAGCCTTTCGTGTCTTTTATAATGAATTCTTTTAAAAATATTTAGTAAGGACTTACTATGTGCTTGTCTCGTTAATCATTATCTCTGAGTACTGATGGACATAAAGATGGAAATAGTAGACATTTTAGACTACAAAAGTGGGGAAAGAGGAGAGTGAGGGTTGAAAAATTACCTATTGAGTACGGTGTTCACTATTTGGGTGATGTGTACACTAGAAGCTCAAAGCTCATCATTACACAATATATCCTTGTAACAAGCCTGCACATGTACTCCCTGAATCTAAGATACAATTTTAAAAAATAATACAATCATTATCTCATTACATTGTTTTTAAGCCTGAGTTAAATATTTGCATCTCCATTTTTACTCAGGGAGAAACTGAAGTTAAGAGAGGTTTATTAACTTGCTTACCCAAGCCGGGCACAGTGGCTCACGCCTGTAATCCCAGCACTTTGGGAGGCCAGGTTGGGTGGATCACCTAAGGTCAGGAGTTCGAGACCAGCCTGCCCAACATAGTGAAACCCTGTCTCTACTAAAAGTGTAAAAATTAGCCAGGCGTGGTGGTGCACCCCTGTAATCCCAGCAACTCAGGAGGCTGAGGTAGGAGAATTGCTTGATCCCAGGAGACGGAGGCTGCAGTGAACCGAGATCATGCCATTGCAGCTCCAGCCTGGGTGACAGAATGACCTGTCTCAAAAAAAAAACAAAACAAACTTGCTTACCCAGCTGTTGTAGATCCAGGTTCAAAATATAGGTGTGTCAACTCTTAAAATCATACCAGCTTGCTGTACTGCAACAAACACAAATATTAGTTTTTACCATTAGGTGTATTGCATGTCATTATAATATTCTTTTCTCCCTTTTCTAGGAAAAGCAGGTGATATTCTCAATGGAGACCAGGACAAGGAACAGAAAGACCCTTACTTTGTGGAGACCCCCTATGGTTATCAACTGGACTTAGATTTCCTCAAATATGTGGATGACATACAGAAGGGAAATACCATCAAAAGACTGAACATCCAGAAGAGGCGGAAGCCGTCCGTGCCATGCCCAGAACCCAGGACCACATCTGGTCAGCAAGGTATATGGACTTCCACTGAATCCCTCTCATCCTCCAACAGTGATGACAACAAGCAGTGCCCCAACTTCCTCATAGCCAGAAGTCAATTTACATCAACTCCAATCTCAAAGCCACCTCCCCCTCTGGAGACCTCACTCCCTTTTCTTACCATCCCAGAAAATCGACAGCTGCCACCTCCCTCACCACAACTCCCAAAGCATAACCTTCATGTCACCAAGACACTGATGGAGACCCGGAGAAGACTGGAACAGGAGAGAGCCACCATGCAGATGACACCGGGTGAGTTCAGAAGGCCCAGGCTGGCCAGTTTTGGAGGCATGGGCTCCACAAGCTCCCTCCCTTCTTTTGTGGGTTCTGGAAACCACAATCCTGCCATGCACCAGCTTCAGAATGGATACCAAGGTAATGGGGATTATGGTAGCTATGCCCCAGCTGCTCCCACCACTTCCTCCATGGGGAGCCCCATCCGCCACAGCCCCCTGAGCTCAGGGATCTCCACCCCAGTGACCAACGTGAGCCCCATGCACCTGCAGCACATCCGCGAGCAGATGGCCATTGCTCTGAAACGCCTGAGGGAGCTGGAGGAGCAGGTGCGAACCATCCCTGTGCTTCAGGTAAAGATCTCTGTCTTACAAGAAGAGAAAAGGCAGTTGGTCTCACAGCTGAAAAACCAAAGGGCTGCATCCCAGAACAATGTCTGTGGTGTGAGGAAGCGGTCCTACAGTGCGGGGAAGGCCTCCCAGCTGGAACAGCTCTCCCGGGCCCGAAGAAGTGGCGGGGAATTATACATTGACTATGAGGAGGAAGAAATGGAGACCGTAGAACAGAGCACGCAGAGGATAAAGGAGTTCCGGTAGCTTACAGCAGACATGCAAGCCCTGGAGCAGAAGATCCAGGACAGCAGCTGTGAGGCCTCCTCAGAGCTCAGGGAGAATGGAGAGTGCCGGTCTGTGGCTGTGGGTGCTGAGGAGAACATGAACGACATCGTCGTGTACCACAGAGGCTCCAGGTCCTGTAAGGATGCAGCTGTAGGGACACTTGTTGAGATGAGAAATTGTGGGGTCAGCATGACAGAGGCCATGCTTGAAGTGATGACTGAAGCTGACAAAGAAATTGAGCTGCAACAGCAGACCATAGAAGCCTTAAAGGAAAAGATCTATCGCCTAGAAGTACAGCTTAGAGAAACCACCCATGACCGGGAGATGACTAAACTAAAACAAGAGCTGCAGGCTGCTGGATTGAGGAAAAAGGTTGACAAAGCCACGATGGCCCAGCCGCTTGTTTTCAGTAAGGTGGTGGAGGCAGTGGTGCAGACCAGAGACCAAATGGTCGGCAGTCACATGGACCCGGTGGACACGTGTGTTGGGACCTCCGTGGAAACAAACAGTGTAGGCATCTCCTGCCAGCCCGAATGTAAGAATAAAGTCGTAGGGCCTGAGCTGCCTATGAATTGGTGGATTGTTAAGGAGAGGGTGGAAATGCATGACCGATGTGCTGGGAGGTCTGTGGAAATGTGTGACAAGAGTGTGAGTGTGGAAGTCAGCGTCTGCGAAACAGGCAGCAACACAGAGGAGTCTGTGAACGACCTCACACTCCTCAAGACAAACTTGAATCTCAAAGAAGTGCGGTCTATCGGTTGTGGAGATTGTTCTGTTGACGTGACCGTCTGCTCTCCAAAGGAGTGCACCTCCCAGGGCGTGAACACTGAGGCTGTTAGCCAGGTGGAAGCTGCCGTCATGGCAGTGCCTCGTACTGCAGACCAGGACATTAGCACGGATTTGGAACAGGTGCACCAGTTCACCAACACCGAGACGGCCACCCTCATAGAGTCCTGCACCAACACTTGTCTAAGCACTTGGGACAAGCAGACCAGCACCCAGACTGTGGAGACACGGACAGTAGCTGTAGGAGAAGGCCGTGTCAAGGACATCAACTCCTCCACCAAGACGCGGTCCATTGGTGTTGGAACGTTGCTTTCTGGCCATTCTGGGTTTGACAGGCCATCAGCTGTAAAGACCAAAGAGTCAGGTGTGGGGCAGATAAATATTAACGACAACTATCTGATTGGTCTCAAAATGAGGACCATAGCTTGTGGGCCACCACAGTTGACTGTGGGGCTGACAGCCAGCAGAAGGAGCGTGGGGGTTGGGGATGACCCTGTAGGGGAATCTCTGGAGAACTCCCAGCCTCAAGCTCCACCTGGAATGATGACCGGCCTGGATCACTACATTGAGTGCATCCAGAAGCTGCTGGCAGAACAGCAGACACTGCTGGCTGAGAACTATAGTGAACTGGCAGAAGCTTTCGGGGAGCCTCACTCACAGATTGGCTCCCTCAACTCTCAGCTCATCAGCACCCTGTCGTCTATCAACTCTGTCATGAAATCTGCAAGCACTGAAGAGCTGAGGAACCCTGACTTCCAGAAAACCAGTCTGGGTAAAATCACAGGTAGGTGGTACCCTGAGGACCTGGGAATGGGGAAGGATGGGGGAAAATGTCTTTCCAGAAGCTAAGGATTATTTTTTAACTGCTGGAACCATTTTTGGAGGAGAAATGGAGAAAGTTTTAGAGTGGTAATCTGTAGAATGAAAACTAAGAATCAAAATCTGTAAGCACCTCTGCTGATTCTTATTATCTGGTAGCCTCACTGGCGTCTGGCTGAGGACTAACGCTGGAAGAAAAGTAAACTGGTGTTGGCTGGCCTAGAGGTTGTCTTCTGGGGCTGCTAGTTTGGTAAGATGCTTTATTCTTTGTCTTTCAGTTATTTACTTGCTCATTATTTATAGAACTGCCTTTAAAAAATCCTACCCTGTTTGTACCCACTATTACCAGTATATTAGCAATTGAAATACTGGCATAAAATGTTTTCAGTTAAAACGTTTATGAGAGGAGAGACTCCATTAATTCATTCTTTAATTCAGCAAATAATTATTGAATTTGAGCCAGGTGCAATGGTACACATCTGTAGTCCCAGCTACTCTAGAGGCTGAGGTGGGAGGATTGCTAGAGCCCAGAAATTTGAGGCCAGCCTGGGCAACATAGTAAGACCTCCATTTCTAAAAAAATACGAAGTAAAAATTATTATTACTTGGATTCCTACTCTGTCTCAAGCTATAGGCTGTGAAGATAGTGTGAACAAAACAGAACAGAGCCCCTGTCCCTGCGGTGCTTACATTCTAGGTAGGGTGCAGGATATAGACAGTAGATCTATAATATGTCAGGAGGTGATAAATACTGTGAAGAAATTAACTCCGGTTATGGGAACAGCGAGTGGTAGTGGTCAGGGTGAGGGCTGTTTGAGATGAGGTGGTCAAACTTGGAGAGAAGGGAGTCTTTTCCCACTCTTTTTTTTTTTTTTTTGAGACAGAGTCGCTCTGTCACCCAGGCTGGAGGGTGGTGGTGCCATCTCGGCTCACTGCAACCTCTGCCTCCCAGGTACAAGCGATTCTTGTGTCTCAACCTCCTGAGTAGCTGGGACTACAGGTGCCCACCACTATGCCCAGCCACTTTTTTGTATTTTAGTAGAGATAGGGTTTCACCACATTGGTCAGGCTGATCTTGAACTCCTGACCTCAGGTGATCTACCCACCTCGGCCTCCCAAAGTGCTGGGATTACAGACATGAGCCACCACACCTGGCCCGATCGGCGCTTACATTTTTGTCTGTCTTATTCTTTCTCGTATTCATTGGGATTCCTGCTCACTCTTCCTTCTTGAAATTGAAGCTAATAATCAGAAAGCCACCCTGGATGATTTTATGGCTTACAGTAATTCGCTGTGAGCCTTACCAACCTGATTTTGCTTGTGACCATGTGCACTGCCTCTCACAGTGTATAACATCATCCTCAGCTTAGGACCACACTGCCTGGCTTCTGTTGCTGGCTCTCCAATTCTCATGAATCAGTGTGACCTGGGAAAGAGTGTGCATTAGATTAACTTTACATGAAAATGTGTAATACAGACTTAAGCCATCCACAGAAATTCCAGTCTTTCTATTAGTGTCTGATGGGGCAATTATTAAAATAGACTGAAATATATTATTTTTATATCTTCCTAGGTTTCCACTTTCAAACCTGAATTATTGTTAGTTTTCAGTATCTGTGCTATAGGACAGTTAGTTTGTTGTGGAAGAAAAAAATGAATATGACAGCTCATGTGTGGGGTTTTTGCCTTTTAGAATCCAAAGAGTCTAATAAACATACAGGGAAGTCATTTTAGAATAAACAGGATTAAAATGATCTGTGGACTCAAACAGAGTCTGCAAGAACTCATGCCATGTCTGCTTTGACATCCTTTTAAAAATCATGATGTCAGATGAAGTCAAAATAAAATTCTTAAATACCTCCAGACACAGATGGCACAGTGGATCATCCATTATAAAAGCATTTTGTTCCCAGCCTTCCTCCCTCCTCCCCAAACTGGGGTTTCTATTTCACATTCTTGCCAAAAATATTCAGCTGTAACACTGAAGTAATTTGCTGACCCTCTGAGCACGGAGACCAGGGAGCAAGTTTAGTCTGGCTGTGTGACAGTGTTTTTTGGTCTATTTCCAGTCACACTGACATGCCACACATCACTGGTTAGATCCAATCCTGCTAACAAACACCTAATTAATCAGCTAAAATACAGAAGACCTACAGCACTTGTGAACAAAACAATAAATATTGTTAACAGCACTTATTTAGTCACAATGGCAGCCCCTCTCAGAGCACACAAGAACAAATTTTAAGTATTTCTGTAATGCACATCATATTTGTGTTTTCACCATTTTGTTTAACGTTCTAATGAGGAATTAATTAGGTTAGGAAATGAACGCAGAGTATTCCACTTTTGTTATCTGGCATTTGTCATGTGGACTGAAAATTAAAGCAACTTGATATAGTAAAGTAGAGATGCTCAACACTTAGAAGCTTTGAGAATCCAGGTGGCTCAGGGTGCACTGTGCATTCCTGTGCACACCATACCATAGAGAATAGCACTCACCACAGTCTAGAATGTATTTCTGAACCAAAAGATATACTGGAGTATAGAAGGGTATTCATCTCAATGTTTGTTTTCCCCAAATAAAACAGTAGGGAATTTGGGTCTGACACCTACCAAAAAGAGCATATAAATGATCACTTATATGAACCTAACACAGTATTCTAATTTAAGGAAGTTGTTCAGTTTGGGCTCTGAAGCTAGACAGTGTGGGTTCACATTCTTTCTCTGTCACTAGAACAGATTGTCTTTGTTCCTTCACAGGGTTGTAATGAAGATTCAGTGAGTCAATAGGAGTAAAGCACAGAGTATAAATGCTCAATGAAAGTTGGCTGACATTGTTGTTATGGTTAGAGTATTTCCAGAAATAGAAATGTAGATCTAGAACAAATGATGCCACACAGAAATTGTACAAGTGGTCTTTTGTTTTCAACCTAAATTTTTATCTTCATTATTCTGGGTGATGCCCCTACCCAATTATTATACCTCTCCAACTAACCATTGTATCAATATAAAGAAGTAAATAGATAACAATGGGAAACACAAAATTGATAAATATTCAGTCCAGAGTCATTCAGAATCCGTGTCAAAGCTCAAAACGAAGTATATTAGCGGCCAATCCATAGAATTCTGTTCATTTCTCCTAGAGTTGAAGATTTGATGATGGTGTCACTTTTCAGTATGCAAAAAAGTGTTATTTTTAGCAGCATCATAATGCTTAACACTATATTTAATTTCTTAAAATTACAACTAGAGCATGCATCATAAGAAATTAATAGTTCAAGCATAGGCAACGTAGTGAGACCTTGTCTCTACAAAAAAAATTTTTTAAATTATCTGGTCATGTTATCCTGTGCCTGTAGCCTCAGCTACTCAGGAAACTGAGGTAGGATGATCTCTTGAGCCCAGGAGGTTGATTTGAGGCTGCAGTGAGCTGTGATCACACCACTACACTCCAGCCTGGGTGACAGAATGAGACCTTGTCTGGGGGTGGGGGTGGTGGGGGGAGATTGTGCACGGTGGCTCACACCTGTAATTCTAGCATTCTGAGAGCTGAGGCTGGCAGAGTGCTCGAGCCCAGGAGTTCGAGACCATCCTGGGCAATATGGTAAAACCCCGTCTTTACTAAAAATACAAAAATTTGGCAGGCGTGATGGCAGACCCCTGTAGTCCCAGCTACTCAGGAGGCTGAGGTGGGAAGATCACCAGAGCCCGAGAGGTGGAGGCTGCAGTGAGCCATGATTGTCACCCACTCTAGCCTGGGTGACAGAGTGACACCCTGTCTCAAAAAAAGAAAAGAAAAAGGAAAAAGAAATTAAAAGTTCAGAAGAGCATATAATAAAAGAGTTAAAGCCTCCCTGGCGCACTCCTGTGGTAGCCCGCGTGTGTTTGGTATTTACAGATGTCCATGCTTGCACGTCTGTATTTTAGAAACATATATTTTTGTAATAAAATTTGAATCATACATAGTCTGCCTCTTTGTTTTTTCACCTAAAAGGTCACGAACATTTTTCTAGGATTTGAGAGACAGTGTCTTGGTTTTGATGGAATTGGAACCTGATAGTGACCAGAGGTGTTCTGTATTTTTTAATTCCTGATAGTATGAGTTTAACGCATTTAATATTTTCTTTTATAAAATAAAAAAGTTAAGAGGAAATGAGTTTCTGTTATAACAAAAATGTTGGTAAAAAAAAGTTTATTCTTCCTGTAAATCAGTTGGATTGTTTTCGTTTGAGACATAGATTAGTGTTTTCTTTTTTTAATTACTATTTTCTTCTAGAGAGGGAAGAGGAGAGAGAAAATTCCAGAAAAATGACTTACAGATACTCTAAAAATATATAACTGTCTCTGAGCAAATACAGACAAAACTATAACAGTGGAATTTAACTGCCTGCCCCATGATTTATAGAACATTCTTCTCTCATATTGAAAAGACCTGCTTTTTAAAATCAGCTTCCGTATTTATACTCTTAGTTATCTTAGTTCATCAAAAGTTAATGAACTCGAAGTCATTCCCATAACTATGAAAGTAAGTTGTAGACAAGAGATTTGAGCCAAAGCAAAAGTAGTCATTACAAAATACGTTTCTAGGTAGTTTTCTCCTCGTTCAAATAATATATCATTTACCTGTCTTAGCACTTGGCTTCTTAATCACTTTCTTTTAATGCTCAAAAGCACCAAAACAATGCAATCCAAGTGTTTCTGGGACCCTGCAGATATAAAAATATGATGTAGGTAGTGGAAGGCCTAGAAGTCAGAAGAGCTGACCTCTCATACTGGCTGTGTAGGTAACTTGCTGTGTCTTTTTTTTTTTTTTTTTTTTTTTTTTTTTACTTTTAAGACAGGGTCTCACTCTGTCACCCAGGCTAGAGTGCAGTGGCATGATCACAGCTTGCTGTAGCCTGAACTTCCCGAGCTCTAACCATCCTCCCTCTTCAGCTTCCCGAGTAGCTGGGACTACAGGTGCATGCCACCATACCTGGCTAATTTTTGTATTATTTTTAGAGACAAGGTCTCCCCATGTTGCCCAGGCTGGTCTTGAACTTTTGGGCTCAAGCAATTCGCCTGCCTCAGCCTCCCAAATCATTGGGATTACAGGTGTGAGCCACCATGCCAGGCCACTGTATCATTTTAGAAAGGGAGATTGTGGACTTCCATGGCCTCCTGTGTCAAATAAATAGGGTGAGATTAGTTTTTCTCCTACAGTCCCTTCAGCAGGATTATTCTGTACAAGTGTGAGTTAACTGTTTATGTTGGTGACCACACATGTATTAGCATTCAGGCTGAGGTCTGAGAGGAGAGCGTAGAAACAACATATTTGTCCTTTCTCCTCTATCAAAGCTACATGCTTTTCCTCACAAAGTAGTATGTACCAAAAAAGAAGATGGTCCTTCATGAATAATCTCTACTGCCTGTTCCCCAAACCATCATTTGGGCTTGAAGAGTGAATTCATGCTCGAGCCCTTTTTTTTTTTTTTAATTTTTATTTTTATTTTTATTTTTATTATTTTTTTTTGAGACAGAGTCACACTCTGTCACCCAGGCTGGAGTGCAGTGGTGCAATCTCGGCTCATTGCAACCTCCACCTCCTGGGTTCAAGTGATTGTCCTGCCTCAGCCTCCTGAATAGCTGGGACTACAGGCACATGCCACCACGCCCGGCTAAATTTTTTTTTATTATTATTTTTAGTAGAGACGGGGTTTAACCTTGTTGGCCAGGCTGGTCTCGATCTTCTAACCTCATGATCCACCCGCCTCAGCCTCCCAAAGTGCTGGGATTACAGGCATGAGCCAGCGCGCCCGGCTTCAAGCCCTTTTTCTTAAAAACAAACATTATTTCAGATCCCTTTGAATTTTTAGTCATACCGTGGGAAATTAACCTAAATATTTGAAAGGACTCCATAATGAATTGGAAATTTCAGGCCTACCTGTTCTCAATGAGTAAGTTTAGATGTTCTTTAAAAATTAAATCAGAATGTCAAGCTGAAAACGTGTCACAGCAACATGGTTAATTAGCTGGCTACACTCTTCTTTTTTGTGTTTTCAGAAAGTTCTTGGCACTATCAATACAAATATAGATCAGCATACCAGAACAGTTGGAATAGGTGAACAGAGCAACTTTTAAAATCCATTTTAATATATTTTTTTAAATTGATTTTCTAACAAATTTGGAAACCCATGGCTATATACCAATAACTAATACACATTCTGGACAGATAAATGTTACACAGAAGACTGGAGAATTGATCTCTTTAAAACCCATTCAGCTCTAGTTTTGGGTGATTTTTTTTTTCTTTTTTTAAGAGATGGGGTCTTGCTTTGTCACCCAGACTAGCATGCAGTGGCATGATCCGGGCTCACGCCACTGCAGCCCCCAACTTCTGGGCTCAGGGCTCAAGTGATCCTCCCACTTTCCAGCTCTAGTTTCATTGAATTATTTTTCTTGTAAAACAGTTTGCTTTTAACATTCCTTTATGTCAAGGACATAAAGTTTTCATTTTAAGTGGCTTGTTTTTCATTATAGTCATCTCATTTGCCTTAGAATTTAATATATGGATAATTATAAAAGCTAAGTGCACTTCGGAATGATAATTAATGCATCAAAGGTGTTCCTCTTATTTTCCAGGACACTGAGATGTCTGTCACTTGTTGTCCTTTAGTGATCACTAATCTGACCAAGTCGTAAAATGAGGCTTATGCTTTATTGGTGTTTATGGCCATTATAAGTTTGAGTTAATGACAGAAGACTTCACAGTTGCCCACTCTGCTGTCCATTAACTTCCCAGTTGTGCCTGTGAAAACCGTTGCCACCTGGTGAGAATTTTGAGCATCTAGACCAGAGTGCCAGAATTCTGAAGGTGTTTTGTAATTACTCCACATGTTGCTGTCGTTTTGTTTTGTTGAGACAGGGTCTGTCTCTGTCTTCCAGGCTGGAGTGCAGTGGTGCAATCATAGCTCACCATAGCCCCTAACTGCCAAGCTCAAGCTATCCTCACACGTGAACCTCCCGATAGCTAGGACTACAGGCACTTACCACCATGCCCAGCTGTTTTTTGTTTTGTTTTGTTTTGTTTGTTAGAGAGGGGGGTCTCACTATGTTGCTCAGGCTGATCTGCAACTCCTAGGCTCAAGCAGTTAACCTATCTCAGCCTCACTAAGTGCTGGGATTACAGGCGTAAGCCAATGCACCCGGCCTGTTTTTTGTTTTTCCTCAGAGACGGGGTTTCATTCTGTCACCCAGGTTGGAATGCAGTCTCAATCTCCCAGCCTCAAACCATCCTCCAGCCTCAGCCCCTCAAAGTACTGGGATTACAGGTGTGAGCCACTCCCAGCCTGTAATTACTCCTGTTTTTATCCCTATTGTTCAGGTAGCACTTACTTTCTGTTTAGTATGAACATCTACCATTACTGGCCCAGGGCTGTTAATTAAACCAGCAGCAGTTCCTAAAAATTCACATGGATCCAAGTTGATGGGTTGAAACTAGAGGGGAGTCTAAATTCTTAATTTCAGTAGTCAACTTTTATATTGGTTAATTTAATTCAGTGGATCTCAATCCTGGCAGCACAGTAGAATCACCTAGGGAGAAGTTTGAAAATACTGATGCCTGCAATTGGAGACACTAGTTGTATTACCAAGGTTTTGACTGGAATGGCATAAGGCCAGGCGTGGTGGCTCATGCCTATAATCCCAACGCTTTGGGAGGTCAAGGCGGGCAGATTTCCTGAGGTCACAAGTTCAAGACCAGCCTGGCCAACATGGTAAAACCCCGTCTCTACTAACAATACAAAAATTAGCCAGGCATGGTGGCAGGTGCCCATAATCCCAGCTACTCGGGAGGCTGAGGCACAGGAATCTCTTGAACCAAGAAGGCAGAGGTTGCGGTGAGCCAGGATTGCTCCACTGCACTCCAGCCTGGGCAACAGCACAAGACAAGACACTCTCTCAATTAAAATAAAAAATTATTTACCAAAGTAGGTTTATTTTCTCCGTATTATTGTATGACCTATTTTTAATACACATCATGCTCATCTATGTTAATATTCTCCTATATCAAGATTTGTAATGGCCATATAGAATTCCTTTGTATAAATATACCAGTGCTTATATGGTTGTTTCTTACAAGCAGACTGTCTGCCTCTTTTTACTGTTTTAAACATGGAAACAATAGCCTTCTGTATCTTTTTGTACATCCTTAGGATAAAACTTTTAGACAATTAAGTGAAATAATTTTTCATTTTTAAAAGTGATTTTGAACACAGTTAACCCATATTCACTATAGAAAAAATGGCAAATCCAAGGAAATTTTTTTTTTTTGATTAGAGTCTCGCTCTGCCGCCCAGGCTGGAGTGCAGTGGGACGATCTTGGCTCACTGCAACCTCTGCCTCCCGGGTTCAAGTGATTCTCCTACCTCAGCCTCCCGAGCAGCTCTGGATTACAGGCACTCACCACCATGCCCAGCTAATTTTTGTATTTTTGTAGAGATGGAGTTTCACCATGTTGGCCAGGCTGGTCTCAAACTCCTGACCTCAAGTAATCTACCTGCCTCAGCCTCCCAAAGTGCTGGAATTACAGGCAGGAGCCACCACGCCCAGCCTAATCCAGGGAAAAATTAAAACTACCATAGCTGTTTCATTTAGCACAGAGTCAGACAACTTTTCGTGTGTGTGTGTGTGTGGTAATGTATTTTAATAGGATCACACAATACATGGAATTTTATTATCTGCTTTTTTCAATTAACCATATATTACAAACATTTTTCCACATCACCCACATTGAAAATTCTACAATATATCTGTAAACCAAAAATAAAATTCTAAGCCCCCTAACCAACGGAATAGATCCCTCCTGTCAGCCAGGGGATTCCATAGTAAACCTGAAAAACTAGTTCAGGCCATGATGGGAAGGAGGTGTCAAACATGCCTCATTATACCCTCCTCCCTTTGGAATTCAGGCACAACTGACCAGCATTAACATTAAAACAGAAATCTTAGGAGTGACAAACAGACTCTTTATAGCAATAAGATAACAAATTCCAACCTGACTCTCCTATAGCATCACATGACAGCAGACCCTAAAAGAAATGGAAGTATTTTACCCTAAAATATATTTCTTCGATGTATTTTGTCTTTTTTGTTTTGTTTCTTTTGTTTTCTTGAGATGGAGTCTCACTCTGTCACTCTGTCACCCAGGCTGGAGTGCAATGGCACAATCTAGGCACTACAACCTCCACCTCCCGGGTTCAAGCCATTCTCCTACCTCAGCCTCCCAAGTAGCTGGGACTACAGGCACCCCCCACCATGCCTGGCTAATTTTTGTATTTTTAGTAGAGACGGGGTTTCACCGTGTTGACCAGGCTGGTCTCGAACTCTTGACCTCAGGTGATCCACCTGCCTTGGCCTCCCAAAGTGCTGGGGTTACAGGCATGAGCCACTGCTCCCGGCCTCTTCGATGCATATTGAAATGGCCCTGCAAGGCTGTCTCTTGTGGGGAATATCTACATTATATAGAGAATCCCCTTACCTGTCCAGGCCTTTTCCTGATCAGGAGAGATTCAGAGTCTGGTACCTATTTAGGTCTGAAAAGAGACATTTACCATCTATATAGAGGTCTGAAAAGAGACGTTTACCATCTATGTAGATGAAGCCTGCTACCTGGAGGCTTCATCTACATAATAAGAACCTTGGTCTTCACAACCCCTTATCTTAACCCAGACACTCCTTTCTGTTGATTCCAGGCCTTTAGATAATAAGTTAACTTTTTCAACCATTTGCCAATCAGAGTATCTTTGAATCTACCGAAGACCTGGAAGCCCACCCTTATTTGAGTTCTTCCACCTTTCTAAACTAGTGTATACCTTACATGCATTGATTTGTGTTTGCCTGTAACTTCTTGTCCACTAAAATGTATAAAATTAAGCTGTAACCCAGCCACCTTGGGCACATGTTGTCAGGACCTCGTGAGATTGTGCTTTTGGCCTTGGTCATTCATACTTGGCTCAGAGTAAACCTCTTTTTTACAGAGTTTGACTCTTTTCATTGACATATCTGTATACATTAATTACAAAATGTTATTTAATCCAAATTGCTTCGGTCAGTATACAGATTTTAAGTGGCTAACATATACAAAAGCACTCTAGTAGATTTGTTAAGAGAAAGTTGATCAGAACTGTTTGATGCCCTGAAAATATTTACCATCTACAAGGGAGTCTAAAACCATCATACAAGTCATCTTGTACATTGTATCACAGATCCCAGGAGAAGGTACAGAAGATGGGCTGTGAGAGTTCAGGGCAAGAACATTGTTTGTTAGTGAAGGAGATCAGGGAAGGGCCTGAAGAGGCAGTGATGGGAGGGTGCGGCTGTGTGAAGATGGGGGAAGAAAGGTATTCCAGGTAGTAGAAGGGCATAAGCTGAGGCATGCTGCCGGGAAACAAGAGACCTGCATCTCTATACAGCGAGTACTGGCACTTAATGGGATGCAGTCCCTGTCCCAGTAAGGACGACAGGAGGAGTGGGAAATGAAGTTGGGGGGGGTCAGCCAGTACCAGGTTATGGATAGTTTAGAATCTCTGGCTCTGCAGTGTGGACTACATTTCCTGAGCAGTGGGTGCTTTTTAGGCGTTGCCACATTTTGTTTTAGCTGGAATAATGATGGCATTGGAGCTGGCTGGGAGTAATGCTCTGAAGCATTGTGCCAGAGTGGAAACAGTAATGGAAGAGGGGCAGTAAGAATGCTACTTCCGTGACTAGAAACCAAGGCTACGATGGTAGCAGCCGAAACAGAGAAAAGAAGAGGTGCTGTGGAGTTAGAATGGCGAGGCTCGGCAGTCTGCCTATGCTCATGAAATCAGGAAGGCTGGAGAGTCAAAGGGGCTTCTGAGTTTTGGTGGCTGGGATGATAGTCCCATTTTAAATTATGAATGGCAAGAACTGTTTTTTTTTAAGCCTGCGTTTTCAGTCCTAGCATCACACACTCTGTACCTTTCTTTTTCCTGATAGGCAGTTATTTGGGATATACCTGTAAGTGTGGAGGCCTTCAGTCAGGAAGTCCCTTAAGTTCCCAGACATCCCAGCCTGAGCAAGAAGTGGGGACCTCAGAAGGAAAGCCAATCAGCAGCCTGGATGCCTTCCCCACTCAGGAAGGTACGCTGTCTCCAGTGAACTTGACAGACGACCAGATCGCCGCTGGCCTCTATGGTAACTTTTCTCACTCACAGTCATTGGCATCAGGATTCTAGGGCCAGCGTTGCCAGCATTCCAATTTAATGTCAGTGTACCTTTTAAATTGACCTGGAAGAAAGTTAATATCATTATTCGGAAGGTAGGCCCAGAATATCTTTAAATAAGGTTACCAAAGAGGCCGGGCATGGTGGCTCACACCTGTGATCCCAGCACTTTGGGAGGCCAAGGCAGGCAGATCACTTGAGGCCAGGAGTTCAAGACCAGCCTGGCCAACATGGTGAAACCCCGTCTCTACTAAAAAATACAAAAATTAGCCAGGCATGGTGGTGCACACCTGTAGTCCCAGCTACTCCGGCAGCTGAGGTGGGAGAATCACTTGAACCTGGGAGGTGGAGGTTGCAGTGAGCTGAGATCACGCCACTGCACTCCAGCCTGGGTGACAGAAAGAGACCCTGTCTCAAAATTACCAAAGAAAGAAAGCTGTACAAGAAAGCTTACCTGATATTACAAATTATGAAATATTTTAAATAGCATTTTATTCACGTTCTGGCAGGCACAAGTTTTTTCAGGTTATCTCAGCTGAAGAAAAATAATAATCCCTGTTTAGTACGTAAATGGTCCTTGAGGCTCGTGAGACACGTCATCACTTTATAAGCAATAAAGCCGGATACAAATGTCAATTTTCACTGGCTTTGTTATGTCTGGAAGTACTAATTGATTTTTTTCCCATGTGAAGAATGTTATTAATGGAACTTTGAATTATTTTCCTTGCATGCACACACTTTCCCATTGAATTTTGTGGAAACTTCTCACATATATATGCCAAGATCTACATTTACATGCATGAGAAAAGAACTGTACAGGAAAAAAGATCATTTAACATGTATGGGTGTGAGTTTTCATTTTTATTGCCTTGACTTTTTCACAGCATGTACAAACAATGAAAGTACACTGAAGTCCATCATGAAGAAGAAAGATGGTAACAAAGATTCAAATGGCGCAAAAAAGAATCTTCAGTTTGTTGGCATTAATGGAGGGTAAGGAAAGATGGTGGTTCTAGAGGCTAATGCTGTCAGTCTCCTTTGCCTCCTGCCTAAGTCACATTTCAAGGTGCCTAGTCGGGGAAGCGGCCACAGCGCAGTGATGAAAGATTCCCTCCTCAGAAAGGCAGAAAGGTGCATTTGGGCTTTTCTTTCCTCCTCTGGTGCTGTCTTTAAGGATTTGTCACTCTCTTAAGGATACCTGATGAAGCTGAGCGGTTTGCATCTCCTCACCTCTGATCTGAAAGAAATAGTCTTCAGCGAACGCAGCAGGGTTCCTGCACTGTGTTGGACAACTTGTACTTACCTATATGAGAACTCACAATTGAGCAGAAAAAGACTGACAGCATCACTCTCTGGGCCAACGATCGTCATCTATTCCTTCAAAATGGGTCCTTTTGCTTAGCTCTCCATGTTTACGACCCAAATTGTAGGGCCTTTCACAATTGATAACCACATCACCAGTTTGCTTTCTAAATACAATGGTTATTGTTTGTTCCTTCTCTTTCCATTGGCCCACGTACATAGTTAAGCCCCTTTGTTGTCCTACAATTGAATCAAATCAATGAATTGATACATGGCCCCCACAAGAAAGAAATAATACAAAGTGTACCATTAGGGTTTAACCTTATGGTGCCTGTTTTCCAAATCTAGAAGTTTTATTCGGTGATAATGGCCAGGAGATTTTGGAGGGCATACACCAGAAAAACTATTGATTGCCTATGTAATCTATTCACCTTGATACTGGGAGAATTAATAGGATGAAATAGGAAGAAATGGGGTGGGGGGGGACAAAAAGTTAGCACCTACCGATCTGTTTTCCATAAAGTATGTTTTCTCTTGATTTGTACTAAGCCGGAGATGCCATTGTTTTCTTTAACAAGTGTTACATGATACCAATTGGTTATATGATACCGATTACCAATTTAAGTTAGAGTCCATTCAAAACCACCGGGCATTTAAATAGACCTTACTTTGAACTTCTAAGTGCAGGATCTAAAACCACTAGTGAAATTTCTGGAGTCAATTAGCAAATCCCTTCATAGAAATTTCTATCACTGGGTCTTCGTGAGCACACCTTGCATATCCTGAAATCCCAATTGCCACCTAGGTATGAAACAACTTCAAGTGATGATTCCAGCTCAGATGAAAGCTCTTCTTCCGAGTCAGATGACGAGTGTGATGTCATTGAGTATCCTCTTGAAGAGGAGGAGGAGGAGGAGGAATGAAGACACTCGGGGAATGGCAGAAGGGCACCATGCAGTTAATATTGAAGGTTTGAAGTCTGCCAGGGTGGACGATGAAATGCAGGTTCAAGAATGTGAAACTGAGAAGGTGGAAATCAGAGAGAGGTGTGGTACATTCCCCTTCCCTCCCTTGCCCCTCCCACATTTAATGTACTTTGGCAATAGAGTTGGCCAGTTCAGAGCTTTTATAATTAAATGTTTTCTTTTATCTGTTCCTCAGAGGTATACACATCTATGAGATACTAATATATACAAGTGCAGAGTATTGCAACTCTTAGATCCCTTATGGTAGAATGGCCCAATAACCTAATCACCCTTGTTTTCTGAAACCTTAACTCTGCTATATAATTTAACATATGGAACCACAATCCACTAAAACTTCCATTGTTTGAACACCTTACCTTATAAAGACATTTTAATTTTTTGGTGGCCAGCCTACTGTAAGAGTTCAGATTTTATGTTTAGCCATTTATCTTGATACAGCTGTCAGTATCATTATTACAGGATCATTGTGTGGATGAGGCCTCAGCCAAAGAGCACATATACTGTAAAGGTGATGCATATCACTTACATGTTTGTATTTTGTTACACATTGAATGATCAGGAATACCACAAGAATGGAGTTGGGTATATCACAAATAGTAGCCGAAAAACACTCTGGTTGGCTGAAACATGTGCCTCAAAATGTAAGTTTTCAAGAGCATTAGATAAGGATTTGATGCTCATAAAATAGAGAGTAGAAAAGGTGGAAACTTCAGTATGGTTCTTCAGTATGTGAAATAGAAATAGAACATTTCACAAAACTTACCTTTATTTAATTTGGCAAATGAAAGTTTAACTGCATTAACACAAGGTAAGTGTTTTTAGTTTATATTTCCAAGTGTTTCACATGGCTTTTTAACAGCTTTGAGATGTAATTTATATACCATATGTCATTTTTTTACTCTTCATATGGGTTAAACACTTGAGTCACCAAATGTGGGTTCAGATGTGTGGTTTACTGGTCAGCACAATGGATATATGGTAATTTGTGGAAAGTCAAGGCAAGAGGATCGCTTGAGCACAGGAGTTTGAGACTAGCCTGGACAACATAGTAAGACCTCATCCCTACAAAAATATCAATTACCTGGGCATGGTGTCACATGCCAGCTGCTCTGGAGGATAAGATTGGAGGATCACTTGAACTCTGGAGGTTGAGGCTGCAGTGAGCCAGTGCACTCCAGTCTGGGTGACAGAGCAAGACCCTGTCTCAGAAAAAAAGTAATTTGGGTCTCCTTCAACCCCCTTAAGATTAAAAATATTTTTTAAAAACTTAGAACAGGTTGGGCACAGTGGCTCACACCCATAATCCCAATACTTTGGGAGGCTGAGGCAGGCAGGCAGATAGCTTGAGCCCAAGAGTTCGAGACCAGCCTGGGCAACATGGTGAAACCCTGTCTCTACAAATACAAAGCCGGGTGCGGTGGCACACACGTGTAATCCCAGTTACTTGGGAAGCTGAGGTAGGAAGATTGCTTGAGGCTGGGACAGCAAAACTACAGTGAGCCGTGATTGCACCACTGCACTCCAGCCTGGGCAACAGAGTGAGACCTTGTCTCAAAAAACAAACAAACAAACAAACAAAAAAAACTTAAAAATGGCAAAAAAAATCTCTAAATGTTATTCCAGAATGTCATAAAGGCCAATTGGTGAAGCCGA
The DNA here is from genome assembly GCF_028858775.2 of Pan troglodytes. Taxonomy (NCBI): domain Eukaryota; kingdom Metazoa; phylum Chordata; class Mammalia; order Primates; family Hominidae; genus Pan; species Pan troglodytes. The sequence goes on along the minus strand of NC_072404.2, from coordinate 117,787,140 downwards.
ATGTCACCCTCCCAAACAAGGCCTCAATCTCTGGCTGGAGGTGTTGGCTCTGCACAGTGGACGTAACCCTTAGACTCCTAAGGATTTCTGTGCTGCCTCCACCCAAGCATCTTGTGCCATAATGACCTGCCTAGGCTGGCTTGGGGCCACTTGCCTTTTAAAAATATATTTTTAAAAGTTGAAGCTGCGCACAGTGTCCCACACCTGTAATCCCAGCACTTTGGGAAGCCGAGGCAGGTGGATCACCTGAGGTCAGGAGTTCAAAACCAGCCTGGCCAACATAGTGAAACCCTGTCTCTACTAAAAATACAAAAATTAGCTGGGCCTGGTGGTGCACACCTGTAGTCCCAGCTACTAGGGAGGGTGAGGCAGGAGGATTGCTTGAATCCAGGAGGCGGAGGTTGCAGTGAGCCAATATCATGCCACTGCACTCCAGTCTGGGTGACAGAGCATGACCCTGTCTCAAAAAAAAAATTATATATTTGGGTTGAAATAAAAATGATTTTCTTCTTGTGACCAATCGTAACTTGTTTTTTCTTCTTTCAGGCATGAATTAAGTGAAAAGATGTTGTCTGCATGCAACTTACTGAAAAATACTATAAATGACCCCAAAGCTTTGACCAGCAAAGATATGGTGAGTCTGACCTGCAAACACCGTCCCCAGTGTGTACAAAGTGCATGAGTGGGTTCATTGTTAAGGCCAGCTGTAGGCTGCCCGAGTTGTTGCTTGCATGCTTTTCTCCTGAACTGTTTCCAGCATGAGTGGGCAGATGAACATCATGTGGTCTTGCTCCCTGGATCAGACTGCCAGCGTTTCCTTGAGGCCCAACTTCGAACATCCTTTACCCACCCTGGACTTTTCCTGGGGTGGAGGCATCTGTGAGGCATACACTTGCAGACAGAAAGGAGGGCTAATTGCAGTCAGTCGTCATCTTTCTACATATTTCATTTCTATTTATAGAACAGTAAGATCCAGGGAGCAGCATCCAAGAATTTTTTTTTAAGTTAGCATATGTTTTTAAAAGAAACCTATCTGAGCCAAGGTCAGCATTCCTTTCAGTTATGAAACTGTATGTTATGCTCTGATGTGGAATGCAGGCAGCCACTATTTTTAAACATAAAAATAACCGCACTTGTCATCTCGCAGTCTAAGAAATTCAGAGCAAACAGCAAAGAGTTTGTGGTTGCCTTAGTGATCATGAATGGTACAACATAGGACACAAGTATTTCTATGGCAATGGTTAATCTGACACCATGGCCAAGAATGACATATTCTCATGTGTCGAAGTTATGTGCACATTCTTTCATAGGCCAGACTAACCCACTGGTTGACAGCTGTCTTTTTTATTAGTGCATTGAGAAAATGTAGGATCCCCTAAGGATACCGAAATGCACAGATACTCAAGTCCCTTATGTAAAATGGTGTAGTATTTGCATATAAACTATGCATATACTTTAAATTCTGCCATATATTTTAAATCATTTCTATATCATAATACCTAATACAGGGCCAGGTGCAGTGGCTGACACCTATGATCCCAAACACTTCAGGAGGCCGATGCAGGCCGATCACATGAGGTCTGGGGTTCGAGACGAGCTTAGCCAACATGGTGAAACCCTGTCTCTACTAAAAATACAAAAAGTTAGCCAGGCATGGTGGTACACTCCTGTAATCCCAGCTACTCGGGAGTCTGAGGCTGGAGAATTGCTTGCACCCGGGAGGTGATGGTTGCAGTGAGCCAAGATTGCACTTCTGCACTCACGCCTGGGTGACAGAGTGAGACTCGGTCTGAAAAAAAGCCTGGAGTGCAGTGGCGTGATCTGGGCTCACTGCAAGCTCCGCCTCCCGGGTGCGGGCCATTCTCCTGCCTCACCCTCGCAAGTAGCTGGGACTACAGGCGTCCACCACAACGCTCGGCTAATTTTTTTGTATTTTTAGTAGAGACCGGGTTTCACCGTGTTAGTCAGGATGGTCTCAATCTCCTGACCTCGTGGTCCGCCCATCTTGGCCTCCCAAAGTTCTGGGATTACAGGCATGAGCCACCATGCCTCCCAAAGTGCTGGGATTACAGGCATGACCCACCGTGCCTGGCCTCAAAAACTTAACACAATGTAAATGCTATATAAATAGTTATTATACTGTATTGTTTTGTATTACATATTTTTAAAATATTTTCACTCTGCCAGTGGTTGAATCTATGGAAATGGAACCTGTAGATACAGAGGGCCAGCTGTACTAAATGAAATTGCTAGTCAAGTCCAGGCACAGTGGCTCACACCTGTAATCCCAGCACTTTGAGAGGCCAAGGCAGTGGATCACTTGAGCCCAGGAGTTCAGTTTGAGACCAGCCTGGGCAACATGGCAAAACCCTGTCTCTACAAAAATTAGCCAGGTATGATGGCATGTACCCATGGTCCTAGCTACTTGGGAGGCTGAGGCAAGAAGATAGCTGGAGGCCCAGGAAGTTGAGGCTGCAGTGCTCCATCATCATGCCACTGTACTCCAGCCTGGGAGACAGAGTGACACCCTCTCAAAAAAAAAAAAAAAAAAAAAAAATTCCTAGTCAAGGGGAAACATAGAACTACATATTGAAATTCTTGGATTTGTATTCATGAAAATACCTGGCTATACCCTGGTCACTAGTAAAACCATAAAATCTCACTGCAGTGTCAGTATTTCCCATCAGGTTTAACCTAAACTTAAAACTGGTGCCTTACAACCCCAGATTTTATAGCCATAGTACACTTTTCTTTCACTGTTCTCAAAATACTAGGTTACGTGGCCTTTGGGAAGGATTCTGTTTTCCTGCATCCTCCAAATTGCCGAGCATGGTGTCATCCACACACACTGTGATGGGTACATCTTTTTAATTGAATTTTCATTTGGTGTGACAGTGTTTAAAGTATTGTGTTGTAAAAGTAGTGGACGAGTGAACACAGTGCCAGGGCTAGATAATCATGTCAGGACACCAGTTATTTAGCAGTAATAGAATTAGGATGACCAGAAGACATAATTTCCCTTCTTCAGTGTGACAACTCCAAAGAAACAGGAATCTGAATATATACAGGAAAAAAAGGACACTTTTCAAGTGACCCAAAATGTAATTGAAATGGTTAAAACTAAATAATCAGTAGCAGGATGATAAAGAGATGGAAGCTCTATAATCCCAACTCTACCTTTTCTACAGAAAGAGGACTTCTTGGGTTCTGGTGCTTCTGACATAGGCTGTCTTTCTTTGATATATTTTAAACTTTTAAAGAGTAAGCACAGCAGAAATGAATATTAAACTCATATGAAGGCCCATTGAAAAGACATTGTAGTCATTCTCATCACCAGTACTGACTGCTCAGTCTCCACTGAGCTTCTTGTGACCCAGGGTTGAGTTGATCATCCACAAAGCAAGTGCCTTCTTCATGTGTCCACAGCCTAAGGAAGTCAGAGTGGAGCTGATGAGAGAATGAAATGAGTTCCAGACGGGCTTCCCTTTTATTTTCCCTTTCCGTGGTTGAACAGTTGTATTTGGGATTGGGGTGGGAATTGGGTTGGCTATACATGTACGGTCTCCCAACCTAGTGCTGTGCTGAGGAGTTGAAGGAGGTGAGTTTGGTCTGGATAGGAAGGAAGCAGCATAATTCAGTGTAGGCTAGTTAATTTCTTCCTAATTTCTATGAAAATTGTTTGCAAGGCCAGTATGATTACATAATATTAATAGCTTAATACATGGAGCCAAGCCTGAGTGTTTATCCTCATCACAAAAACTATGAAAGCATGGTATTATCCAATTTTTCAGATGAGGAAACGGAAGCAGAATAACTTCCCTAGGGTCATAAAGCTTTTAGGTAGCAGAGCCTGCATTTGAAACTCAGTGGTCTGGCTCCAGAGCCTCTGCTTCTGCACGGTGCTGTCTGGTCTCCTTTATAGACATTAGAATCTGCATGTCGTTTAAAATCAGGAGAAATGTCCCAGTTTGGTGTTTGAAGCTTCTCTTAGGGCTGTTGGTTTTTGAGAGCAGATTCTAACTGCATATATATACTTTGACTGTAAAAGGACAGGTTACTTGTGCTTTCAACTAGGTCTCAAAAAGTCTATAAATAGAAGAACTAATGACCACTTGGTGTTTTGGCAGAGGTTCTGTCTGAACACCCTCCAGCACGAGTGGTTCCGCGTGTCCAGTCAGAAGTCAGCCATTCCAGCCATGGTGGGGGACTACATAGCTGCTTTTGAGGCCATCTCCCCAGATGTCCTCCGCTATGTCATCAACTTGGCAGACGGCAATGGCAACACAGCCCTCCATTACAGCGTGTCCCACTCCAACTTCGAGATTGTGAAGCTGCTGTTAGATGCCGGTATGTTGGCTGCCCTTCCACCCCCTCTTCTCTGACAGCACTTGGGTTGTGACTCATCTCAGAGAACCTGGTTGAGCCACTCCTGAATTCTCTGACCATGCTAAAATCCTTTTTATTGCTTTTCCACATGACATGGCAAGAATTTTCTTGAGTCATTCATAAGAGGCTTGAAGTTTAAACAAAACTGGGTGACACAGATTCTAGATCTGTTTTTGAAAGGAGGTTTTGAGGATCTTCTTGCTGCAGTTCAGCTGCATTCAAGTGAGAGGTGTATCCCTGGTAAGAAGCATGACTCACATTCGCTCCTGAGCTGAATCATTCGGGCTTGGCTGGTTTGCACTCAGGAGGCAGAGTGCTGCTTACAGGCCCAGGGTCACAGCCTTGGTGCGTGTGGACCACTTGATTTGACCTTACTCCATGACTGCTGTCCTTCCAGAAGTGCGTGGTTAGTCAAGATGGGGACTAAGCAAAGCCACCTTAACAGATGGTCAAATGATCACCATTCTCACCGAAATATACTGTTATTGGGGAAACAGCATAGAGCAAAGGGCATGTTATTCTTGTCTCTCAACCATAATAGAATAGTAGAAACTTGTTATCCCAGAATAGAGCCAGTTGACATCTTAGACATGAAGTGAGGGAGGGGCACATACACAGATGGTACCCTCAAGAAACTGTGAGCTTTCAACTTCTTGTTCAAATGGAGCAGCCTGATGCCACATAGACCCCAAATCTTTTAATTTTTGTAATACATATTTTTATTTCTAGTGTGTGACAGAGAAGTCACAGTATCTCAGTCTGATTAATGAGGATGCAGTGTGAACCTTAGAATATGCAATCAAACTGTCCAATTTTCTGAAATTCTGTCTTCATCCACTGTCCAATCGCTTCTGCTCTGTTTTGGGAACTTGGAATTGATGCAGAGAAGAAAGCCAAGCAGATTTATCCTTCCTTTCTCTTATAAGTGTGTTTGTTCCCTCTTTTTGGAGCCATGTTAGGGTATAACTGCTTCCATCTTACAGGAAGGAATTTCAAGCCCCTCCTCTTCAGGCTTTCTAGACTATAAACAGAGCTGGTGATACAGTCAGCCGGAGTGATTGTTTAAACAGAAGTAGATAATATCCAGGGAGGCTGAAAACAAGATTTCACTATCACTCCTGACAGGAACAGCTTAGTATACCCTTAGAAGTTGATAAAACATCTTGGCAAATTAAGTAACTTTAATTCCATTGCTGGATGGTTTGGGTTAATCACTTATCTTAATGGTTACTGCTCCCCCTTCTAGGCTGAGATTCTGGCTCCGTAAGGTGTAGATCTCGGATGCTTCAGCATCTATGCAGAGCAAAGTCCGCAAAGTCTGAGGTGCTGAGGAGCCCCGAAACGCACACGAACTCACCTGCTTCTCCGCCACAGGGCCTTTTATTTTCTGCATTAAAAACACCCACTTTTAAAAACATGTCCTTAGTATGGAGTTGTTTGGGATCTTAAGGTAAATGTTCATGGTACCTTTTATTTTCCTTTATGATAGAAACATTCTGAACATTTTTAACTTCATATTTGGTCCCACATAAAAGCTGCTTTCTGACACTCCCCATTCCGGTCATTTCAGAGAAAGTGCCGAAGGAACTTTTAAATGCCCGAAGGATAATTTTATCCCTGAAGACTCCTTAAGAATTACAAGAATAGAAAAGGTCTGGTTCATCGGTTCTGTGGAGGGGACTTAACTGCATTTGCTCTCGACCATAAATTCTGGAGCTGGATGTTATATGATTGGAATTCTGCTTTTCAGGACCCCCAACAGGCCAGAGTAGTAAATTCAGAGTCTCAGAATGAGTAGTGTTTGGATAAGTAGGTACCACCCTGTCCAACGTTCCATACGTAAGCGTTTACAAACACTTCGTTCATGAATAGCTCACTACCTGCTTCACTTTCCTAAACACAGCTGAGTGCCTAGATTCCATATGATCGTTTATTCTCAAGAGCAGCCATTAGAACAACCACCCAGACTTCCAAGCCATTGCATTTCAGCCACCAGTTGCAAACAAGATATGCTGTAGAAGCTTACCGTTGTTTCTCTTGCTTCAGGTCTCGTGAAATGGGGGGAAAAAAAAGGTTTTTGGTTTAGTATGAAAACATCTCTCACATTTCCTTCTAAGTCACTCTTGGTCTCCAGCCACCTGGTACCATTTCACTGGGCTCCTGTAAACACCTTCCCTTCAGTGTCTTCGTAAGCGGCTGCTGTTAGAAGGGGCTGCTTCCTAAGAGACTTTTTTTGTTGTTGTTGTTGCAGATGTGTGTAATGTGGATCACCAGAACAAGGCAGGCTACACCCCCATCATGCTGGCGGCCCTCGCCGCTGTGGAAGCAGAGAAGGACATGCGGGTTGTGGAAGAACTCTTCGGCTGTGGGGATGTGAATGCCAAAGCTAGTCAGGTTAGTGCACCTGGTTTCTGTGCTCAGGAATGCACCCCTAACCAGCAGACAGGACTGCGGTGGCCACTCTGGCAGAGCAGGCATAGATGCCACGCTTCTGCCACAGTGCACTTGTTTGCAGGCGTGCCCTGAGTCCATACACTGCCTGGTAGTCCTTGCTGACCAAACATACCAGGGAAATATGGGCTTAAATTTCACACTGGAAACTTCTCCCTCCTTTGCCTTGCCTTTTGTCCACTTGCATAGTTTGCATGGAAATACTGTTAGTTCCCCTACATAAAAATGATTGGGCATCCCCATCAGATACTCAGTGACTGTTGCTTCCTGTCTCTGTGTTGTAGTGTCTTCATAGCAAACAGTGTCCCAGGTCCAGATGTGTTCACAGCTTGACTTTTTTTTTTTTTTAAGAGACAGTCTTGCTCTGTCCCCCAGGCTCGAGTGCAGTGGCGTGATCTTGGCTCACTGCAACCACCTCGGGCTCCCTGGTTGGAGTGATTCTCCTGCCTTAGCCTCCCGAGTAGCAGGGACTAACAGGCACACACCACCACACCTGGCTTTTTTTTTTTTTTTTGAGACTAAGTCTCATTCTGTCACCCAGGCTGGAGTGCAGTGGTGCGATCTTGGCTCACTGGAAGCTCTGCCTCCCGGGTTCACACCATTCTCCTGCCTCAGCCTCCCAAGTAGCTGGGACTACAGGCTCCCACCCCCACATCCGGCTTATTTTTTGTATTTTTAGTAGAGACAAGGTTTCACCGTGTTAGCCAGGATGGTCTTGATCTCCTGACCTCATGATCCACCTGACTCAGCCTCCTGAAGTGCTGGGATTACAGGCATGAGCTACTGCGCCAGCCCCTGGCTTTTTTTTTAAGTAGAGATGGGGCTTCAGTGTTGCCCAGGCTGCTCTTGAGCTCCTGAGCTCAGACAATCCGCCTGCCTCAGCCTCCCAAAGTGCTAGGGTTACAGGCGTGACCCACCACTCCAGGCCCACAGCTTGACTTTTAAACACCACCTGAACTTCCAGCCCCTTACTCTACTGAGACATCCTCCACGCTAAAATGAAGTTGGCTCCTTACTTTATGCCCTTCCTTTGCTCATAGCTCATGGGAAGCTGGTTTCTCCCTGCTTGCCACCACCTGCCCCAAGTAGTTCCATCGCCAGTTCTTTCCCTTCTGTCACCACACTCTTCCCCCTTTCCCTAGCACAGCCCCACTAGAGGCCACCACTGCCAGCTCAGTACGTACTTCTGAAGTCCTTGTCATCTCTTCCCATAGGCGGGACAGACGGCCCTCATGCTGGCGGTCAGTCACGGACGGATAGACATGGTGAAGGGCCTCCTGGCCTGTGGGGCTGATGTCAACATCCAGGATGACGAGGGCTCCACGGCCCTCATGTGTGCCAGCGAGCACGGGCACGTGGAGATCGTCAAGCTGCTGCTGGCCCAGCCTGGCTGCAACGGCCACCTAGAGGACAACGTAAGCTGTCTCCATTGGGCCTCCTGGCCAGGGGTCTGGGGGACTCTGGACGGGAGCTCTGGGAGTGCCTTTTGGCCAGGAGCGACCAAATCCTCCTCTATTCTCCTCTGGGATTTGTGTCGCCATCTAGATGCCTCCCTTCACAGCCAAGCTTGGCTACACTTACTGTGTGCAAACTAACACGCTCATAAACTAGTACCCAAAGCAGAATAAATAGGCCCCACCCCAAAAATTCATGAAATGAAAAAGTGATTTAACGGGCATGTCCACAGAGCCCCTCTACAAAAGGGAAATCAATGGATTTGCAGAATCAAATTCAGTGTAGGTGACTTCTGACAGGTGCACTTGGAAATCTGGATTATCATTACAGGCTGGGGTTACACGGTGACTAAAACCAGTTCCTACTATAGTGAACCTTTTCTCACCCAAAGTGAAGGCACTGTGACCCATCAAAGTGAGTAGCTTGTGACCAGCATATGCCGGAGCCTGTAGAGTAGCTTGACTTCTTGAAGCATTTTCCCATTTCTGCTTAGTCTGTCCCATCAACACCACTCTGCTCTCTTCTCCCAGTTCCCAGGCTGTCCACATTTCCAGATAACTCCTTGACCGGGAAACTCAACCAAAGGGGGTACTTCTGCGTGTCTCTAGGCCAAAGGAGAGGAGTGGTGATAGGTAGAAGGTAGGAACTGGCATGTAGGCAGTGAGATGGTTTAAAGGTCACAGAGGTCGGGTTGGCTTGGTTCCGGTTTTCAAAGTTTATCTCTATGGATCACAGGTTTGGATCAGAGCTTCTTTAGCTCAAAACACCAAAAAGTTAGGAAAATATCCTTTGTAGGTCAGATTCTTCTGGGCCCAAGCCAGCAGGGAGAAAAACCAGCGGAGTTTTTCACTGGTATGAGGGACTGACTAGCTTCACACTCAGCCATCTCCACAGGAGCACACGGAAGCTGCAGCTGTAGCAGATTCCCTTCTTCCCCTCTGTGGGAGGGAGAGCTTCTGACTGACTTCTTTCTTCCAGAAGAGTTTGTTAGCTGTGCTGTGGTTTTTGTTTGATTTTACTTCTATTATCTTTCAAAGCTTGTGAGGGGAAGGATCATAAGATTAAACCAAAGAGAACTGTGTCCTGCTGCTGCTGCTGACCAGAGGGAAATCCTTATTTCAAGACTAGATAGGCTGGGCACAGTGGGTCACTCCTGTAATTCCAGCACCTTGGGAGGCTGAGACAGGAGGATCGCTCGAGCCCAGGAGTTCAAGACCAGCCTGGGCAACATAGTGAGACTCCCATCTCTACAAAAAAAAATTATCCAGGTGTGGTGGTATGCACCTGTAGTCTCAGATACGGTGGTGGTTGAGGCAGGAGAATCACTTGAGCCCTGGAGGTCAAGGCTACAGTGATGTGTGATCGTGCCACTGCACTGCAGCCTGGGAGACAAACCCTGTCTCAAAAAACAGACAGAAAACAAGTTGTGTTGTTCTTTCCCTTGATACTCCTTTATATCCATTTAAATCCCTGAAATTTAATGGAAATCAAGCAGTTAAGTGAAGCTTTTTTCACCCATATGTAGTGTTTCCCCTCTTATTTCCAGAAGATGGATCTGTGCAACCCACTGGGATTGCGTGCTTACACACAGATGTTACTTGTAGCCTTAAACCGAGGTGGTTAGGGTTTTAGGATCACAGTGCCCTCTCTAAGAGGAAAGGTAAAAGATCTTTGGCAAATTGCAGAGTCTCTAAACACACACTACTGCTGCTTGCCTGGTCATTCATAATTAGAAGAAAAAAAAACTTTCTATCCCCATCTTCTGCTTCCCCCTCCTGCTGGACAGAATGGTTGAGTAAGATAATCCTCTTAACTGGGACCTCTGGAGGGGTGGAGGCTTGCCTCATTCATCTTCACATCCTCAGGCCTTCACCCTTAGAGGTCCCAAAAAAGTTTCCCAGAAGACCAAAGGAGTAGGGATATTTGGGGAACCTTGCCAATTATTGGAGAGTGTTTTGTTCTGTTACCTTTCGGTTGTCTGGAGGTTTGAGAAACCCAACATGGCTTGTTCTTTCCATCTTATCTTAAGGATGGCAGCACTGCGTTCTCAATCGCCCTGGAAGCAGGACACAAGGACATCGCTGTTCTTCTGTATGCCCATGTCAACTTTGCAAAAGCCCAGTCTCCGGTCAGGACATCACTGTTCTTCTGTATGCCCATGTCAACTTTGCAAAAGCCCAGTCTCCGGTCAGTGTTGTGCATTTGGCATTTGTAAATAGGCTGAAATCCACCAGACTGGTGGACCCCCTTCCTCCAGGAATTGATGGGAGACAGATTTTATGTTGATTCAGAAAATGGAAGTTTTAGTCTGGAGCTTTAGAGTTCATCCTTTCTGCCTCCACCCCGCAAAAGGCAGGAGAACTAATGTTTTAGCGGAGGCTGGGCCTTGCTTGTCCTTGCAGGGCCCACATATGCTCACAGCTTCCCATAGAGGTTTTGATTCTGTGCAGAATTATCCAGATAGCACCCCCCGAGCCCATGGGGATATTTCACCATGGTTCTGGCATAGTTCCTGAAGCAGATGGCAGGCAGCCTGTAGTCCACAGTTCACTCTGAGTGGGAAGGTGACTTCCCAGGACAGCCGGACATAGCACTGCTGAGCCCAGCTGGCCTTGGAGCTGTGGACACCTGTTCCCTGTTCTCAGCCAGAGCTCTCCTGGCTGGGGCTCACAGCTGGTTGTTGGCTGTGGTGGGCCCAGATCCTAGGTCACAGGGTACACATCTGCCTGAGGTCACTTATTAACCCCCAGTTTTTTTCCTTTCCTGGTCTCTAGGGCACCCCTAGGCTTGGAAGGAAGACGTCTCCTGGCCCCACCCACCGAGGTTCATTTGATTGATTGTATGCAAATAGCCCTTCATTTACATGCCACTATTCAGCTGCTAATTGTTCCTGTTGGGGTGACAGATACTGAATGTATATGTATTGTGCCTGAGCTCACCAGCAAACAGAAGCATCAAGCCCAGGGGTAAAGGCTGAAGCTTTCACAGTGCAGAGACTGCTAGCCTGGGCACACGCACCTCCTTTCTGGCCATCTTCTGTGTAGGGCACACTTTAACCCAGTCTCTGTTGCTGTTGAGTCTCTGCTCCGTTTTGTACAGTCATAGGGAATTCTGATCTGAAGGGGCACCTTCTGTTCACTCCCACAAAGAAGTGTCTGGTTCTCACTGAGACGTTTTAAGATTTTTCCACAAATATTTATATTTACTAAATGTGGAACTACCAGAAAGTTCTTCCAAAATCTCATTCCAGCATAGTTTTGGATTTTTCTTTTGTCTTATTTTAAAATAAAGAAGTCGAGATGACTTTGATCATTGGTAACGTGGGCCTGGGCCAGACACAACTCTCAAAGTATAAAACTTAGAAAAGATGATGCTCATTTGGTCTTAGCCAGGTAGATGTAATATATGACTTTTTATAAAAAGGGTATCTATATGAACTTGACACAGTATTTTCAGCTTTTGTATTCCATACTGAAGCCATGAAGAACTACACGTAACATCATCATTTGTATTAATTGCACAACTCCAATGCTAAAGGTTGGATTGTGTTAGAGGAATCGGCTTTGTATTTGCCTCTAGAGAAACACAGTGTAGTTCTCTTTGTATTTATGGATTCCTTTTTACCGTGTCACATTTACTTTGGTCCTCTATGTATTTAAATGTTTGAAGTGCCTTAGACTCTTGCCATATTTTCAAAATAAAATTTCATTAAGCTCTTTTCCTTGTCCCTGTTTCATCTCTGATAGCTGTCTGCCCCGAGCCGATTGACTTACGGCAGTGGCAGCACACGCTGATGGATTGAGCTGAGCAGGGAGGTGAGTGCGCCAGTCGGCTCCGACAGGGAGACAGCATCTTCCGAGGGCACTTGTCCACTTCCACAGCTTGGCTCCTGACTCAGATTGCAAGTCGGGAGGCTGAAGTTTGAGGCCTCCTTAGACAAAGCGCTCTTCCAATGGGGAGCCCGAGATGCTTCTTCTCAGGTGCAGAAGCACTAGTCCTTGACTCTGAGTACAACTGCTGGGTGACTAGGTGATACGTGTAGTGACAAAAAAGGAGAGATGAAGCCGGACACTTTTTTTTTTTTTTTTTTTGAGAATGGAGTCTCACTCTGTTGCCCAGGCTGGAGTGCAGTAGCATGATCTTGGCTCACTGCAAGCTCCGCTTCCTGGGTTCACGCCATTCTCCTGCCTCAACCTCCCAAGTAGCTGGGACTACAGGCGCCCGCCACCACGCCCGGCTAATTTTTTGTATTTTTAGTAGAGACGGGGTTTCATCGTGTTGGCCAGGATGGTCTCGATCTCCTGACCTCGTGATCAGCCCACCTCGGCCTCCTAAAGTGCTGAGATTAAAAGCATGAGCCACTGCATCTGGCCCCAAATTCTTTTTAAACAGTAAAGTAAGTTGGGACCATCTCATTAAATGAAGCAGCATGACAGCCAGAATTCAAACCAGGTGTTTTGGCACAATCGCTGGTGGTGAGTTTTGGCCAAGGCCATCTATGAGAGACAAGTGCACTGGAGAAATATCAGAGACTTCTTTCCCTCCCTCCCTCCCCCACTTTTAAAAATTAAACATTATTGAGCTCAGGAAAGAGGCCAGAGAATAGACTTTTCCCATAGGTGTTTCATTATGAGGTCTGTTTCAGAGTCAAGATTTGAACCTTTCAGAGGAAAACAACTTGGGGGGCTGTGAGAGCCATGCTGGCAGTGCAGGCAAACCTGGGCAGCAACAGACCAGCTCTCCCAGGACCACAAGGATGACTTTCCTCTGCATGAACTGTGAAAGTGAGGTCACAGCCACCTGGAGGCATATCCCTCTCGGGACATAACCTACTAGCTGATACATGCTGAATTTCAGATCATGTAGCTCTTCAAGCCCAAGTTCCTACAGATCCAAAATGGCACAATAAAAGCAGGAGAGAGAGAGAGAGTGTGTGTGTGTGTGTGTGTGTGTGTAGAGAGAGAGAGAGGTAGAGCCATGCGTGGTCTGCCCCTTATGGGCATAGCCTACCTTTTGAGCAAATAAGGTAGTACTTGTGGTGGTTCCTGGGCCTGGGAATTTTCTGTTCCATCTGAGAAAGGAAAGGCATGAATGTAAATGAATGAGCAAATGAATCCCCGTGTCTGCATGCTGCCCTTCTGATTTCTCATGCTAGATTTTGAAAAAGAAAATGAGTGCTTGTTTTATCAGATACAAGATAGGTATCTGACCTCTAAGTAATGAATGCTAGCTGGTACCTTGTTTGCTCTAATCACACTAGGCATTTAGAATGCCTTTTATCTTGGGATCCTGGTATACTATATAAACAAGCCTGATTATGCCCATTGGTACAGCTGCAGTTTATTGAGGCACAAACTCCATAAAAGGGATTTGTGACAGGAGGCTTGGGCAAGGTTCCCAAGTAAGATCAGCATGGGGTTGGCAACTCCTGATCTTATTTTCCAGCTTAAGAGAAGTCTAGGTGGGTGTGGTGGCTCAGGCCCATAATCCCAGCACTTTGGGAGGCCGAGGCAGGCAGATCACCTGAGCTCAGGAATTTGAGATCAGCCTGGGCAACATGGTGAAACCCCATCTCTACTAAAACTACAAAAAACTAGCCGGACGTGGTGGTGCACGCCTGTAATCTCAGCTACTCAGGAGGCGGAGGTTGCAGTGAGTCAAGATCGCGCCATGGCACTCCAGCCCGGCCAACAGAATAAGACTCTGTTCTCAAAAAACAAACAAACAAACAAACAAATTTCCAGCCTGGTCTGAGAATCCCCATCCTTAACAAGCATCCCAGGTGTTTCTGAACATAGCCTTTGGTCCACAGTAAGAAGCTTTTGCTCCCAAAGTATGAGACATGATACATCTGTTCTTCCCCAAACATGATAGGCAGGGTGGGGGAACTACATCAAAACAAACATTGGTTTTACCTTAGCTCTATAAGGAGCCGGCCTTCCACTGGTGATCAGGATCCCACATAGGTTTTCTGTGGTGCTGCACATCCATGTTCAGTAGCATTTCTGCATCTCCTGGAATATAGTCATTTCTAGAAGTCCAGGAACCATGGCTGCCACAGATCCATTTTTCCGTGCTTGTAAGGACCAGAGAAGGTGGCTCAGTATATAGGTGACAGTGGCTGGGCAGGCAGACAGCTCTTAGAATATTTTCCCAAGCTAATCTTTTCCATTTCCACTTCCTCGTGGAGCTGGACTATTACTGCTCAGAAGGAGGCCATGAACCATTGCTTTGGCTTTGGAATAAAGAGTTTTCCATTTTCTTTTTTTTACTAAAAGCACCTTTTTTTTTTTTTTAAAAGCCCTAGGCCTTAGCCAGAAACTGTTCTACTTTCTGCATAACGAAATTACTAATCATACGTTTTCTCTGCTCTTATTCAGCATGGCTGTAATTTAAAAGCCAGCTGATTATAAAAATATAAAGTACATTTTGTTGCAGTTTCTTACCACAAAGGATGTGGCTGAACCGTAGACCACAACGTTCCTGAGTTGCTCACGCTCGAACCCCTCCCCACTGAAGGCACCAGCTACTCCCTGCAGGGACCAGACAGTCATGGCTTTTCAAGCATGAAAGATGGCATTATTTGGAACTTGTAATGATATCCTTGAGATACCTATCCTGAATTCTGGCAGGGATCTTGCAGTGAAGCTGGAAAACAACATATCATTTTTGCAGGTGCATGCTTAGACAGAAATGTCTGATTTAGAGGATATTGGGAAGGAGCTGGCATTTTAAGAATCCAGCTGCCCACTGCATCTCCATTAAGACCTTTGTTGATTAAATAGGTAAGAGGATGGAAAACATATCCCTCATTTTCATAAAATGGAAGCTGCATAACAAATATTCCTATTTCTAAAACCAAATGTCAATCTTGTATTTGAGCCAAAATAACTTTTACACTTGTTCCCCATTCCCCAACCCAGAAGGAACTAGTTACCCAGCCCTGGAAACCGCCTGGAAGGCTAAGGCTGTGCCACTGAGAGCCAGAGAAAATCCCTGAGCTGCAGACAGGCAGGTGCTGCTTTGCTGTCACTGGTGCAGGCAGCTCGATGCCTTGTTGAGGCTGGTTGTAGGAGAGCAAGTGCCAGCTGGGCAGGCTGCTTCTCATGTGTCAGGCAGCAAAGAGATTCTTGCTATGGTCCCATCTGCTCTTTTAGGAAGTACTGGATGTGCTTAAACAGGTAATAAGGAAAATATTTATTAGGTAAAATCCCTGAGAGTTGAGAGAGCTCACCCACCCCCAATCCTGCCTAAAATATGTCACCCCCACCCCCAGAAAAATCCAGTCTTCCAACAGGAAGCTTACTAGGATGAAATCTCATGCTTCGGTTTGTAACACCATCTGCCAGGACTGAGAAGTTCCGGTGCCTAGCTGAGAAATACCAGTTGAATGAATGAGTGTAAAAAAATAACTGATGGTGTTAGAAGTCAGGAGTGTTGCCATGAGGGAGCTGGAAGGAGCCCAAATGGGGCTGGTGAGTTCCTGGTAATGGTCAATTTCTTGCCTGGGGGGTAGTTGCACTGTTATGCTCACTTTGTGACCATTCATCAGGCTGTAGACACACGTGTGTGCTTTCCTGTATGTATATTAACTTCAATTTTTTTTTAAAGTTTAAGAAAATGAAAAAGGTTGATCAAAAAAGACCTTGGGAAGGAAGGTGCAGATTTGAGAGTCAATATAATCAAAGAGATAGTGAAAGAAGGTAAAAACTGAAAACTCTTAGCCCTGCTATTTCTTGAATGTGAACACATAGCTTTGCATGATGGCCATTGTGGCCCACTCATAACCTTGAATAGCAGTCACGAGGGCTGTTCTCAGATACTCCAGTTCTTTTTCTGGGCACAACAGGATAGGATGTACTACCCACACACTTTTGAAGTTACACTTGGCCATGTGCCTTCTCCAATGAAACAGAAAAGGTTATGTGTCAATTCCAGAAGGAAGCTTTAAAAGCCAGTGCAGTTTACCATATCTTGTACTCCCCTTGTCATACTGATGATCACGGAAGCAAGTGTTGACACAGACATTCCATTAGCGTCGTCCCTGAGTGACTACATGGAATAGAGTTTCCTTGCCAAGCTGTGTTGCAGGTGTATTAGGAACAAGAAATAATCCTTTATTATGCTAAGCCAGAGCAGCTAGGGAGTGACTTGCTGGCACAGCGTAACTTAGATTTTCTTTATCCATACAAAAACTGGTTCCTCGAAGTGAAGTGCTGCTGTGTAACCAAATGGCTTAGTAGTTGATTGGTGGACAGCAACAAAACTGTCACTGGGGACTTAATCATAGAACAATGACAACTATTTGGATGACTATTTTCTCAATAATCCCCAGGGATGGTACATACCAGTACCATCCTAGTTGCAGAGAGAGAATGTAACCTATTATCTACAGTGGATGCCTTAGGGCACTAGGGAAGAAATATTTTTGTGAAAGGAAAGCCATTTCCTGTGTACAGTCTGCCTAGATTGTCTCTTAGAAATGTGTAGCTCTCAAACTTTGGTGTGCATCGGAATCCCCAGGAGGGTTTGTGAAAACACACTGCTGGGCCTCAACCTCGACTTTCCAATTCGGTAGGTCTGGAAAGAGGCACAAGAATTGGCATTTCTAACAAGTTCCCAGGTGGTGCTGATGCTTCTGGTCCAGAAGCCCCACTTCGAGAAATGCTGCTGTAGAGGAAGGGCTCTGGTAAGTAGGATTCCTGTCCATCAGGGAGCTCTAAAGTGTCTGTTCTTTCATCTTTGTAGGCTTTCGTCTTTTGCAGTTTCCAGTGACTAAACCTTATGAGTTAACTTGTTCCCTGTGGAACTTTTGCTTCCCAGTATAAAAAACAAATTCTGCAAAGATACCATTGCCCAATAGGAAGTCTTTCTACAGCTTGTACAATATATCAAGTGTTTATAAATCCTGTATTCATCCAGAATTTGGCCATAGAACTTGACTCACAGCAGTCTTATAAGAAAAAAAAATGACTCATACATTTCCCTTAGGAAGAAATGTTTCTTTATGCTAATCCCATGAGTTTCTGTGTTAGCTCACTCCCTTATGAATGCACATTTTAAAAAATCATGGTTGGCTGGGTGCGGTGGCTCATGCCTGTAATCCCAGTACTTTGGGAGGCTGAGTTGGGTGGATCGCCTGAGGTCAGGAGTTCGAGACTAGCCTGGCCAACATAGTGAAATCCTGTCTCTAATAAAAATACAAAAATTAGCTGGGCATGGTGGTGGGCACCTGTAATCCCAGCTACTCAGGAGGCTGAGGCAGGAGAATCGCTTGAACCCGGGAGGCGGTGGTTACAATGAGCCGAGATAGTGCCGTTGCACTCCAGCCTGGGCAACAAGAGAAAAACTTTGTCTCAAAAAATAATTTAAAAAATCATGCTCTCCTCTGGAAACCCAGGTGGCATGGAGGAGAGTGTGCTGCACTGCTGCCCTCTCAGCTGCTGCCTCTGCATTCCATCCTGGGTTCTGATTCTGCCATCGGGCAGAAGTGCACAGTGTTTTTCCTTTCCAGAGCAGAAAAACGGTCATCCTAGGTGTTCACACTGAGATGCAAGAGACTGAGTAATCTGTGTTGGAAAGCCACAGGAGCCCAATGAACCCAGGAACCAATTGAAGATCCTCTTGCCTAAGGACACATATGGTATGTCCACAGCGCTAAGTTCAGAGACCAAGTTGAGATGAGTTAGAAGAGGGAGAAGACATCAGTGTTTCACTGGGAAAGGAGGCAACTTGTTTATATCTTCTCTCATCTGTAAATTAACCTCCAAGAGACAAGACACTCAGAAAGTACACTTGCTGAGATTGATTGATGGAAGGCCTTGAATGACCAAAGGAACGTTAATGAAGTTCCCCATATGCTTCATTCAGTCATCATCAGAGATATATGACCACTACATAACCAAAGAGCCAGAAGCTTGGTGTCTGTCTTATAAACCTTGCTATAGATATTGGTCTGTAGAACATTTTTTTTTTTTTTTGAGGCGGAGTCTCACTCTGTTGCCCAAGCTGAAGTGCAGTGATGAGATCTTGGCTCACTGCAACCTCCACCTCCTGGGTTCAAGCGATTCTCATGCCTCAGCCTCCCAAGCAGTTCGGATTACAGGCACACACCACCACGCCTGGCTAATTTTTATATTTTTAGGAGAGCCGGGGTTTCATTATGTTGCCCAGGCTGGTCTCAAACTCCTGATGTCAGGTGATCTGCCCACCTGAGCGTCCCAAAGTGCTAAGATTACAGGCATGAGTCACTGTGCCTGGCACATATTTAAAAAGATAGAGCACAGTCATTTTACTTACCTGTGTGTGTCGGAGTTTAGGGACTCCAGCTGAGGACAAACATCCTACATTTGCCAGTGCACAACAGTCTTGGGTTCAGAAATTTGTTTTGCCAAATTCTTGTCACTGTTTCTAATCCTTTTTAAAATTAGGGGCCCAAACACTGTCATCACCCACCAGTAAGTCTTCTGAAGATTACCTCTCGGCCGGGTGCGGTGGCTCACGCCTATAACCCCAGCACTTTGGGAGGCCGAGGCGGGTGGATCACCTGAGGTCAGGAGTTGGAGACCAGCCTGGCCAATGTGGTGAAACCCTGTCTCTACCAAAAATACAAAAATTAGCCGGTCATGGTGGCTTGCACCTGTAATCCCAGCTGCTCAGCTACTTGGGAGGCTGAGGCAGAAGAATCCCTTGAACCCAGGAGGCAGAGGTTGCAGTGAGCTGAGATCACACCACTGCACTTCCAGCCTGGGCGACAAGAGTGAGACTCTGTCTGAAAAACAATCAATTAATTAAAGATTACCTTTCAATGATCTGTACCTACATTTACCTCTGCATGGAAAGGAGTTTCACCCAGGTACAAACATGATGAACATTAACTGCTATTAGCAATCCACCCATCCGGGTAGACAGGCTGTTAGCCAGAGTCTACAGAAACGTAGGCAGTCACTCTTCCCTTTGCTTCCCCCTCCTGTTCATTTGATGCCTAATAAAGAATGACTTTTCACTTGTGCTCATTGTCCAGTTTTTACCAAGATATGAAATACATATATAGCGCTAAACACCAGTGAAAGATATTCAGTTTGGGGCAATGCAAGGAAAGAAGCAATCTACAGGGAACTATTTTATTTGAAGGTGAAAGTTGCTTCTGATAACTCTTCAAGAAGTGCATCATTCTAAGTGGGACATTTCGGTTATTTATGGTCACGATATTGTTAGGTAACAGTCCTCAAAGCCTCAGTAGCCTACCATAGTAAGCATGCATTGCTCACACCTCTGGGTGCCCAGCAAAGTGGCTCTGCGGACCTTGGCCGGTCTCACAGCTGTCAGCTGACCTAGGCTGGGCAGCTAAAGTGCGTTCTCATGGCCATAACAGAAATGCAAGAATACAGGTGGACAGGGATCCTGGAGGCTCAGACTCAGAACTCGTACTCCATTAATTTCATGGCACTCCATTGGCCCAAGCAAATGATAAGACCAGTCCAGATTCAAAGAGATTGGGAAACAAATCCTTCAGTGAAAGGAACTGCAAAGCCACATGCCGGAATGTTTGGCTATAGAAAGAAAGAAAGGATTTGGAGCCATAAAATGCAATAAACCCATCAGAGTGGGATCCTCTCCCAATAATAGCTCCGGCCAGGATTTTGGAATTGCTCAGGAGGCATACTTCTAATAACCTACTTAAATACCTGTGGGGAAGGGTGGAGCTAGGAACTCTGGTCCACCCTTGAGATTGATGTCTGCAGAGCCTTTTCTGTGGTGGAGCCCTTTTGTAAGTTCTCAGCCACACCATTATCACTACCTTGAGTGCTGCCATCAAGAAGCCACTAACCAGCGCCATCATCTGCTAAGTGTCCAGTGACCGTGAATGTAAGCAGAAGGTAGAAAATGGTAGCTTGTTGGAAAATATGGGGGTGGTAACCCAAAAACAGCTGTAAGAGAAGAGAGCTATCATAAAAGTCTTGAGAGTTAGTTTTTTGGGGGTTGTTTTTTAAAGCAGAGTCTCACTCTGTCACCAGGCTGGAGTGCAGTGATACGATCTCAGCTCACTCCAACCTCTGCCTCCTGGGTTCAAGTGATTCTCCTGCCTCAGCCTCCTGAGTAGCTGGGATTACAGACATGGGCCACCATACCTGGCTCATTTTTGTATTTTTAGTAGAGATGGGGTTTCAACATGTTGGCCAGGCTGGTCTCGAACTCCTGGCCTGAAGTGATCCACCCGCCTCGGCCTCCCAAAGCGCTGAGATTACAGGCGTGACCACCACACACAGCCTTGGGAGCTAGTTTCAAGCGGTATTTTGGACGAGTACCGGGGTGAAGCACCAGTGACGGAAGAATTCCATCTCCAGCCTGTTCCCACTGAGGAGACTGTACCATAAAGCACTAGGGAAATCTGACCTCCACAGCCTTTGGCTTCCAACTGAGGATCAAAGCAAGGACAGGCATGAGTCATAGTAGAGTCCCCTTAAACCCTTAGCTGGTGAGCGTTATTTCACTACAAGCCATGGCTATTTCCTGTGGCCAACAGGAAAAGGCTGCATAGTCACTTCTGAATTCCTGTGGAAGAACTACTCTGAGGCAGTCTTATCAAGCAAGTCTAGCTCTGTCTCTGGGCAGTGACCTGAAGGCATCTCTTCCTTAACTTTGACAGCTGATCCCAGACTAACTTGTCACATAGGAGTTGGACATTGGTTGTGCCATACTAACCCCAGGAGGAGGAAGTGGAGGAATTGACTGAGAGGAGAGGTTACCACTTGCTAATGAAGTTAAGGGAATCCTCATTACGCAAGGACATTTCAGCTCTTCTGCCTGCTCTGAAGGTGGAACATGCTGTGGTCATCACTTTGGTCAAACATGAACAACAGCCTTATAGGAGAGCAGGTGGAGCTAGTGGGGGAACAAAGATAAAAATCGTGTTCAACACTTTTGGAAGCACTGAACATGATGGGGTTAATCAGCCAGTGGTCTGATCCTCCTTCTGCTCATGGAGGGAGGCTGAAATGCCTGACGACCTCTGGCTTCTCCCTGCAAAAACAGAAGAGATCCTGGAGCTAAGATAGGTGACTTTTTTTTTTTTTTTTTTTTTGGAGAAGGAGTCCCACTCTGTCGCCCAGACTGGAGTGCAGTGGCGAGATCTCCACTCCCTGCAACCTCTGACTCCCAGGTTTAAGCGATTCTCTTGCCTCAGCCTTCCAAGTAGCTGGGATTACAGGCACTCACTACCACTCCCAGCTAATTTTTTTTTTGTATTTTTAGTAGAGACGGATTTTTGCCATGTTGGCCAGGCTGGTTTCAAACTCCTGACCTCAGGTGATCCACCCGCCTCAGCCTCCCAAAGTGCTGGGATTACAGGCATGAGCCACCGCACCCGGCCAACATAGGTGACTTGTCACACCTGCTTCAGAGAGAGCCCAGGGCAGGCAAGGCAGTCCCCATTGGAGCTGACTTCCAACCCCATGCATGGCTGCTTCTCTGTGCTGCTTCCCTGCTGAGCTTCAACTCCCTTCTAGGGATGCCATTTTCCTAACAACCAAAATGGCAGGCAGAACCAGCCTCATTTGCTGAGGTTGAGAGGAGGGCGCCTGACACACAGTAGGGTTCAGAACCTGTCTAGTGAGGTGAATTTTGCAGGTTGTTCGTGGCAAATCTTTTTCTTTTTTTTGAGAGGGAGTCTCACTCCATCATCAGGCTGGAGTGCAGTGGTGCGATCTTGGCTCACTGCACCCTACGCCTCCCGAGTTCAAGCAATTCTCCTGCCTCAGCCTCCCAAGTAGTTGGGATTACAGGCGCACACCACCACACCTGGCTAATTTTTTGTATTTTTAGTAGAGACAGGGTCTCACTATGTTGGCCAGACTGGTCTCGAACTCCTGACCTCGTGATCTGCCTGCCTCGGCCTCCCAAAGTGCTAGGATTACAGGCGTGAGCCACCGTGCCCATTCATGGCAAGTCTTAAGGCTGTCAGTAACACATCTGAAGGGGGCCGTTATGCCAACAGGAAAGAGACATGTTCTGTTCTTCTCCAGGAGGAAGAGGGTCCAAGTGCTGAGCCAAAAATCCAACAACTAGCACACATTTAAATGGGCTCCCCCAGGCGGGAATGAGGCAGGGAAGGTTTCTTCAAATAAACAGACACTTGTTCAACTAAACTCCAAATGAGCACCACCCGCCCCCCTGTGAAAGGCCTTGGTAAGGAGTGCGAGAGGTTAGCTGAGAAGGGTCCCAGCCAGCACAGAGACTACTACTACCTGCAACCCCACCAGTTCCCTTCACTCCTCAGCCTGACCTATCAGCTCTCCCTAGTGGCCAGTGGGAGACACATCCAAGCATGAGCCAGTCTCCCAACAACGTTTAATTTTATTTATTTATTTATTTTGAGACAGAGTCTCCCTCTGTCATCCAGGGTGGAGTGCAGTGGAACGATTTCAGCTCATTGCAACCTCTACCTCCCAGGTTCAAGCAATTCTCCTGCCTCTGCCTCCCAAGTAGCTGGGATTACAGGCAGGCACCACCATATTAGCTAATTTTGTATTTTTAGTAGAGACCGGGTTTCACACCATGTTGGTCAGGCTGGTCTCGAACTCCTGACCTCAGGTGATCCACCTGCCTCAGCCTTCCAAAGTGCTGAGATTACAGGCATGAGCCACCGTGCCTGGCCAACAATGTTTTTAAAACAGGACATAATGGGTTACAAAATTAATGTAACTACAAGCATTTTTAAAAGTTGAATAAATCTGAAATCTTGATTGTATCAGATAAATTGATGGTAACATCATTTCATGAAGCTTTATGTGTGTGTATGTGTGTGTGTGTGTATATCATCTCAGTCACAAAATAACATGTGTTTGGGGTTTTTTGGTTTCTCCTTAAGACAGGGACTCACTATCACTCAGGCTGGAGTGCAGTTGTGCACTCACGGCTCACTGCAGCCTCAACCTCCTGGGCTCAAGCAATCCTCCCACTGAAGCCTCCCAAGTGGCTGGGACCACAGGCGCACTCTACCACACTAGGCTAATGTTGAGGCAGGATCTCACTATGTTGCCCAGGCTAGTCACTTTTTTGTCTGGTAGCCTCATGGTCTAGAAAAGTTTCAACGTTTATAGCACGTAACTTTTTCTTTCAACATCAGCCTACTTCACTCTTCTTTTTAATTATGTTCGACTTTTTTATTGTAGTAAAACATACATAATATGAAGTTTGCCATCTTTACTATTTTAAGTGTATAATTCAGTGACATGAATTGTATTTACAATATTTTGTAACTAGCACCACTATCCAGATCCAAAACTTTTTCATCACCCATAAAAGAAACTCCATAACCATTAAGCAAAACTGTCCATATCCCCTCCCTCAACCCCGGTAGCTTCAGTTCCACTTCCTGTCTCTATGCCTTTGCCTATTCTAGATAGCTCACATAGGGGAATCATGCAACAGTTGTCCTTTTGTGTCTGATTTATTTCTCTTAGCATAATGTCCTCAAGGTTCATCCATGTTGTAGCACATGTCAGAACTTAATTCCTTTTCATAGCTGAATAGTAGTGCACTGTATGTATATTCTGCCTTTTGTTTATGCATTCATTTGTTATCACCACCTCATCTTATTTTATTTGAGACAAGGTCTTACTCTGTCACTCTGTGCAGTGGCGCAATCATGGCTCACTGCAGCCTGGACTTCTCGGGCTCAGGTGATCCTCCCACCTAAAGCCTCCCAGGTAGCTGGGATTGCAGGTGCGCACTGCCATGCCTGGCGAATTTTTTGTAGAGATGGGGTTTCACCCTGTTGCCCAGGTTGGTCTCAAATGATCCTCCTGTCTCGGCCTCCCTAAGTGCTAGGATTACAGGCATGAGCCACCACACCCAGCTACCACCTCCTTTTAAAATAAAGTAAGTGAAGCTCAGACTGGCTCAGGGTGAGCCCATTACTTAGCGGGAAGGCTGATCAGAAAGAGCAGGCCTCCTGCCTTCTAAGCCAAGACTTTTGCCACTACTCCAAACTACTGACAAGCCTGCTTTGCCTTGACACCCTTTATTTCATATTCTGTTCCAATTCCAAGTCGTGAAAAATAACAAACCCTTAGATAGCACTTAACCACACAGCAGGCACTGTTCTGAGTGGTTTGCTCACGTTCCCTTATTTTCTCCTTTCCAGAAACCTATAAAGTAGTTGAACACCATTACTATCCCCTTTTTATAGATGAAGCAACAGAAACATCGAGAGGTTAAGTAACTTGTCCGAGATCACACAGCTATTAGTGAGAAAGCCAGGCAGACCTGCACCAAGTCCCTGCACTGAATCACTTCACCACACTGCCCCTCTTGCAGAGAGAAAAGCATTCTTCACCAAAGCAACACCGTATTTCTAGTGATAAGAGACTCAAATTCCAGACAAGAAATCAAATACGGTGTCCTGTAACAGATTAACTTAGGAAGACAAATGTATTCCAAAGGCAAGACTGCAAGTTATACCTGCCTTTACACAAACATCGACAGTCCCAAATTCTGCATGGGGCTTGTGAGACAGTCTCTTCCTCTGACTATGACAATCTAGGAACAACAGGACAAATGACAATTCTTCAGGCCCAGAACTGGTTCCCTGACACATTCTAGACCCTGCTTAAGGACACAGAAGTCTGATTCTGGAGATGCCCTTGCTCTTGAAGTCCCAACTGTGCAGTGTTCTGTGTGCCTGAGTCCCACACCCCAGCCTACCATGGCCACCATGGCGGGTTTGGCCAGTATTCTACAAAGCCCAGAAGCATCAGGCACCTGAGAACCATGCCCTTGTTACATTTAAATCATGTGACTCATTGACTAGGAAGACAGAAACTTCTAGAAAGAAAGCCAAAGAGAATCCACAGCTGCTTTCTCCAAGCCAGATTTACTTGAAAATGCAAGTGATGAGGCTGTCACTCCCACCCTGAGGATGAGGGGAAGGAGGAGGGAGGCTTTGCTGTCTCCCAGAAAATCAACAAGAACACAATTTCCAGGCGCTGTGGAGAAAATATATTATGTGAAAGTCTGAGCTCCAAGAGACTCCTTGTCCTTGCAGTGGGGCCATCTGTGTTCTCTAGGTTGTGGTTTTCGCTGGCAAGTCTATACACTTCCATTGATCGGTCAACAAGAACAGAACTTATTTACCTGCCACAGTACCTCGGGCTGTAGCTCTGATAAGGGCCCCTCAAGGTGCCCTTCCCAAGCGACCAGCCTGCTTGCTTCTTCTATTTCCTTTTATTCAGGAATGCCTCATGCTACTAAAATAGCAGACAAGGTTTAAATACACTGCTACTTTGTGTGTCTAGCCATTTTAAAAAATTATTTTCAACCTTACCACCAGTATTAACATCTCCTACATCAGAAGAAAGGTGCCACAGGAATCAGGGTGCTACACAGCATAGGGTTTGGGGGACACACTCCTGTGATACTCCATTGTATTAGGGCTCTCCAGAGGAGCAGAACCAATAGGATATATATAGATGTATAGAAAGTGATAGATTACAAGGGACTGGCATATGCAATTACTGAGGCCAGGAAGTCCTGTGGTCTGCCATCTGTGAGGTGGAGGCCCAGGAAAGCCACGGGTGTGGCTCCAGCCTAGACCCAAAGGCCTAAGAACCAGGGAAGCCAGTGTCTGAGGGCAGGAGAGGATGGAGGCCCCAGCTCAAGCAGAACGGGAACTCTATCTTCCTACACATTTTTGTCCTATTCAAGCCCTCTGTAGACTGAATGGTACCCACCCGCAGTGGTGAGGAAAGCCTTCTTTACTCAGTCACCAATTCAAATGCTCATCCCTTTCAGAGACACCCACGCAGAGGTTTGCCAGCTTTCTGAGCATCCCTTGACAGTCAAATTGACACATAAAAGAACTATTATACCTTCTTGTCCAGAAGTCTTTGCAGATAACCGTCCATGAATTCTAATGAAGCCTGGGAACCTATCCAGAGCTGGGGCAAGAAAGAATCCATGCAAGTAGGAAACTAGCAAAACCTGCAGTCTCCAGCATCCTGCCCATCATCTGCAGACCCCAGAGGAGTCCACAAGCAAGTGCTCAACAACACCGTTCTAGTTACATTCAGGTCATGTGGCTTCTTGACCAGGAAGAGAGAAACCTCTCAAACAAAAGCTAAAGAGAATCCACAGCTGCCTTCTCCAAACCTGTTACAGCTGGAAAACCAAGTGATGAGGAAATCACATGAGCTCATGCTTGTGAAGCACTCTGTACAAACAGGCACTGTGGAAGCATTCGCTATTTTGTTAACGATAAGGTCATTTTTTTCCTCGAGGTCAGGTTGTTCATTCCAGTTTCACTCACTGGCATCTCTCCCCAGAGCACACAGGCACTCACACAAAAATAACTGTCTTCCAAGTTATCCCACAGGTATGGACAATAGCTGGTACGACCATTGGATTGTCCACTGCCTTGCTGAGTTCCAGCAGGCTGCTCTGATGGGGAACAACAACAAAAAAAAGCAACCTGTGGGCAGCGAGGAGGTTTTTCTAGGGAATCTGCGTAGACTGTCTTTGTCAAATGTGGGAAGGAAAGGGGTCCTCCCAGGAATTAGGATCTGCTGCGAGGTTGTGCCAGGGCATCCACGCCCACGTTTCTCTCAGTGCTGGCCTCGCTGATCCCACCATCCCTCCAGGTGTGCTGTAGAACTTCCAAGACTCATTCCCATGAATATGTTAGCTAGGTGGTCGTCAAGTCTACAGGTTCTTCCTCCCCACAGCTCTTGGGTCCACCCTCTTCCACTGCTGCTAACATAGTTCAGAGCACCATCATTTCTTCTGGACTGCTACAAGGTCATCTGAACTGGTCTCCCCACTGTCAGCCCTGTCCCTTTCAGTACAGTCATGTTATTCCCTGTTGAAAGCTACTCAATGGTTTCAGCTTGGTCTGGCATGATGAAGCTTCCTCCGTAATCTGGGTTCAGCTCCATCACACTCCTCCCACACTTCCAACTGAGCTAAACCAAAATGCCACAGGAGTTCCTGACCTTAAGCCCTTGTGTCACTCACTTTATAATTCATAGTTTGTCCCCAGTGTTGCAACCAAGAGCTGAGGCTCCTTGGGCTCTCTCATTTTTGAACATCAAATGCAGGTCTCCTTTGCCATGCAATGTGACTGCCTGATTCACAGGAACATGGCCCTGCAAGTGTACGCCAGGTGGCCCTACCCACATCAGCAGATACATTGGCAGACAATCAGGATGGATCAGGACAATCTCTCTGAATATATCCATCCATTTGGAAGGAAGGCAATCAAGATGGAGATTAAAACCAGCTTAACATGGAACTAGAGAGGCAAAACAGCCTCCTTGTGAGGTTCCGAGTTGTAGAGTAGGAAGGTGGCATGTCCTTGGCTCAGTGCCCCTTCATTCCCATTCGGTGGCTGACAGCTTCAGTTTCTCATTTCTTATTAGACTAAAGCTTGACTCTTGCTCTGCTGTTTCTTTTCATTGATGAAGCTTAAATAACCAGTAATCACAGCATGCAAAATAGTGTGCACCAGACTTCATATGGTTAAAGTGAGAGTCTTCATTTTTGGAAACATGCTCCAGGCAACTTTGGAAAAAGCAGAATTACTTCCTCTTGTAGGCCACCGGACAGACCCTACTTCGTCCTAAAGTAAGGTGAAGGCCAAAAGACGGGCTTCCAAGGACCAGCTACACTAGACCTACCTTTTGCCTTAACTTTATTCACTTGTGAGCAACATCAAAAGATGAGCCTATTTTGGGCCCGGGCGCGGTGGCTCACGCCTGTAATCCCAGAACTTTGGGAGGCCGAGGCGGGTGGATCACGAGGTCAGGAGATCGAGGCCATCCTGGCTAACACGGTGAAACCCCATCTCTACTAAAAATACAAAAAATTACTGGGCGTGGTGGCTCGCGCTTGTAGTCCCAGCTACTCGGGAGGCTGAGGAAGGAGAATGGCGTGAACCCGGGAGGCGGAGCTTGCAGTGAGCCGAGATTGCACCACCGCACTCCAGTTTGGGCGACCGAGTGAGACTCCGTCTCAAAAAAATAAATAAATAAAAAATAAAAATTCAAAGACAACTACTTCTTTCAAAAACTAGGTGGAGGTCGGGCACAGTGGCTCACGCCCGTAATCATAGCACTTTGGGAGGCCAAGGCAGGCGGATCACTCGAGATCAGGAGTTCGAGACCAGCCTGGCCAACATGGCGAAACTCCCTCTCTACGGAAAATACAAAAAAAAATGAGCTGGGCATGGTGGTGGGCGCCTTTAATCCCAGTTGTTCCGGAATCTGAGGCAGGAGAATCGCGTGAGCTGAGGAGGCAGAGGTTGCAGTAAGTGGAGATGGCACCACTGCACTCCAGCCTGGGTGACAGAGTAAAATAAAAATAATTTTAAAAACTAAGTGGAAATTAAATGAAATTTAATATTAAATGTTTCCAAATAAAACATTATAATTTATTAAAATGGTTTTTAAAAAACTTTAAAAATCTTTTTGAAAAAACTTTCTAAAAAGCAATTTAAAGGGAATCTTTGCCTTTTACAGTATTGAGTCCACTGCTCTTTTCCTTTTCTCTTTCGTTCTTTAATTCCTTCATGTCTCGCAATAAAGGAAGAAACACGTACAGTTTGGGCATATATCTAGTTGCACATACCCTGGCCCTAGTGTAAAAGACCACAGGGTTTACAGGAGCGCGTAGCCTTTTCTTAATTTAAAAGAATCCAGGACGCAGGAGAGAACCACACCCCGCAGATCCAGGCCTAGCGAGTTGTCTGCCCTGTGGCACTCTGCCACCTAGTGTCTGAATCTGCATATTGCACTCTCCTCGATATCCCTTGGTCTGCGAAGGATGAAGTTCCTTCCACCATACGGCCACCGCCATCACCATCACCTTACGACCAACCCCAATGCTCTGCAATGGAGAACAAGCGCCACCATGTTGCAGGGTTCCAGAAAGCAGCAGCTCTGGAACCAGACAGACCTAACTTAGACTCCTAGCTTCCCGTTTACCAGCCGAGACTTCGAGCAAGGGACTTTACCGTTTTAAGCCCTAGTTTCTACGTCTATAGAATATGGATGGTAAAAATGCCTGTCTCTAGACTTGTAACCACTGAACTTCTAGAAAGCCAAATGGGTATGATGTTATAAACATTAAATGAAATATCACAGATAAAGTGCCTGCAAAGCATAGATCAGGCTGGGTGCAGTGGCTCAGGCCTATAATCCCAGCACTTTGGGAGGCTGACGCAAGCAGATCACTTGAGGTCAGGAGTTCAAGACCAGCCTGGGCAACAGGGTGAAACCCCACGAGGACTAAATTATGTTTTTTTATCTTGCCCAAACTCCTATCGAAGGGGTCTGGGGCATCACGCCCTACAAATCACAAATTCTCATCAGATGGGTTTTAATTAGCCCTATATACTGTGACTTACTTTCCAAACTGACTCTGGCATAACATGAGACAAGGGAGAAAATCAAAATATTTTACCCCAAAACATGTTCGTCATATTTTGTAATGGCCCTGCAAAGCTGTTCTGTATAGGGGAAAATTTGCATCTGTAAAAAATCTATTAACATAGCTAGATCTTTTTCTTCCAGACCCTCCCAATCCTAAAGAGATTAACTAAGATTTAATAAGAAACATTTGTCATCTGTTGTCTCTAAGGGCAGCACTATGAGACTTCAAAACAACTTAGGTCTCCACAATCTTTATCTTAACCTGAACATTCCTTTTCTATGAATCCCAGGTCTTCAGACAAACTCAACCACTTATCAAAATATTTAAACTCACCTATAGCCTGGAAACCCGCGCCCCACCCTCTCAACCCTTTGACTTGCCCCACCTTTCTGGACTAAACCAATGTAGTACTCAAATGTATTTGATTGATGTCTCTTGCCTCCCTGAAATGTATAAAACCAAGCTGCACCCTGACCACTTTGGGCACATGTTTTCAGGACCTCCTGGGGGCTGTGTCACTCATATTTGGCTCAGAATAAATGTCTTCAAATACTTTACAGAGTTTGACTCTTTTCGTCGACATGCTCTAAACTTTGCCTCAGTCTCTCCCTCTGCCTTATGCCCCTCAAATTCTTTCTTCTGAGGTGGCAAGCACTGAAGTTGCTGCAGACCCATACAGATTCGCTGCCAACATCCTGACCTGTCATTTTATGGGTAAGGAAACCAAACTACAAGGTCCTTAAATGGTCTCTCCACAGTATTAGCCAAACCTGAACAAGATCCCAGGTGTTCCGAATTCCCATCCAAAAGAAAAGGGGAAACCCAATCCCGTTTCCATCTCACCCAGGATCTATTGTCTTCCCAAAGTACTTTACTTTCTTTCCTGCCCAGCTGTTGAAATATCAAACTGTACTAAGATTTTGGCCATGATGGACTCTGTTCTCTGCACACTAAGACATTTATCTTCCTGGTCATCATAAATATTAATAAGTAATATTTGTTGCTGTTTACTGAGCAGTGTGTAAGCATCCATATTATTTAATGGATGTTTTTCTAGCTGTGTTTTAAAGTTGCAGCATTTGAATGAATGAATGACTTCTGAGCCAAAGTGAGAAAAAACAAACAAGACACAAATCAGTTTTTTCTAAACTATTTTTCTCCCCAAAATTAGCTCTGCTACTTTGCACAAGTCTCCTTTCCTAAGATCCAGCTTCTCATCTGTTCAATGGGGATATGAACATCTACAAGTTTATGGTAAAGTTTAAAAGCACATTTGTCTGATACTAAGTAGCTAATAAACAATCATTACTGTCATTACCTCGGTTGGCAATTTGGGCAGGGCTTGACAGGGAGTTTGGGTGACAGGCAATAAAGTAAAGGACATTATGGAAAGTCTGAAAGAATGTAATAAGGATAATATATTTTAGATGTATTTTTCTCTTTTATATTTTGTAAATGACTTTTCCCCTAGTAAGCCTAAGGTGATTCTTATGCCTCAGGGAGGTTTGAGACTATTATAGGAGGAATGTAAATAGAAAAAAAAAAAGATAGATCTAGTTTTTGATTTCCAATTTGAGTTCCTAGAAAAACTGAGGACTGGGGGTGGCTCTGGCAAGATGGCCAAATAGGAACAGCTCTGGTCTGCAGATCCCAGCAAGACCAATGCAGAAGGCGGATGATTTCTGCATTGCCAACTGAAGTACCCTGGCCATCTCATTAGGACTGGTTAGACAGTGGGTACAGCCCACAGAAGGCAAGCAGAAGCAGGGTGAGGCGTTGCCTTACCCTGGAAGCGCAAGGACCCAGGGGCCTCCCTCCCCAAGCCAAGGAAAGTTGTAAGGGACTGTGCTCTCTGGCCCAGGTACTATGCTTTTCCCATGGTTTTTGCAATCTGCAAATGAGATTCTCTCGTGTGCCTACACCACCAGGGCCCTGGGTTTCAAGCTCAAAACTAGGTGGCTGTTTGGGCAGACACCAACCTAGCTGCAGGTTTTTTTTTGTACCCTGGCAGTGCCCAGAACCCCAGCGAGACAGAACTGTTCACTCCCCTGGAAAGGGGGCTGAAGCCAGGGAGCCAAGTGGTCTCACTCAACAGGTCCCACTCCCATGGAACCCAGCAAGCTAAAAACCACTGTCTTGAAATTCTTGCGGCCAGCACAGCAGTCTGAAGTCCACCTGGGACGTTCGAGCTTGGTTGGGGGAGGGATGTCCACCATTACTGAGGCTTGGGTAGGTGGCTTTCCCCTGACAGTGCTAAGGATGCCAGGAAGTTTGGACTGGGTGGAACTCACTACAGCACTGCAAAGCGGCTGTGGCCAGACTGCCTCTCTAGAGTCCTCCTCACTGGGCAGGGCATCTCTGAAAGAAAGGGAGCAACCCAGTCAGGGTCTTACAGATAAAACTCCCATCTACCTGAGACAGAGCACCTGGGGGAAGGGGCAGCTGTGGGCGCAGCTTCAGCAGACTTAAACGTTCCTGCCTGCCGGCTCTGAAGAGAGCAGCAGATTTCCCAGCACAGCGCTCGAGCTCTGCTAAGGGACAGACTGCCTCAAGTGAGTCCCTGACCTCGGTGCCTCCTGACTGGGAGAGACAACCCAACAGGGGTCGACAGACACCTCATACAGGAGAGCTCTGGTTGGCATCAGGCTAGTGCCCCTCTGGGACAAAGCTTCCAGAGGAAGGGCCAGGCAGCAATCTTTCTGTTCTGCAGCCTCCGCTGGTGATACCCAGGCAAACAGGGCCTGGAGTGGACCTCCAGCAAGCTGCAGCAGACCTGCAGAAGACAGTCCTGTTAGAAGAGAAACTGACAAAAAGCAGTAACATCAACATCAACAAAAAGGATCCCCACACAAAAACCCCATCCAAAGGTCACCAGCCTCAAAGATTGAGGGTAGATAAATCCACAAAGATGAGGAAAAAGCAGCGCAAAAATGCTGAAACTTCCAAAAACCAGAATGCCTCTTCTCCTCCAAATGATTGCAACTCCTCTCCAGCAAGGGCACAAAACTGGATGGAAAGTGAGTTTGACAAATTAACAGAAGTAGGCTACAGAAGGTGGGTAATCAACTCCTCTGAGCTAAAGGAGCATGTTCTAACCAAATGCAAAGAAGCTAAGAACCTTGATAAAATGTTACAGAGACTGCTAACTAGAATAACCAGTTTAGAAAAGAACATAAATGACCTGATGGAGCTGAGAAACACAGCACAAGAACTTCGTGAATTGTACACAAGTATCAATAGCCAAATAAATCAAGTGGAAAAAAGGATCAGAGATTGAAGATCAACTTACCGAAATACGTTATGAAGACAAGATCAGAGAAGAAAGAATGAAAAGGAATGAACAAAGCCTCCAAGAAATATGGGACTATGTGAAAAGACCTACAACTGATTGGTGTACCCGAAAGTGAAAGGGAGAAAGGAATCAAGTTGGAAAACACATTTCAGGATATTATCCAGGAGAACTTCCACAACCTAGTAAGACAGGCCAACATTCAAATTCAGGAAATACAGAGAATACTACTAAGATACTCAAGAAGAGCAACCCCAAGACACATAATTCTCAGATTCTTCAAGGTTGAAACGAAAGAAAAAATGTTAAGGGCAGCCAGAGAGAAAGGTCGGGTTACCCACAAAGGGAAGCCCATCAGCCTAACAGCAGATCTCTCTACAGAAACCCTATAAGTCAGAAGAGAGTGGGGGCCAATATTCAACATTCTTAAAGAATTTTCAACCCAGAATTTCATATCCAGCCAAACTAAGCTTCATAAGCAAAGGAGAATTAAAATCCTTTATATACAAGCAAATGCTGAGAGATTTTGTCACTACCAGGCCTGCCTTACAAGAGCTCCTGAAGGAAGCACTAAATATGGAAGAGAAAAACTGGTACCATCCACTGCAAAAACACATCAAAATGTAAAGACCAATGACATTATGAAGAAATTGCATCAATTAATGTGCAAAATAACCAGCTAGCATCATGATGACAGGATCAAATTCACATATAACAATATTAACCTTAAATGTAGATGGCCTAAATGCCCCAGTTAAAAGACACAGACTGGCAAATTGGATAAAGAGACCCATCGGTGTGCTGTATTCAGGAGCTAAGACCCATTGGTGTGCTGTATTCAGGAGACACATCACACGTGCAAAGACGCACATAGGCTCAAAATAAAGGGATGGAGGAATATTTACCAAGCAAATGAAAAGCAAAAAAAAAAAAAAAAAAAAGCAGAGGTTGCAATCCTAGTCTCTGACAAGACAGACTTTAAACCAACAAAGCTCAAAAAAGACAAAGAAGGGCACTACATAATGGTAAAGGGATCAATGCAAGAAGAGCTAACTACCCTAAATACATATGCACCCAATACAGGAGCATCCAGATTCATAAAGCAAGTTCTTAGAGACCTACAAAGAGACTTAGACTCCCACACAATAATAGTGGGAGACTTTAATACCCCACTGTCAATATTAGATCAATGAGACAGAAAATTAGCAAGGATATTCAGGACTTGAACTCAGCTCTGGAACAAGTAGACCTAATAGAATCCTACAGAACTCTCCACCCCAAATCAACAGAATATACATTCTTCTCAGTACATCTCACTTTTTCTAAAATTGACCACATAACTGGAAGTAAGACACTCCTCAGCAAATGCAAAAGAACGGAAATCATAACAAACAGTCTCTCAGTCCACGGTGCAATCAAATTAGAACTCAGGATTAAGAAACTCACTAAAAACCACACAACTACATGGAAATTGAACAACTTGCTCCTGAACGACTACTGGGTAAATAACAAAATTAAGGCAGAAATAAGTTCTTTGAAATCAATGAAAACAAAGACACAACGTGCCAGAATCTCTGGGACACAGCCAAAGCAGTTTTATGAGGGAAATTTATAGCACTAAATGCCCACATCAGAAAGCGGCAAAGATCTGAAATTGACACCCTAACATTACAATTAAAAGAACTAGAGAAGCAAGAGCAAACAAATTCAAAAGCTAGCAGAAGACAAGAAATAACTAAGATCAGATTAGAACTGAATGAGCAAGACATGAAAAACACTTTGAAAAAAATCAATGAATCCAGGAGTTGTTTTTTTGAAAAGATTAACAAAATAGATAAACCGCTAGCCAGACTAATACAGAAGAAAATAGAGAAGAATCAAATAGACCCAATAAAAAATGATAAAGGGAATATCACCACTAATCCCACAGAAATACAAACTACTATCAGAGAATACTATAAACACCTCTACACAAATAAACTAGAAAATCTAGAAGAAATGGACAAATTCCCAGACACATACACCCAAGACTAAACCAAGAAGTTTAATCCCTGAATAGACCAATAACAAGTTCTGAAATTGAGGCAGTAATTAATAGCCTACCAACCATAAAAAGCCCAAGAACAGATGGACTCACAGCCAAATTCTACCAGAGGTACAAAGATAAGCTGGTACATTCCTTCTGAAACTACTCCAAACAATAGAAAAAAAGGGACTCCTCCCTAACTCATTTTATGAGGCCAGCATCATCCTGATACCAAAACCTGGCAGAGACACAACAAAAAAAGAAAATTTCAGGCCAATAGCCCTGATGAACATCAATGCAAAAATCCTCAAAATACTGGCAAACCAAATCCAGCAGAACATCAAAAAGCTTATCTACCACGATCAACTTGGCTTCATCCCCGGGATGCAAGGCTGGTTCAACATATGCAAATCAATAAACATAATCCATCACATAAACAGAACCAATGACAAAAACCACAATTATCTCAATAGACACAGAAAATGCCTTCGATAAAATTGAACACTGCTTCATGCTACAAACTCAAACTAGGTATTGATGGAACATCTCAAAATAATAAGAGCTATTAATGAAAAATCCATAGCCAATATCATACTGAATGGCCAAAAGCAGGAAGCATTCCCTTTGAAAACCAGCACAAGACAGGGATGTCCTCTCTCACCACTCCTATTCAGCGTAGTATTGGTAGTTCTGGCCAGGACAATCAGGCAAGAGAAAGAGATATAGAGTGTTCAAATAGGAAGCCAAATTGTCTCTGTTTGTAGATGACATGATTGTATATTTAGAAACCCCATTGTCTCAGCCCCAAAACTCCTTAAGCTGATAAGGAACTTCACCAAAATCTCAGGATACAAAAATCAATGTGCAAAAATCACAAGCATTTCTATACACCAATAACAGACAAACAGAGAGCCAAATCATGAGTGAACTCCCATTCACAATTGCTATACAGAGAATAAAATACCTAGGAATACAACTTACAAGGGATGTGAATGACCTCTTCAAGAACTACAAACCACTGCTCAAGGAAATAAGAGAGGACACAAACAAATGGAAAAAAAATTCCATGCTCACGAATAGGAAGAATCAATATCGTGAAAAATGGCCATACTGCCCAAAGTAATTTATAGATTCAATGCTATCCCCATCAAGCTACCATTGACTTTCTTCACAGAATTAGAAAAAACTACTTTAAATTTCATATGGAACAAAAAAAAAGAGTCCATATAGCCAAGACAATCCTAAGCAAAAAGAACAAAGCTGGAGGCATCATGCTGCCTGACTTCAAACTATACTACAAGGCTGCAGTAACCAAAACAGCACGGTACTGGTACCAAAACAGATATACAGACCAATGGAACAGAACAGAGTCCTCAGAAATAACACCACACATCTACAACCATCTGATCTTTGAGAAACCTGACAAGAACAAGCAATGGGAAAAGGATTCCCTATTTAATAAATGGTGCTGGGAAAAATGGCTAGCCATACACAGAAAACTGAAACTGGACCCTTCTTTACACCTTATACAAAAATTAACTCAAGATGGATTAAAGACTTAAACCTAAAACCTAAAACCATAAAAACCCTAGAAGAAAACCAAGACAATACCATTCAGGACATAGGCATGCACAAAGATTTCATAACTAAAACACCAAAAGCAATTGCAACAAAAGCCAAAATTGTCAAATGGTATCTAATTAAGCTAAAGAGCTTCTGCACAGCAAAACAAACTATCAGAGTGAACAAGCAACCTACAGAATGGGAGAAAATTTTTGCAATCTATGCATCTGACAAAGGTCTAATATCCAGAATCTACAAGGAACTTAAATTTGCAAGAAAGAAACAACCCCATCAAAAAGTGGGTGAAGGATATGAACAGATACTTCTCAAAAGAAGACATGTATGCAGCCAACAAACATGAAAAAAAGCCCATCATGACTGGTCATTAGAGAAATGCAAATCAAAACCACAATGAGATACCATCTCACGCCAGTTAGAATGGCGATCATTAAAATGTCAGGAAACAACAGATGCTAGAGAGGATGTGAAGAAATAGGAATGCTTTTACACTGTTGGTGGGAGTGTAAATTAGTTCAACCATTGTGGAAGACAGTGTGGCGATTCCTCAAGGATCTAGAACCAGAAATACCATTTGACCCAGCAATCCCATTACTGGGTATATATCTAAAGGATTACAAATCATTCTACTATAAAAAACACATGCACACATGTTTATTGCAGCACTATTTACAATAGCAAAGGCTTCAAACCAACCCAAATGCCCATCAATGATAGACTGGATAAAGAAAATGTGGCACATATACACCATGGAACACTATGCAGCCATAAAAATGAATGAGTTCATATCCTTTGCAGAGACATGGATGAAACTGGAAACCATCATTCTCAGCAAACTAACATAGGAACACAAAACCAACCACCACATGTTCTCACTCATAAGTGGGAGTTGAACAATGAGAACACATGGACACAGGGAGGGGAACATCACACACTGGGGCCTGTCAGGGGGTGGGAGGCAAGGGTGGGGAGAACATTAGGATAAATACCTAATGCATGCAGGGCTTAAAACCTAGATGAGTCGATGGGTGCAGCAAACCACCATGGCACATGTATACCTATGTAACAAACCTGCATGTTCTGCACATGTATCCCAGAATTCAAAGTAAAATGAAATAAAAAAGAAAAGCTGAGGATTAAGAATGCCCCTATCTATAGACTCTAGATATTGAACTTCTAGAAAGCCAAATAGTACAGATTGATTTTTTTCATCCATCTGCCTCTGAAGAGTCAACTGGTGCAAGTATCATTTTTATCCCTATCTTAAATATAAGAAAATTAGGCCGGGTGCAGTGGCTCACACCTGTAATCCCAGCACTTTGGGAGGCCGAGGCAGGTGGATCACCTGAGGTCAGGAGTTCAAGACCAGCCTGGCCAACATGGCAAAACTCTGTTTCTACTAAAAATATAAAAAACTAGCTGGGTGTGGTGGCATGTGCTTGTAATCCCAGCTGCTCGGGAGGCTGAGGCATGAGAATTGCTTGAACCCAGGAGGCAGAGGTTGCAGTGAGCCGCGACTGCGCTCCAGCCTAGGCGACAGAGTGAAACTCTATCTCAAAAAAAAAAAAAAAGAAAAGAAAAGAAAAGAAAATTAATGCCCGGAGAAGTGAACCCAGGTCCTCCACATTCTAGTTTAGGTCTCCATCCATGACAGCCTCCAGAGAAAACATTTGGATTTCTAGTGACAACCCCATAAAGGCTTGATGAGAGGCATCGCCTTCTAGACATGACCCCCATTGCCAACAGTGTTTTTAATCTTTTTTTTTTTTTTTTTTTTTTAAGATGGAGTCTCACTCTGTCGCCCAAGCTGGAGTGCAGTGGCATGATCTCGGCTCACTGCAACCTCCGCCTCCCAGGTTCAAGCAATTCTCTCTCAGCCTCCGTAGTAGCTGGAACTACAGGAGCCCACCACCATGCCCGGCTTTTTTTGTTTGTTTTGTTCTTTTTTTTAAGTAGAGACAGGGTTTCACCATGTTGGTCAGGCTGGTCTCGAACTCTTGACCTCAGGTGGTCCACCCACCTCAACCTCCCTAAGTGCTGAGATTATTTTAATCTTTGACAAGCCTCCACCTATTTGAGGTAAGGATTCAGAAGAAAAAAAAAAAAAAGCCTGTAATCCCAGCACTTTGGGAGGCTGAGGTGGGAAAATCACTTGAAGTCAGAAGTTCGAGACCAGCCTTCCCCATCTCTACTAAAAATACAAAATTAGCCGGGCATAGTGGTGTGCACCTGAAATCCCAGCTACTTGTGAGAATGAGGCAGGAGAACCACTTGAACCCAGGAGGCAGACGCTGCAGTGAACTGAGATCGCACCATTGCACTCCAGCCTGGGCAAGAAGAGCAAAACTCCATCTCAAAAAAAAAAAAAAAAAAATTCGATCTTTCCTATTAGCTTTATTAAATACACTTTAACTTTAGAAGCACAATAATTAGAACTGTGCATAACTTTTAACAAATTTTTCACAAAGAAATTAGTACCTTGCAGTGTTATTTATAATCATTTTTCTGTTGATTTTTAAAGTTTTAAAACTTTAATACAACATTTTATTTATTTTTTGAGACGGAGTCTTCCTCTTGTCACCCAGGTTGGAGTGCAGTGGTACAATTTTGGCTCACTGCAACCTCAGCCTCCCAGGTTCAAGTGATTCTCGTGCCTCAGCCTCCCGAGTAGCTGGGATTATAGGCGCTGGCCACCATCCTCAACTAGCTTTTTTTTTTTTTTTTTTTTTGAGACCAAATCTTGCTCTGTCATCCCAGCTGGAGTACAGTGGCACAACCTCAGCTCACTGCAACCTCTGCCTCCCAGGTTCAAGCCATTCTCCAGCCTCAGCCTTCTGAGTAGCTAGGATTACAGGTGCATGCCACCACGCCCCACTAATTTTTATATTTTTAGTACAGACAGAGTTTCACCATTTTGACCAGGCTGGTCTCGAACTCCTGACCTCAGGTGATCCACCCACCTCAGCCTCCCAAAGTGCTGGGATTACAGGCATGAGCCACTGAATCTGGCCCAATATTTTAAAAATAGCACATTATTATGGAAGCTAGATATGCACTTTAAATAATTAGAAAATTGGCACAGTGCAGTGGCTTATGCCTGTAATCCCAACACTTCGGGAGGCCAAGGCGGGTGGATCACCTGAGGTTGGAGTCCGTGACCATCCTGACCAACATGGAGAAACCCTGTCTCTACTAAAAATACAAAATTAGTCAGGCATGGTGATGCATGCCTGTAATCCTGGCTACTCAGGAGGTTGAAGCAGGAGAATCGCTTGAACCTGGGAGGCAGAGGTTGCAGTGAGCCAAGATCGCACCACTGAACTCCAGCCTGGCAACAAGAGCGAAACTCCATCTCAAAAAAAAAAAATATATATATATATATATACACATAATCAGAAAATTAGTGTGGCAGACAGATTTAATGGTTGTCCCATCATCTGGGCCTGTGACATTCACACCTATGTGATGTGCATCTCCAACTATGGGTGGGACCTGGGACTTGCTTCAATCAAAACAATATGGCAAAAGGTGATAGAATGTCACTTGTGATATTACGTAGCAGCCTTTTTTTTTTTTTTTTTTAAATGAGATAGTCTTGCTCTGTTGCTCAGGCTAGCAACGCTACCATTGCAGTGATGCATTCTCGGCTCACTGCCTCCTAGGTTCAAGTGATTCTCGTGCCTCAACCTCCCGAGTAGTTGGGATTACAGGCATGCACCACCACACCCGGCTAAGTTTTGTATTTTTAGTAGAGATAAGGTTTTGCCATGTTGATCAGGCTGGTCTTCAGCTCCTGGCCTCAAGTGATCTGCCCACTTTGGCCTCCCAAAGTGCCAAGACTACAGGAGTAAGCCACCGCGCCTGGCCCATATTATGTAGCTTCTAATGCCTGTCTTGTGAAAAACATTCTTCCATGTTGGCTTTGAGGAAGACCAAAAAAAAAACCAAACTGTATTTTGACTAGAGTGATGGAGAAAGAATGCTGGAAAGTACCAGTGGAGTGGTGAAATCCCTGCAGGGCACAGAAGCTCAGGATGGCACCACAGAGAGGGAAGTGAGGCATCCTGCCTCTGACACACTGTCTCCCCAACTGGATTCAGCTCAGAGCCAGAGGAGACCTCTTCTTACGGGGAAAAAGGTAAGCTGGAGACCCTCACAGGTCCCCACCACTGCCACAAACACCAGAAATCATTGCTATAGGAGGGTCTCCCAGTCCTCACAGTCCTTAAATCCAGGAGAAACTGTTGCCAGGAGTCCACACCACTACCTTGCCCCTGGACAGGAACACTCTTGGCACTCCCAGCCTCCATGATCTAAGCTGGTAGGGCACAACACCTTGAAACCAGACTCACAGCTGGAGTACATCCTGTCCTAGGGGCCAGTAGCCACTAACCCCCCTCCATTCCTGAGGCCCTGCCATCATCCCACTACGTTCACATGGTACTTACAGCACCAATACTCCAACTGCTCAGAGCCTAGGCCTGGAGGAATGACCAAAACCCCAATATCTGAACCCATGAGAAATCCTACTCCCCAGGGAAACAGGAGGATCTGCATAGTGGGGAAGCTGTGACAGCAGCCTGGCCTGCATGTGCCTGCCCCTGGCATGACAGTCAGCCTAGAGATGCCCGCTACTTGCCAAAGAGCTACTCATAGCTACCCAGCTCTCATGTACCCACCCTCAGCCAAACATCCAGCCAAGAGGATGCCACCCTGTTCCTCCAGAGAGAGCCCCACGCAGCTCTCTGGCATGCATGCCCGCACCCAGCCTAGTGGTGGCCATGCCCTTCTGCAGAGCTCACTGCACAGCTTGCCAGCTCATCACACACACACACACACACCCCTCCTCTGACCTGACAACCAACCCAGTGCCCCCAGCCCCAGCAAAACTGCAACACCACTGTCACGAACCCCCATGGCCTAGGTCACTGAGACAATTGCACACATCACAATCAAGAATTACAGTGGAAGAATCTGTACAAAGACCATGGTACTGAGTTCATCCAGAACCAAAAGCAATGCACCATTCCCAATCAACATCCTAGGACCCAATTATAGGGAAAAAACCTCTTCCTGTAAAAGCCACTCCATAAAATTGGAAAAAGTGCCTGTTCCACTAGATGCATAGATCTCAATGTAGGGATATAAGAAACATGAGAAAAATCAAGGAAACATGACACCCCCAATGGAACACAATACATCTCCATAATAGATCCCAAAGAAAAGGTTATTTATGAAATGGCTGAAAAGAAAAAGAAATTCCAAGTAATGATCTTAAGGAAACACAGCAAGATACAAGAGAATACCAACAATTTGGTGAAACCAGGAAGAATTTATAATCTGAATGAGAAATTCAACAGAGATAGATACCATAAAAAGGAATCAAAAAAGAAATCTTGGAGCTAGAGAGTTCAATGAATGAAATAAAAAAATACAACTGAGAGCTTCAACAGCAGACTAGATTAAGCAAATGAATTTCTGAACTTTAAGACAGGTGTTGACTGGGCATGGTGGCTCTTGCCTGTAATCCCAGCACTTTGGGAGGCTGAGATGGGCAGATTGTTTGAGCTCAGGAGTTCAAGATCAGCCTGGGCAACATGGCAAAACCTCGTGTCTACAAAAGACATAAAAATTAGCCAGCCATGATGGCAAGTGCCTGTGGTCCTAGCTACTCAGGAGGCTAAGGCAGAAAGATTGCTTGAGCCTCGGAGGTTGAAGTTGCAATAAGCCATGTT
Organism: Pan troglodytes; assembly: GCF_028858775.2. Taxonomy (NCBI): domain Eukaryota; kingdom Metazoa; phylum Chordata; class Mammalia; order Primates; family Hominidae; genus Pan; species Pan troglodytes. Next base: position 117,744,791 of record NC_072404.2, on the reverse strand, counting down.
CACACCACTGCGTTCCAGCCTGGGTGACAAAAAATAAAAATAAAAATAAAATGAAAATTCAATACTTGTTTAAGCAAACAAGTATTTATATTATAGAAATGTCAAAAGGAGAGGAAGTGGAGAAAGGAATACAAAACCTATTTAATGAAATAATAGCTGAAGACTTCCTAAATCTAGAGAGAGATGTATATCCAAATCCAGGAAGCTTAAAAGTCCCCAGTGAGACCAGGCATGGTGGCTCATGTCTGCAATCTTAGCACTTTGAGAGGCTGAGGCGGGAGGATCACTTGAGTCCAGGAGTTTGAGACCAGCCTGGGCAACACAGTGATACCCTGTTTCTACAAAAACAAACAAACAAACTAATACTAATACTAACTACTAACTCCTTGGGAGGCTAGGGCAGGAGGATCACTTGAGTCCAGGAATTTGAGGTTGCAATGAGCTATGATCACACTACTACACTCAAGCCTGGACAACAGAGAGCAAGATCCTGCCTCAAAAAAAAAAGTCCCCAATAAGATTCAACCCCTAGAAACCCTTTCAAGGTACATTATATCAAACTGTCAAAAGGCAAAGGCAAAGTAAGGATTCTAACAGCTGTAAGAGAAAACATCAAGTCATATACAAGGGAATCTCCATTAGACTATCAGCAGATTTATCAGCAGAAACTTTACAGGTCAGGAGACAATGGGATTATAAACTTCAAAGTGTTGAAAGAAAAAAAAAATTTTTCCACCAAGAATAAACTATTTGGCAAAGCTATCCTTCAGAAATGAAGGCAAAACGAAGACCCTCCCAGACAAGCAAAAGCTAAGAAATCTCAGTAGGCCACAAAACAAGTTTTAACAAACTGAAATAATAAGTATCTTTTTGGAATGCAATGGTATAAAACTAGAAATCAATAGGAAAAACTTTAGAAACTTTATAAGTAAATGGAGCATGCTTCTAAATAACCAGTGGGTCAATGAAGACAACAAGGGGGAGGGGAATTTAAAAATTCCTTAAGAGAAATGAGACTGGAAGCACACTCCAAAACCTATGGGTCACAGCAAAAACAGTTCTAAGAGGGAGAAGTTCATATCAACAAATGCCTACATCAACCAAGGAGAAAGATTTATAATAAACAAGCTAAACAGGCACCTCAAGGAACTACAAGAACAAACTAAACCCAACATTGGTAGAAGGGAGAAATGAATAAAGCTCAGAGCAGAAATAAAATATAGACTAAACATTTCAGAAGATCAACAAAGTGAAGAGTTGGTTTTTTGAAAAGATAAACAAAAATCAATAAACCTTTAGCTAGACTAAGAAAAAAAGACCCGAATAAATGAAATCAGAGATGAAAAAGCAGACATTACAACTTATATCGTAGAAATATGAAGGATCATAAGACACCATTATGAGTAACTATATGCCAACAAATGTGAGAACACTCAAGAAATGGATAAATTCCTAGACACATACAACCTACCAAAATTGAATTATGAATAAATAGAAAATCTGAACAGACTAGTAGCAACTCAGAAAAGTTGAAGTCTTCCAAAAAAAAAAAAAAAAAAAGCCCAGAACCTGATGACTTCACTGCTGAATTCTACTACACATTTAGAGAAGAACTAACACCATTCTCCTCAAACTATTTCAGAAACTTGAGAGGATGGAATACTTTCAAATTCATTTTATGAGGCCAATATTACCCTGATTCCAAAACCAGACAAGGACACAACAAAAAAGAAAACTACAGGCCAGTATCTTTGATAAACATAGATGCAAAAATTCTCAATAAGATACCAGTAAAGGAAATTCAATAGCACACTAAAAAGATAATTCATTATGATCAAATAGGATTCATCCAAGAGATACAAGGATGGTTCAATATACTCAAATCAATAAATGTGATATATCACATTAACAAAAAGAAACAAAAATAATCATTATCATTTCAATTGATACAGAAAAAGTACTTGACAAAATTCATTGCTTCATGAAAAAACTCTCAACAAATTACGTAGAGAAAGAATGTACCTCAACACAATAAAGGCCATATATGACAAACCCATAGCTAACATACTGAATGGGGTATGATCAGGAACAAGATAAGGATGCCCACTTTTACCAATCCTATTCAACCTAGTACTGGAAGTCCTAGTCACAGCAATTAGACAATAAAAAAAGGTATCCAAATTGCAAAGAGGGGAGTCAAATGTTGCAGGAAGTCAGGGACCCCAAACGGAGGGACTGGCTGAAGCCATGACAGAAGAACATGGATTGTGAAGATTTTATGGACGTTTATT